>NC_047659.1:64492311-65092311 GCF_011762505.2 Arvicanthis niloticus | reverse complement strand
CCCTGTAACTGGAGTTACAGGTAGTTATGAGCAAAGATCTAGGTATTGGGAACAGATCCTAGATCCTCTACCAGAGAAGCAATGTCTCTTAATGGCAGAGGCATCTCTCCAGCCTGTTTTATTCATTAAAAAAAAAAAAAAAGATTTATTTTACGTATGTAAATACACCATGGCTTTCTTAAGACACACCAGAACAGGGCATTGGGTCCCATTACAGATGTTTGTGAGCCACCAGCGTGGTTGCTGGGAATTGAACTTGGAACCTCTGGAAGAGCAGATGTGCTCTTAACCTCTGAACCATCTCTCTAGCCCCTGTTTTACTCATTTAAAAAAAAAAAAAGACAGTCTCACTAGACCAGGCTGGACTCAAACTCATGATATTTGTGTCAGTCCCAGAATGCTGGGACTATAGGCATGTGCTACCACTAGTCTAGTTTATTAGAATCCTGTGGTGCTGTATGTTTGTGTGTATACCCAGAGGCCAAAAGACCACCTTGGGTGTCATCCCTCAGAAGCCATCCAGACAGCACACCCTCACATACACACTGAAATAGAGGTTCTCACTATCCTGCAACTTACCAACCAGGCTAGGCTGCTGGCCAATAAGCCCCAGGGATCACCTGTCAGTATCCAGTGCTAGGATCTCAAGTGCATGTCATCATTCCCCACCCTCACCCCCCCATCCCCCACCCCCCAGTTAGGGTTTCATTATATAGCCCTGGCTAGTCTTGAATTTACTAGAACAGGCTGGTCTACCACATCTGCCACCATACCCACAGTGGATGCCACACACCATTTATTTATTTATTTATTTATTTTCTTTTGGGGGATGTTCCATGGGCTCTGGGAATCAAACGTAGTTCCTTGTATTTGCAAAGCAAGACCTTTACTGACTGAACTATCTCCCTAGTCCCAGTTTGTTAGACTCTGACTCATGTTTTTCAGTATGGGGTTCAGGCTTTACACCTGGAGAACTGGAAGAGGAATCCTCAACCCTCCCCTCGGACTCAAGATTCTTCTTTGCAAATGAGACTTTGTTTTCTTTTAAAGAATGTTGGGGGTGGAAGGGCTTAGTTGACCTTGAACTGTTTTGTTCTGTTGAGTTTTGTTTCTGGTATATCAGATTACTTGTCAACCAAACTCAAGTCTTTCTTGCCTTTTTTTTTTCATTTTTCTTGACCTTGTTCTTTTGGGGGAGTAGAGGGTGGTGAGGGCCCAGTTGTTAAACTTCAGATGCTGTGAGACCATGCATTGTTTAGGTATGGACAGTACTTTGAGTGGGGACATTATTCTAGCAACAGTTTAGAATTTAGAAAAATCAATTATTGAAACTTGAAATTAAATTCTACAAGCAGCATAGTATTAGGACTAGAACATTTCCTACTTTTCACTGGAATAACACACTCAGAGAACCCAAAAAGGGTTCCTTAGCATCTTATTCCAGCCTCGAGATTCAGTGAGCACATTAGCAGAATGTAGGTTTCTATGTTTGTAGACTCTGTTTCTCCCTTGTAACCTTGTCTGTCCTGGAACTCACTCTGTAGGCCAGGCTGGCCTTAAACTCAGAGATCCTCCTGCCTTTGCCTCTAGTGCTGGGACTAAAGTTGTAGACCACCACTGCCTGGCAGAATGTAGCTTTTTAAAAAATGGCTCCATATGTGTGTGGTACTGGAGATAGAACCCAATTCTTATTCCAGTTTTTTTTTTTCTTTTTTTTTTTTTACCATGTTGGACAGTTTGTCTGGTCACCATCATTCAAGGCAAATTCAAGTTCTGTGACATGGGAGCCTTCGATGAATAAAAACAGACATAGAAGATTCCTGGTATATATGACATGACACTAGCTTTTGGAGCCTGGAGATGTCTCTAATGATCATGATTGTGATGCTGTCCTGACAGGACCTCAGGCAGCTTCTATCAGCCCAGTGAGCCATATCCACGATGAACCTCTCTGTCATCCATCCTCTAAAGGAAACCAGGATGACACATCAGTCAACTCTCACCATGATCTATGCTCTCAAGATGAGTTGAAACTCCAACACAAACCCCACACCTCTTATTTCCCTTCATGGATCACACATCTCTGAAGACATTAGAGGTGATGTCCCCAAGTAGGTTTTCCACAGCATGGGTCTTCCAGATAGTGCAGACGCGAGATTAGTCATGACTTCAAGCCAGCCAAAATAATTAAGAAAGCTAAATTTATATTAAATTATCATAAAGCCCTAAAATACTGAACATAGTGGTTAAATAACTCCAGAAAGTCCAATCTCTCCAGTGAGTAATGTTAAAATCATTACACATGAGCATGGGAAAATCACTTCCATTAGTTTAGGACAGAGAGATTTTGCCCTTTTTACAGAGTAAATCAGTGCTCAAATAGATATTTCCTCAAATGCATCCTTTCTACATTCTGAACAGCCCAAGTGCAATAAGAACCTTGCCCCTGTCCACTCAGGACACCACACTTCTGTTTTCTTCTTCCTCCCTAACTATGAATTTAAAGGCTCAAATGCTGCCCCTTTCTGTGTGAAATGTCTGTCTTTCCTCTTAGAAGTGGCACTGTACTTTTCTCAGTTGGTATACTGGAAAAGGCCTTTGGCCTGCCCCGGCTGTATGTGTAGACATAGATCTGGGCCTAGCTAATGACAATGAGACTAATGGTTTGACATCTTTCTCCTACTCTTAATAACTGACCAGAAAAGATTTGATCTTGTCCTGTTTTTCATGCATATGCTTGGCTGTTGATCTCTGAATAACAATAACCATGAAAAAGATGTTTTAAGTCAGGAAACTTCCTCTGAAAGCCCTGCCCTCCATTCTCAGCTCCTGTCAATCTTTCCTGTGCTTCAGTTTCTTTGGAGAAGTGCCTGAACTTCCTCTGGACCGGTTCTCACCACCTCTCCACTCTTTGCTCACCACTTGGCATCTTCATTGACCCTCCTCATCATTGGACATTGGAGACTGAGGTGATACAGGATCAGTTAGGGAAAGCAAGCTTAGACTCCCCTCTCTCAGAAGTGAAACACAAGGAGGAAATTCTAGGGAGCACAAAAAAAAAAAAAAAAAAAAAAAAAATCTCAGCTCCCCTGAGAGAAGCCCTTGGCCTAAAGAAGCAGGAAGCTAATGGTGGTACCTTAGTATGGACAGGGGCCCAGAAGAGTTGGCACATGACCTTAACCACCCTAGAGCCACAGGCTGTGTCAATGAACTTGGGTCCCTGAGCACCTGAGAATGAACTCAAGAGGTTCAACCTCACAATACTTCTCCTGAGCCCCTAGGTGTCCTATATCTCTTTAGCTGCTCCTCCTGACCACTTTGGAAAACATCCTGTCATTCTTTGAAAGGCTGGGACAGAATTGCTTCCCTTAGAATCCCAGGGAATGGGAGAGAGAAGGGCAGAATAGCGGAGCTCAGGTAGGGTACCATGTTTGATCTTTGCCGAGCTTCTTAAATATTCTAGAGGCCTACTCTCTGGGCCCACCCAATGGTCACTCAAGCTCACAGCATAGTTAAAAGCTTAAGAAAAGTACTGGCCAGTAGCAGCACCAGGAGGGAATTCCTATTAGCAAGTTGCCATGACAGGGGCCTCCAGTTATTCAAGGTAGAAATGGCGCCAGACATTCCAGCAGGAGGAAGAGGAGCTTAAGCCATACCCTCACTTCACCTGTATCACAACTGACAAAGCAGTGACTCCTGGGTGAGAAGAATGTCCACTGCCAGCAATGGACAAGATCCCAGGGCTCAAGTGCTGTCCCCCCGCCCCCCCACCCTCACAAAGGTTTTTCAGAATTACCAACACTTGAGGCTAGAGGTTTCCCAAATACCCAGACCAGCTGGGCTGCTTCTTCCTTCTCTCAACCTCTATCCATTACCTTTTACCTGTGACCTCCAGTCCCAGGCCCTGGTAGGCCAGTTTACAAAGAGGTGTTCATATCAGCTGTGACGGGGAAGACCAAAGTCTTATATCGTCAATTGCATTGGTGCTGTGGGGCAGGCACATGGGGTGCCAGGGTAAAGGGTCCTGGAGCTCTGTGCTGACAAGGAATCATGCTGAGCCCAGCTTCAGGGGACCCAGGATAGAGTGCAAGAGCTGAAGTTCTGGGTAAAATCCAGGTCTAAATTCTTGAGATGTGGCCACACTTCTTGTTCCCAGGTAGTTTTGGACTCAGGTGAGTAACAGGTTCTATGGGGGCTTGGGGACACTTTGGGGTGGGAAGGAAGAAGATGAGTGCATGGGAAAGGGCCCCAGTTGTTATGTGGGCACAAGGATCAGAAGTCCACAGAGGAGAATGAACAGGCAGGCAGAGAAGAGAATGTGGGCACTTAGACCTGGCTTTCTGAGGAGAGCTTGCGTTCGTGTTTCCAGCCTGTGTCTGGCAGCGAGCCCCGCCTCTCTGGAGTGGCTGTAGTGTGAACACTGCTACACTCTGACTGCTCTTCCTGCAGCAGCTGCTCTGTCTCCGTGTCATCTAGGGAGCCAGAGCTGGCCTGGATGGACACTGTGTCTGTCTTCATGCATACATGATCCCGTAGAAGGCCCCCCCTGGAGCTGCGCAGTTGCTTGAGGTCACCCCATTCAGCATCATCCCCAGCCAGGAGGCGAATTCCCTCTACAATCTTGATCTTCTCCTTGGTGTAGCTGTGATCAGGTCCACCCTGGGGTAGAAAATGGAGACACATAGTCAGTTGGCATTCTATAAAGGATCTCACGGTGAGCTGAAAACAAAGTGGCTAGGGAGGACAAAACCCCCACAGACTGCTAGACCAATGTGGACAAGGCAAATATGAAGTCCCACCTAAGGGCAACTGCGATTAGATAATTACATCATCACAGAGGAGAGGGAAAACCATGGCTTCTGGTCCTACACCAGCCATTCACTGGCTATGTTATCCTGAGCAAATGACTGAACACTTCTAAAACTCAGGCTTCCCATCTGCAGCATCAGAGAACAACAGCATCTACAAGTTACCCCTGGTTGTTGTAAGAGTTCGGAGAGGCAATTCATAGGGTGCAGCTGTTAGAGCATGGCACACAGGAAACGTTAAAACACACTAGCTGTTGCTGTATCACCGCCATAGGTCATTAATGGGACATCATGCTGATATAAGAAATCCAAAGCAATCTATTATGCATCTACATCATCTGTTACATCAACCCTGTGGTTTATTAATGGAACGTCATGCAGATCAAAAACAACTGGCAGAAGCAATTCAGTGTGCGTGTATTCAAAATTTTTTTATGTACTAGTTTGCTTTCAGTGATCCTTTTGATTGTGATAAGAAAATTTGGAAGGTAGGATTTGGGGAGTGGGGCTTGGGAAATCATTGTATTTGTGTTCTTTTTTTTAAAAAGTTTTTTCTTTATTATTTTTAAGATTTTATTTTATGTGAGTACACTGTCACTGTCCTTAGACACACCAGAAGAAAGCAATGGATCCGATTACAGATGGTTGTGAGCCACCATGTGATTGCTGGGAATTGGACTCAGAAAGAGCAGTCAGTGCTCTTAACTGCTGAGTCATCTCCCCAGGCCCTGTATTTGTGTTCTTCATGAGCCTGTAACCTGTAACTCTTTAGGGAAGGATACTCTGTCCATGAAGACCATCGCTGAGTGGTCTGCGTCACTCCAGGAATAGCTTTAACTTTGGCTTAAGTATCCTCCTTTATGTACTCTTCAAGGGCAGCCTCATTCCTGACTTGTGGGGTGTTCCCATTATTATCCTGCCACCACTAGGAGAAAAAGAGCCATCGTAGCTTGGGTTCTGTCCCTGGGGTAGTCTCTTCACTCAGAGTCTCAACCATTGCTTTCTGTTAGTAACAGTTCCATTCCACAGTTACTAAGGCCCTACATTAAACAGATGCTATGCTAGGTTCTTGATGATGGGCTCTGCCTTCGAGGAGTCCCTCAATCACGCAGAGAGATAGAGGTAGTTTGCAAGCACACATACAGACTCCCATTCACCCAGCAACCCTCCGAGCAGAAGTGAGTGTGAGATAACATGCAGGCCCATTGAGAGTCCTCATCACAGAAATGCACTGGGTAAGTTGTGGAGGTAGTTCTGGAAACACCACTTTCTCTACACACACAGAGCAACAGGTACCTGAACTCAAGAGGAAATCAGAAGAGAAAGGGTGAAAGGCTATCAGAGGGATGGAAGAGCTGCTGAGGAAGAAGAAAAAAAAAAAAAAAAAAAAAAAAAAAAAAGGTCAAAGAGTTTTCCTTTTTTCTTTTGGCTGTAGTGGGGATGAATCCAGGGACTCGCACAGGCTGCACATGTGCTGAGCTGCAGAGTCATGTCTTCAGACCTATTTTTCAGCTCTAATGGATAGCCTTCACTGTGATTCTTTTCTGGGACACCCCTCATTCTAGGAACTCAAGAATCCTCAAGAGTCTTTCTCAGAAATAGAGAGGGTTCCCATTCCCAGGACTGTAGGTAGCCTTGTGAATTATAGTGGTAGCTTTTTTAAATACAGGAATCCCTCAATCTAGAAAGTATAAGTTTACTGTGGCGAGTGAGAGTCCTGCTTGATTGACTGCTAACAGTCAGAGCAGGCTGAGTCTTTTTAGGGAATAATTCTGTGAAGGTTACAGGATTTTAGAAGAAACCAGGTTCTACCAAATTCGGAAACTGACACCTCAGACCTCAGATCCCCTGTGGATAGATGACTATTTTTCACACCTGAATATTCAGTAAAGAATTTTGCCCTGACTTAACAAAATGTTTTTTAAAAACACGTAAATATTCAAGTTTCTAAGGAAAATATTTTAAAACCTTAAGAACAAAGATAAAGAAAGCCTAGCCATTCTCAACAATAGGTACTATTTTGCCAATTCAGAGATTAGAGAAAGAAAGAGTCCAGGAGCTCTTGGTGTTTTGGGTGTTGTCTCAAAGAGTCCCCTTGTTTCAGAGGGGTACAGCATAGAGGAATAAAAACCCCTAGCATGAAAGCATCCATAAACCTGGACAGTCTCCAGGGAAATAGACACTTACTGCTTTCAGACCAGAAACTTCCAGCCTTGCTTTTACCAGTGTCCTCCAAAGACTCTAGATCTCTGCAGAAATCCAAACTACACTCAGTCTTCTGTTCACTATTGTCTCCAAAATGGTAGAAGGGACACCACATGGCCCCTATTTGTCTACTCAGGCAATTTGGTCGTCCTTCCTCCCACCCCTCTCCCCAAACCCCAGAAAAAACTAAATAAAACTTTCTATTGTTATGTTACCTCTTTCTTGTAGCACAGCTGATTATACATGGCTGGCTTGGGAGCTGCTTCAATCTTCACTTCCTGAGTGGAAGTCCGGTAGGAGGGGTTGCTGTAGGTCAGGTTTCCCATTCCGGGATCCGTGAATTTGGATTTTCTGTGTCTTCAAGAGAAAAATCAGCTGAAATCAGTTGAGAACTTTATAGGTATGATACTGGGAAAGGAGGGGGGACAGAGGGAGAGTTATAACTTGTGTGTGGGAAGCAGCCTCTCTGTAGGTCCCCGTGACCCTGCCTACTGGCACCCACACTCTTATGAATCCCGGTCCTTGAGTGTGGGCCGGAGCTGGTGACTCACTTCTAGTGAACCCATTATGCAAAAGTATTAAAGACTAGATCAGCTTCCATCTTGAGTGGTGCATCCTTCCTCCCTCTCTTTAAAGGGAGCAAACTGCCATGTTGAAGTTGACTTATAGGAAGGTCCACAGGCAAGCAACAGATGAGGGGAGACCTCCAACCAATAGCCAGTAAAGAACTGAAATCTGCCAACAATAATTATTCCAGTACATTTAGAAGGATTTTTTTTTGCAGTCTAGCCTTTAGATGAGGTCATAACTCTGGCTGTCACCCAGATTACAACTTGCAAGAGACCTCAAAACTGAGCACACAATATATCCAGATTTCTGAGCCACAGAAACTCACTACCTTTTAGGTTACTTGTTATGCAGGAGATGGACCTTTGTTCTAATCCCACCTCTGTGATTTATTAGCTGGAATATTGGTAGACATAATCTAATCTTTCTGAAGCTCAGACCCCGTTATTGGGTGTGCTAGCTAGGTTTATAAAATGAACTATGGTCAGTGGACAGGAGGGAACCTTAACTGAGAAAATGCATTTATAGCAGTGGTTCTCAACCTTCAGGTCACAACTCCTTGTGTGTGGGGGGTCATATATTAGAGATCCTGCATATCAGATATTTACATTAGGATTTATAACAGAAACAATAGCAAAAGTGCAGTTATGAAATAGCAATATGAAGAACTGCATTAAAGGGTCGCAGCATAAGAAAGGTTGAGAACCACTAGTCTATAGGATTGGTGTGTAAGCAGGCAAGCCTGTAGGGTATTTTCTTAATTAGTGATTGATGTGGGAGGGCCCAGCCCACCGTGGGTCTTAGACTGGTTTTTATAGAAAGTATGCTAAAATATCTTTAATCCCAACATTCAGGAGGCAGAGACAGATGGATCCCTGAATTTGAGGCCAGCCTGCTCTACAGAGAGAGTTCTAGGACAGCCAGGGCTACACAGAGAAATCCTGTCTCAAAATAAACAAACAAACAAACAAACAAACAAAAAGAAAGAAAGACTTAGCATACCATGAAGAGCAAGCCAGTAAGCAGCACCCCTCCATGGCCTCTGCACGGATTCCTGCCTCCAGGTTCCCACCCTGACTTTCTTTGATGATAACAATAACATAAAATCAAAAATAAACCCTTTCCTCCCCAAGTTTTTGGTCATGGTGTTTCATTAAAGCAAGAACTCTGAGATACCAGGTTAAGGCATTTATACTTTCCCATTAAAAGACAAGTATTGTTGTTATTATTATTATTATCATTATCATTTTAACTTTTACTTATATTAGTGTTCCACCTCCATGTATGTCTGTGTGAGGGTGTCATATCCCCTGGAGCTGGAATTGCAGATAGTTGTGAATTGCCATGTGAGTGCTGGGATTTGAACCTGGGTCCTTTGGAACAGCAGACAGTTTTCTTAACTACTGAGCCATCTCTCCAGCCATTATGATTATTAATTTATTTTCGGATATTTTTGTTGTTGTTGGCAATGTTTAAAGTACTGGAAAGAAAAATGGCAATTTAAAAGATCCTAAATTGAAATGACATATTGTGTCTTCTCAAAGTGATTTCTAGGGAGCGATGCTGTGTCAGCCACTTTGAGGTAAAAGGTTGTGTTGGTGTGATGGGAAGACCATTTCCCATTCCAATGGTTTGAGGAAGAAGGAGATATGGAAAAAGTTAGCTATTCAATAAGAAAACTGCTGAGGTTAGGACAGAAGAGCAATTATGCTTCCACTTTCTCCTCTTGCTAGGCCAGCCAGGGGCCCAGAGGTGAAACTAGCCTGTATGCAAGTATATTCAGCAAACTGTGAAGCTTCAAGAGAACCCAGATAGGCTAACAGGGACCAAAGAACATGTCACCCCTGCAGCAGAGCTGAGGTTACCTGTATAGCATCAAAGCTGCAATAACCAACAAAATCAGCAGGACACTGAGAAGTCCACCGATGGCATAGCTGATGTGCAGTCCTTCACCTAGGAGAAGGGAGGGACATCAGACAAGGACTAAGGACCACTTTCTGATGGCCAACTAAGTGGTGACTCTTAGGAGAGTTTGCCAACCCTATAAGACTCCTCATAAGAACTAGGGAAGGAATAAGTGGAGACTTAAGTCCATATAAAGCCATATAAAATGGTGGTGTATTCATATCTTGCTCTCAGCACTTGGGAGACAAGGAACAGGAAATTGAAGAGTTTGAGGCTAGTGTGGCCTATGTGCTAATAAATAGCCTGTTTCAAAAACAGATAAACAGAAGAGTCTTCTTTTTACAACAGTTCTATTCTTAGGACTTACCTGGAGCAGCAGGTATAGCTTCATTGGAATGTGTACAGAGCCCCAGCTGGGCATCCCTTTCAGAGCATCTGTGGGGCATGAGAAAGAGACATGAAGCATTCTTGGACTCAAAAAGGTCCTCACCCCCTTTTAGGAAGGAGGAAAGGGCTGTGAATACGGCTTTCAGACCTGAAAGACTCTATCAAAGGGTCAGGGAGATGGCCCAGTAAGTAAAGGCACCTGCTGCCAAGCCTGATGACCTGAGTTTGATCCCTGGAATTCACAAGGTCGAAGAGAACCAACTCCTACATCTTGTCCTCTGAGCTCTACATGTGCTAGGATATGTGCCTCCAAAATAATGAAATGAAAAAGATTATGTATTAAGCCAGGCATAGTGGTGCAGGCCTTTAATTCCAGTACTTGGGAGGCAGAAATAATTGGATTTCTGTGAGTTCGAGGTCAGTCTGGTCTATGGAATGAGTTCCAGAATAGTGAGACGCTGTCTCAAAAAACCAAGAAAGGGAGAGAGAGAGGGTGGTGGGGAGAATATGGAGAGAGAGAATGGCAAATGAAACCAGTGGTTTCCAGCTGCTATGTCACGTTTAAATGTGTTTTCAATTGTATACCTTTAAAAGAATGGTTTTAGAGTGAGCTAGACAGAGTTCTAAGGACACCAATTCAAATCTTCCTTCTACTACAAGAACGAATGGGAAGCAGCTGCAAACCACACAAATCTGATTGGTTAGCACAAGTTTAAAAAAATTGTTTTTCCTCCCTCCATTCTTTCACAAGGGACTAAGCAAGACACCCAGAGGGAGTGCGCAGCTGGTACACTTGCAATGCTCAGAAGGTAGCTCTGGCATATTGTGGCAAGCAATAGGAGGCACCTTCCAACAGTCTGGAGAAAAGCCATATAGACAACAGAAGAGCATCTGAAACCAGGAAACCAGGAATCAGAACTAGAACTCCATTGGGAAAGGTCTGAAAAGTGGGCATGGTGAGCTTGAAAGACCCTGAATGAGGACACTCTAAGCTACATAGTGTCCCTATTTGAAAAAAAAAAAAAAAATTCCAGATGGCGTTCTGAGGTGTGGGGTGGATAGAATCAGTGTATATGTTATGAATTTGTCAAAGAATAAGTAAAAACTGAAGGAAGTGCTGACTGTGATTGATACTTTTGTTTCTTCAACTGTAGGACCCAAGCAAATGAAAACGTCATATTAACTAGGACAAAGAATAGGAGACTTTTTTCTTTAAGCACCTATGTTCTGCTTAGTTTATGTGGAATTTTTTTTAACTATATTCCAGCTAATGTACTTAAATAGTCAAAAACACGCATTACCACAGGCTATAAAGAACTGACAGGGGCTGAATTCTATGAGCATTAAAAACAAACAAACAAACAAACAAACAAACAGGGCCCAAGGAGATGATTCACTGGGTAAAGTTCTTGCCAAGAAAACATGAGGGTCTGGATTCAGGGCCCCAGCACCCACATGAAAAGCTGGCTGCAGCAGCAAACACATGTAATCCCTATGCCAGAGAGGCAGAGACAGGAGGATTCCGGGAACTTGCTGCTAGTCAGCCTAGACAATTGGTGAGCTCCAAGGTTAGAGAGAGACTGTGTCTCAAAAATTAACATGGGAAACAGATGAGGAAGACACTCCACACTGAGCTCTGGCCGCCACATGCACTTAGGAATGTGTATGTACACACCCAGGAAAAAATGTCTGAGGACATTTGTTTCCCAAATAAAACCAGGGTCTAGGAGCACAGCTTAGCAGTAGATGGCTTGCCTCACATGTGTGGCGTTCACACTTCAGCACTGTGAAAACAACAAAAGTTCTAAGGAAAAAGCTAAGATTAAAGACAATGGCTAACATTTCAGACTTAGTCAGAAAGGCACATGTTCACATTGGGTGTTTGTTTTCTTTTCAAACTACACAGAATGCAGACTCCAGAGCCCATAGCACTTACATGTGACCGCGTGCAAATCTTGGCACTTTGGAGACACTGAGCATAGAGTACTTATTCTGGAGTCATTATTTCTGCTTTCAGCTTAATGACCTTTTAACCTATACTTGCCAGTGCATCAGGTTTAAAGAAATATATTTCATGCTTGCTTTGAAGACCATACCTGATTACATTTGCTTATTTGATAATGGTATGTGTATGTGTTTGTGTGTATATTGTATGCACATGCATATATGTGTATTTTATTTGAGTGCCAGGATCATTATAAGCTAAAGGCTATCACACTTAAGTTATAATGCAGATACTAGTTTAGTGTTGTATTAAATATTTAATCTCAATCAGAGGTTTCTACTAGGTCAAGACCCTAATACTACACTGGTGACATGAGAGCAAAGGAAGATGGACAGATGGCATGCAGGAAGGAGACTCCTCCCCAGTGATTTCTCTAGAAAGCTGTTTTTAAGCTTCTTGCTCTCAGACATGAAAAGACCATCAGGGTCCAGGAGATGGTTCAGTGAATAAGAGTACTTGCTATACAAGCCAGAATACCCAAGTTCAGATTTCCAGCACCCATGTAAAATGCTGGGCATGGCTGCACATGCCTATGATCCTACCAATGGGCAGCACAGACAGGAGAATCACTGGGCACCAACCTAGTCAAAAATACAGTGAGCTCCAGGTTCAGTGAGAGACCCTGCCTAAGAGAATAGAAATAGAGGATACATGTTATCCTCCTCTGTCTTCTACATGTAGCAACGTGTGTGTGCTCTTGAGTACACACACACACACACACACACACACACACACACACTTTTAAAAAGTAAAATGGATTCATTTGCATCAATCTATATTTGAAAATCACTCTGTGTTCCACATAATAGGGACCTGTGGTTAATGATGTGATGTATCTCCAATATGCCAGATTATGAAGTTAGGACAATGCTTTTGTACAAAGAGGGTATGGTGATCTGAATCCAGACCTCAATCCTGTATTGACCCTACTTACCTTCCTTCTGCCCCCTCCAGAGATGTGCGGGTCCTGGTGGTAGAAGAATGTAAGGTGGTGGGCAACGTGTTGGGTAGCACTGGGTTCTTCTCATTCATGCTGGTGGCTCTGGGAGCAGGAGGCACAAGGCCAGGCACTGGAGAGAAAAGAGGATTGAAATGGACTCTAGAAACCTCTGTGTGGTTCAAGGGCAGCAGCTAGAAGTCCTGACAGAATCTTTTAGATGCCCTAACTTCTGGTACTCTCATTTATTGCTATAAATTTAAATGGGATTTGGATTTACCATTAGTGATTCTAAAAGAAATTGCTGGCTCACAGATATTAGGAACAGAGATGATGATCTGGTGATCCCCAGCAAGACGTCGGGAGTCTAGACTTCTGTTCTAAGAAATGCCAGAGGCCAGACAAAGCCAGGCCTGAGCACCATGAAGCCCAAGTATACTGTTCATGTACATTATGCCACTATGATGCTCCCTAAAAGCACACCGTTGAGGTTGCCAGCCCCTCCCTTTTCAAGGGTTCTGTTGTCCCAAGAAGCTAATCTATCCAACTCACCAAGGGAGCAGGGATGACTGTCTGGCTCATCGGGACAGGCACACACAAAGTCAGAGGCTCTGGCAAAGCAGAGGTGGGTACAGCCACCATTGTTCACACCACAGGCATTGGTTCCTGGAGGCAAAGCAGATGTGTCTGGTCTAAGACAGAATAGGGTCTCCCAGTCTCACACTTCTTAAAAGGGAGGAAATCCAGGGCTATCTCACTCCCAGGACAATAGGGCAGGAAGGGATGATCACAAAGGACCAAAGGTCTAAAAACGTGAAACAGGAGCCCAAAGGTTTTCTTGTGGCTCTAATTATGTTGGCCACTAACATCCCTTGGGATGACCAGAGCCAGTCCCATCATCTGTGAGGAAAGGGGCTCAGTTCCTAAGGGCCCACCTGTCTGCCGCTGAGGGGACACCACGATGATATCCATCAGTCCCTCCACATTGGCCAGCACTGTCTCCTTGTTGCGGCCTGAGTACTTGTCGACACGCTGGATGGATTTGGTCTGCCAGTCTGTCCAGTAGATCCACCTGTCCTGCTGCTCGGTAAGGAATCCAAAAGAAGAAGTCTTCAGCAGTCAGACCCCAGTGCCACTTCTGTGCCTCAGTGTGTGCCATCCCACTGCTGAGATGCCTTCTGTGACTGACTTTCTAAATGAATGCTATGAACCCCCAGATATCACTCCAGGAAATCACTCCAGACTCATAGGGCACATCAATGAACTCCATGTTGTTCTGCACCATGCAGCTACTTCCAAATGCAGTTCTGACACCCAGTAGTAACTTGTTTGTATTTCTATCTGTTCCGCCCTACTTGGGCACTTGTTGTTATTTTGTTTGATTGATTGTTTATATTCTTTATTATTATTATTGAGCTCTCATATAGCCTAGACTGGTCTCGAATTTACTATGTAGTTGAGAGTGGTTCCGATTTCCTAATCCTCCTGTATCTACCTCCCAAATGCTAGGATTATAGACACACCTCACAATGTCTAGCTTTTTTTTTTTTTTTTTATTTTGAAACAGTCTTGCTATGTAATATGTAGCCCAGGTTAGCCTCACACTCAATAACCTATTGTCTCTTCCTCTCAAGTGCTAGAGTTACAGCCATATGCCTCCGGTGGCTGGGACACACTACAGATTTTTTTTCCCCTCTTTTGTGGGAGAGGTTGCAAGGGCGGAGGGCAGTATAAAGAGATGGGGAGACGAGTGGGATCGGGGTGCATGAAGTGAAATTCACAAAGAACCAATAAAGTTTTTAAAAATTAAAAATTTAAATGAATAATAATAAAAAAAAATGAATGTGCGGACTGGAGAGATGGCTCAGTTGTTAAGAGCACTAGCTGCTCTTCAAATTCCAGCAACCACATGGTAACTCATAGCTATCTGTAAGTGGGGTCTGCTGCCCTCTTCTGGTGGGTCTGAAGACAGCTACAGTGTATTCATAGACATAAAAATAAGTAAATATTAAAAAAAAAAAAAAAAAAAAAAAAAAAAAAAAAAAAAAAGAATGTGCTTGGTTCATCTGCAAGTCTGTAGCACCTACAGTCAGACCTTAGTCAAATGAGCGAATAGCTCACTACCCAGCAAATTGGAGTCCAGAAGTTCATTTCAGCCTTTGCTGTATGGGTCTTTTTGTTCAAAATCCTGACTGAAACCCTCTGCTTATTTACATGGACAGCTTCCTAATAATGCACTGGAAGTGACATTCTCAGCTAAGGGTGAGAGGGGAAATGCAAGTCTTCCTCCTCAGTGGTAAAATGTTAGAAATTCTGGAAGACATTTGTAGATTGAGAAAATATATCCAGTGTTAGCCTATTGCCAGGTAAGTTCAGACAAAGCCTTTTGGTGGGTAAGCATCAAATACACAGTACAGGGTTGGGGGTATAGTTTTGTGGCAGAGTGCTACAGGTACAATCTCCAGCATAAAAAAAAAAAAAAAAAGATGATGTTTGTCAAGCATGGAGAACTTTTAAGTGTTTAGACTCAGTGTTCATTATATTATCCCAAATTCTTTTTTTATCCTTTTCTTTCCTCTCTCTCTCTCTCTCTCTCTCTCTCTCTCTCTCTCTCTCTCTTTCTCTCTCTCTCTCTCTCGATGGCCTCGTATAGCCCAGGCTAGTATCAAACTAGCTATGTAGTTGAGGATAACCTTGAATCCTGCTGCCTGTCCCTTCTGATTGCTGGAAATACACCCATATGCCACCACATAGATCCCTTAGGTTACCTGTTGTGTGGAACTATCCGAAATAAGGCTAAGAACAGTTGAACTAGTTACATGTGATAGGTAGTTAATCTGTTTTGATTTGAGACAGAGTCTTATTAAGGATTCTCTGGTAGCACAGACCAGCTTGGCTTTGAACTCAGAGATCCATAAGCCACCTCGCCCGACTTGACGGTTAATTGTGATTGTTAAGCTGATGGGATTTAGATCATCATGGAAACAAACTTCAAGGCATGCCAGCGAGGTTGCTAGAGTAAGTTAATTAAGGTGGGAAGACTCACTCTAAATGTGAGCAGACTGGGGTCTTGGGCTGGATAAAAGGAGAGAGGTAGCTAGGTACAGTTCCCACCAACGTCTGTCTCTCGACTGCAGGTACACTATGACTGGCTGCCTCCTGCTCCTGCCATCATGTCTTCCCTGTTATGATGGACTGAATCTTTGAACTGTGAGCCAGAATTAACATGGGTGCCAGGGCCTGCGCATCTAGCTAGTTGGAGCCCCGGTCAGAGCCAAGGAGCCGGGAACAAGCCGGACTGGGCGCCGTTTTCTAAATATTACCCCTACAAAACTTTCTTAATTTGCTCTTGTCAGTAAGCAATTAATACAATGCATCTAGTGTTTACAGAGTGTCACGTCCCAGGCTGACACTAGTGCATACTTCAAGTGGATGCTATTATTAAACCAACTTGTTGTATAGGTAACTACAGCCTACAGAGGTTCTGTGTCCTGTTATTTACCAAGCTAGGCTTCAGGCTCATTGTGAAGGCATGCAAACACTTACCAAATAGTTGGCCACCTTAAACCTCTTGCCTTTAGCCATTCTGACCAACTTTGACTAAGCGAGCTAAAAGCACAGCAGTAGATTCAAAAGTAGAGGAACTTATCAAAATTCCATGTTCCTGGGCTCGGTCATCACAAAGCAACTTCTCTATAGCCAGGGCCCTGGCACTTATGTTCTAACAAGCTCCACAGATAATTCTGTGCACCTCTGTTTGAGAGCCAGGCCTACAAATTATAGAACTTGGAAGTGCTGAGCCAGGATAGCAGAGTACCTAGTGGCTTAGAATCCCCAGGAAACACCCTAGTCAGGGAGGTCTAGTTACCTCTCTCCTGAGCCAGTACCTGTGTGAGGGCAAAGGGGTGGGACACGTGGCTGACCAAGACCTGCCTCAGCTTCCCATTGAGGTCAGCACTCTCGATCCGGTCCAGATGTGCATCTACCCAGTAGATCCTGCCAAGAGAAAGAGAAGGGAAACAGATGGCTCTTCCCCATAAGGAACCATCCCTGAGCTGAACTGGCAGGGGCCGTGCAGTCAGGAAACACTCCTGATGAGGGGACACCATGAGCCCTACAGCTAAAGAATGAAATGTAACTCATAAGCAGGGAGGTGGAGCTGCTCTGTGGAGACACAGAGAATCTGAGACCACCCACAACCTTTTCCTTCGCAACTTGATCACCTTTTGGATCCTATCCAGAATCCAAGCCCAAATCTAGAGGAGAAATTGTCAATCCCAGCAACTATTGCTTCCGCAGGTAACCTTCAAATCTAAGACCCTAAATGATGTGGAAAATAGGACACAAATGGCCCTCAGAATTTGTAACCCAAGGAGACCAAAGCCAGCTGAAGGCCCAGGGCTAGATTCAGCAAGCCCCATGCTGACTTACCCTTCTCATTGTTTTCCTTATCTGTCCAGGGGTTTCTCATCTTTTCCCCCATGTCAGTTTCTGTCCTCTCCTTGGCCCACCCTCCATTTCCAGGAGGCTGTTTGGGACAGGGTCCTCACCTGCGGGTATCGTAGTCCAAGGTAAGGCCATTGGGCCAACCTAAGTCTGTGTTGATGAGGACCTTCCTCTCAGAACCATCCAGGTTTGCCCGTTCAATCTTGGCAATGTGGCCCCAGTCTGTCCAGAAGAGGTACCTAAGGTACAACAGCGCCACTGTCACAAAGCATGAGGAGATGGTGCAAGGAAGTTGGCAGAATATAGTGCCCACACCAATCCATTAATCCGTAAACCTTCTGGGAGCTGCTTTTCTACCACTCCCTTCTAGCCCGGATCTCTTTCCTGTTAGACGTGAACTTACCCCTTTCTAGGGAAAACAGCAATGGCCCGGGGCTCGTCTAGACTGTTGTTGATCAGCACTTTGCGACTGGAACCATCTAGCCGAGATGCTTCAATGGTATTTCGGCCCGTATCTGTCCAGTACAGGTTTCTGGCAACCCAGTCCACTGCCAGCCCATCAGTGGTCTTCAGCCCATGCCCAATAACAGTCTCCATATTGCTGCCATTCAGGTCTGCTCTCCTTGGGGACAATGCAGGGTTGTTTGAGTAACCAGACTAACCAGAAATTATACCCTGAATCTCACTATAAGTTCTATAGAGACAGACACAGTGTGTTCCTCAGTACCCGGTATGGTAGGTGCCCAATACAGGCAGAATGAATGAGAGTGAATTCTTAAGAGTGTTTCCTGCAAAGTGAAAGTAGTAGAGGTTTGGATGCAAGTCTTGCCATAGGACAAATTAAATTATTCGTAATGTATCCTGTGAGGACACAAGGATTGCTACCTGGGGTGACTCTGAGACAGGTAGATTGTGGCTGAGAGTGTAGTTCAGTGGTAGAACACTGGCCCTGTTTAGTCTCTAGAACAAAGCAAAGTAAAAATTCAAAGGAAAGGTTTGCTAAAACCAATCTGTGCTTTTAAACAGAGACTAATGCATCAGGGATAAGGAACATATTGTAGTCACCTGGGGGATTTCTCTAAATTGTACACACCACATGAGATCTGAATACACCCTCAGGAGAACAGAGGCAAAGATTTCTATATGCGAACTAAGCACTTCTGTCATGGTGAGTTTCTTGTAGTGGCATGACATCATATTCTTGAGTTGTGTTGAAATAAGAAATATAAAGAACAATAAAAATAATAGCAAAAAAAGTCACTCAAAATATCCTGGTAAAGCAGTATAAAACTTAATGTTGGGCTAAGGTCTCTATACTGCAATATAGATTCCAACTTTTCACCAGCCTGCCCCCTTCAGGCAGTGCTGAGACTCAAGCCTAGTGTTTTGTGCATACTTCACAAGCACTCTAAGCTGCATCCTGCTTATTGCTTTTGAGACAGGAGGTTGCTACATTGTCCAGGCTGATCTTCAACTCACTGCCCTCCTGCCTTGGCCTCTGAGTGCTGAGATTATAGGTGGGGAACCACCATAACCAGCTCGGCTTTTATTTTTTTTGAGACGGGACCTTGTCCACGTTGGCCTCTAACTAGCGATCTTCCAATCTCAGGCCCCTGAGTAGCTTTACAGTCACCAAACCAGCAAACGAGCAATGAAAGCATGAGCCACTGTGACATGCTCAGAAATCTAACTCCACGTCTGAATGGCCAAGCTGTCCAGTCCGCTTATTTGTCAACAGAGAATGTAATCTCACACATGCTGCTCAGGGTCAGGTCTATGTCCCCCTGGCTGGTTCCAGTGCCACTCATACCTGATAACATCCAGGAACACATCTGTGTAATAGACCTTTCCATCCACACTGTCATAGTCTAAGGAGATGACATTGTTGAGCCCAGGAACAGGAACATGCACGTCTGTGTGGTCATCGGTGTCCAGTGAGATACGACGAATGGAGCCTCGGCTAGAGAAGAGCAGGTAGGTCTCTGGAGAAGGGTCACAGGTCTTCCCATCTCCCTTCAGCTGAATGCCAGTGGGGCAGGCACAGGAGAAACCAGAAGGCCGAGGTAAACAGAGGTGGGAGCAACCGCCATTTCTCGAGCCACACTTATTAAAACCTGGTAAGAGAAGAGCATCAAGCGTTCACACCCAGCCTGGGAGGCAAGAGCTTTCACACCCAGCCTGGGAGGCTAGTAGACTCTCATTAAAGGACCTCTTTGGAGGTAGCATCATAGACCTGTGGTGCCAGCCATACCTAGAGGGACAAAAAACTTATCCCGGAAGTGGAGCTCAGGAAGTCTCTCTGATTGTAAGTAACCCTGTGCCCTGGCTATATTCTGCTGTTGTGATAGCCTCAGAAATCCAGGGGCCCTGACTCAAGAATCCTAAGATCTTCTTACCCAGTGGCTGTGCCCGGTCAACAGCTTGGATGTCCATGAGGCCTGGCAGGTTGGACCTCACAAGGATGACATTGCTGCCAGTATTCTTGTCGGCCCGGTGGATGCTACGGGTCTGCCAGTCGGTCCAGTAGATATAGGAGTCAAGTAGAGTGAGGCCATATGGGTGCTGGACTGGTGATACCAGTGTATGCCGATTGGCACCATTCAGGTCAGCCACCTCAATTCTCTGTGGAGGAGATTGTGGGGAGGTGGCTATTAGTTCACCGGGGGCCTTCACTGAAGATCCTGAATAGTTCTCTTCCATTTTCCCAGGCTTCTGGGAAGCCAGGGCAGGGCTCTCACCTCAGTATGGGCATCAGCCCACAGCAGTTGGGAGCTAGTCTTGTCCACGGTCAGTCCATTAGGCCACCCTAGGTTGTTGTTGATAAGCACTGTACGGTCTGACCCATCCATTCCCGAGCGCTCTAATTTGGCATTCTCCCCCCAGTCTGTCCAGTACATGAACCTGACGGACGAAGTCAAGCAGCTGGTTAATCTAATCGATCCGAGAGTCTGCGAATACCTGCAGTATGTTGAACATACTGTGCATTCCTACGGTACGTCACTTTATACATACATTATCGCATCTCGCAAGGGTGGGTGACAAGGTGTGCATTTTTACTGTCACCCTTGCTTGATGGGAGAAAGCTGATAAGGGTCACAGATTTTAAACATTAGATCCAAAGTGAGGAAGCTAATACACATGAAAGAATTTAAATCTTGGTCTCTCTGTGTGTGCCCTTGTGTATGCAGGTACATGCCCGTGTGTGTGCACGTGAGGCTTGAGGCCAGAGGTGGATGGTCCTCACTCACTTTTTCTTTTTATTTTTATTTTATTTTTTGACATAGGATCTTTCAATGATCCTAGAGCCCACTGGTTCAGCAAGCCTTGCTGGCTAGCAAGCTCCAGGGCTCCTCCTGTTTCTGCCTCTCCAGTACTAAATCATAGGCACATATCACTGTACCTTTTTATCTGGGTACTGGGACCAAACTCAGGTCTTCATGCTTGTGTAGCAAGCACTTTACTAAGTGATGGATCCCCCAGTCCTTGAATCCTGTCTACTGACAGCAAGGCTCATGCTTTAAAGCTGTACATTACGCTGACACAATGAAAGAAGCTGCAAGGGAGTGGAACAGTCCAGGGTCAGAGATTAGTCTCTGTGACCTCCAGAGTTCACAGTGCTCCTGTAACACATTTCCCACTGTGCGCCTTCACCTATCCACTTAGCTTGGTCCACTCAGCTACCCAGAGTGATAAAGCCAGCTCTCACCCCATTTCATGGTATAGTACAATGGCCCGGGGACTGTCAAGGTTCTGCCACACCAACACTTTCCGCATAGACCCATCCAGGTTGCCAACTTCAATCCGATTCGTTCCTGTGTCTGTCCAATACACTTTCCGACCGATGGCATCCACTGCAAGCCCATCTGTGGTCTGCAGACCTGCAGGATGTCGGAAGAGCACATTGACTCCTGCCTTAAGGCAGATGGAATATTTCCCAGTTCTTCAGCCAAACAGGTGGCCCTCGGGTTGGGAGGAAGGCTCACCTGTGGTGATGATGTCCTCATGCTGTGAGCCATCCAGGCTGGCACGGCTGATCCTGTGCAGTGTGCTGTCAGACCAGTACACTTTTCCTGAGAGGGAAGGCTTGACTCAACCCAGGTCCTGCCTGCCCACAGCGGCACCCACAACTGATTCAGAGCCTGAGACACCAGGGCAGTCAGAGCCCTAGAGACCCTAACAGGGGAAATGGATGCAGGTGGAGGGGTTCATAGCAGGGCGGCTCTTGGCAAAGACAAGCAAGAACAGAAGGCAAAGGTGGAGGAAGAAAGGACAGTGATGGCTTTTGATTGGGCACAGAACTATAGATGAGAACAAGAGTCACACAGACCTTCCAGCGGGTCCACTCCAATGGCAATGGTGTTCTTCATGGTCATGTTAATGGGTACCACCACATCAGCAAAGTAAGGGATGTCCAAGGAGACCATGCGAACATCAATCCTCCTGGCGAAGATGAGGAAACTGTTCATGCCTGCCCAGGTGGAGAGAGAAGGAGGGAGGACAGTCACTCTAGCAGAGACACTAAGAAGATTTGGAGGCAAGCAGACTGAAGCCCAAGGCCTGATACTATTATTGGCTTAGTGGTATGAGCCTAGGCAAATTGCTGAAATTAGTTAAGCCTGTTCTGTACAATGGGGATAATAAAAGGACAAGTACAAGAACGAAAAGAAATTGTGTACATACATAAAACACTGAACATTAGGCTTCACACGTATGTATAAACGGTGCTTCCTTTTTGGGTATTAGGAGAGCTTGAAAAGGGGCTTCATATGACCTAGGCTGGCCTTGACCTCACTTGTGGATGAGGAGAGTCTTCAACTCCTAATTCTCCCAAGTGCTGGGATTACAGTTGTGCACCACCCTGCCTGGCTCACCTCTTCATTTATTCTATGGAAGGAGGCGTGACAAGATGACTCAGTGGGTGAAAGTGTTTGCTACCAGCCTGATGGCCTGAATTCAGTCTCCAGGACCCATATGATGGAAGGAGAAAACAGACTACTTCATGCTATCCTCTGACAGACAGACAGACAGACAGACACACACACACACACACACACACACACACACACACACACACACACCGCTTAAGAAAAGGAATAAAGGGTCTCAAAAAAGCTTCATTCACCAGCCGAGAGGCATTCAGATTCTTTACGAGGTTAGAGTCCAAACCTTCCATACAGTAGCCCTAGGAGATACCTTGATCCCTAACACCAGAGTAGACAGGCCCTACTTCTGGGATCCTCCCATGAGAATGACACACAGATCTTGTGCTTACAAAAGTGGCACATTTAAGGAAGAGAGGGTTCCCACGCATTGTAGATAGGACACATGTTTACATTTGTTTTACCAAGTTTCTACAAAGGAGTGTCCTGTTCTAAACAAATTATCATTGTATCTTTGCAACAGGTGAGACTATTGAGACAGGACACTCTCTCTAATATCCAAGACGACCATGAGAAACAATGGGACCTGGTCTCCATCCTGCCTACCTGCTCCTTCCCCTAAAAGCCCTCACTCTTCCACGAATTCTCTGACCATATCAGAGGATTCCTGCAGTGGAGGGACAGCCCCTTTCCACCCAAACAGGCCCTGCTTTGACTCACCGGGTGAGCATGTCTTGCCATCAAGCCGCAGGTTGATACCTGTGGGGCAGGTACAGCTGAAGCCGTTTGGATTTGGGGACCTGAGACACAAATGGCTGCAGCCACCATTCTCCACAGCACACGGTGTTGTCACTGTATAGGGAGGGGGAGCTGTCAATGGGTGGGGCGGCTAGGGAATAAAAAACTGAAGAAGCCGGCAGCTGTTGATGGCTTACCTGGAGGCCTCTGGCGGTGGAAGACATGGATGTCCATAAGATTCTCCAGGTTCTCCTGCAGTGTCTCCCGGTCTAGCCCAGTCAGCCGGTCAGCACTTTGTATACTTTTGGTCTGCCAGTCAGTCCAATAGATGCGCTGTCCATATAGAGTCAGCCCGAAAGGGTGGGGGAGTTGACTTCCAATTAGTACCTGGAAGGCCCCAACACTTGTATCATGAAATAGTTAAGGGATCAGGCAAGATAGGCAACTTCCTATGAGGTGCAACTTGTCTCTTTCACCTCGTGTCTGCCAGAGTGTGTTAACGCCTATCTAAGTGCTGTGTGAAAATGTCATTTACATGTCTCCACTGTGTCTCAGCTCAAATCACAAAAGGAAAATTAGCAACTTTATAGTGGATACTACCTTGACCAAGCAATCAAAATAAATACCATAAGAAAGAGATTTTTCTGTTTTGAAAATGGAAAGACTGGCCAGCAAGATGGTTCAGTGGGTAAAGGTGCTTGCCACCAAATATAGTGACCTGAGTTCAATCTCTGGACTTCACGTGGTGGAAGGAGAGAATCGGCTCCTACAGACTGTCTTCTGACCTCCACACATGCGCTGTAGTGCACACAAACTAAGTAGACAGTTTTGTTTGAAATAGAAAGGTTAAGAAAGTCTGAGGAAGAAACAGGATTAGAGGATAAAGAGACAATGACCATGAGCTGGGCATGTCGGCACAGGCCTGTAGTCCCAGAATGGAGAAGGGTCAGAGTCCCAGAATGGGCTACATAGCAAGGCCCTGTCATAGCAAGACCCTAGGGAGGCTGGGGTGGGGGTGGGGTCACTCAATGCAATGAGTGATTCTGAATTAGATATTGGAGTAAAAGAGAAAAAAATTAAAATTATTAAAAGGCATTACTGAAGAAACTCGAAGTGAACGTAAAGAGTATGGATTGCACAGTAATATTATGTCAACACTGGTTTTTTGTTTGTTCTTCAGTGTGTGTGATATCTATATGGGTACACACCATGTTCCTGTGTGAAAGTCAGAGGAGAGCCTCATGTGTATGTCTTCGCTTCCACCAGGGTCTCACGTTGTTTATCTGCTGTGTATGCCAACATAGCAGGCTTATGAGCTTCTGGGATTCATTTGTCTCTGCCTCCCATCTTCCCTTGGGAGTCCCAGGATAACAAGACACTCAAGCTACTCTGCACAGATTTTATGTGGACACCTGGATTTGAACTCGGGTCCTTATGTTTATATGGCTAATACTTTTACCTTCTGTGCTATCTCCAAGCTCAATTTTACCATATAAGGTTCATAAGAAATATGCGCTGGAAAAATTTTGGAACTATGGCAGAATGTTTCCAACTTAATCTCAGATGAGTCACAAAAATAACTGTGTGTGTGTAGGTTTATATTTGTGTATGTGTGTGTGTGTATGTATGTATGTATGTATGTATGTATGTATGTATGTATGTGGAGAGAGAGGAGGGAAGGAGGGAGGGAAGGAGAGAGAAAGGGAGAAAGAAAGAAAGAGAATGGTATGGGAAATGTGACAAAATATTATTCCTCTTATACTCTTGCAGTTTTCCTGAAAGTGGAAATTATAACAATATAAACATTGGCAAAGGGGAGGCAGCTCCATCATTGGTCAGGTGCGTGATAGGTGATTGCTTACCATCAGTTGCAACGGAGATTAGGAAAGCCTCTGTGTGTGTGTGTGTGTGTGTGTGTGTGTGTGTCCAGCCCGCAAGCCACCCTAGTAGGCTTGGATCATCAACCAGCAGCCAGCCCTGTGTCCCCTGGAGCCATTCTTAGAGAAATAGCACTTGTAACATACTGGTCCCATAACCTCTGGGTCCTCTAGCTCCTGTTAGCTGCCAGCCAGAGTGCTGTCCTGGAGGCTTCCAGAGCAGTGGAAGATGCTTTGGCGGCACCTTTACCTTCCTCTTGCTGCCATCCAGCCCTGCAAATTCAATAGTCTTCATGCCGGCATCAGCCCAGTACAGCCGCTGGGACCCATAGTCAATAGCTAATCCGTTCGGCCATGTCAGATTCGAAGAGATGATGACTTGTCTGCTGGAGGCATCCATGCCAGCTCGTTCAATCTTGGGGCTTGCACCCCAGTCAGTCCAATACATGTACCTGGAGATGAGCAAAGGGGTTCTTAGACCTCAGTTAGTATCCAGTGTCGGGTTTCAGTGTGCTTTACTGAGACTGCTTTGAAGCATATGTGAGGTCGAGGGGTCAATCCACAGCATGGAAGAGATACTGATGAGGATGCAGGGTCCTCAAAGGCTTTTAGGGGTTCTGCTGCAATCCAAGTCTGAACTCAGAGATGTTCCCAAAGGCCTTATATCTTCCATCACTATTGAAAGGTACCACAGAGTCTTGATAGATGAGCGGCCAAGGCTTAAAGAGTATGTGACAGAGGAGGCCGCCTTGGGAGTGAAGAAAGAAGTGGGAGACTGAACTCGGTGTGTACTAACTACCACACCCAGTAAACATGCTCTCTTGACTACACGGATTAAATAATTCTGACATGCAAGCTCACAAAATTCTATGTAGCTGTGAAGAAGAGCAAGGCAGGACTATATACTCCAGTGAGGAAGCTGTGAAGGATATTTAGCCAAACTGAAGTGTAGCTTTTGGGGAGGGGGGGGTTGTTTGGTTTGGTTTTTGAGATAAGATCTCATATAGCCCAGGCTAGTCTTGAACTTGTCAAGTAGCCAAGGATAACCTTGCATTCCTGATCCTCTTGCTTCCACCTCTCACGTGCTAGGATTACAGGTACTTATCTGGTTCCAAAATGATGTCACTTTTATAAAACCCAAGCTGCCACTGCCACAGCCATCGCCACCACCACCACCAATATTTGTGGGCATTTAGAGCAAAATATATTTCAGAAAATATGTCCTAAAGTGTTAACAATGATTACGCTGAAGGTAAGAGTTTTGCTTTCTACAAATTTAATATTCTTCAATAATGAAATTGCTTTTATAAGCGAACAACAATAAAAAATAGCTTTTAAAAGAAAATTAAAAACTAAAAAAGCTTCTCTTGCCAGAGAGGAGACAATGATTTCACCTCCTCTCTGCCCATAGCACATTCACAGATCTGGCTGGCCTTTCCCTAATCTCCAGATACCCGTCTTGTACCCGGTTCTGAGGGGAGTTGGGGCTCAGAAGGGACAGCACATACCCGCCCATGGGCTCTACCACAATGTCCCGAGGACGGTCAAGGTTCTCCCAGATGAGCACCGTCCGCATGCTGCCGTCCGTGTTAGCCACCTCGATTCGGTCTGTACCTACCAAGGGATAAGGGAAAAAAATTAACTCTGAGTTTGCTCATCCCTTCCCCCCCACCCCTGCCTAGCACAGAGCTCTGTATGCGCTAAACGCTTGACAAGGATTTTGTGGTGAACACACAATGGATATTTAGTGACTGAAACTATGAAAAAAAAAATTCAAGGCAGTGATTAGTCTCACTCCTCGGAACAGCACAAGTAGCTTAACCTAGGAAGCCCACTCCACCCTATGGTTCAAGGCGAGGATTCTCAGATCTCAGTGCACACAAAAATGAGAAGAGCTCGTTAAAATACAGATTCCTGTGGCTGGATTGAAGGCTCAGGGGTGCTTGCTGCTCCTGCAAGGGACCCGGGTTCAGTTCCCAGCACCCACATTGGGTGGCTCAAGACTGCCTGTAACTCCAGTTCCAGGGGATCTGACACCTTGTCTGGCTTCCATGGGCACCTGTACATATCTGGCCTACACACACACACTCAGGCACACACGTACACATAAACAGATCTTTAAAGATTCTTCCAATTAGCTCCTCAAGATTTTGAGTAAGTCGGGGGTCCAGGATTTAAATTTCTGACAACTTCCCAGGACATGCAGATGTTGTTGTTCTAGAAACACACCCTGAAGAACTCTAGTTTAGAGGTATTCCTTTTCTTCCCGACACCTCTACCCCACTAAGACTCACAGAAAAATGCCTATTTTGTCTGGACATTCATGGAAAAATAAAAACAGGTTATAAGCTGTCCAAGATGCCTCAAAACATTTACAAGCACCAAGTATAACACAAAAGAAGTTGCAATTTTGATAAGTACTAAAGACTCATAGGTATACTAAGAAGACTCAAGAAAGCCAGGCCATGGTTCCCTATACATACCTGCATCTGTCCAGTACAGCTTGTTGGTGACCCAATCAATTGCCAGGCCAGCAGGGCTCTCCAAACTGGTATCTACTACCACCTGGGCAGGAAGCAAAGCTGTATCACTCTCTGGACTCCTATTGCAACTCCGGAGCCCAAATTCCACCAACTGCAAGGAATGGGAAAACACTTCCCCTCCTGGAGGGACTGGATCCGTGCAGCCCTACCTCCTGTCCAGTTCCATCCCACTTGGCCCTGCTGATGGTATCAGTGCTGACATCTGTCCAGTACACGTGGTCATCCCGGGAGTCCCAGTCAAGGGCCACAGCACTGCGCACGTCAGCCAGTGGGATGACATCGTCGGACAGGTCCTCTGTGTCGAAGCTGATCCGACGGATGTCCATCCTTCGGGCAAAAAGCAGGAACTTGTCAAGACCTGATCAAAGGCCGAGAGGGGTCTCCTTTTAATGCTCTAAATCCAGTAACGGTGACAGACACAGATGCTCGCCTGTGTGACACCTGGTTCAATCACACTTCCTGGGACCTGCTGCCTGCCCTTTGCCCCCTACTCTTCATACTGCAGGTGTCCTGAAGCCCAGCCCAGCCCATCCTTGTGGGATTAGACTTTAGAGTCCAGTGGGAACAGAGTTTACCCCACTGCTTAGGTGTCTATCAGTTTCATTTGAACTGTTCTGAGTTCTCTTGAGCAGTTCCAGTGCTGTCACTGGGCCACTGCCCACTCCCAGTTTACTTCTGAGACTTTTATCCTACTTCAGATCTTCTGGGTTTTTTTTTTTTTTTTTTTTTTTTTTTTTCTTCCCTGAGATAGGGTCTTACTACATTGCCCAGGTTCTTTTCAAACTCCATCCTCCTGCCTCAGTCTCTTAAGTGCTGGGATTGGAGACATGCTACAGGGCTAAAGTTTCTGCTTCTATTCTATCGTCTGGAATGATCCTTCCATCTGCTGTTCTCTTCACAGATTAGCCAATGACTGCTTACTAAGCTCCTTCCTTGCCAGGCCCTGGGCTCTATGTTTAGAAAGGCTGAATGCCTCGTATAGACACACAATGTCGTTTTACTTGCCATGAAGAAAAATAAAATTATGAACCTCACAAGACAATGAATGGACCTGAAATGTATTACATTAAGTGAGGTGACCCAGACTCAAAAAGTTAAAACAAGAAAACATTCTTTTTCATATGTGGATCCTAACTGGCAATGTTAAACAAATGTGTAAGTGGCTATGAATGAGGGCATAGGCTATGAACTTAGATAGGAGATCACAAGGGGGAAATGCTGTTGAGAAAAGGGGAGAGTCAAAGGGCATGTGACCTCAGAGCAGAAAGGAGGCCAAGAGAAGTACAAGGGTATGAGGAGGGGGCGGGGTCTTGTGCAGGGGAATGGGCAAGAAGTCGGAAGGAGAAACAGCAAAACCAAATTTTGTTTGCAAAATACAATAATAGAGCCTAATTCTTTTGTATGCCAAAAAGAAAGAAAAAAAAAAGGAAAAAGAAAAAACAAGGTCAGGGCCTCACACCAATGCTCTGTGGTACATGTTATTCTTGCTCCCATTTTCAGAAGAGCATCTAAGGCTGACAGAAATCAGGGAACATGCTCAGGGTTCAATGGCTGTGGACCAGAAGTGGGCTCAGGCCTGCTCCAGAGGGAGCTTTGTCCACTGCTCTCCATAACAGCTTTTCTATCCTCTGGCCTCCTCTGGCTTGTCTGAATATTTTTCCCAGTACAGTTAGCCTTTGCTATGCGCAGGGAATTGTTTCTAAGAGCCCCATAGATACTCAATTCATAGACAGTCCAGGCCCTTATATAAAACAGGGTAGTATTTTCATATAGTATTTTCCTGTGTACTTATATGATCTAAGTTATCTCTGGATTACTTGTAATCTATATCTATATATCTAATGTAAGTTTGCTTGACACTAAGGATTGAATATGTAATATATTACCCAATATATTACATATTACATATTATACATATTCAATAATTAGAAAGAATAGAGTTATCCTTTCCCTTTTCAGAAATATGTATGCAACCCTTTAATCCCAGCACTTGGAAGGCAGAGGCAGCCAGTTCTCTAAATTCAAAACCAGCTTGGTCTACAGAGCAAGTTCTAAGACAGACAAGACTACACTTGTTCACAGGTTACAGAGAAATCCTATCTTGAAAAGCAGGAGTGTTTGCCTGCATGCATTTATGTGTGCCATGTGTGGGCCTCCAGCCCTTGAAGCCCAGAGAACGTCATCAGAGCCCCTGGAACCAGAGTTACAGGCGGTTGTGAACTGTGTGGGAAATGGAAACTGAATCTGGATTCTCTGAAAGAGCAGCTGAGCCATCTCTTCAGTGACTCTAATTTATTCCAGAGACAATAATGACTAAATCAGCTGATACAGCCCAACAAGATAGCTCACCTGCCACTACACCTAGCGATCTGAGTCCCGTCTCTGGGACTCACAGGATTAAAGAAGAAAACTCTCATAAGTTGTCCTCTGATCTCATATACACACACATCCATGCAGTGCAACTTTTTAAAGAGTAATACATCTTCAGTACAGCACAGTTTTAAAATTTCCACCCACAGTTGATTAAATCCACAGACAATAAAACACACAAATACGACAACCTATGTATTTGTCTATGCAGGAAGCAGTTTTCTGCCTAACTTTACCAAATCCCCCTTCTAAGCTTTACAAATCTTTGAGAGAGTGTGCCTGGAAGCATTTTGCATCTAAAACAGCAGAGGTAGACAGGCACAAGAAGGCTAGCAGTGTTGGTCACGCCTTCAATCCCAGCACTCAGGAGGCAGAGGCAGGCGGAGCTCTGAGTCTGAGGTCAGCCTGCTCTATAGAGTGAGTTCCAGTACAGCCAGGATTACTCAGAGAAACCTTGTCTTAGAAAACAAAACAAAAACAAAACAAAACAAAACAAACAAAAAGAATGCCCAGGAAAAAACACACTGTATGAAACTAGTTCTCAGTGTGTATCTGAATGAAACCTCAGAATGTTTTCCCCAACCACTGTCTGGAAAGGGCTCAAAGAATCTGATTTTTGCCTGTATGTGTGTGTGTGTCTGTATGTGTGTGAAATTGTGTACAGGTGGAAGTCAGGCAGCTTCCTCTACATCTTCACCTTATTACTCATTTCGAGACAAGTTCTCTCAGTGAATACAAACCTCTTTGGCTAGACTAGCTGACCTGTGAGCTTCAGGGATCTCTGCCTGTCTCCACATGCGCCCAGTTCTGGCTTGACAGATAGACACTACCACACCCTAACCCCTCAAATTCGATTTTAATTAGATTTAAGAGAGCCAGTGGATTATACAGCAGTAATGATACATAATGAATTAATCCTGGCCCCTTGCTGGTCATGCCCTATGCACTGACTTTGCAAGGTAAAATTGCCTTGCAGGAGCTCCAAGAAACCAAAGCAGAGATTGTGGAAGAGACCAGGGAATCCTGTCATCTTTTACTTGGTGGTCATAGATCATCACCTGGGATCCCAGTTGCTCTCTGTTCTAACAACACAAAGTCTTCTATGGATCAGGCTAAAGGTACAGAAGTTGGAAACCATTGCCCTGCTTTCTAGAGGAACTGGACCTTCTTTCTGCCTAGACAGAAGGTATCCTGCCTGGTGAGGTGAAAGCTAAGTCCTGCTGCAGGTGTTTGTACACTGAATAATGCCACTAAGTCTCCAGCCACCACCACTGGTTCTAGGTCCTCAGCTTTGATTTGGAAGCCCTCGGTCTCTAAAGTCAGTCATGGGCTCCTTGAGGAATCTGGCTGTCCCTGCCTGACAAGCAATCCCTCCAACTCCTCTCACTGTTCCTTCTAACAGTCTTCACAAAGCACCTCCTCTGAGGCTGGTGTCCCAAACCCACTTACTCTGGGCACAGGCGTGGCTGTTGATCTTGCGGAAGCCAGTGGGGCAGGCACAGGTGTAGTTCTGGCCACTAGGTAGACACAGGTGAGTGCAACCTCCATTGTTGTCCCCACAGCGGTTTTTCCCTGCTCAAAGAGCCCAGAGCAAGATGATCAGGAGAAATGAAAAGTTTACAAAGGTAGACCCCACCAGGTCAAAGGGATGGCGGGCTGAACTCTCTTCAATAAGAACTCTGTCGTATTAATTCTGACATCTGTTTCCAGATGGGAGTACAATGAGTACCTGACACACAGGAGATACTCTTTCTGTAAATGTTTGCATTATATGGAAAGCGAAAAGCCAGATGTTACCTGAAATGTCCAGCAGAGGGAGCAAGTAGCCCATGTCAATGCCAGCTCTGACCTTCCCTGACTAGAATTAATAGTATCTATAACAAGTGCAAGGCGGATTTTCAAGAGGCACCAGCTGCCACACCACTGGTGGCAAATCTAGCTCACTTGATGAGACTTTTTTTTTTTTTTTTTTTTTTTTTTGTACCTGCTGGCTGGCGCTGGGGGTGCAAGGTATGAATGTCCATAGGAAAATGGAGCTTGTTACGAATGATCTCCTGATTCTTCCCAGTAAACTTGTTGGCGCTATTGATGCTCTTGGTGTGCCAGTCTGTCCAATACAAGCTGTCTTCAAACACTGTGATGGCAAAGGGATGTGGGAGGCCTGGAGACAGTCCAAAAAGACCTTAGTCCAGACATGGCCTGCCATGGCCCCGGAGCCCAGACCTGGCAGCTACACAAATTTCATCCTCTGCCAAGGCTCCTGGGGGCAGAATTGGGGAAGGAGCAGAGAGATGAAAGACAGCACATCAAAGACCTCACCCTGGCTAATGACAGCCTTGCGGTGACTCCCATCCAGATTGGCCCTCTCGATGACGTGGTGCTTAGCATCCACCCAGTACATGCGGCGTCCAGCGTAGTCGATGGTGAGGCCGTTGGGCCAGAAAAGATGAGTGTCAGCAATGATGCGACGTCCAGAGCCGTCCATGCTGGAGGCCTCGATGCGGGGGGTGTTGCCCCAGTCTGTCCAATAAATGGTTCTAGGAAGAAGGGAAGTCAAGAGACGGATGGTGAAGGATCATTGAGTGACAGCCAGGGTCATAACCAGAGATGGCTTTACATGTCAGATTCCACCGGTTTGCCTGGAAAGCATTTTGTTTGTTTATTTACTTGTTTATATTTGTTTGTTAGTTTATTATCTATCTATGTATCTATGTATCTATGTATCTGTATCTATCTATCTGTCTGTCTATCTATCTATCTATCTATCTATCTATCTAGCATTTTTGAGGCTATATATATATCACTATATAGCCTTGGCTGGCCCCAAACTCAGATCCATCTGCTTCACTGAGTGCTGGGATTAAAGGCATATGTCACCATGCCCAACTTTGAAAGATGCTTTTTTTTTTTTTTTTTAAATTTACTAATTTTAAATGCTTCTTTCCCCTCAGTGTCTGAAGACTGAACCCAATTACCCAATTAATTAAACCCAGAACCTAACGCTAGGCAATTGTTATATCAGAGCTATATCACCATCTCTATAGGATAATTTTTTAAATATCTGGATTAAAGTGTCTTGAGACAGGTATTTGTTCATCAGAATCTTTTTTAAGTGTCTGCTATGGAACCGGTAGAACTGGCACTAGAAATGGAGCCGTGGACAGAACAGACGACAATCCTCGTGCCTGAGAAGACGACGAGAGAGTGCGGTGTATACGCTGGGACACACGGGCTCTTCCTCCTCAGTCTTCTCTGCTGCCTTACCTGTTTTATGCCCCCTCTCCCACACACCATATTTCTCAAACAATTGACATCTAATTGCAGGATCTTACAAGTCATCCCCTCAATTGGTGGCATGGAATGTATACAAGCCAGAGGCTAAGAATTTTCATTTCAAGAGACTTCAATGCAGGAGACTTGTCTATTAATTTTTAAAATTATTTGAAATTAATGATATTAATTACCTCAACTACTGGCTGCTTTAAATTAATAATAATTTTTAATTAGCTCCACTCTATGGGCTAATAAAAAATACTAGACAGTTCAAACTTACCTAATTTGTATATTTTATTTCCTTTAAAATGCTTCATTATTTTACCTTAGGACACCTGTAGGAACAGTTCTATCTTTATTTTGATCAGGGTCTCAGCAGCTGAAGATGAGCTTGAATTCCCAATCATTCTGCTGTCACCTCTCAAATATGTCTATGTTTATGTTTGTTTTATACATGTTTGTTTTTAATTTGCTAATTAAGAAATAAATGAAGGGGGCCGGGCAGTGGTGGCACACGCCTTTAATCCCAGCACTTGGGAGGTAGAAGCAGGTGGATTTCTGAGTTTGAGGCCAGCCTGGTCTACAGAGTGAGTTCCAGGACAGCCAGGGCTATACAGAGAAACCCTGTCTCGAAAAACCAAAAAAAAGAAAGAAAGAAAGAAAGAAAGAAAGAAAGAAAGAAAGAAAGAAAGAAAGAAATGAAGGGGGAGCTGGAAAGATGGCTCAGCAGTTAAAAGCACTGACTACTCTTTCAGAGGTCCTGAGTTCAATTCCCAACAACCACATGGTGGCTCATAACCATCTGTATTGGGATCTAATGCCCTCTTCTGGTGTGTCTGAAGGGTATACTCACATACATTCCAAAAAAGAAAAGAAAAGGAAAGGAAGGAAGGAAGGAAGGAAGAAAGGAAGGAAGAAAGGAAGGAAGGAAGGAAGGAACATGGAGAGGCTGAGTAAGCCACGTATCCTCGGACATGTACTACAGACCCAGGACACCAGGGCATCTGGGTACAGAGTTTATGTTGCCAATATTGCTCTGAGGATGACCCACAAAGCCTGGCCCAGAGGCCTGAGAACAATCCCTGCCCACTGCAGGAGGGACTTAGAAATTTGAGACACCTACTCACCCTTCCATGGGGTGCAAGGCAATGGCCCTGGGCTTCTCCAGGCTCTGCCACAGCAGCACCTTCCGGTGGGCCCCATCCAGATTAGCCACCTCAATCCTCGAAGTCCCGGAGTCAGTCCAGTAGAGCTTGTCATGGACCCAATCCACAGCCAGGCCCCCTGGTGAGAAGAGGAAAGGGAAGCGTGTTAAGGATTCACCCTAGGTAGTCTGTATCCTAGAAACAAGAGCAAACTCTTACAAGAAGTTGCTTCTGAGGCTAGGATCTTGTTGTAACTATTTAACACACATCGTCTCTGTGAACTAGGTACTGAGCTTCTCACAGAGTGGGAAGAGAAGTCAAGCAGTTGATCTGGGTCATGCACTACTTCACCTACATATAGCTGGGGGTGACCTTGAGTTCCTGATGCCCTGGTGCTGGGGATGGAACCCAGTGCCTTTCACAAGTAGGCAAGTGCCCTGCTACTGAGTTTTAACTCCAGTTCTGGATTCTAACTTCCTAGTCACTTAATAACCTGCTTGTAGGATAGCTTGAGGCCACCAAATTAGCTATTGCTTTTTGTTTGTTGAGATGGAGGGGGGGGTCTCATGTATCTCAGCCTGGCTTTAAACTGGAATGACCTTGAACTTCTGATCTTTCTGCTTCTACCTCTTCAGATTACAGGCATCATCATGTCTGGTTTATGCAGTGCTTGGGGATCCAACTTGGAGCTTTGTGTTCACGCTAAGTAAGCACTCTACCAACTGAGCAGCATTTTCAACTCTCCAGTTGGTTCCTATCTGAGAGTTCTACCCAAGATTTCACTGGAAGAGGCATTCTGCCTTGTGCAGTTTGTAAACACTGGCCTGTCCCTTCCTTTCCGCTGTGTTTTGTACATGGTGGTCCTGGCTCTCCACTCAGGGCCTTGTTTTCCTACCTGGGCTTTCTAGCCCAGTGGACACCACCTCCTCCACATTGCTGCCATTAAGGTTGGCACGGAGGATGCGGTCCAGGGTGACATCAGACCAGAAGACTAGCTCCCGCCGGTGATGAAAGTCAAGGGCAATGGCGTTCTCCAGGTTGTTCAGTAGCAGCGTGTATTCAGAGCGGTGCGGGAGCACCTGCCGGATGTCGATACGATTGGCAAACAGTAGCACAGGTTCTGGCCCTGGATACAGCATAGAGACAGGACCCCACTGGGCTTCAGAGCCACTAGATACCCATCACATGCACCCTCTGACCCTCAGCTGATAGCTGGGGCCCTTTGCCCACTAGAGCATGTCCCAAGCTGTTAACATCTGTACTAGAAGACTAGAATCCTTTCTAAACCCAACCCAATTGCCTTTCCCTTGGTGCCCAGATTGCAACTTGCAAAAAATGAATCTACATTTTAGCAAATCCCTCAACTCTAACACCTGGCTTTTGTCTGTTCAGCCCACCCAGCCAAGTGCCAACACTCCTTACCCAGAGCCTTGCAGCTGCGCCGATCGGGTCGTAGCTCATAACCTGCTTCACACCAGCACTGGAAAGCCCCTTCACTGTTTGTGCAGCCCTGGCTGCAGTACCCCTCCTCAGCACACTCATTCACATCTGTGAATACCAGGCAGGGTGAGGCAGCTTGCCTACTGCCGTCTTCCCACTCTAAATCACACCCAAGCCACCCAGTTGTTTTCCTGGTCATATCTCCATATCCCCATCCACTGCCTCAGCCTGGTGGGAAACTGTGTAACAAGTGGTTTGGGGCTTTGAGGTCATGGAGTCTCAGATTTCAAACCCCAACTCAGCTGCTTACTAGCTGTGTGGCTTTGGGTAAATTACTTATACTCTCTGCACTTTCGTTTCCCTATCTGCAAAATGAGAGAAATGATCCCCACTTCCCAGGGTTAGTGCAATGATGAGTCGAGGTCACACGCATCTGATATGTCACCTAGTTTCTTATACATTGCTCCCCCTAGCATCCTGACTCCCCCCCCTTCCCCCTTCCCCCCCTTCTCCCCCAACCCCCCCCCCCCGCCCCGGCGCAGGCCCCAGCTCACCCTGGCACGTTCTCCCATCCTCTGTGAGCCGGTAGCCTGTGTGGCAGGTACACTGCACTGCCCCTCGCACCATCTGACACTTCTGGGCACAGCCACCGTTGTTAACATTGCAGTTCTCCTCACCCGTCCGGGGCCCTGTGCCAGCCAAGCCAGAGTTGGGAGCAGAGCCCAGAATCCACCCCCGTCCAGCCAACTTGGCATTCTACCTGGACCACGAAGAACAGCTCCCAAAAACTGTGAGAGTCCCAAGGGAGGCCTCCCTTTGAACCCTATGGGTGGGGTTCAGCCACAAACCACGGGCCAGGCCCACACACTAGAGACACTCACGACAGTTCTGCTGTGGACTTTCGTCACTGCTGTCACCACAGTCATTGACCCCGTTGCACAGCTTCCTCTGCCCAATACAACGCCCGTTCCAACACAGGAACTGGTCAGAGGCGCACTGGGGGCTTCCTAGAAAGAGAGGGAGGAGGAGAGGGTCAGGTCATAGGAGGGCAGGGCTTGAGTCCACAAGGGACAGGAGCCTGTCATTTTCTAGGGTAAACTGGAGCCAGCTGAGAGTCAAGGTGGGAGGGATGGGGTCCAAGGCAGGAAACAGCTCAGACAAGGCTGGTTGAGTTGTCTGAGTTTGTTTTCTCCCTGGGATTCCACAATGGATGAGCGATTGGGACAGAGTCAGAACCAGGTTTAGCGGGTTGGGGAGGGGAGGGGCAGACACAGAGACTGCCAGTCCTTCCTTCAGAGCAGAAGTAGACACAAGGGCTGCTGGAAGGAGTACAGCCCTTCCTCCCAAGGCCAGAGTGAAAGTGAGAATTTGAGCAGCTGCAAAGACTCACACACAGCCTTGACTCTTTCTTTGTTTAAGAATCCTACACAGGTCAACAATGCATCTGGCTTGTGCATGTGCATGTGTGCATGTGTGTATGTGTGGGATGTGTCCTGTGGCTGTGTGGTACACACATGTAACTATGTATATGGGTATGTGTGTGTGTAGAGGCCAGAGGACAGCATCTGATAACTTTCTCTGTAGTCCATTCTCTGTCTTATTGCTTTGAGACAAGGTTTCTCATTGAATCAGGAGCTGGCCAGCCATTTTGGTGAGGCTGGCTAGTTAGTGAGCTTGTGGGAGCTGCCTTTCTCTTCCTCCCAGTGTTGGTGTTACAGGCACTCACACCCATGCCTAGCTTTTTAACTTGGGTGCAAGGGGTTTGGACTTGGGTTCCTGTGCTTGCATACCAAATGCTTTTACCCACTGAGCTATCTCCCCTGCTCCCACACCTGGATCTGACCCCACCCACTGGGAAGGACAGGGAGAGTCCAGGCCACTGAAGACTAGGAGTGAAGCGTCACCTCTGGCCGGCTGAGATAGCAATGCTCCCTTTGCTTCTCTCCCTCCCACTCCCAACGTCAGGGTAAGATTGGGGACACCACTGGGGACTCCACCTGTGTTCTCACAGTTTTCTTCATCACTGTTGTCCGCACAGTCATCCTCCCCATCACAACGCCAGGACAGACGGACGCAGCGGCCTGACTGACAGCGAAACTGTTCAGCTGTGCACATGGAGGTAGCTGGGCAGAGCAAAGATTTAATGAAAGGCTGAAACTTTCCGACTCCAGCCTGAAACTCTCTGTCACCCAAAGTACACAGGCTATTGTTCTTGATAGTGGTGTCACAGAAGGTATCTTTTTATGAACCAGGTGACCCTTCCTCAGAGCACCCTACTGCCACCTGTTAGAAAACTGCCATGATATGTCTATAAGTCCTGCTAGAGGACTGGTATCCTTTGGATACAGTGCCTCTGTGCAGCCTACAACCACACAACTGTATAGCTGTTTAATATGTCTTCATGCTCTATCTGCCCCCAAACCCTTCTCCTTAGTTCCCCATGCCTTTGATGCTATTCCCAACTCACTGCAGTTGCGTTCATCAGACTGGTCATCACAGTCTGCATCGCCATCACAACGCCAGCCTGCGTTGATGCACAGGCCACTGTCACACATGAATTCCCCAGAGCGGCAGGGCTGGTGGGAGGCTGGGGAAAGAAACAAAGGTCTTCTGTCTCTAGCTAGCCTGTGCACACAGCACCTCATGGAAGAGCAGAAAGTCCCAAGTCCCATCTCCTGCCCCTCCCAGCACTCCAGCTCCTCCCCAGAGGGACTGTGGAATTCAGACACTGCTCCCCTAAGTGCCTGCCCCAGCTGGCACCTGTGCCCTGCCACCAGGGGAGCTCCTCCAGTCTGGCTGCCCCTCCTCCTAGCTTGCCAAAGCACTCACAGCAGTCAGACTCGTCTGACCAGTCTCCGCAGTCATCATCTCCGTCACAGTGGTAGATGTCAAGGATGCATCGGCCATAGGCACACTGGAACTCCTCCAGGTTGCAAGGAGGAGAGGGTACTGCTGAGGCTGAAAAGGAAAGCAGCCCTCAGACCTCAGTGACTAGGGATAAGGGGCCTGATTCCTGACAGGGGCAAGGTGTCTTCCTCCAGAATGCTACAACCGTGTTTCATTTGTGATGGCACCACAGACTTCTACACACTAGTGGACCAGAGGGAGTCAACCCTCCATAACTGCAGCTCCCTGAGCTTGGGGGCTCATGTGTCTCAGGCTGGCCTCAAACTCAATTCACAGCCAGAGAGAACCTTGAAATCTTGGTCCTTCTGCCTCTACCTCCTGTGTGTAGGATTACAGTCAGGTATATGCCACTATTTCTACCTGGTTTGGGCAGTGCTAAGGATAGAAACCAGGGCTTCATGCATGCTAAACAAGCATGTGTATGTGTTACATCCCCGACATCACTCCTTTAGAACACCCACTCCCTTGGCTGCACACAACCCTCCCAGCTAACCCTTATCCAGGATTGGGAGCCCTTGGTCACTGTTCCAGCCCGGCAGCCTCAGGGGTAGGGGCACTTACGGCAGCTCTCCTCATCAGAGCCATCTTTGCAGTCTGTGTCACCATCACAGTACCAATGTTCAGCAATGCAGCTCCCGTCACTGCAGCGGAATTCCTTGTCTGAGCACTTGCGCATGTCTAGGGATGCAATGAGACAGGGGTCCCATAGAATCTCACCATCCTCCTTCAGGTCCAGGGTAGGGGGAGTTTCATGTTCCTGATACTATGGACTGCTCTGCCTGCCTGCCTTCTTTCAGCTGCACCAGATCCCTGGAGCAGTTTCAGGTCAGGTGGCATGGCCCTTTACTGCTGTCTCCTCCCACAGGTGCTCCTACCCTGGACCCCTTCCTGCCCCCAGAGCACCACTCACCACATTGCTCATCACTGTTGTCACCACAGTCGTTGTCACCATCACAATGCCACAGACTCCGGATACAGTAGCCGTTCTGACAGGGAAACTCGTCCTCCTCGCACTCCCGGGGTGCTGCAGGCACAGATGAGTCAGTCTGCTGTGCATGGAGAGCACACTGCCTCCAAGCCCTTCAATAAGGCCTTCTGGGGGCAGTCAATAGTCCCAGTGCTGGCCCCAGCACTCCTGAGGAGGTGCCCACCTACTGTGGGCCTCGCTCACCAAGAGACCCAAGAGACCCAAGAGAAAAAGCACAGAATAAGAGCTGAAGACCAGAGAGCTCAAAGAGACCGGGGGACATCATTTTCTGACAGAAAACCCTTTCCCAACAGAGCCTGTGGAATTTGCCTGGTCCTTCCCAACACTCACGACAGTCCTGCTCATCAGAATCATCTTCACAGTCATTGTCCCCGTCACACACCCAGGAGCGGCGGATGCACTTGCCGTTGTCACAGTGGAAATCCAGAGGGGAGCAGGTAGGCAGCGCTGGGTCCAAGAAAAGGAAAAGTCAGGCAGGCAGGCTACACCGGGCCAGAGATCCTTGCTCCAAATTCCACTGTTCTCACCCCCATCTCTAGTCCCTGGTAGATAGAGCCCCTAAGAGTCTGCAGCCAGGAAGAGGGATCAGCTGAAGGGAATGGGGGGGCGGGGGCGGGGGGAGTAGCAGAAACCCTGACTCTAAGACACCTGAGGAAGCAGTAAGAAAACCTTGGGCTGGAGAGAAAAGCGGGGTGGGGGTGTGGGGGTGTGGGGGTGGGTGGGGGGGTGGGGACCACAGTTGTAACTCGGTTGGTAGAATGTTGCCTAACATGTATCAGGCCCCAGGTTTGATCACCAGCACCTCATAAAGCTAGATGTGGAGGCGAACTCACGGAATTCTGGCACTAGGGAGGTAGGGGCAGGAAGATCGAAAGTTCAAGGTCGTCCTCAGCTACATATCAAGCTTGAGGCCAGCGAGAACTGTATGAGACCTGGCACAAGGGATACCAGGAGGGACAAAATCCCCTCCTATCCTCTTATTAAAGGATGATTGACACATCTGGGTTTCACTTCTAGAAGTCATTACCATGATGTCATCTGCCCTTTCTGAGCAGTAGTTCCTTGGACTACACAAGGGGATAATTGCACTCAACTCACAAGAGGTCTTTTGAGATAATGCGTATGAAAGTGCTACATGAAAGGGAAGCATTTATTATTATCATAATTAGCTGAGCTGGTTAGGGTTAATGAGGTCCAGGTTGTAGCTTCATTCCCATTAGACTAATTAGTTACCATCAGACACAGATGCTGCGGGCCAGACATGTACCCCTAAATCCAGACAATTGGCTTACCAATGAGATTTATATATATCCAAGACAGGACATCCTGGCCCATTGTCTATCTGGAGGATAAGGCAAGTTTAAATAGAATACAAGATGGGTTTTTTTTTTCAGTGTGGGGAGGGGGTTGAACCTAGACCCTCATGCATACAAGGCAAGTAGCTCCACCATTGAGCGACAGTCTCCGTCAGTCCTTTATGTACGTATGGTACACATATACTTATACACGCATGTGTGTCAATTTTGTGTGTCTTCTTCAGTAGCTTTGTTTCCTGTTGTTAAAGTTTATTATTATTCCAGGAGAGAGAGCACAAGAGCCACAGTATCCATGGAGAGATCAGAGAATAACTTCCTAAAGTTGGTTCTGTCCACCATGTGGGTCCCAGGAATCAGTCATTGGGCTTGGTGGCAAGCAACCTCACCAGCCACCCAAATATAAGATTCCCTACAAAGCTTATCTTATCTAATACATTTGACTATACAGAATACTAAAATAATAATCATGAAAACAATCTGCATCTATGTATACCATATAAAAATGTAAACATATGCATGCATCATGCACACAGGATTCACAAATACAAGGGAGCTATTACTAATGACTATTTGTGTCTTTTTTTTTTTTTTTCAAGACAGGGTTTCTCTGTGTAGCCCTGGCTGTCCTGGCACTCACTCTGTAGACCAGGCTGGCCTCGAACTCAGAAATCCACCTGCCTCTGCGTCCCAAATGCTGGGATTAAAGGCGTGCGCCACCACTGCCCGGTGACTATTTATGTCTTAAAGGGTATTTTCTTCTATACCTTTTCCAAGTCTTCTTTTTCTTTCTTTTACTTCCTTTTTCTTTTTTCCCTTTCTCTCTCCCTCCCTCCCTCCCTTCCTCCCTCCCTCCTTCCTTCCCTTTCTCTCTCTCTCTCTCTCTCTCTCTCTCTCTCTCTCTCTTTCTTTCTTTCTCTTTTTCTTTCTTTCTTTCTTGGACAGGGTTTCTCTGTTTAGCTCGAGCTGTCCTGGAACTCACTTTATAGACAAGGCTGGGTGCAAACTCAAGAGATCTGCCTGCCTCTGCCTCCCTCCCAAGTGCTAGGATTAAAGGTGTGAGCCACCATGCCCAGCCCTTTTCCAAGGTTTCAAAGTGTGTTTTATTGGAACTAGAGGCATGAACCACCCAATAAAAAATGGGTTTTTAAAGATATATGTATGAAGAAACCATGTCTCTCTCCACATCTGTCACCCTTGCAAGAGCCCAACCCTAAGTTGGACACAAGGTAGGCAGGCATAGAACAGTCCTCGGTTCATCCTTTATCTCCTCCTAACTCTGGGATGCTACTTACTACAGCCATCCTCATCGCTGTGGTCTCCGCAGTCATTGTCTCCATCACACTGCCACTGGGCGGGGATGCAGGTACATTCGCCGAGTGCACTCACTGCACATGTGAAGTGGCTCCGACCACATGCACACTCCAGATTGCTTGCTATGCCTGGGCAGAAAGAATAGGAAGCAGAGGGCCTCAATGCCTGTCCACCCAAAGCCGACAGGGGTGAGAAGGAGAGAAACCCAGGGGAATTATCACTCAGAAATTTCCTTCCTCTGCCAGGGCAGATATGATCCCAAAGACAGCTTCGGACTTTGGGTTCACAGACAGCCCAGTTGCCCCATCTATGACATCTTTACACAACATCTCTGAAGGCCAGGAGACAAATATAGTCACTAAGGAGTGCTGTGCTCAGAAGAGTGGAACAGACGATGCTATCAAGACACCTCTATATGCTTTCTTCCAAAACTAGAAAACTGAGACACAGATACAACCGCCTCCACCTTGAAGCCCAAGCACTGCTGCAAGCTAGAACGGTGAAATCGAAGCACGGTGCCTCTTGATGTCAAGGAATCCACATGGAAAGCACGAAGGAGTTTGAGAGTCCTATCATCAGATTTTACTTTTTTGTGGGGGGAGGGAGTGGGTTACAAGATCAAGCCACCTCAGGACAGAGTAACCGGGACCAGTCAGTACTCCCAATCAGTGCCTTCCTGTCTGTGAGACAGACCAAGGCCTGCAGGAAGGCCAGCGGACACAGCCCCTCCCCCAGCCTCAGCAGCCTGCAGCTGGCTTCCCTATTGAGCATCAAGCTATCTGCCTGGCCAAGTCCCATGACTGGCTGCAGTGCCCCCTCCCCAGAGTACCCAGCAGGATGCCCTGGGATGGCGTGTGAATGGCTCGGTGCCCCTGCTCCAGCCTCAGCTGGAACAAAGGGTTCTTCCAGGGTCACTCTCCCCCCTCAGATTATTCATCTAACCCGCTGAGCTGCCGCAGCTGTGGAAGGAGGGGCTGCCTTGTTGCTCATCTCTTCCCTAGCGTTCCTCTGTTCCTCCCATTAGCTGGGTCCTGCCTTCAGGCTGGACTAGAACTGGGAAGGGTCAGCTTTACATTGCTGCTACTGTTCCTTTATGATTCATCTCTACGCTCCCCACTTCTCTCCCAAAGGTGTGAGGTTAAGGCAGAGCTTCCTAACCTGCAATGGATGGCTGAACAGACGGATGGCCAATCAGCCTTTGGCATCTGTGAGTCTCTCACTCTATGGGCAAATGTATATTTCTGGTGTGAAGGATCACAGATCCCTACCAGGTTCTCGACAGGAAGGCCTAGCCTTCTCTCATCGGTCTACATGTAAGAGATCTAGTTACCCCAGGAAAGATGCAGAATTTCCTTCTGAAGGAAGTAATGCTGGGTACTCTGGGGAGGGGACACTGCAGTCCTTTTAGGAGGAATAACAGCTTTGCATTCCTCACAGGAAGGCCTCACTTCAAGCCCAATGTCTGTCTTTCTACAAATGCAGACCAGAGGGTTCTTCCCCAGAGAAACTCAGAACATCCAGTTGCCCAGGGCAACTGCCCAGTCGCCTGCTCCTGGAGAACTGAGGAATAAGGGCATCTCTCACTAAGACCTCAGACAGCAGAATCTGAGATATACTGGGTCAGTGAAGTACGCACTCTTCTTTATGAAACTCTGGCTAGATTCAGCAGCATGGACTATTCCATGCAAAGATACTTCTGGCACACAACAATCCTTCTTGGAGAACCTGCAGGGAGAACATAAGGCTTACTTAGTAAGTTTCAGCAGGAGAAGAGGAATAGATTTGTCCTTTAGAAGGCCAAGGATGCAGTTAGACATCCCAACAGCACACAGGATGCTCCCTGTCCCTGTGAACTGGACCACAAGTCAACAAAGGTGGAGAAATATGCAGAGTGCCATACAGCAAGAACAGAGATAGACCTGGAGGGAGATTCAGAAAGAAGAACACATAGGAAGAAGGGACAAAGTGGAAGAATGCAAAGGGATAATTCTAGATCTGGAGCAGACGAGCAGACCTTGGGTTCCACCAATCAGGTGTATGATTTTGTGCAATTTGCTCTTTTTTTTCCCCATAAGTAGTACTGGGGTCAAACCCACTAAACCACATCCCAGATCTTGTCTTTTTATTTTGATATAAGGTTCAGGGTTTCATTAAGCTTCTGGCCTGGAACTTACTCTGTAAGCCAGGCAGTCCTTAAACGTGAGCCTTCTGCTTTGGCCTCCCACGTAGCTGGGATCAACAGCTGCATGGCCAGGCCTAACTGAGTTTCTTAGCATGTTACGGAAAATAGAAAAATAAAATAAAATAAAATAAAATAAAATCCACAATTAAACCAAAAAATAAACATGGAATAAACACATTTTATGCCATGGCACACTGAAAATTATCATTAAGTAACTATGGAGAGATTGATCACATTTTCCTAAAAGGCCTTAACTTAGGAATTGTTGAGTACCAGGAATGGGAAAGCAAGATGAGCAGTTCCCAGGAGCTATGCAAGGGAAACAAGGACAGGGGGCGGAAGAAATGGCTTACTTTAAAGCACCAGCTGCTTTTCTAGGGTCCTAGGTTTAATTTTTAGCACTCTACACAGCTCACAGCTATATGTGGCTCCAGTTCCAGGGGGACCAACACCCCCTTCTGATGTTCTTGGGTACTGCACACAGGGTGTGTACACCTGCAGGCATAATCTTCATACACATAAAATAAAAATAAATATTAAAAAAAAAAAAAAAGAATACAGAGGCGCCATCAACCCTTTTCCAGCTCCTGCCCTTGTGATTGGCCGAGTGTGATACCCAGTTCTAATTTCCTGGGGCTGACTGCAGGGACGAAGCATTCTGTCAGCTGGCCATCAAGTTGCAGGTGGCTAAAGACACACAACTTCCTGCATGTCAGAGAAATGGCTAGAACAGAGCTGCTGTGAAGTCCAGGCAGCCACCAGGACAAACTCTTGACTTGGGCATTCATACCGGAAGCAGACACATTATACTCCAAAGGGCAGACTTCTGGACAACCGCTTCCCCTTCGGAGTCCCCAGAGATGGAATTCTGTCTGTTCACTCGAGTCCTGGCTGAGATCATAAAGGGCAGCTTTTAACCCTTTTTGCATAAAAGAAAGAAAGGAAACAAATGGCCACGGTACAGATGCAGCCTTCCGTGTAAGCGCTCAATTGGAATTGTCAGCTCCGCTCCTTGAAGGCTGTTTGCCAGCCACACTGCAGGCAGCTCTCCTTAGACCATAGCCCTTCCATCTTAGGCATTTCAACAAGGAACAGGTCTCTGTGCCCCAGGTGTTCATGCTCTCTCATAAAGCCATTATTCTTGGGAATCCATGTTAAGAGGCTCATAGAACCTACTTATTTAAAAGATGGGCCTTACTGCACAGTTCCCCCAACCCCCTGATTGGCTTGGAACTTGCTGTGTAGACCAGGCAGGCTTCAGACTCAGAGAGTTCTGCTTGCATCTGCCCCACAAGTGCTGGCATTCCATTAAAGATGTGGGCCTCCACATCTGCCTTCATAGAATCTTTCTGAGAGGTTAACCAAACTCTTGACGTGTACACCTCAGCTCCCTCAGCCCAGCTACCTTAGCAGTTTGCCACTGTTTTCTTTGGAAGGGGAGAAGGCAAACACTCACTGGTGGTACCAGTCAGACTCGCTAACATCGTAGAGAGCAGAGATTCCACATTTTTGAGAAGTTATCGAAAGTCTCTGTTAGAGCATCCACAAAACGGAGATGAAAGCAATTCTGTATCAAAGAGTCTGGAAACGATCCTCCTGCCTCTGACTCTCAAGTGCTGAGATTACAGGTGTCTGCCACTCTGCATGATGTAGGAGGTGCTGGGATGGAACCCCAGGGCTTCAAACATGCTAACAAGCAGTTTACCAACTGGACTGCCTCGCCAGCCCCTCCTCCCCTCTGTTTCTTTCTGCTTTTGGAGTGACAGGGAAGGAACCCAAGGCTTCCAACACGCTAAATATACACTCTACTGCTGAGTCACACCCTTAGGCCTGTTCTCGCTGTAAGATGTCAAAGCCTTCTTTTCCTGTCCACTGGCAGGAATGATGAGGCCACAAACCTTATTTAACAGAACGCGTTATTTAGAAGTCTATAACTACATCCAGAAGGAGGGGCAACCCCACTGACTCTCAAGGTAACATACACAGTAACAGCACACAGTTCAGGGGACATCCATGTTGTAAACAAAACAGACTAAGTCAAAAGGAATGTCAATAAGGAGCCACCTAGACATGGACCCAATAAGCCCCATCTACCCAGAGTTTGGAGAGATCTCTATAGATCTGTGTTGAGAGGGTACAGATTGCCTAGCAGCTTCATAATTTTTTGTTTTGTTTTGTTTTTCAAGACAGGGTTTCTCTGTGTAGTCCTGGTTGTCCTGGAACTCACTCTGTAGCCCAGGCTGGCCTTGAACTCAGAAATCCGCCTGCTTCTGCTTCCCAAGTGCTGAGATTAAAGGCGTGCGCCACCACTGCCTGGCCAGATTGGCTAGCAAACATTAACAGTGTAGCAGGAATCATCATCACCACCACCACCACCACCACAGAGCTAGGAAGTAGGCAGTTGGCAGCAGGGGGTCAGGAAATGGAGTTTTTCTTAACACTGCCCTACCTGGACATATTTGGCCCAAGCTGAGCTGGAAGTTCTTGCTCTTTGTCCCTTTGTATGGCCCACTCACTAGGCCTTAGCTTCTTGGATGTTGAAATTGTGTGCCAGACAGCTCTTATGTTTATATTCACAGTGCATGCCCAGTGCTAATGTTCAGATGAACAGGACAAGTTTGTTAAATGGATGGGCAGTGCATGCTTGAGTCTGTGGGAGCTGGGTGTCAAAACAGGAGAGAGGCCCAGAATGATAGACATAAAAGTAGCCAATTCCCTACTTAACTGGTACTCAAGAGAACTTTGCTCTTCTCTTTCCCAGGCACTTCCTGGTTCTACTCAGGTGAAGTTTGCTCCCTCTGGACTCCTTTCCTCACTCTGTCTCAGGCTATGGAGCTGACATGTTGTGACAGGCTTATTTCTGTCCAGTGGTGAGCCTTGCTTGTCTGATTCCTTGGCAACCCACTCAAAAGGAACACACTAGATACACTACGGGGCCAGAGTTCATACATCTTTTCCCCTCCCCTGCTTTTAAAAATAAAAAGAGCAGTTATTTATCTATTTATTTAGTGTGTGTGTCTGTGTGTGTGCATGCACGCACATGAGCAGACACTGAGGAGGCCAAAGGAGGGCACTGGATCTTCTGGAACTAGAGTTACCAACAGTTGTGAGTGCTGGGAATCGAACCCAGGTCCTCTGTAAGAACAGTAAATACTCTTAATCTCTGAGCTATGTCTCCATCCCCATAAAATAAAATTTTAATATTCAGCACACAAAGTTATAAGGCACTAAGACCATGGGAACAATACTTCCCAGAATACAAATCCTGTTCCTTCTGGTTCCTGAGCAGTTCATCTATATTTTAGTTTTCATCAGGAAAAATGGAACAAAATTCATAACACCTATGTTTTGAGAAATACGAATTTTTGAGAGATACTTGGCATAATGCCTTCTGCACGCTATGTATCTTTTTATTTTTCTCTTTGAGACAGGGTCTTGAACTTGTGATCCTCCTGGCTCAGCCTTCCAAATGTTAGGATTGCAGGTGACACCACCACACTGGTTCTGCTACATGCTAAGTCTCCATAAATGATAGATCTGAGGGCTAAGCTATGTATGTATGTCAGTGGCAGAGTGAGTGCTTAGCACAGGCAAGGCCCTGGGTTTAATCCCCTGTCCCATACAAATAAATAGTAAAATAAGGCAGGTGTAGTGTCCTGCACTTGTAACCACAGCTACTAAGGAAACAGGCAACAAGATCCCTTGAGTCTAGGATGCTGGAGCCAGGCTGGATGGTAAAGTGAGATCTGGCCCCTGAAACTGTACATAAGCAGGATGAGGAGATGAGTTTGGATCCATAGCATTCACAGTGAAGGCTGGGTACAGTGTTGTGTACTTGTATGTGCTAAGAGGGCAGAGTGAATTTGATCCCTGGGACACACACAGTGGAAGGAATGAACCAACTTCATTCCATCCCATGCACAACACACAAATGAAAAAAAAAAAAAAAGTAAATAAAGTCCAAAGAGGTCAATCCAATTGTAAATTTTCCAACCAAGATCTTCTGGGACAACTGAGATTTAAAATATTCTGTTCTGGGGACTGGAGAGATGGTTCAGTCATTAAGAGCATTGGCTGTTCTTTCAGAGAATCAGTGCTGTATTCTCAGCATCTGCATGGAAGTTAACAACTTCCATAACTCCAATTCTCACTTTCTCAGACCTCTGCATTCATGTGGTCCATAGACCCATATACATAAAAAGAATTTTTACAAAAACTCCAAATTCTGTTCTGAGAGACAGTATGTGTTGGGGTATAGGGTTCCCATTTTAGACTCTAGGTTCAAATCCTCAGTGTCTATGGCACAGCAAACTGCTTTAAGCCTCAGTTTCCCATATTCAAAACAAGATTGACAACAGTACCTACCTCCTAACTGCTTATCACCATATCAGCAATGCAGCAAAACTCTCAAAACCGAACTGCCTAGAGTACATTTGTATTTCTTAGACCACATGCCCTGGTTTAGTACAAAAACAGTGAGGGGAGAAAAGCAGACCGTCTCTTTTCAGGAGGATCATTTAAAGTAGTGGTTTTGAACCCGCAGGTCACGCCCCCTTTGAGAGGCCTAAGGACCCTTTCACAGGGGTCGCCTAAGACCATTGGAAGACACAGATATCTTGTAGCAATGAGATAATTTTATGGTGGTGGGGTCACCACATGAGGAACTGTATTAAAGGGTTGCAGCATTAGGGAGGTTGAGAACCACTGATTTAAAGCCTTTGACTTTTTTTACTGTCTCAGTCTCTTTAGTAGAAACTTCTTGCTTAAATTACCTGGTGTGGGGAAAATGAAAGGAAGAGGGACTCTCCCCTTTACTTGCCTAAGCCCGGCTTCTTCATTTGTTCCTAAGATGTGGCAGTCAAGCCAACATAAAATTTCTCTTGTCCTCACCCATGCCCTCAAGATCATAGCAGTTGCACTCCATAGGCTGGGGCCATGAGAGGGGAACATAGCACCCCGGCAGCGGCCCCCACCCCCAACCCCCCGCAGGCTTGACAGGAAGTGGAGCTGCTGGGCTGTGATCCCAGAAGACACTGACAACCTCAGAAGCAGCTTTACTCCACGTGCTAATCAGGTGTCTCTCCTAATACTCTATTCCATACCTGCCTGGCCTTACAGCCAGAGAGGGGGAGAAGATGCCTCCCAGTTCACACACACACACCCCCCCCCCCCAGGAGTCTGGAGATCCCTGGCTGCAGAAAATCTCCGGTGATAAATTAGGCAGCAGCACCTTTGTGTCGCTGCCTCTCAGCCAGATGGAAGGTTTGCTCCTAGTCTTTTGTTTCCTGGCTTGGCTCAATGCTCGGATCCTTAGCTCTGTACAGAGGTGAGGGGGAGCTCCCATAGGCCAAGTCAGGGCTTGCTTCGAGTCCCAGCCAGGCTTTCTCCAGCTGGGGCACAGGCAGTGAGTGTCCCTCCCTCCTCACTCTCACCTGAATGGTAGGGGAGCAGTCGTCAGAAATAGCTGACAGTCCATCCACTCATGTTCGGGACACAGATGGGAATGCCTACGTGCACTGAAAGAATGAAGTCTGCTCCGATGGGCGGAAGAGGTGCCCAGAGGCACCTGGAATGTTTGCTTCTTGCTAAATCAAAAAGACACAACAGAAAATAGACCACCAGGAAGCTAAAAGAATCAGCTTTTCTTGACTGCTGCTCTGGGTTACGGTCAACTTTCTGCAGTTCCCAGAAACATCACAACACTGGCACCAACTTAAAAGGAAGAAACAAAGAGACAACAGGGGTCAAACTTTGGGGTGGAGGAGCTGGGGGTTGGGGGACGAGTCTGGGGCTGGAGACTCACATCAATTATCGAGCACACTGACAGGACTCCTGATTGAAGACTGTGGCCATGAAGGAAGCAGGCTCCCAGCAGCCCAGCCCCCAAATTGGGGCAATTACTACCTCTAGAGCTCTGCCCCCCCCCCCCCCACTCCTTCCTCAGGCCAGTGGGAGGGACAGGTTGGAATTCTAAACTGTTCCAACTACAAGAGACCTTGGCAACCCCACTCACCCTGGGTCACAGCAATCATAGGGTAAGAAGTTGTAGGGCTCACTCCTGACCTCTCAACAGGGATGTTCCCAAGGGTGGCTCTCCGCTCTCCCTCTCCCTCTCTCTCTCTGTCTCTGATTCTCTCTGTGTCTCTGTCTCTTCTGTCTTTGATTCTGTCTCTCTCTCTCTCTCTCTCTCTCTCTCCCTCTCTCTCTCTCTCTTTCTCTCTCTCTTTCTGCCCTCTCTCGTAGCTTCCTTCATAATGTAATAAACCACCTTTCTGGAAGCATGGACAGGAGGGAACTATGATTAGGTTTCACTAGGTTTTCAAGAAGGAAAAAGAAAGGACAGGTTGTTTCACAGAGAAAAAGAAACCAGTTAAAAAGAATGAAGGCCCAAGCCTCCTTTATCATATGAGACACTGCAGTATAACTTATCTGGCTCCCATATTCCAAACCCCAGAACCATCTCTGATCCACTTAGGCAATCTTACCAATGAACAGCTGACATTTATCTAGGCCTTCAGTAACATAGCAGTTGTCAGGCTCTGTGCTGGATGATCTAAATGTTCTATCATAGTCTCTCTTAGTTTTCACAGCAGGAAAATGTCACAGGTGAAAATATATTGCCACTCCCCTCCCCAATGCTAGCTCCATTGGCAGATAAGAGCCCCGAAGTAAGAGCCAGTGTATTTTCATGAATTCACCTAGAAGTATCAAAGCCAGGTGCTGAACCCAAGTCTGCGCCTGTGCATTCTCAAATACTGAGCTAGGCAGGGTGATTAGAGCTTGGCAGGCATGTTTGCTGAATGGATGAACAAGAGCCTATGTCCAACACTCAGCTTGGCCAGTGCTCCTGAGTGTCCTGTAGAGAATGAGCCTGATCACACTAGCTCTAATCCCCAGGGACAATGACAAGCATAGGTGATCATCAGTGCTATTTTTAGAGCCAAACTCAGCCAACTAAATCTCAGCAACTATCTTTTCTTGGGACACTCAGTAGGCTAAGGAGAGAAAGACATTCACTGTTGGAGAGAAGATGGCCACCAGGATACATAGCCTGGGACTCACATGCCCCATATCTAGGCATCTGTGACAAAGCATGGTTACGCTCTACCAAAGAATGTTAGGGATGGTGGCTAGCAGCTGACCAAAGACATGGAACTTTACTATAATTTGAGATCAGGCCATGTAATAAGACAAGATACATATTTAGTCTCTGAAATTATCCTGTTTTCGTTTGAGAACTCCCTTGTTATCTCTCACAGCAGCAGCAGCAGCAGGCACATCACCCTTCTTCATGTTAGGGACCAAGACCTGCAGTTAGTCTGTAGGAGACATATGCAAAGAGCTACAAAGCACGGTGTCCTCTGTGACCTCCTGTGTCCTTTGCTGGCGCAGAAGATGAGCATGCCAACGTGCTTTGTGGCAGACAGGGCCTGACTAAGTTCCCTTGCACCTGTTATTCTTAATACTAGGTGCCAGTCCCAAAGATGTCATCTGATATCCAACAGGGGACAGAAGAGGAAATCCAGAATCAGTGAGAAGCCAAGCAGCTCACACGAGTCCCAAGAGATCAAGGGCAATGTCACTCAAGTACCATGACAACCATGGTCACAACAATAACCACATGGAAATAAGACCAGTTGCAGCTAAATTATTTTGAATTCATCTTCAGAAACTTTTTTATCTACCCAAACAAGCACTCCCGGGCAGAATTGTCAGTGTTCATTTCCCTAGAAAAGACTTCTAAGTGAAGTGGTTTACAAACACTTCAGTCATAACCCACAGGATGAAAATGCCCGTGGCTATTACCAGCCATTATGCTTCCTTACAAAAATCTTAAAATTTAAAACACAAGAGCATTTGTTATTGTTGTTAGCTTTAGTTTTTTGAGAGTCTTATGAAGCCCAAGCCAGCCTTAAATTCACAAGGTAGCTGAGAATAACCTTGAACTCCTAAACCTCTTGCTTTCATCTACTAAGTGCTGAGCAGTGAAATCGGTTTTTGTGTGTTGTGTTTGTTTGTTTCGTTTTTGAGAAAAGGGTCTTGCTGTCTAGTCAGGAATGACTTCAAACTACGCAGCCCAGACTGCTATCACCTCTGCTTAACTCCTTTTGCCTCAGTATCCCAAGTGCTAGCATTACAGACATAAGCCACCACGCCCAGCTTTTCCTCCACTTTTGTGTGTGTGTGTACCGGAAGTGTAGAGTACTTGAAGAGGCCAGGAGAGGGCATCAGATTCCCTGGAACCAAAGTTACACAAAAGTGAGATGCCAAGTAGGCGGTGGGAATGAAACCCAGGTCCTCTGGAGGAACACGCAGTGCTCTTAACCTCTGAGCCATGACTCTAGCCACCTCCTTCTAAGTTCTGAGCACTGGATTGTGATCTAGGCTAATACCAAGTGGAGAGGCTCTAGGAAAATCTCGTGAGGACCAATAAAACCTAAACAAACATCTTGGTCTGGTGTTGAATTCACTCCTAGCTGAGGTTAACTATGTAAGTAACACACAGCACCTTTTCAGAAGAACTTCTTCGGGACCTGAACTTAGTACTAGGGATCTTACTGGGATTTGTGGGTGGCGGTGGTTGCAGACTCTGCAACTGTTCTATTTCACTGTGACTCTGTGTCTCCAAGGATGGCTCAGTATTAAGCCCTGCAAAGCGCAAATTTTCCTATCTCTGCCTAGTCCGTATGCACAGGAAGTCTCAAGTTAGAAATTTCTATTAAACATTTTCCTTTAAAATTGAACTTAAACTAGCCACCCAGAACCCTCTAATGCTTTTTGTTGTTGTTTCTGCAAAACATTAAGAACCCACGATTCTCTGCCCCTGTTCTCACCCCCATCCTCCATTGCAGATTTAATGCACGCAATTTTGACAGCAGCTCTCGAGCAGTGAATTCCACTTGGCCAGTCTCAGTCCGGAACCTTCCAGCTCCTCCTTCCCTGGGGCAGAAGGCGACAATCTCCTCTTTGGCTTTGTTGGTATCCGTTTTAGCCCCCACCCCACCCCACCCCCCTTTTCCTAGTGCCTAGCTATTTCCCTTGATCTTTTTCAAAACTTCCTCCAGGGGGCCGAGAGGAAAGTTCCATCCCCTTCCCTTGAAACCCGAAGGGGGGAAACCCCCCAAAAGCATAGCTGTCCCTTTAAGGGGCCCATGTGGTGGGAAGAACAGTTACATTCCTACCCCAGTAGGGCTGCTGTCCCAACACGCCGAAGAGGCTACAAATAACCTTCGAGGAGAGAGCCCGGGAGGGGGAGAGCAAGGCGCGAAGAGGAACGTGGGTCGGTCAGGCTATCACTCGGAGAGAAAGGACTCGGTCGGCGTTAGATACCACATGGAAAAAGCCATTGAAAACCCACGAGTGGTTTAAATAACAGACACCAGAACTCTGTTTTAGGTTCGGGAGCTAAAACAATCTTTAAAACAAGTGCCCAGACAGCTCCACACCCTGCCAGGCAAGTTCCGAAATCTGCACTTTCCACACGAGCTCCTCCATGTGAAAGAAAGAACCCGAGAATCGCCAAGGTCTGCAGATCGCTCTTTCTGAACCCCACACCCTCGTCCTGCAGCCCGGGGAATCGAAGAACTGGATCTCCCCCACGTGGAAAAGCCAGCGGGTGAATATAGTTAGAGTTCAAAGATCGATCTTTGATCTTTGGGCACAAACTAAGAGGCAGCTGCTAAATCTCAGGGTGCACCCACGTTCCCAAGCGGATGCAGAGAGGCAGATTCCACTGCAGTCCTAAGTAGACACAACAGTTGCGTCCGGGCACCGAACACGTTATTAATAAGGAGCAGATGAAGCAGCAGTGCCGCTGCCATCCGCCCAGCTCCCCGGAGGCCAAGGCCTCACTGCACGGGCCGAGAGGCTGCCTTTGGAAGTTCCCTAAGAACGCGCCCCTGCTCTTTACCCGGGCCAGGACCGATCTGCCGGAGCCTTCCAGCAGTTTCTTCCCAAAGTTCCTCCCCAACCTCTTTTCCAACGCTGTTCCCCACCCCTCCCTTGGGGAGGATCCGGGGCAGGAAGCTGATTGGCCGCAGCCAGGAGAGGGAACCCAAAACTCCACTTAGGGGAGATGCTGTAAGCAAATATGAACCAAGGACCCTCAGAGAGAACAGGGTTAGGAGTCCAAGGAATTGCTCCCCAAGTCCATGAATCCCGGATGCTCAAGTAACTCAGCTGGGCCCCCCTCCACAATCCATTCAAGATCCCACAGACCCTGAAAAGAGAACTATTTACAATTTATGGGTTTAGCGACCATCCTCCCCGCCTCCCTTTCTTTGCACACATTCATTCGCACGCACCAGGGACACAGAAGCCCTGCCTTAAACCTGAAAGGGAACCAGCCCCTGGCTCGTTAAAGAGCAGCGACGGAAGCCGAGCGAGCGTCTCGGGTCTTCTCCCACCCGGCCCAGACTACTGCGGGGACGAGTCCCTCTACTGCTGTCTCCTCTAGTGTTGGAAGAGCTTAGGGAGCTCCTTCTTATTGCTTTCCTCCGCACGCTCTGCTAGGGTTACTGCTCGAAGTGAGCTCGAGGGTGGGACTTCAGGCCCCAGCCTGCGCGGTCCCACTCCCAGGAGGCGAGTCCTGCAGCGACCAGTCTCAGGGACAAACTTTCCCGATGGCCCGGTCGGCGCGGGCGCTGCGACGCCGCTTACCGTGTGCGCAGAGCAGGGCGCCAAGCAGTAGCGCGCCCCAACACCGCCTCATGGTGCTGCGGCCGCCGCCGGCGCTCCCTGCCCGCCCGGGGGTCCCGCGGGCTCCCAAGGGACGCCGGGGCCGAGAGAATCAGCGGAGGGTTCCCCCGGGGTGAAAAGCGTCCCAGGTCCAGCTCGGCCCGCTCGCCTCGCAAGTCGCCCTCCGGGCTGCTGCTGCCTTCAGTACTGCCGGAGTTGAAGCCGCCCCGCCAGGGGACCGGGAGGGGGTGTCCCGATCCTGGCCGCCCCGCCTCCCGCGCCTCGGCCCCCGCCACCACCACCGCGCCTGGTCCCGCCCCCGGCTCTGGCCCGGCCCCTTCCCGCCCTCTGCCCTCGCCCCCCAGTCCCAGGACCCCACCCGCCAGTGCCTCCTGCGCTCGCCCTAGCTCCTACTCAGTCTGCCCTAACATTCCTAGCCTTCCGGAAAGAGCCCCTTATCTGTCCCCATTACTGCTACTCAAATATCCCCAGCTTAAACAAAAAATTATCCTAGTGGCAACTCTCAGCCTGGGTTCATTCTAGTTCCACACTAGGGAGGAGCACCCGTGCTGACCCAAGTCGCCTGGGCGTGACCCCGGCCCCCCTACCAGCTCCAACTCCAGACTTTATTGTAATGTTTCAAAAATATGCAAGGCTTGCTAGCGCATAATTCTCTCGGCCTTTATTGACATCAAACAAGGGACATCAGGGGGCCTACAGTGCTATGTCTTAACTAGTGTTCTCGCTGTCAAAATTCCTAGTCTGAAGTTTTTCTTCTTGCACCCCGGCCCCTCCCCCGATCTAGGCAGTGTTGTTCTAGAGCTAAATAATTCGGCGACCTCCCTTTTCATTTGCTCTTTCCTGAGGTAAGGTTGTTTGGGTCCTGTCCGCCCCAGTTCAAATGTTCAGATTTGGCCCAGACAGATTCAGTTCCTCCTTACTGTCTGTAAATCAGCGTTGTTAGCCTCGTCACCATCCTTGACTTTCTGATCCTGGAAAGAAAGAGGTAGGGAGTAAGGAAATAACACTCCCCCAAGACCTCGGCCTTCCTTCGGCTTCTATTTGTAGGGCTTTCTAGCAATATGGAGCGTTTGGATTACTACGAAAACTTCTAATCCACTCTCGATGCTATCTCTGTGGTCTAACCCTCCCCTCCTCCCTGTATACCAGTAGGTAGGTATTCGTTCATTTTGCTGCCTCCTGTGTTCCCTGGTTGTTTTGTTGCTTTTTGCTTACACCCCGCGCCCCACTCCCAACTTTCTTAGGGCCTGATATATTCTCTTTCCCCTCAGAGCTGGCCTGCCAACATTGTTTGGCTTTCAATCATCTTACCCTGGACTTAGCTGGGAGAGAAGTAATTTGGTATAGTACAAAGTGGATATTAGGTAATTTCTCCAAATGGATAGGTTGACATTTCATACTTGCTTGTTTTCCATTTTTCAAAATTTTCGTTTTAAGTTGCCATCTCTGACCAAAGCTAACATTAAGCATACTTTGTGAAAGCTACAATAACAGAAAAATGTGATATTAACTTAGTCCATGCTTTATGCTGTCCCTCCCTTCCCCTTGCCCCTGAAATTTTTGCCTATCTATAGATGGCAACTTAGTTGAACCAAGTTCCTGCATCACCATGGTAACTAATGCCTAGACATTTTCTGGCTGTGTAATTCTTCCTGGAACCTGAAGGCGGCAGTAGAATCAGATGAGGTTTTCATGGTTTGGGAACTTGGAAGAGAGTGGATTTTTCTTATGTGCCAAGGTCAGTCACTTTAGTCTGAAGTCCAAGGAGAGAAATGTGAAGGTGATTCCTCAACTGCTCCTACCTTTCTGATTCAATTCCCCACTGGCCTTCGGATTTCAATACATGCTGCTAAGGAAGGCTGGTTTTTTAATCCTGTGAGGAAGATCTTGTGATTCTGGAGACCATATTTTGTTCCAAGTGACTACTAGGGATATGATATAATGAATACATTTGGTCCCCACCCCCCCCCCGACTCCAAAAAATCCAGGACAGACGTTCCCCATACTTTCAATGTCAGGGGATTAAGAATTTATGAACAGTTTCCACTCTGTATGCAAAGGACAGATTTCTTTCCAGAGGAATGATTTGTATTGTTTTCCTGGGATTGGAAAGGAAGCAGGGGACTGACAGTCCCTGTCTGACTGGGGGTTGGGGAGGGGAGAGAAAGAGAGAGAGAGAGAGAGAGAGAGAGAGAGAGAGAGAGAGAGAGAGAGAGAGACTACATTTTCAACGGGTGTCCCAAGTCCTTCGCCATGCTTCAGCATGGCACTGGTGTACAGAGCCATCCTTGGCCGCTGTGAATCCCTGGGAATATCAATGGGTAGAAACTGCCTGGGTCACCCCCTAGGGTGAGTTAAGTCTTGGCTGTCAGAAACTGTTCTTATGCCAGCAGGAGTAAGCCATATTTATTTTTACCAGGCCTCTCAGACTCTCTTGTCTGGAGTGAGAGATCCTGAAAACCATGCCAGAATGGGCTGTTTGTCTCCCTTTATTGTCCTTTGGGACATGCCCCTAGAAAATTGGTAGGGAACTGCCAATTCCCGAGGGGTCTCAGAGGCGTTGGTTTCCTCAGAAACACCAGCCCCTTTCCTTCATCCTTCTAGGGCAATCCAGGGAGCTGAATTTCCACGATTACAATATTGCCTTGCACCACACCATCACTAATGACCCTTTCAAAGGAAACACGGGGGAGGGGGGTGCTACGGAAACAAGCTGGAAGCGGGTACGATTTTGATCCAACTGGGGACAGAAAATTCCTGTAACCCAGGCATCACTCAACAATTTAATTTCTAAGTACAATTCTTCTAAAAGTGATAAAAGTTTGAAGCTTTACATCTTAAGACGTTAAATTAGGAGTGACTTTGCAAGCATGGGGTAGCAGCTGGAGGCATTTTTGAAAGTGGGTACCATTGGCATCTTGTGAATCCAAGTTTGCTGGTGAACATCCTATAATGAACAAGATACTCCCTAATAAGAAAGAAAGAATTGCCAGCCTAACTAGTAAGTGGTGCTGAGCTTGGGAAACTCTTTATAAGATTGAGAACTCCAATGTGCAAACGAGCCTCCTCATCTTTGTGAACTTACTATCTTATTGAAAGCCATACAAATGGAGGGGGAGAGTCCTGGATTTTCTTTTCCCCAGGTGCTCTGGGTGTGATGGCTTATGCCTGTTATTGCCGCACTAGGGAGACTGATGCAAGAGGACTTGCAAATTGATGGCTGATCTGTGCTACACAGCAAGTTCTTAGGCTAGCCTGGAATACAGTGTAAAACACTAAGAGGCTGGTCCTATAACTATCTACTTTAGGCCTATTTCATATTCATTCCCACAGTAATCTATTCGCTAAGGATGACTTGTGTCAGGTACTGTGGAGCCAGTGGTGAACAGATATATTGGGATCTCTGGAATTTATAATCTAATGGTTCCAAGGGACTCTGTTTGCAATACAAGAATGATCCCAGAAATAAATTTAAAGTTAAATAATAGAGGGATCAAAGGAAAACACAGGATTCTATGACACAAGAGACCTGGTTTAGATTTGGAGGTTCGAGGAAGGCCTGTTAGAAGTATCAACACCTAGGGTGTCATTAGAGAGGCCGAGTACATAGCTCAGTGGTAGAGCACTGTCTAGCATTCATGGTGTACTGGATTAGATCATAACAATAAAGAGGAAAAGGAAGCAGTCATAGGGCTATATGTAGCTGAGGTTGGTCTTCTGGGGCAGAAGGAACAATATGCGCAAAGGTCCAGAGCCAGGGAAAGATCCATTGAGCTTATGGGAAAGTATCACAGGCTTCAGAAATGGCTCCGTGGTTAAAAACACTGGCTGCTCTTTTAAAGATCTAGGCTTAATTCCCAGCACCTACATGGCAGCTCATAACCATCTATAACTCCAATCCTAGGAGAGCCAATGTCCTCTTCTGGATTCCATGTGCACCAGGCATGCACTTAGTACATGGACACACATGCAGGCAAAACACTCATACACACAGAGATGATTTTTTAAAGATTTATTTATTTTATGTGAGTACACTGTCACTGTCTTCAGACACACCAGAAAAGGGCATCAGATCCCATTACAGATGGTTGTGAGCCACCATGTGGTTGCTGGGAATTGAACTCAGGACCTCTGGAAGAGCAGACGGTGCTCTTAACCACTGAGCCATCTCTACAGCCCTAGAGAAAATTTATGAAAAAAAATTGAAAAAACTATCATAAACATAAAAATGATGGAGTTTTTATTTATGTTTAGGGAAGGGGCTATCTAGTGTTTTTTTTTTTTTTAAATCAATTTGACACAAACTAGACTTACCTGGGAAGAAGGAACCTTTTTTTTCTTTTTTAGTTAATGATTGATGAGGAGGGCCTAGCCTCTATGGGTATGGGTGGTGTCGCTCTGGACAGGTAGTCTTGAGTTACATAAGAAAGCAAAGTGAGCCAGCCAGTAATCAGTGTCTGTTTTTCTGTGGTCTCAGCTTTAGTTTCTGTCATGAATTCCTGTTTTGGCTTCCCTCAATGGTTGACTGTAATCTGTAAGCCAAAGAAACTCTTTCTTTGGTTACCAAATAGGTTTTGGTCCGAGTTTTATTTCAGCTACAGAAAGCAAACTAGGCAGAGGCATCTACTAGATACTAGGAACAGTGGACTTATCAGAGGACAGTATTTCTGCAATCCTCTGCTTGTGTGTTAGTTTGGCTTTGGATTAGTAGGGGTCTCTTATAGCCCCTACTAGTTGAATTCATCATGAAACTGAAGATGACTTTGAACTCCTAATTCTCCTGCTGGCATTCCAGACATGTGCCACCATGTCCAACTTTAGCTCCTGTGCTTTCTGGCACCGTTTCCAGCACCTACATATTTTCCCCCTAGCTCAGCAGTGAAACTTGAGCCAGGACCTGGGGCATATGGCTGATTTTATACCCTGGCCTAACGTGGGGCACACCCTGAAAGGTGGGGCTTTGTAGAACATTTTTTTTTTTTATCTCCTGCAAGCTTCATATTCACACACCTGACACAGATAACTTAGAGGCTTTGCAGAGAGGAGCTGGCTTATCGTAGCTACAAAGATAAATTTAGAGTGGTGGATAACTAGACTGATAAAGGGCTTGTTCAATAGCAAAAACAAGTCAAACATCTGTGTAAATGGTCTCTGTTTCCACACGTGGCCCTTTAGAATTTATGCTCCTTGAAGCAACCATCGTGATTTCCTTAAAAAGAGAACTCTAATCGTGCCATGTCCTAAAGCCCTTCCTTTTCTCCTGCCCTTCAAAGTTCTTCACTGATTTCTTCCTGCTCTTCCTTCGCTCATTGTATTCTGGCCACAGAGCTACTCTTTCAACTCTGAAGTAGGCCATCACTGCTGTCATAGAAACTTTGTATGTGTTATGCCTTCTACTTCACATGCTGTCTCCCCATATGCATCCTCTGGCTGGTCTTAGTTCAGCATCACAGACTCAGAGATGCCTCGTGTTGCCACCGTAGTTGTCTGCCCCCCTCACCCCACTTGCCACTCTTATCCTGCCTTATTTCTGCTTCAGCCCTCAGCAGTCTCGGAAATAGGGCTTGTTTATTGTTTCGAATTTACTGTCTCCTTCCAAGCTACTGACTAATCAGCTCTAATGGTGTGGGGTCTTATTTATTTTATTCTCTACTACCTTAAAATTGTGCCTGCCACATATGGCTCAACACTTCTTTTTGGATAAATGAATAAAAACCAGATGGCCTGCCAAGTATGGGGAAAGGCAGAGCAAAGTAAGACTGGATTTCTAACTTCAAAGATGCTTGGAACCTGATGGAGTGGAAGATCTTGTGATGGAAGTATGTACACAGGCCACAAAAACAGAGAGAAGGCTATCTGTGAGTGTAAGGTAGCTGGACATTGACTATGGGAGATATTTTCACTGGGTAAAGAAAGGAGATATAATCCAGATAGGAGAGATGTCATAACCAGAACCAAAAAGTTCCAAAGTGTCTACCACATTTGAAGATTGATCCATAGTCTTTTGTGGCTACGGAAAACCAAAGCCAAGATCTTAACCAGCCATTGCCTTAAAAATAATTGTTTCTCAATTAAATATCTCCAATATATTTTTACAGGTTTGTTTAATGAACATTTACTAAGTTTTTGCAACATATAAAGAGAGATTTCTTTTTAAGGTTTAAATGTGTATTTACATGCATGCAGTGCTGAAGGAGACCAAAAGACAGTGCCAATTTCCCTTAAACTGGACTTATAGATAGTTGTGACCAGACACATGGGCATATAAGTACTTGAAATCAAACTCTGGTCCTCTGTAAAGCATCCTAGCCATCTCTCCATCCCCAAAATCTTATTGTTGAAATTTATTTTTCTGATGTATGTATGTGTGTGTGTGTGTGTGTGTGTGAGTGTGTGTGTGTATGTGTGGGTGAGAGAGAGACAGAGATAGAGACAGAGACAGACAGGGAAGGAGAAAGGGAGGGAAAGAGATAGAGATAGGGGGTTGAAATAGAGTCTTGCTCTGTAGCTCAGATTGGCCTAGAACTTGTGGTCAACCTTCTAGTTGCTGGGATTATATGTGTGTGTGTGTGAGTGCGTGTGTAGTTTTTGTTTGTTTTAGATAAGATCTCAAGCAGCTAAGCTGGCCTTGGACTCTCCATGATTTCAGGATAGACTTTGAACTCCTGACCCTTCTGCTTTCACCTCAGAAGTGCTAGGATTCCTTGAATATTCACCATGCCTGGCTCTTTGTGTCTCTGTGTCAGTCTCTCAGTTTTTCTCTGTCTGTTCCTCCATCCATGTGCATGTATTTGGCAGTGGATGCTGAGGATAGAATCTACGGCCTTGTGCATACTAACAAGTGCTTTACCACTGAGCTAACAAAAGTTTTAGTTAAAAATTTGTGTTATATTTACAAATTTCAAGTTTAAACCATTCATTTTTAGCCTGAATATCTAACTTGTCTTTCTGGGAAGGGAATAGTGTGTGTGTGTGTGTGTGTGTGTGTGTGTGTGTGTGTGTGTGTGTGTGTGTTTACTGGTCTTAATTCAGTCTACAAATCGAGGTACAAACAAATAATACAGTAAAATAATACAGTAAACCTGGAAACACAGGTACTTATCAAGTGGTAACTGACCTCTGGGGGAACTGGCAGTGGTGATATTTAGCCTAGATCTAGTAAAATATGTAGCTAACAGTCAGAAAACATGAAGGAGAGGTGGGGGGGGGGAGTTAATAGAGTGATACAGTGCTTACCTAGCATTCACAAGCCTTAGGTTGCAGTTTCAGCATTGGAAAGGGGCGGGGGGGATATCCAGGGCTTCCCACATACTAGGCAAAGTACTTTACCAATTGACTACATCCACAGCCCACTGGTTGGGTTTTGATGTTTTTCTTTCTTTCTTTCTTTCTTTCTTTCTTTCTTTCTTCTTTTTTTTTTTTTTTGTTTTTTGTTTGTTTTTTTGTTTTTGGTTTTTTGGGTTTTTTTTGTTTTTTGTTTTTTCAAGACAGGGTTTCTCTGTGTAGCCCTGGCTGTCCTGGTACTCATTCTGTAGACCAGGCTGGCCTCGAACTCAGAAATCAGCCTGTCTCTGCCTCCCAAGTGCTGGGATTAAAAGTGTGCGCCACCACTGCCCGGCAAAGTTTTTCATCTTTATTTTTAATATTTATTTAGAAGTGGAATTCCACTGTGTTGCTCAGGCTGGTTTTGAACTCTTGGTCTCAAGGCTTACTCTGGCCTCAGGCTTCTAAATAGTTATGACTATAGGCATGTGTCACCACCATCAATTAGTACCTTCCTTTTGGGACCATTTTTTACTAAATCAGTTTGTTTTATGAATTGTTTGCTATGAGGCAACCGTAAAGCCCATGGATTGAATGACCTTTGCTCTTCAGGTTTACAGTCTATAAGGAAGCTAATGTGTTTATCAGACATTTAGTGTGCACCTGCCTTCTGGCAGACACTGTGAACAGCCCTAGATGTTTAGAGATGAATGAAAATAGACAGTCTCCACCTTTAAGGAATGTACATTCTAGCGCAGGACTTTAAGAGTAATAGCAACAATAATAACTTTAAAAGTGGAGACGACACATACCTGTAATCCCAGCTCTGAGGTTGAGGCTAGACAATCTGAGTTCAAGATCAGCCTGGGCTAAACAACCAAACCCTGTCTAGAAGGAGGAGAATCAGAAATTCTCTTACAAGGGATTGACAATATAGTTATCAATTTTTTGTAGCCTTTGAAAATATGAAAGAGCAAGAAGGTAAAAGTCTAATTGCCTTTAGTTTCAGTTAAATTTAAGCAATGTTAACTGTGTGTAAACCATTAGTGATTCTTAAATACCCAAGAATTTAAAGACATTTCTTTCTTTTTGTTGTTTCTTTTTGTTTGTTTGTTTGGTTGGTTGGTTGGTTTTGGTTTTTCGAGACAGGGTTTCCTCTGTGTAGTTCTGGCTGTCCTGGAACTCACTCTGTAGACCAGGCTGGCCTCGAACTCAGAAATCCGCCTGCCTCTGCCTCCCAAGTGCTGGGATTAAAGGTGTGCGGCACCACTGCCCAGCTGTTTGTTTGTTTTGAGATAGTCTCAGTATGTAGCTCAGGCTGGCCTCAAATACCCAAGAGTTTAAAGACATTTCTTTCTTTGTTTCTTTTCTTCTTTTTGTTTGTTTGTTTTGAGAAAGTCTCCGTATGTAGCTCAGGCTGGCCTCAAAGTCAGAAATTTACCTGCCTCTGCCTTCTGAGGGCTGGGATTAAAGGCATGTGCCAATCAATACTCATGGCATGAAAATTTCTTTTTACTTGAAAATTCCCCAGAACTCTGGTCTGTTGATTTGTGTGGCAATTCAAAATGATTAGATAGCATTTAAAAAATGTAAACGTTTTGCATTTGAGGCAGTGGTGTAACCCTTAAACCTCCACTCTGCTTTGTGCAAGCTTTATGTCTTTCAAGAATTGCCCAGCGGCTCAGCACTCACTTCATGACCTGAATTTCTTAGTGGCTATTTTGCCTTTAGTGTCTTTCTGCCTGGTGAACTGACAAAGAGCACATCAGTTTCTCGAACCTGTTTTGTAGTGCAATAATCCCACTTTCATTTCTTCTTTTCTTGCTGTTTCCCTGAGGTTAAAAACCACGTGTTTACTTTTCTGTAGTCTTCACTGTTCTTTATCAGTCCCTTACTAGGTTATTTACAGACCCAAACATATCTATAAATTTTCTCTTTATATGATCAGACATTATAGTGCAATAAGCTGACAAATCAGTATGTCCCAACATGGGTGTTTCTCTGTTTTGGACTTGGTGTCTTCATTCTGCCCTATGGGAAGAGCCTGTTCCAGTGTTTGCTTCTTTTTACTTTTTAAATACATGTATACAATGTATCTTGAGCCCATCCACCCCCAATTCTCCTCCTCAGACTTCCTCAGTGTATCCTCTTCCCATGTTCATGTCACTTGTATCCTTTATTTTTGTAAGCTACTGAGTCTCTTTTAGGGTTGCTTGCTGGAATGTTCACTGACAGATCTTGAACAGGAACCAGAGCTTCAATGAGTTCACAAAGCCCTTATTTCACTGCGTTCTTTGCCAGCCTTTGGCTTACATTCTTTCTGCCCCCTCTTTAGAAGGCAGTTTTGCAACTTGTCCATTTAGCAGAACAACAGTAGTAGAACTGTTCCTAGGGTCCGTGACCTCCCAAGCCATGAATTCCCCCCTGTGCAGCAGATCTCCAGTCCAGTCAGTGAGGTGTTGGTTGTCCTCATAGTCTTCATGCTACTTTCACAGTAGTGGATAAGTCTGACCTGGTAGGTTGGTGTTGTATGTGCTTCTGTTTATGGAGCCCAGAGGAGGACAATATACACCCTTATTGCTCTTCACCTTGTCCCCTTGACACAGAATCTCTCACTGAACCTGGAGCTTGCTTGTACTTCATTTCTGCCGATTGTCAGTAAGACCCAGTGATCCTGTTGTCTCCACTTCGGCCTACCCAGTACTGGGATTATAAGCACATGGAGCCATGCCCATTTTAAAAAATATGAGTGTCAGCACAGATTTTAAAAATCTGAAGTCAGCAAGAGCTCTTACTGAGCCATTTTTGACCTAGCCCTGTGACATAGTTCTTTTGTTTTGTTTTACTTTGTTTGTTTGTTTCAGGAGTGTGGAATCATCTTTTGGTTGATTGGTTTCTCTAAGTGATTATTTGTTTTGGTAAATTTTTACAAATATGTTATGATAATATTGGGACCTGAAAATTCACTTAAATTGAGGACTGATAAATTTTTCACTAACATACAACTGGATCACAAAAATATATACTTCTAGAACTCTTTTATACATTTATTTAAAATTTAATATATATTTTATTTTTAAGTGTATATCTCTCTCTCTCTCTCTCTCTCTCTCTATCTCTCTCTCTCTCTCTCTCTCTCTCTCTGTGTGTGTGTGTGTGTGTGTAGTGATGATGCCTGCAGAGCCCAGAAGAGGATGCTGGATCACCTGATGGGGGAATTACACAAGGTTGTGAGCCTTCCAATTGGGTGCTGGGAACTGAACTCAGTTTCTTTGCAAGAGCAGTACATTCTCCTAACTGCTACACCATCTCTCCGGCTCTCATTTATATTCTAAAGACTAATGTGCACGTTTCATTGAAAAATTCATCTACCATATATGTGTTGTCAAAAATCTATGTAATCTGTGACCAAAGAGAAATCCAAAAATCAGTGGCTTCTTCTTGGAAACTCAAACACTATCAGAAAGCTCACCATACTTACCATTGTTGGTTTTTAGTTCTTAATAGATGGATAATTTGAGGGATGTAGAAAAAATATAAAGAAGACACAATCAGTTATTCCACCACTAGGAACAGTCAATATTTCTATGAAACTCCTGGTATCTAAAGCTCTAGACTAGTAATCTCCTGTCCTTTCTAGGCTTCCTTACTAATACAGTGTTTAGAACACTCAGAGTGGATCCTTGTGACTTTAACAGAAGAAGTGGAACTGTAGAAAAGACCTACATATCTCTCCAGCGATGACATCTTGTTCTTATTTAGCTTTCTTTGAGTCATTAACAGTCGGGCGCCACTGGTGCTGAAACTTATCATTATTATAACCACAAATGGGTTAATGCCCAAACAAAGCTCTATTCTTGGGGATGGTTCCCAGCTTCACCACACAGACCCCAATAGCAGTACCCTCCAAGTCCCAGGATAATGTTCCACAAATAAGAGGATGTCAAGTGTGCAGCCTGAATTCAAAACATTCTGCTTTTATCTGGGAGCTCCCAGTTGCTAGCAAGACAGAACAAAAAGAAAAAATAAATAAATAAACACCAACCCAACAATCCCTAAAAAAGATTGTGTGGTTTAGTGGTCAGACCACTAGCCTGGATGTTGATATAGTGGAGATCCACTTCCAGCCCTCCCACTGGTTAGATGGATGATATTAAGCAAGTCCTTTTTTATGATCCATGCCTCAGTTATACTTAGAAAAAGGAGAATTGCCTTAGTTTTCATGAGGACACATGAAAATCTTTGAAAATCAGATTGCTTGGGAGTAAGATAAAATGGTTATCCTTAACAATTACCATCCTAGAGATAGGGTTGTAGCCAGTTGATAGAATGCTTGTCTAGCATGGATGAAGAAAGACTCTGCATTCCATACCAGCGCCAAATAAAACAGACTTGGTGGTACATGCTTATAATCTTAGCAATCCAGAGATGGAGGCAGGGGGATCAGAAGTTCAAGGTCATCTTTGGCTACCTAGTGAGTTACAGACCAGCCTGAGACACGTAAGACCCTACCTCAATTTTTAAAATTTTATTATTACTTTACTTACATTACAGTAATAAGCCCAAGTATGAAAAAATCTTTAAATTTCTATACCCATATGGAGGGGCAGTGGAGGAAGGAGAAGGAAATTATTTTTAACAAAGTTTGCAGGACTTCATATCAACTCCCAACCTGGAAAATTCATTACCTTAGAACACCAAACATTGCCCTTCATGTGGCTCTGTCCCTTTCTCCTTACCACATACAAATTCAGAGTGACTCACAGGAGCCTAGAATTGAGACACATATACAAATTTAAGGGAAAGGGAGAATTACAAGGTCCAAGTAGCTCCTTGTTGGAGGATGCTAAGAATAGGCCACTTAGAACATGAGAAGAACCTCCTCTTTACTTCTTCCAGTGTAGGTGGTCTGTGGGAGTCCCAGCCACTCCTTTGATGACACAAAATTTGTCTTCTTTCTTTCTCACAAAACCTCTCCTCTTGCAAAAACTTCTCCTTGTTGAAGGGGAGGGGACTTACTTTAAAACAAACAAACAAACAAACAAACAGTGAGGAGCAAGTGGTTTTTCCTGCTATGTTTGGGCTGTAACAACTGCTACAGACCTCTTTCCTGTTCTTGCACAGAGAAAGGAGCAAAATAAAAAAAAAATCTGGTTATTTGAAAAGAAAAGAATAGTCTTTCTTCTTTAAAAAGAGTACAGCTGAGGATATGTAATAAATGTTTTAGTTTCTGATCCATTTCTTTTGAGAAGTGAAGTGTCTTTGTAGGAAAAAGGAAAGCTACTTGGACAAGATGTCAAATAATAAGGGATAGGAGTAGAAGTAGGCTCTGATGGCTAAAAGGAATTTGAGAGGAATGGCCATTAACTTACATAGGACTTGGTGAGGAGTTTTTAAAATTACATTTTACTGGGTGTAAGGGCACACACCTTTAAAACATTAAAAACTCTGGGATCTGCAGGAGCAGTCAAATCTCTTAAATTAAAGGCCAGCCTGGTCTACAAATCAAGTTCCAAGCCCGTCTGGGAAATACAGTGAGATCCTGTTGAAATATATATTTGGGGCAGGGGACATGTGGAGGTCAGAGAACGACTTGAAGGAGTTGGTACTCTGTTTTCACTATATGGGGTCCCTTGGATTGTACTCAGTGGCCTTTAGTGAGTACCTCTATGTATCTAACCCTGTTAAAGGCTAAAGACATGTCCCTGACCTCAAGAAGCTGCTAAGACACAAAGAACATTTTGTACCAACTTGAGAAAGTAAATCCTAAAAGTGATTAATAATAGATAATGAGTTATGCGAGGCCATACATGATCATTATCATTAGGATAAACAGAAATTATGAAATCCAGAAATTGCGGATATGAGCCGCTGATAGTAATTCTTCAGCATCAAACAATACGACACATTCAGAGGATTTACTTCAGAGCGTCTAAAACCAAGTCCTAAAAATAGGAGTTAAAGAAAAACAGACTCTAAGCGACTGCCTCCGGAACTTGTGTAATAGGCTCCACGTTGCCAGTCGGAGACTTGTTTACGTGACACCCTCTCAGCCTTCTAGTTCTCCTCTGGCCGCATGGTGCCATGGCAACAGAGACAGGCTGTAACCTGGGTTCCGGAAGAAGAAAGCTGGAGCGTGGAAACTACCCGGTCAAAGGATGCTGAGTCCCGAGCGCCTAGCTCTACCGGACTACGAGTATCTGGGTAGGGGCTTCTCTCAGCTTCGGGAAAAGAAAGGAGTGATGAGTTAGGGGAAGGAGTGGGGAGGAGACAGGGGCGGAGCCTGAATGGTAACGGGTCTGGATGGGCCGGGAGGGACGGAAAGAAGGGATTCTAGGGCCTGAGCCTGTAATGTAGGGCCAAACCGGGATGAAAAATAACATTTATGGAGTAAAGAATGGCTGAATTATATGGACTGGCTCTCAGGCAATGAGGATTGCATTCTAAGTAACACAATTAAGAATCTGAATCCCTAAACAAGGCTATTATTGATAGGTTGGTATTGAAGCAAAGTTGGCATCTGAAGTGACATCAGTCATTTTATGAATAATAATTTTGCCTTCATAGTGCGCTGTTATTTCGAGCTTTTCATATTCATTAGGCATTTTGCACGCGGTAAGCATTTTGCATGCACTATTTTCTTCCAAGGGATTGCTGTGTTTTCTACTTTACAGATGGAGAAACTAAGGCTAAAGAGACAACTTGCATAAGACCATACAGTTAGATAGTATTAGGATCAGATTTCCCCACTGCAAAACTTGACCTTGCTCTTGAGCTAAGGCTGTGTTGCAGTAAGTACTGTACTTTGTTAAGCACCCTGCAGTGAGTGTGTAAGACATTTACTGCACACATTTGTGTTTACACTTATATGCACACACACACATTTAAAAATTCACAGACTTAAACATTTAGAGGAATTTTAAACTTATAGAAGACTAAGCTGATAGTAGAGTTCTTTTTTTCCCTCTGTATCTTTTTTTTTTTTTTTTTTTTCGAGACAGGGTTTCTCTGTGTAGCTCTGGCTGTCCTGGAACTCACTCTGTAGACTAGGCTGGCCTAGAACTCAGAAATCCACCTGCCTCTGCCTCCCAAGTGCTGGGATTAAAGCTGGGATTAAAGGCATGCGCCACCACTGCCCAGCATCCCTCTGTATCTTCTATTTAGCTGCTATCATTAATTTTTTGTGTTAGTGTGGTACATTTTTGCAACTGAATATTAGCTCAGTGTGATTGCCAACAGCCTATAGTGTACATTAAGATTCACTCTTTGTGTTGTATAGTTTTCTGGACTTAGTCAAATTCATATTCTCATATATTCACAAGATGTTAAACAATCATTTCATTGTCCTAGGAATCCTCTGTGTGTCACCCATTCATTCATCCCTCTCCTTGCCCCTTTCCTTTCCACCACGGATCTTACTGACTTTTAAAGTTTTGCCCCTTTGAGAATAATGGGAACCATTCAGTGTATGAGCTCTTCAGATGGGCTTCTTTCATGTTTCAGTAGGTGTTTGGTTCCTCCTTGTTGTTTTGTGACTTGATAACTCATTTCTTTACATGGATGGATAACATTTCATTATATGAATGTACCATACACATTTTAAAATAAAATACAACTCTGGATAAATATTTTGCTTATGTTTTGAGAATTGATCTCACTGTGTAGCCTTGGTTGGCCTTGAACTCACAGAGCTCCTCCTGCCGCTGTCTAACCAGTTCAGGAATCAAAGGCATGAGTCATCAGACCTGGTAGATGATTAAATTTTCTTAATCATATAAAAAGTTGATTCAAAATGATTTTTTTAAAAATATAAGGATGTTTATCTTGGGGGATGGAGCGATAGCTTAGTAGTTAAAAGCTCTTGCTACTTTTCCAGAGGACTTGCGTTTGGGGTGCAACACCCGCAGCATGCAGCTTAAGAGTATGTGTAACTTCAGCTCCAGGGGACCCAAGGTCCTCTTCTGACCTCTGCATGTGTGTGCGCACACACACACAGCAGACATGTACATATAACAAAAATTTAAAAAAAAAGAAATTTACCATAAAAAAGATACTCCCCTCTTTCCCCACCAAGTCTGGCATATTTCACAGATATAAGTGCTATTGCTGGCTTTGTGAACATTCTTCTGGAGTTGATTTTGTACATAAAGGAACATACAGTGCATAGTTTTGGTTGTTTTCATTTAAAGTACCTTAAGAATAACTTATGTGATACTAGGGAGCTTTGTCTTTTTGTTTTCTTTTGGTTTTTTGTTTGTTTGGTTTTTTGCTTCTTTTTTTTTTTTTTTCAGACAGTAGTTCATGCTGGCCTTGAACACACTATATAGCTTCCCATCCTCTTGCTTGCCCCAGGTAGAAACCTTTCGGAGGAAGAAAACTCTCAGGCTGTGGGATGGCAGGTGTACACCACCACCCCTAAACTTTCATTTCTTTTAAACCTTATTTTTAGCTATATGAAGTTAGAGATTTTATTTAACTAATTCCATATTGATAGACAGTGAATTATTTTTTTTTAATATTTATTTACTATGTATATAAAGACTGTAGCTGTCTTCAGACACACCAGAAGAGGGCATCAGATCCCATTACAGATGGTTGTGAGCCACCATGTGGTTGCTTGGAATTGAATTCAGGACCTCTGGAAGAGCAGATAGTGCTCTTAATCACTGAGCCATCTCTCTAGCCCTGTGAATTTATTTGTTTTTAACTTTTTGTTTGTTTTGTTTTTTTCAAGACAGAGTTTCTCTGTGTAGCCCTAGCTGGCCTCGAACTCAGAAATCCCCCTGCCTCTGCCTCCCAAGTGCTGGGATTAAAGGCACTCACCACCACTGCCTGGCTTTTTTTTTTTTTTTTAAATCTTTTTATGATTACTAAATATATCTCAGTGAATTACCTGCAATTCTGTTCCTTTGCATGTATTTCTACAAGGATAAATTCCACAAAGTGAAGGAAAATGTGTTTGAAACATTGATAGATATGCCACGTAGTCCTTCACAAAAGTTTCTGTTTGTTTTCTGTTTTGAGACAGGGTTTTTGTACCAGCAGTCCTGGATCTTGTTCTGTAGATCAGACTGGCCTTGAACTCACAGAGATACAACCTGCCTCTGCCTCCCAAGTGTTGAGATCAAAGACATGCATCACCACCATCTGGCCACAAGAGTTTTTGTCATTTAAATCTAACATCAGCAATATAAGAAAATGCCTGTTTCTGCACAATCTTGTAAGAAAATTAACCACATTTAATTTAAAAAAAAAAATCTGTTAAGCAACAGTTTTCATACTGAGTACACTGCAGCTGTCCTCAGACACACCAGAAGAGGGCATCGGATCCCATTTCAGATGGTTGTGAGCCACCATGTGGTTGCTGGGAATTGAACTCGGGACTTCTAGAAGAACTGTCAGTGCTTTTAACCGCTGAGCCATCTCTCTAGCCCCCAAGAAAATAAATCTTAAGAAAATCAAGCTCTGTGGGTAAATGTGCTTTCTGCCAAATCTGCCAGCCTGAGTCTCTTCCTTGGGGACCCATACGATGGAAGGGGAGAATTGACTCCCCCAAGTGGTTCTTTTACCTCTATGTGTATACTGTGTCCAATGTGTGCTCTAATAAAGAAAAAGACAGACAGACAGACAGACAGACAGAGAGAGAGAGAGAGAGAAGAGAGAGAGAGAGAAAGAGAGAGAGAAGAGAGAGAGAAAGAGAGAGAGAAGGGAGGAAGGTGGAGAGAGGCAACACAAGTGTGGGAGACCTACTTGAACAGTTAAATAATTTTTAAAAACAACAAGATGGATGGCTCCTGAGGAATGACACCCAAGGTTGACCCTCTGGGTTACACACACAGTCACACATACATATACCCACTGCACTCCCCTCATACCCAAGGTGTAAAATAAAAAGAGATAAACAACTTTTTTCAATATCAATTGATATTGATGCACATAGTGAGAAATGACTGCAGAAGGAATCATGGTGGGTGAAATCATGGTGGGGATTAGAGCCAAAGGACTGAGTTCTAGCAGGAAGTATATGCGGATCCAGGGGATCAACAGGGACCTGGAGATCATGGCTTTTGTACCCAGTGGTAGCTGCTCAGACATTATTGAGAAAGATATGAGGTTCTGGTTGCTGGATTTGGTCAAAAAGGTCATGCTGCTGTTAACATTTGTAGAGCCCTCTTTAAGGCTGTTGAAGTGGCCAGTGTGTCTCTTTTGGCCTTATCCATAGGGAAGAAGGAAAGGCCAAGAACATAAATTTTGATTGAGGGAACAGTAGTAAAGCTGGACATAGTTGCACTTACCTTTAATCCACCACTTGGGAGACAGAGGCAGGTGGATCTCTATGAGTTTGAAGCCAGTCTGTTCAACATAGAGAATTCCAGGTCAGCCAGAGTTGCATAGTGAGCTCCTGTCCCCCCCACACACAAAAGAAGAAGCACATTTATTAATCAGCCGAAAGGGCATAGTTATTGTCTTAGTAGGGTTACTCTTGCTGTGATAAAACACAATGATCAAAGTAACTTGGGGAGGAAAGGGTTTATTTCATTCACTGGTCTACATAACAGTTCATCATCAAAAGGAGTGAGGACAGGAACTCAGGTGTACAGGAGCCTGGAAGCAGGGCCAAGAAAGTGGTGCTGCTTATTGGCTTACTCTCCTTCAGTTGCTTAGTTTGCTTTTGTATAGCTCCCCGGACCACCAGCCCGGGTGTAGCACCACCCATAATGGTCTGGGCCTCCTCCCATCAATCTCTAATTAAGAAAATACCCTATAGGCTTTCCTATAGCTTCCTATGGAAGCATTTTCTTAAATGAGACTCCTCCTGTCAGATGGATGACCTTAGCTGGTGTCAAGTTGACATAAAACTACTCAGCAGAGTAATAGCACATATAACTTTATATCTAATGCATAACAATGTCAGCACCTATACTTGGGCTATTATTTTGTTCACTTACTCATGAGCTTGTGAAATATTTGAACGTCCTAATTCCTTGTTCAGTTCCTTGGAGTTTTGCTATTTAAAGTACGTATCTCAGAGGCATGGTGTATTGGTAGACTACTGCTTGGGGCACAGAAGTTGGTCTTTTTTTTAAGATGTGTAAGTGAAAGACTAATTTAGTGGCAGTGTTAACAGTCTGTGAGTAGATTCATTGTTTCAGGGCACTTGAAAAGTTTCAGCATTGATGGAATTCAACTAGTCCTTGAACCCTGGACAAATGTTCCTTCTGCTCTGTTGTGTGGTTAACAGTCTTATTCTGAGTCTGCACATTCCTACAACCCTAATCAAAGTCAAGCTGCTCACTGACTTCCTCATTGTTCAGCAAATTGTGTAACTGCTAAAACAAATTTGTTTATACCTAAGAACTAACCCCACCTTTTACAACTTGGTCTCTCATAGAGACATATTATTTTGAAGCATTGGCTTTCAATGTAACAACCATTAAAACCACTCCCTAGAATCTGGGCATGGTGGCACATGCCTATAATTCCAGCACTGGGGCTGCTGAGGCAAGAGGATCCTGAGTTTGAGGTCAGTTTGGGATACATAGTGAATCCTTGTCTCAAAGATAAAGAAATAAACAACATTTAAAAGCCATTCTTTATTCATTAGACCATACTGCCTGATTAAGACTTCAAAACCTGTTTATCTTTCTTAATTCACTTTGATTAGCTTTTACAATTTATAAACTCACTTGCATGTATAGGCCTAGAAGAAAATAGAGAACAAAATATTATAGATAGAAAAGTCCATGTGGTGCATGTACACACACACACACACACACACACACACACAAACAACAAAACCAAAGCTACAGCTGAGTACTTCTGGATAGTCCATCTAGAACCTCTCTTTAGAGTTTTGCTATGGGTTACAGGGACACCTATAGGTGAATGTCTCTAGGCATTTTTCTACATGCTTTCTAAGGATTCCATTTGAGTTTTGGACTATTCCTGGAGAAAACAACCTTCCATCATATTGGATGAACTGAATTCTTTTCCACGTTGACTTGACAAATTTGGAACCTATAGTCCTGGCCTGGCTTAGGGTCTTAAGATCATCAGGAAAGAAGACATCACACTGGCAGTTCAGTGTAGCAACAGAAATTATCATGACATCCAGGTTGAAGACAGAGCCTGGTAAGGAGATGAAGAAGGATAGAAATATCTATGTAGACCTCTGAGACATTTCCAACCATGTGAAACTACGTGTTGGCCCATGCCAGCTGCTGAGGTGTGTCTGTATATCTGTTGGGTGTGGAGAACTCTAGAGATGAAGGGAGCGTGTTCTGGACCTAGACTTACACAACCACCTACGTGCTGACCCAAATATAAGCCTGTGAGGTTTACTTCTTCCTCCATCTAATCTGTGGAAGTACGTGCTTTCACTTGTGCTTCAAGTTGGCTCTTCTGCTCTGTAGAACCTGCTTACCAGCTGAGGTTGGTAATAGGGTGGCATAATAGCCACTTGTAGGAAATTAGTAATCAGAGGTTATATTCTTCCTTTGAGATCTATGCATTTAGAATAATTACAATAAATAATAGATTTTTTTCTTTAATCTGTCACTAAAATTTTTTGTTAATTTTTTTTCATGTGTCTGTGAGGGAGGTGGGTGGATATGGTGCCAGTGTGCGTACATGTGGGGTCAGAGGCCAGCTTACAGGACTCAGTTTACTCCTTTCACCAAATGGGTTCTGGACATGCATGCACATACATGTGTGCAAGTGAATGCACACACACACACAAACACACACATACACGAGATATCAAATGGCTAGTTAGTAAATGTTGGAAATGGCTAAACTCTGCTAGAAATACATTTAATGACACTAAAAAATGGGGTCCTCACTATTGTATACGCTTATATAACAAGGATCCTTGGAGTGAGTTCAGTTGTGTCTAAAGGCTTCCTTTAATATTTCCCTTGCTTCTGTTTTGGTGTCTGCTTCTCAGAGAACCTGAATTAAGGCAATGTCACAGTCACTGACAGCCCTTTCTTTCCAGCCTCGAAGCCTATGTAGTCTCTCTGAGTCTTGGCAAAGGTTCTGACATAGAAGTCATTCAACCTGGAAGACTTCTAAGCATTTCTAGACTTTCTTTTTTCTTCTTTTTGTATTTGTTGATGTCATAATATGAGATACTTGTATGACTGCCAAACACAGTGTTAGTTTTTGCTATTGGAGGACTCTTGATAAATTTATTTTGTTTCAAATATAATTAGTGAGCCTTTCAAACCCATACTATACTACAGAACATTAGTAGTTAATTAGCTGAAATTGTCTTCAGAACGTCAAGTGTTTAGGTTTGAGAAAAGAAATGAAATAAAATATAGGTGTTGTACTGACTGTAAATCTTAGGAAACCAGATTAATATAAAATAAGTCATTTTAGAACAGCTACAGAGCTGTTCAGTCACCTCTCTTCCTCACACTGCTCTTCCCTTTCTGGTCATCTAAAGCAAAACCAAGGTGGAACATCCTCTTAAATGACCAGAACACTGAGTGAGAGGAATAAGCGTGTGTTGGAGAGCACTGTCTGGAGCCGGTGGCTCTCTTGCCTCTTTCCCTATTTGATCAGCAGCTTCTCAGTCATGGCAGAGACAGCAGGCAGTTCCCTTGGTAGGGTAGTTCAGGAATGTGCCCTTGGAAGTGGTTCCTGGAAGTTCAGCCCACGCCCTCTTTCCCACCTTTCCCAGGACTCTGCAAGCTCTGTAAGCTTATTGTTGGGGGAGTGGGAGGAGCAAATGAATTCCAAGGCTTGTGGTTTCTGACCCTTGGTCACTTCCATTTCTCCAAAATAAGTTGCAGAGTGATTTCATTGTTATTCCAGACAGAGTTCTTTAAAAAGTTTTGACCTTGTTTATCATTTATATATTCAAGTAATAATAAAGTTTTTCAAGTTCTGTCCAAAAGTTGGCAGCCATCTTTTTTTTTCATACATACAGCATTTGCCCAGGGAAGCCAACTAGGTAACTGGTGTTTGAGAAGAGACATTCAAGAGCCTCTCTTTCTGTCCTCATCACAGTAGCCTTGGTTTCCCTTGTGGATCCTTTTGGATAATGCCTGTTTCTGATTAGAATGTAAGTCATGAGGGCAGGCTTTTCTCAGTATCTCTAACATTAGTATAGTGGTCAGCCAAGTGAAATGCTCAGTTGTTGAAAGAATGGTTTGCTGTAAGCAGTAGAATACATTTAAAAATAAATGGGAGAAAGGAATGTAGTTTAACAAACAGTTACTGAACTCCCACCACGTGAATCGACACCATGTCCCCGCCCCTTTTTGATGGATGGAAAAAAAGGGACAAGTGATTAAAATCTGCCCTGGATGCTTTTGGCTTTAAACTATGATTATCCTAGGCTTCATTTCTTGGTTGATAACAGTTTCTACATCTTGGTTACTCAACAGCAAGATTTAATCAGTATTTTAAAGCTGATGTTTTAAGAAGGAAAGAAATTTTGCACGGTTTTGGAGCATATCCATGAGATCCTGTCCCTAAGTTGTGTGCTGAGTGCTGATCTTTGATTGACAGGAGACTTACCTTTGTCAAGTAATCCTGGGTCCTCTTTCAGGCTCCAGGATCACCCTTGTTACACTTCCCTAACTGAGTAAGGAAATAGCTCATTCTATGATTGGAATTGCAAGTCAAAACACATTTATCTGAACAGAATTTTAATGATTTATCAAAGAGAGGAGGGATTTTCCCAAACACATCTGAATTTACCCAATTACTGATCCCATTAAATATGTTTTTCTTAAGCACCTTTCTTTAAACAAAGCAATTACTGTGAAATCATTAAATATATTTTTCATAAAACCTTTTTGAATAACTTTTGTTTGATTAGCAGGAGCCCACTAAAAGTAAATATTGCTTTAAAAGGCACTTCTTCAAGACCTTTCTGTTTCTTTAGGGAATTAGCTTTTAAAAGCTCTATTCTTTGGAGATAGTAGGAGCCTTTTTCTGGCTGTCCTGTTGTGCAGCTCAAGGTCTTGTTAATGCTATTTTCTGGCCCTGAGATTACGGATGCTTGTGATAACACAGATTCAGCTCCTGTAATCAAAAACAAATTTGCTTGTGCCTCAGGATGTCACCAGGTGTTAATTAATCGCAGACTTCTCTCACCTGGACAACTCTCTAGGCCCCAGTAAACAGACATCTGGGAGAGAGGGACAGGCCTGTGTTACATCATTGGTTTGTGTATTTGTTTTTTTGGAAAGTGCCTTTTGGTTGACTTTGTATGGGATATGTAGTTGATCCTTCTACCTCCACTTCCCCAGTGCTTGGATGTTCTGCTCCCCATTGCCTCAGGAAAAAAAAATCTTGTGGCAGAATTCCTCCAGTGGCCAACTTAACATACAACGTGCTCTAAATGGGAAAATTATATATTTTAAAATAGGCATGTTTGAAACAATAACACTTTTGAATGTGAAATGTACTAAAGGCCACATGTCTTTGGCTTTGCTTGTCAAATGGAGAGGCTGCTGCCAGAACCACTGGGCTCCATGGTTCTCATGCCCCAAAGTCCTGCAAATTGACAAATAAGTAGACAACAACACAAAGAAGTTGGACCCATGAGAAAGTGAGTCTGGGCACTTGGGCTGCCCTCTTTTTCTCTGTGTGGAGTTCTTCCCAGCTTTGCCCCTTGTGTCTCATCTTAGATTTCCAAAAAGGAGAGATTAAATGTGTCTGGTATTTCAGCATGTTAACTGCACGGACAACATGAGGCTAGCACTGGGGCCACTGTTCAGCCTGTCATATGGAAGGAATTGCCTTTCAGAGGAGATTATAACTGTGTATGTAGCCACACAAATGCACATTCTGCCTGGAGAAAAATGCAGAGAAGAGGAGGCCGCATGCTGCCACTCAGGTCCCTTTGTAGAAGGCTGCATAAGAAGTCCTTACATGCCATAGTCACCTCTTTGGGGCTTAATGAGTCATCTTTGTGTGTTAGCTACTTAAAAGAAAAAAGAAAAAAGGAAAGAAGAAATGCACTCTCCCCCAAGTGAATTGCTTTTATTAGCCCTGCAGCTTTGTCTTAGAGGCTGCTTGAATATTCCCAATGACAGCATTTACAAGGCTAGTGCACAGACAGGACACAAAAAATAATTCAGATTCTGAGTAACCAGACAAAACTTAAAGAGACAAATTTAGAAAACTGACAACAGTACTTTTTAAAAACAGTGGATGCATGGACTTAAATAACTTGCACAATCCTAGTCTTTGAGAATGTGATGTATTGAAAGTTGGCCATAGAGAAGACTAGAAGCTCAGTACCCTTGAGTTGTAACACAGTTCAGACTTGAGTCTGTGGTCTCAAGCAGTATGTTCTAGCTAATGTAGAAAATACAGCTTCATTCATAGAATACATTACCATGCTCTTTGAGCTGTAGAATATTACATATGAAAATGACAAGAGAAATACTGGCACCTACTTCAAAGGATCGTGAAAAGACGGAGGAGGTAATCATGGGGAGGTCTTTAGAGAGATGATGGTTTGTAATAAAAATTTCTGTTATTATTTTCGTAGATCAAATTTCCCCCAACAAACGGAGTCAATAAGGGCTACCTCACAAAACAGAGAAGATGAGTTAGTATAAGGCAGGGAATCTCAATAGTAAACTATTGAATGTGGCCCAAATTGTCACTCTTAATAGTCTATCAATCAGCAGACCTGCTGGCTGGACAAGATTATCTTATAGATAAAATGATTACTTTACCGATAAAGTGAATACATGGCTATTATGCAGAGAAGGGTAAGCATATAGGTAAATGGAGATGAGCTAGACCTTCAGGGGGAGTAGCTTTGCTTTCTTCTCTTCAAGGTTATAATACAAATGTTCTCTGCAGTCTTGTTAACCTTTTCCTAGTCTGGACATTGGGACCATTTTGTCCTTTGCTATGTAAGTGTGAAGCCTAAGGATATGAGTTCAGATTCCCAGACCCTATGTAAATGCTAGGTGAGCCCTGCAGCCCTCCTGTAATCCCAGCCTTTGGAAGGCCATGGTATGGGATCACTAGAGCAAGCTCGATAGTTAGACTAGCATGAACAAGAGCTCCAGGTTCAAGTGAGACACCCTGCTTCAGTGAATAAGGTGGAAAGCCATTAAGGAACATTCCAGTGTTCGCCTCAGGCATCCACAGACATACATACGTGACTGTGCATATGAACACACACATGCCTGCACAATGCACAGTCCATGCACACTGCATACACATGTAAGAAAACTACATCCTCAGCCCTTTGTCATCTTTTACTGAGATAATTGATCTACCATAAGATTTGTCCTTTTAAATTCAATGTAATATAGAAATCAGTGGGTTTTTTTTTTTTTTACTATATTCACAAATTTGTACTACCACTATTATGATGTAATTCCAGAATTTGTGTATGTGTTGTATGTATGTATATGTGCACGGGTGAGAATGTCTATACAGGTTCACATGTGCAGGTGTATATACCTGTGTGTGAAGGCTAGAGGTTGGTTCTGGGTATCTTCTATCATTCCTCACCTTATTTGTGTGTGTCTTTGTGTATGTGTTTGTGTCTGTTTTGTCTGTTTGTGTATGTGTATGCTGTGTGTGTTTGTATATGTGCATGATCATATGTGTATGCTGTGTGTGTTGACACATGCTGACTTATACATGAGGTAGCAGAACAGTTCTCTCCTTCCACGATGGAAGGAGAGATCAAACTTAGGTTGTCAGGGTTAGTGGTAAGTGCCTTTACTCACTGAGTCATCCTATCAGCCTCATCTACCGTATCCTTTGAGACAGAGTCGTGTACTGAACCCAGAGTACATCAGTTTGCTAGCTTCTCTGGCGGTGAGTTCTGGGCATGTTATAGTCATCATAATTTTATCAATTAACTAGGATTAGTCAGGGCTGTCTTAAGCTTTCTTTGTGAATTATCCTAATATTGTGATTCAGTGCAAATAATCATACTATGAGATTGAGGTTTTTTTTTGTCCTACCATACAAACTTTGTGACTTTAGGCAATTGCATTTGTAAGATGAAGATAATTCAGCCTTATCTGACACCTAGGTTGATTATGACGTACAAAGAGATAATGTATGTGAGAGTATTTGCTAGTAAACGTTCAGGACCAATTAAAATGTTGTTAAGTTGTGAACATTGTTATCCTGCCATTAGACAGTGAGTACTGAAGACAACAGTGCATGTCTTCTGGATTGTGTCTGCACATGCGCCATCTTATCCTCCATGTCTACACAGCAGTAGGTCAAAGGGCTCTCTGATTGGATACTTGCACCCCTATTAATCTTATCCCTTCATCTATACTTTCTAGAAAAAGTATATGGTTCAAACAAGGTAGGAAGCTGTGCATGATGCCTGACATCTGTAATCCAGGCACTCAAGAAGTGAGGCAGGAGGATGGCTACAAACTTCAGAATGAGTTCTAGACTAGCCTCCACAACAGACTAAGATACTGTCTTCAAGCATATAAAATGGGGGCTGGAGAGACTTTACTGCACTTTCAGAGGACCCAGGGTCAGTTTTTAGTACGTATGCCATGGCTCACAATCTCTTGTAACTCAAGTTCCAGGGGATATTATGACTTCTCTGACGTCCCTGGGTTCCTGCACACATATGTAGTTCACTTAAGTCCACTAGTACATGCATACAAATATATGCAAAAATACTATAAATCTTAAAGAAAAGCAGACACTAAGTAAATGCAAGGTAGAAGGTTATTTTCTTCTGGGATAGACAGGGAGGGGTAGTATACTCTATGGTGCCATGGAAGACTTGGGTTTCTGTCACCTTGTTATCCTAGCCATAGACCTGGTCCCTTCCTTAGACTCCATGAGGACTGGAGGGATTTTTTTTTTTTTTTTTTTTTTTTTTTTAAGATTTATTTATTTTGTGTGAGTACACTGTCACTGTCTTCAGACACACCAGAAGAGGGCATCGGATCTCAATACAGATGGTTGTGAGCCACCATGTGGTTGCTGGGAATTGAACTCAGGACCTTTGGAAGAGTAGACAGTGCTTTTAACCAGTGAGCCATCTCTCCAGCCCACTGAAGGAACTTTTTATCTCTTCTGGTAATTAAGGGACATCTTGAATCATACTTAATTCTATTTAAGTACTTTCTAGAAGACTTAAAAGATTTTGGTTACTCAGTGTGATCTTTACATGAACCTATGTGTGTTTTGTGAAGGGAGAATTATTTATGAAAGAGAATACCACCAAGTATGCTGGCACATGCCTTTATGTGCACTTGGGAGACAGAGGACAGCTTGTTCCAGGCCAGCAGGGCAATAAAGCTCTGTCATTAACAATCATGATAAAATAAGAGAAAACAGCCATAAACTTATGTAATTTGTGATAGAAACTGCTATTCAAAAATTCTAGAAATCTCTTTATTCTTAGAAACATTCTAATTTGTACCTGGAGATTTGAGGAATGAGATAAAATAAAAGAGACTATGTATCCATAGAGAGATAAGAATTTTTTTTTTTTTTTTTTTTTTTTTTTTTTTTTTTTGAGACAGGGTTTCTCTGTATAGCCCTGGCTGTCCTGGAACTCACTCTGTAGACCAGGCTGGCCTCGAACTCAGAAATCTGCCTGCCTCTGCCTCCCAAAGGCGTGTGCCACCACTGCCAGGCAAAACAAGATATTTATAAAAAGAAATATTTATTATTGTAACAGGATACTTAATACAATTTTGAAAACTATAGTACCAAATAAAGTTTTAAAAGGTCGAAAATGAAAAGATTGTGGGAAATGGAGAGGTAGTGGGTTTGATTTGACCCTCAGTGTGCATATTTTTAGTTCATTTTTCTTTAGCTTTTTTTGCTTTCCAAGGAATTACAAAATTCAATTTTTGTCATGATTTGTTTTCTTTATACAAAGAAAAATTTCAGCATTATGATTATAGCTGAAATATGGAAAACTTCAAAGTCACATTTAAGTAAACCAATAATTCTGCACCCTTGAATCAAGAAGGGCAGAAAGTCAGGACTCTGGTTTATTTAATGTAAAACGATAGGAGTTGAACAACGTGAACAGAGATTCTTTCTGCCGAAATCTCAAGATTTTGTAACTTAGGAGCAGTGATGAAACGTAATGAGCTGTCTGCCTTGCTGCATCCCAGCTCTCCCTGGTCTGCAGACCTCATGGAGTACTGAAGCCTGTACTTACTGTATTCCTGACTGCAGTAACTGAGACCATGGAAAGCAAAATTGTGGGAATGGAAGGAGTACTGTGCAATCCAGAGGCCGATGGGCCGGAGTCTGTGGTGAGGCTTAATTGACTTCCTGGTGGAGAGGAACAGTGTGTTGGAGGACACGGGATTTGCAGGTTGGGGATTCAGTGGGCCATCATTATGGTGCAGAACATAATGGTAGGGAACAGAACAGGGTATGGGGGAAAGATAGAAAGAAAACAGACCATGCATATCTCAGGAAGGAGATATGTGTGCTAGTGCCATTGTTTCCTTCTTTTCTTCTTCACATAGGTGGTACAACCTCCAAGGATCTACAGATGACCTTTCGGAGATCTTTGGATTCTGTGTACTGCACATTAAATTATAGCCCTCTTTCCATGATAGAGCATCTGCATCTTAAATCAGATTTTTATCACAACCTAAAAAGCCACCTCAGCCTGGCAGTGGTGGCACATGCCTTTAATCCCAGCACTTGGGAGGCAGAGGCAGGTGGATTTCTGAGTTCAAGGCCAGCCTGGTCTACAGAGTGAGTTCCAGGACAGCCAGGACTACACAGAGAAACCCTGTCTCAAATAAATAAATAAATAAATAAATAAATAAATAAATACAAAGCCACCTCATCTTTTTTGGTATGTACATGTGGCATAGTGTGGTGTATATGTGTGTGTGGTATAACAGAGTGTGTGTGTATATAGTGTTTGTGTGTGCATGTATATAGTGTGTGTATAGTGTGTGTGTGTGTATGTAGCGTGGGGTGTTTAGGAACAGTGTTTCTCATAGCTCACTTTGCTGGAGCTTATTGTGTAATCCAGGCTGGCTTCAAAACTCTTGGCGATTCTTCTACCTAAGCCTCCCGAGTACTGGAATTATGGGCATAAGTCACTGTGCCCAGCTCTCTGAAGCTTCGTACTCTTAAAAACGGGTAAAATATTATCCAGATGATTAGAACAGGAAGCAAGGGCCATGCCAGTGGTTCTGCAGTGGCATAGATGGGCCATGAGTTCAGCTCAGCACTGCGCTGCTTTCCTACCATACAACAGGCTCTGTTCTCCCTCCTCTTGAAAAAGGAAAAAAAAGAAAGGTTAACTGTGTAGTAAAAAATGTATGGACTGGTGGGAAATTTGCTGCCATATGGTTTGAGCCTTGGCTTGCCATTGGACAGTTATATAATTTTCTCAAGCCTCAGTTTCCTCAGCTGTCAAATGGGATATCTTCCTGAATTTGTGGTGCTGAAGATTAAATGAGGTTGGCTAAGCATTTGGTGCATGGCTTTGGCACCCAGTAGCTACCCCTCCCGCCCAACCTTTTTTTTCTGGTCCTGACTGTATACTTTACTTTGAAGGACTGAGCCTCACAAATCCTTCGGAGAACTCTTTAGTGATGTGCACACTTCAGAAGACCACATCTTCTCAAGTGGTTTGTTAGAGGCTCTTTCCATGCAGATTTGCAAGCCGAGTGTGTAAAAATCACACGCTGCACTTGTTGCCGGGCAGCACGTGTCCCTGAGTGGTGGTACATGGCTTGCATTGTGATGTTATCAGTGCTGGAGACTGCTGGCTGGACATGTACTGCCTCTTGGGCTAGGGACTTCATTCCTCAGCAGAATACAACCAGCACTAGGGTTAACAGAAAATGACAAACCAGGCATGGGCAAGGGAGGCGCCAGCAGAGCAGCGGGACGTCCTTTGATTTGCTTCTGTTATTTGGATGTCTTTCTTGTGATGTCTGTGAAATGCTCAGAATGACAAAGTTTTTAAAAGACCTGCTGACTCCGCCTGGAAAACGTGAAAAACCTCCTGTTTAGAGACCTATTATGTTCAGCTAGTCTGCATTTTCTATATCGTTTTCTTCATTTTTTATTAATGCAAACATTTGCATGAAGACAGAACCCTTGTTTCTTAAAGAGTTCTTCTGCTCCTGCTGCTCACTGGCCCTGCCGTGCAAGAGCACAACAGAACCTTTGTTACGCTCTCAGCAAAGCTGTGTATGAACGGTGGCTTACTGCAGACTGCTTCCTGTGCTGTGGACTTTCATTCTCTCAAAAAAGAAAATCGTTTTTAGGAGTGAAAAGAATTCAGACTTTCTTTTATTTAGGCCCTGGATGTCCAAATGACAAGTAGTCCCCAGATTTGTGAGGAACTGGTAATTGCATCGAATGCAGTTTTTCACTTCACCTTGAACATAATGAGGCTCTTAGTAACAACAGAAGGAACACGTGCTTTCTCACTGGAATAGAGAGAAGGGCACTAGAAAGGCAACGTGAAGAGTGGCTGAGAAGAGGACAAAAGTAGCTTCCTGCAAGAACCCTAATACTGTAGCAGAGTGTTTTGGTCTGCTGTTTCCCACCTGGGAAGTACAGGCCTGCAGTGGCTGCACTGAATAAAGACTAGCACCACAGTTTATAAATAGTGGGCACAGTTTACATAGTCAGTCAGTAAACATTCGAATGACTATTGTGTGGAGGATGCCGAATGATGCTGAGTGTTAAACGGGATAAAAGAGAAATTAGTCATATCTGTCCATCCTTAAAAGCAAGAGGTCTAACAAAAGGTGCTGCATATGGGTAGCAGGAATAAGGCAGTGTCCAGGAGAAGGTGTCAGGGGTCTATCTAGAGTAGGTGTTAGGGGATTCAGAAAATGAAAAGATTGTTTCTAGTCGGAGCAGAATTAGGGAACACTTCCTGAGGACAATAGATTGTATTTGAACTGGGCCTGGTGGGAAATGTAGGTTTGCCTTTTATAACATTCCTAAAAGTCATAAGTCAAAGATTATTGGTCTGGTAAATAGATCCAAAGAATGTTTTCATAGAGTATTTTGGAAGTACTTTATACCATTACTGTATATCAATGCTAAATGTTAGCATGAGTCTCGAGAGTAAACTGGGGCCTCTCTCTCTAGCCTGCGCTGTTCAGTCACTCATCCCATGCAGTCCCTGTGCACTTTGGCCTGAGCCCCTGGGGCATCTATAAATATCTACAATGACCTCCTTTGCTTTTGTAACAGAAATAGAAATGACTGGCATTACCAAGCATTGTTCCGCCGGGCAGTGGTGGCACACACCTTTAATCCCAGCACTTGGGAGGCAGAGGCAGGCGGATTTCTGAGTTCGAGGCCAGCCTGGTCTACAGAGTGAGTTCCAGGACAGCCAAGACTATACACAGAAACCCTGTCTCGAAAAACAAAACAAAACAAAACAAACAAACAAAAACAAACAAACAAACAAAACCCACCAAGCATTGTTCCAGCTCATATTCATGAGCAGGCTGTGGGCAGCTCTTAGTAGGGATTTGACAGGTGAGCCTGCCATTCAAGAAACCGTCTCCATCTTAAGACAGTGGGGTTCTCCTCACAAGGCAAAGGGTAGGGATCCTAAGGCCATGAGTGTTTAGTCAGCTTAGCTGAGAACTCTGATGCCGACATTAGAGTAAGAAGCTCGTACTGTTTTATAATCTCGAGCTATTTTTTTTAAAAGCACTTTAAAATAAAATACCAGGTAAATTATAATGGATTACATTAGTATCTTACTGCCATCATCACTAACTTGAATTAAATCTCACATTGCCTAAGTAAAATTTTGCGGATTTAATCATGATGTGTATATTGCATCCCAAGAATTACAACTTGAGGTAACTATATAGAACAGTTAATTTTTACCTTGTGACTTTACTGTTCTCTGCCTGATATACATAACATTGTAAGTGGCATGTGACCAACCCCAGGATTGCCAATTTATGGGGTTGTGTTTGGGTTTGAAACTAAAACCTATCATGCTTTCTGGAAAACAGATTCATGCAGGTTGACTGATTCTCTGTATTGCTCCTTTGATAACTATCTTTACAACGCTTTTGTCATGACAGTTACAACTTGGCTCTTCATAGATTCTTTAGTTATAACTGTGGGAAATGTAAATGTCACATTAGAATCATCTCTTCAGGAAGTACATTCTGTTATGATCAGCTAACTGAACACTCCAAGTGCCCAATTGCTAGGGAAGCCTTAAAAAAGAGTTCTGTAGTTTCTGGTACTTGGAGTTGCTGGACTCCAACCTACTAATTCTGTATTATGAGATTTTGTCTGGAAATGCTTTGGCTGTGGAATTTAAGCACTTAGGCCATAATTGGTGTCCCCAAAATAAATCACCTTTTTAAGAAAGGAGAATAGAGGTGAGGATTAATGGCTGGCCAGAGACTGTTTGAATGTTGGGACTCTCAGTCCTGCACATGTATTAAGTGGTATGATGCTTCTTTGGACTGAATGAAATAGACTTGAGTTCTTTATCCTATACTTTAGTCATCTTTCGTTTTCTGGTCGTCAGAGATAATATTAGCTTGTTTGTTGTGTTTGTGCTTTGTCTGCTTCTGGACAAATGAGCGTGACTAGCTATGTAGCTGCCTTCTTGTGGTTTAGCCACACAGAGTGATGTATTAGTTTTGTCTGTTTTATAATTAATTTTTTCCCCCAGATATAGAGTTTCTTTGTGTCATTCTGGCTGTCCTGGAACTTACTTTGTAGGCTGGCCTTGAACTCAGAGATCTGCCTGCCTCTGTCTCCCAAGTGCTGGGATTAAAGGCCATCAGGCCAGGCAATTAACAATGTAAAAGATTATTCTTTGCTGGAAGGGAAATATGTACCTTTGGGAAATACCAAAAAGTGTACATTAATTTTATTTTGTTTTATGAAAGTTAACCAGACATTGAGTGAAAATATCAATGTACATTCATATTTTTGTCATTTAGATAAAAACAAAGCAAAACCAGAATGTGTATTTCTAAATATTTAGAAAATATTTTATTAATGCTGGGCAATGATGACACACACCTTTCCTCCCAGCACTTGGGAGGCAGAAGCAGGCAGATCTCTGAGTTCGAGGCCAGACTGGTCTGCATAGGACAGGAAAGGCTACACAGAAAAACCCTGTCTTGAAAAAACAAATAAACAGATAAGATTTTTAAATCTATCTATCTATCTATTTATTTATTTATTTAGTGTATGGGGCAGAGGTGTGAACATGCCACATGGTACACGTGTGGGAGTCAGACGACAACTTTTGGAAATTGTCACACTCAATTACCCAAAAGCACACTAGAAGTCCATTCTTCCCTTCTACCATGTGGGTCTTGGGGACTGTACTCAGAAGGCCAGGTTTGGTGGCAGCACCCTGCCTGAGCCATCCTGCTAACCCCAATCTATGTTCCTGAAAGTGCTGTTTTTAGGGTGAGGAATACAGCTTGGTAGGAATGCTTGTCTCCCATGTCCAAAGCCCTGGGTGCCACAAAACTGCCCGTGGTGCTGTGCATGTTCCGGCTGATGTAGAGGCAGGATGATCAGGAGTTCAAGGTCATCCTACATATTGAGTTCAAGGCCTACCTGGACTTCATGAGACCCTGCCTCAAGAAGAAAAGAAACCTTGAAAAGGAATGAAAGAAGTCTGCCTCTTAAACTGACAAGAGTTGCTATTCGTTGGCTAGCATGTAGCTTTTCTGTATCATCTGAACCCCCAAGCAAAGTTAGAGTGTGTGATTGAAAGCCTAGAGATGTTTATTAAAATTAGAGTGTGTGATTTGAAAGCCAAGTGGTATTTATTAAAGGTCTGCAAATAATTCAACTGTCTAACTTATTCACATAAGCTTCTTTTCTAATGTTAACAGTGAAGAGCTAATAACACATGTGGGAAGGGACACATGGGAGATTTGGAGTCTTTCTGATTTTTTTCCCTCCTCCTCCCTCCTTGTTTTGTTGAGACAGAGTTGCTGTGTATCTCTGGTTTTTAACAGTTCACTTGCCTCAGCCTCCTGCCTGCTGGAATTACAGGAGTAAAGTAACTTCCTCTGCTTTTGAGAAGTGGGGAAGTCGTTTGTATGGAAGAACTTCAACTTTGGAGTCAAATCCAAGTGTGAATCCTAGCTCTGCCCGGCACACAGGCTTCAGCTGGCTCCCTGACCTCCAGAGCCGCAAAAGAAACTGTTGCCTACTTCACTGAGCTGTGTGGGAATCAAATGTGCTTGTTTTTCTCATTTCCTCCTCCTCTTTGGTCAAGGGCAATTGGTTAAGTGTGGGCTAAGATCAAAGATGTTCCTATAGATGATGAAATAGCAGAACACACTGTTTTCTAGGACCAGGATAATACCAAGAAAGATGGAAGATACAGATAATAAACGTAGACATCTGGTAACTTGCTAATCCATTTAGCTATTTGTTTGTACTTCACAGGATCATTTATTGTATGATGTTAGTAATTTATAAAAACTACTAAACTTGAGACTTATAAGCAGTTTACAGGACAGGCTGGTGGCAAGCAGACTTAGTTTCCTCATCCTAAAGAACAGTTTGAATTTAGTTCAGCAGACATTTATTTGTGCTAGCCAGCATTTGAGCCTTGAGAATCAAAGAACAAAGGGTGCTTCAAAACAGGACTGGCATGAAAGGGAAAGTCAGGGTTTAGATACATATGTATATACCCTGCCTTTTCTTACAGCATTATTTCCTTGTATTTATTGATAGCACGTGTAGTAACTCATTAATATATTTCTGGTAAGACTTGTTTACTCAAGTGTTGAGACTGTTTTAAATGATAATTTAAAAATGAGAATGGTGTAACTGATGTAGGTGGAAATTCTAGACCCCTCAAGCAAGAATTTCCAAATGGGCTCCCTTATCATTTAATTGTGAAATTAACAGCTAGTACTTTGATGGTATTTATGTTTGGGAAGACAGTAAAAGGAAAGCATTTTGGACTTTCCCATGTAAACTAGGGCTTTCTGAGTAATTAGCAGCTAATAAGTGAACGCTTCCCACAAGTTTAAAGCCACAGCTAAAATGGGTATATGATTATGTAAAGTATTATAGATACAAAAATATTTTTTGGTGTTTGTGTTTTGAGACAGTATCTCTCTACATAGACCTGGCTGTCCTGTAGATCAGGCTGGTCTCAGGCTCACAGAGATCCACATGTCTCTTTCAAGTTGCTAGGATTAAAGGCGTGTGCTACCATGCCCAGTTGGTAGATATAAAATCTTATGTAGCCCCTAAATCTTTGAACGTATTTTTCTTGGAATGAATAAACAGACCCTTATATAAGTGGTCAGGAAGCTAATGTTTGTCACATGTTATGTGGCAGATGCTATACTGAGATTATTATATTATTGAATTCTTACTATAATGCCAGAGGTAGGTACTGTTTTTGAAGAATTAATTTTACAGAAAGAGCAGTGAAGTTAGGTAATTTGCACATATAGGTGGCCTGACTCATGTAGTCTGCTTTAATCTAAATTGTAAAAGATGTGTTACTTTTTGCATACTCCAAGTATTTTCTAATGCAGTAGTTTACTCTCAGATTCATTTTCAGTCCCAATCATTTAAAGCAGGAACCACTGTAGTATAAAAAGGGGAGATGGTCAGCATAGTCAGCAGACCCAGTCTTCATCACTCCCTTGGTTTGTGTAAGGATCAGGCAACGTTTACTTACACTTTGATTTGGGTTTTTCATTTTAGCATGACAAAGGTATAAATGCCTATCTCATACAATGCTACCTGGTCATGACATGTGCAGCTAGGTGTTAATGGGGATTTCAGGACAGTGAAGCCTTATTGGTACAGGTTGGAAGATTTAATCCTGATCATGTTGTGGAAGTCACAGCAAAACAGAAGAGGAAAAGCCAGTCTGAAATGTGTTTCCTTCTCCAAAAAGGCAGCTCAGGTGCCCAGCTATCTTTCCCCTCCGGGGGTGCAGGTGCGCTGTTTGAATTCTTTAATCACTCACATAAATTAAAGCTTATTCCTTTGCATTTACAAAGCAGTACAAAGGAGCACTCTCCACGTTTACTGCCAGGCAAGAAGAGCCTTGGACTTTCTAAGTCTCATTGAAGTTTGATCAACTGTAAGGATTTTCCGGAATTGAGTGGTACACTTAACCACAGAGAGGGCATCAGACTGATAAGAGTGCAGGTGAGGAACAGGAAGAGCAATTAGAGAGAGCTTGCTCTATGGCTGGGCGGAATTCCCACAGAGTGGAGCTTCTCGCTCCTGTCTGTGGCTTTTTTAATTCCTACCCTTCACCCAGATTAAAGAAAGAACCAGCACTTATTAGTTCCACTTTGTGACCTGCGAAGGGATAGCGTGAATATTTGTAGTAGAGCAGTTCTTGGTTAGACACTCAGAAATCCATAGACAAGTCCTGACTTCACATAGGTGCCAATCAGTATGCAGGCAGGGACAGGACAGAAAGGTGCTCAACACGTGACACCCATGTGTGTACACGTATGCCCACAGTTCACATAGACAGGACTGGACCACACCCCTCAGGTGATTTTGCTACACTCATGCCTTATGTTCTGTGTAAAATAAATGTGATTTTTGTTTCTGTGGCTGACTGCAAACTGTTAGTGATGAGGCGTTTTGAGACGAGCATGGTTGTTTGAACAAGTCAAACCTTGATTTTTTTTTTTTAAATCTCAGGTTCTCTTACTACTAGTTGTGTAATCTTGAATGAGTTGCTTTAATTTGCCAACTCTCAGCTATCTTGACTGTAAAGTAGAAGTCCACAAATACCTATCATAAGATTGTTGCTAATATTAAATAAAATAATGCATTAGAATAATCAATACATTATCTGGCATATTGTTCAATCAGTTGGATAGGGGCTGAAAAATGGTGTTATTTGTAATATAGTAGCCTAAGTGTCTGACTGGAAGATATTTATCTGGCATTATTAAACTGGTATGATCCCACTCCTCTCCAGTCTATTTCCAAAAAAAAGAAAAAAAAAGAAAAAAAAAAGAAAAAATTTTTTTCCATTACCTCAGCCCCCAAGATGAGAATACTTTGATTCTAACTACTATGAAAACACATCCACTGACTTTTAGTCCCTGGAGCTAGGGAGGAGAAGCACCAGGATTTGCTTCTAAGTAGAAGCTCTTTCCTTTTTGCCATCAAAGGGTTGGGGGAGGATACTGGATTCTTGTACTAGCCTTAGGTGCAGGTAAGTCATCAAAACCCACATAGCCCAGGGAAGGAAGAGTTTTGTAAGATCAGTGTTAAGTGGGTAGAAGGAAGGAAGGGGAACACAGCAGCAGTGGAAAGGTGATATTAATATTAGTCTGGCTACATTGTTCTTCTCCATTTAATATACCTAATTATGATAATTAATATTATGAAAACAGTGCTAGAATTTGGCATAGATTAGTTTACAGCTTTGCTCTCAAGACTGCCTTACAAGCATCTTTACTTCCTTTTTCTGTTTGTCTTTACTGTAGAACTAAATTACACAGCTTTGTATACTTGTTAAAGCCTAAATCAAGTATAAATTAAGTAACTATTCAAAATTAAGCTACAAAAGGCAGTCACTCAAACCTAGGTCCTTCTAACATTAATGTACTTTTACACTAGGCATGAGGCACATGTCCTTAATCACAATACTCAGGAGGCAGAGGCAGGCAGGTCTCTATGAGTTCTAAGCCAACCTAGTCTACATAGTGATTCCAGATTAGTCTCCTGTTTCAAAAAGCCAAATAAACAACAAATCTGTCTATCTATCTATCTATCTATCTATCTATCTATCTATCTATCTACCTACCTACCTATCTATCTAAGACCATGTTTTTTAAAAAAATTAAATTATTAACATGTTAATTATGGTACAAATAATGGATTTTACTGTGACTTTTCCATATATGTATGCATAATGCATTGATCATATTCATACTCCGTTCTTCTGCCGTGTCCCACTCCCTTTTGAAGTCCCAGTCCTAACAGTCTCTTTGATACTTTGTTTTTCTGAGTTGAGCTTACTTTGACAAGCCTGTGATTAATTTACACATTTTCCAGTCACAACAAATACAGGTTGTTTGTATGCCTAATAATAAGTATATCTAATAAGTTCTTGCTGTTTCCCAAGGTTAATGATATATACTTGTAACACCACTGAAATTTTCATGATCCCTAACCTTTTCCAGTGATGTTTTAAAATTAGATCTTAATTTTCTTTAGAATCGGATCATCCGTTTTCTGAAGTACGTTTTGACCATGCACAGATGGGAAAGGACAGAAGATGTAGAGGGAACAGCTTGCAGGGAAGAGTGGAGCAGAAGCTCTTAGTTACTGAAAGCAAGAATGGAAGGTGGGGCTGACAGCTAGTCAGGTCTCAGTAGGTCACCTTCTGCACTTGTTTCTTTCACCCTTCAGGATCATGGCTCAGTTATGGCTAGCAAACTTTGTCTCTCTATTCTAGTCCACTCCCTCAGGGCAGAAATAGCACTTTGACTTACATGGCCTCTCATTGGAATTGAGACAACTTTTTGCTTTTTTAATCTCTTCTATTTTCTTTCTTTCTATTTGCAGCTCAGAGACATGTCCTCACATACATGGAAGATGCAGTGTGCCAGCTGCTGGAGAACAGGGAGGATATTAGCCAGTATGGCATTGCCCGGTTCTTCACTGAATAGTGAGTACATGAATGCTTTGCTAATTGGGCAGGCACAAAGATGGTGCTTGGAAGCAGGCAGGATACAGGAATGTGGTGGTTTGAATAGGTTCCTTCCCTCCCCCCCACCCCCCCATTCATGTGTTTGAATTCTTGGCCCACAGAAAGTGGAATTACTTGGCGGTATGGCCTTATTGAAGTAGGTGTGGCCTTCTTGCAGGAAGTATGTTTTGTAGGGGTGGGCTTTAAGGTCTCCTATGCTGAAGCTCTGCCCAGTGTGAAATCCAGTCTGCCTGGCTGTCTTCTGATCAAGATGTAGAACCCTCAGCTCCTCCAGCACCATGTCTGCTTGCACACTGTCTTGCTTCCCACCTTGATGATATTGAACTAAACCTCTGAAACTGTAAGCCAGCCCTAATTAAATGTTTGCTTTTATAAGACTTGCTTTGGTCACCGTTTCTACACAGCAATAAAACTCTGACAAAGTTGGTACTAGGAGTGGAGTATTGCTGTGTCAGGCCTGACAATACTTTTGTTTGGAGGAATGTGGATTTTGGGACTTTGAATTAGGAAAGTAGTGGGATGTTTTAAGTAGGGCTTAATAGGCCACACCAATAAAAGCATGGAAGACAGTGAGTGTGATTTAAACTGTGGGAGCCCAGCTCAAGAGGTTTCAGAGGAGAAAAATTTTAGCATGTTGTGTAGAGATCTTTCTTGGGTTATTTTGGTGAAGAATGTGTCTGCTTTTTGCCCTTGTCTGAAGAGTCTGTTTGAGGCTAAAGCAAAGAGATTTAGACTACTTGTATTGACAAATCTCAAAACAGCCTAGCATAGATTTTGTCCAGTGGTTCACTCTTATGAAGAGCATTTTGATCAAATGTAGCAAGCTGAGAAAGGAAAAATACAAAATGTATGGTTCAAGAGTTAAAGGGTTACCAAGAAGTGGAATGGAACAAAATCCTGTGTTCAAGGAGATAAACAGATTAAAGATATTAAATGGAATTAAGGGAGTGGTGACAGAAGGGTAAGATCCAACCCAGCTAAGCTTCTATTTTGTGAAAAAGATGTTCCCCAAGGGACATTGCCACCTATTCTAAATTTACAATGCATTTACATTGTTAGACATTATTATGACCTGGTTATTTTCATTTGGACATAAGGAGATAATGATTGTGTGTCAAGTTGACAAGGTGTATTGACTGGTTTTACATGTCAACTTGACACAAGCTGGAGTTATCACAGAGAAAGGAGCCTCAGATGAGGAAATGCCTCCATGAGATCCAACTGTAGGGCATTTTCTCTATTAGTGATCAATGGGGGAGGGCCCAACCCATTGTGAATGACACTATTCCTGGTCTGGTAGTCCTGAATTCTATAAGAAGGCAATGACTTGAGGTGTCAGGGTGGGTTGGTTTCCCAGGAGGGAGCTCCTGCTGCTTCTTAGAGGTGAAGGGGAAGGGCCACGTGAGGGAGGACTAGGAGGAGGAGTGTAAAGTGAAAAAATGAATAAATTAATAGAGTAAAAAAAAAAAAAAAAAAAGAAAAGAAAAGAAAAAGAAAAAAGAAGGCAGACTGACCAAGCCAGGGGAAGCAACCCAGTAAGCAGCACCCTCCATGGCCTCTGCATCAGCTTTAGCCTCCAGGTTCCAGCCCTGCTTGAGTTCCTGTCCTGACTTCCTCCAGTGATAGATTGTGATCTGGAAGTATATAAGCCAATAAACCCTTTTCTCCCCTACTTGCTTTTTGGTCATGGCATTTCATCGCAGCAATTACCCCCCCCCCCCCCACACACACACCACTAAGACAATGAGCAATAGATTAGGCCAGTGGTGATGGTGTAGTAGCAGTGAATCTTGGTTGGGCAGGTGGGTTGAGAGCTGCTCAACATGTATAGGAGCGAGAACATGCTTCTGGTGTAGCTCCTTTGTGTGTCTCATGAATAGTCAAGACTGTAGTAATTTTTTGATCCATTGGGTGCATTTCTTTAGGTTCCTGTGACTTTTGTTTGTTGGTTTTTCTTTTTAAGGTTAACAATCTGTTTTTAAATTTTATGTGTATGAGTGTTTTGTCTACATGAATATTTGTGCACCATGTACATGCCTGGTGTCCATGGAGGCCAAAAAGTGTCAGACTTCCTAGTACTGGATGGTTGTGAGTCACCATGTGGTGCCAAGAATTGTCCCTGGGTCCGCTGCAGTGGTGGTAGAGCCAGCTCACTAGCCCTGTCCCTCTTAGGATTTTTAATTTTTCCCTTTATTCACAATACTCTCTGATTTCCTTTATTTGGTGATTGTGTTCATGGCTGCTTTTTCTCATGGACTTGATTTGGATGCTGTGCCTGTGCACTTTTCATGGGATGTTGTGCTAGTTGCTTAATGATTGCATAGTTTTGAAAGGTCATACTTCATTGTAAAGGACACACTGAGTGTTTGAAAGGGAACATGATTACCATTTTGAGAATATTACCAAACAATTTTTAAGCTAATCAGTTTAAAACACTTTAATATTCATGAAAAGTTATGCTAAAGAAACACAGGCAGGATTAATTTTATTGGTTATTTTATATTTATTAGTATTATTGCTAATATGCCCTTTTTCTTGGGACATTCTAAGAAAGGGGGAGTTAACCTCTGACAGCTTCCATCTTCCGTGAATATAAAGGTGTCTTTTTTCATTCTTAGGCCTCCAGAGGCTTTTTGGACATCAGACAGCTGTTCTAATGGCCTAAACAATGTGCACTGTTAGTAAAGGAATAGTTGACCCTCCCTAGCTCTCTTGCTGTGCTAGAGTTCTCAGAAATAAAATGAAATATAGATTTCTTTCTTCTTCTTTCTTCATTATCTTCCTTCCTTCCTTCCTTCCTTCCTTCCTTCCTTCCTTCCTTCCTTCCTTCCTTCCTTCCTTTCTTTCGTACTGTGGATGGAACCTGGTGTCTTGCTTATGTTAAATAAGCATTCTACCATTGATCCACTTTCCCAGCCTTAAAATCTAGATTTTTTTATACACTGGAGTTTTAAGTTTTCAGGGGATAAACAAGTTTCCTGGGAAGAGAGCTAGTCTCCTCATTCAGTCTTCTACAGGATGCTGAGGTAGAGACAAGGCACTTACTTGTTCTCATGGTATGGGTTGAATTCAAGGTGGGCAGAGCATAAAGCTTGAGATTGCATAGCCATGTTTGCCTTTCCTGACCTGACAAGGTTCGAGTTTCTAGGCCATTTAATCTGTACCAGCTCTTTGGCAGCTTTTTGTCCAGTGAAATATGAGTCACCTGGGGAATGTTCTTCCTGGGCTTCTTTCATCCATCCCCACCTCATCTTTTTTATATATCTTTCCACTGTTGCATAGGAGTCTTGTGGGTAGGCATCATTTCTTTCCATCTTTGTTTTTCCAGCATTGCTGTGGTGTGCACTAGCTTGTAAAGATGTTGGTAAAAGTGTTAGTAAACATGTCTTGAATCAGTAACAGTCTGCACTTTATGCCCTGGCATACTTGTCTACTACATTCTTATTCTTGATCCTCTTATACTATTTTCTCCCTAACCTCTATCCATTGTTGATTTCAGAGGGTAAAGCTCTATATTTTTCTCTTCAAAAATTGTATACAGCGGATGTGTCTCTTCTTTGATTTCAAAACTCAGACTTCACTGGCCTGTGTGACACTGGTCTCTAGACAGCCAGTATGCTGCTGGCTCTTGGTAGGTTTTGAGTTTGTTTGTTTTTAATTAATCTACTAATATACTGTTTAAAAAAAAGCTCAAGATTGTTTTTTATAATATTGATGGAAACCTAGTTGCCAATCAAGCTGTTTCTTTTTCTCAGAAAACTAAAATTTATATAAGGTATGTGAACACACATACCTGATACTTGTACAACTCTGGCTCAAGGTAAGTTATTTTGATATGTGAAAAGTGACCCAGCATCAAAGCAACGAAGACATTAAAAAAAAGACTTAAAGCTCTATACCTGAATGGGAAGTAGTAGCGTTGGTATTCGGAGACCCAAATGATGGGGGCTTGAGGTTTTACTTTGTCAATGTGATTTATCTAATGACAATGCTCGTGTTCAGGGACAGGTTCATAGTGATTTGTAAGAGAAGATTGCTACTCTCTGGAGAAGCTGTTCTCTTCTGGCTAACCTGAGCAGACTTCTGAACATCAGGAGGAAATTGCCTCACAGGCGATATGAGTTGAACAAAGCTTGATGCTCTTAGCACTAATAATGATGGCAACAGTGCGCAGTTTTTAGACTCCAACTGTGCCTCCTCTGCTGTAATTCTTTGAACTAGGCATCATTGTTACCCCTATTTTATTGATGGAGAGTCCTCAGTTTAAACTTAAAAGAGCTTCAAGTTCAAAAGCTAATCATTGTCAGAGTTAAGAACTGAAGCATCACATCTCCTGCAGTATTACAAAGTCTGCTGTTCTCTGCCGAATCCAGTTGGCTTTCCTGTCTAATGTTATAGGGAGCCTTTACATTAATGTCGTTTATGGTTTGGCTTTTTTTTTTTTTTTTTTAAGACTCTTATTGTTTGGACAACTCTTGAATTCTCCCTGAGAGCTACATCATCCAAGCTTATCATGTAGCCTTGTCTGGTAACCTTTGGGGAGATCAATTAGAGGTGTCTTTAAATAACAGAAGCATGACTTTGTAAAAAGCACATAATCATGGATACTTCTGTCTCATCAAGCCCATGCCTTTCCATACATTGAGCAGTGGGTGTTTCTCAGAGGCCTTTCTGCTGGTTTGACCTTTCACCTGTAATGTCACTTTGATTGCTCATGTTTGCAAACAAGTCCCTAAGTGAAAGGTCTCAAATGAGGGGCTGAAGAGGGATGCTGAAATAGATTGTCTGGGACATGGGGTTTACTAAAAGAGTTAACTCCATGGACACACAGACAGATAGACAACAGTATAGCAGGGGTTCTGAGGAGAGGAGGTCAGGGCCCACATGGCAGAAGTATTCTTACATCTTTCTGAAGATGGTATGATCTTACAGCACAAGCCTGTAGCCTGGTTCTCTGATACCCACGCTGGAAGCAGGGAAATGGTTGAGAAACAGGATGTATAGCTACCAGTACTCCCTTTGATGAATACTCATTTCCCCAGGTGAGAGATTTTGGCACCTGGAAATCTGTTAGCTAGGGACTCAGGACATTGTGTCAGAAGGATGCCCTGCTGGTCTCTGTGAATGTGAAGAAGGGCTGCTGAGTGTATTGTGGCCTGAGTGGCAGCTGGATTCTAACACTGCATATATCCCAGCAGATCTTAATAAACTATAAAACAGTGGCTGGCCAGCACTGTCTGTGTCTCCAAGACTGAACACTAGAGAACTTGAAAGTTGGAAGGTACCCCCAGAGGATCTACCTCTGTGCAGTGTGTGATGTCTACCTTTGAATGTTGTCCTCCAAACAGGAAGGTGAAGGAAATTCATATTTGAGGGGCTTCTGTAAGAATGGACCAGGTCAGTACTGGGCCAGAGACTCTGAAGATATGCATCCAAGAAAATGGGGCAAAGTCACTGTGACTTAGAGACCACAGCTTAGCATGGCCAGGTTCTTGTGGTAATGGTAACAGGAGAACCGTGGCTTTTTAAGACATTGGAAAATAATGATGAGAGAGAAAGGAACAGACTGGAATTTGAGAATGGCCATCAGGATTGGGGACCATTCCTCACAGCTAATTGATAGTTATAACCCTGTGGCATCAGGGAGCTCGACCTCCACATCCTAATATAGAAAAGAGCAGTGCTGTGGTCTTGGTCCCTGAGCCAGAGGTCTTTGTGTCTTTGTGTTGTTTTGTTTGTTCATTTTCATTTCCAATGCAGTTTACGTGAGGACTGCTTTGGTTGCAAGGGGAAGATGTACATAGACTGCTGTATCGGGAGAAGTTTGTTAAAGTCTTTTAGATTTATTTTTACTTTTATGTCTGAATGTTTTGCCTGCATGTGTGTACTGTGTGTGTTCCTGGTAGCTACAGAAGTCAGAGGAGGACACTGGATCCCCCAGGACAAGAATTATAGATGGTTGTGAGCCACCATGTGGGTACTGGGAAGAGAATCCGGATACTCTGCAAAAGCAGCAAGTGCTTTTCACTGCTGAGCCAGCTCTCCAACCCTAATAGAGCTTTATTTTAAGGATAAAATCATAAGCCAGAATTTGCTTCAATGCTCACTTTATTTAAGTTTTTTCAAAATAGGGTCTTGATCTCATGTAGCCCAAGCTGGCCTTGAACTCATTATGTAACCAACTGTGACCTTGAACTTTTATTTTTAAAAAATATTTACTTATTTTATTATTTTATGTGCATGCGTATTTTGCCAGCATGTGTGCCTGTGGCCCACATGCATGTCTGCATGAGAAGAGTATCAGATCCTCTGGGACTGAAGTTATGGATGTGAGCCATTGTGTGGATGTTAGGAATTGAACTTGGGTGCTTTGTAAGAGCAACAAGTGCTCTTAACCACCAAGCCCAACCTTGAACTTCTGATTCTCCTTCCTCCACCTGATTGCTGGGATCACAGGCATGTGTGCTGGGTATTGAACCCAGGACTACTCTGTATGCTAGACAAACACTCTACCAACTGAGCTACATCTCCAGCCCATCAGTAGTTGTGTTAGAGTACTTGCTATGGCTTCTGTGTACTTGACAATGGCCTATATCAGGGAGAAGACAAGGTGCATAACCTTTACAGACACAGTGTGAACAAAGTGGTGCTGTAAGAGCCGTGGTTGGTGAACATTGTGTGCTAAGCACCGTTTTCATCATACACTGACATTTAATTTCCACATATTTATGAGGTAGGGCATCGGTATTAGTCTCACTTCACACATTTGGGAATTCAGACACATAAAAGAAGGTTATACAGCTGGTAACTATAATGAGATAAATAAAAAGAAGTAACCAGGGTTATATGATTTATAGGATGCCTTGAAGATTCTTGGAGGAGAAGACATTGAGAGCTAGCACATCAAGAGTCAGTAACATATTTCACAGGCTATCCCCCTTCTCTTTGTCTGCCTTGATTATCTACTCTGCCTGTGTCAGGAAAGATAATTTTGTTTTACTTTATGTGCTACTGTGTTCTTGGCAGTGGCTGTCAGGGAACATGCCAAGGTGCATGCCCTGTGGACTTAATGTCTTAACAAAAGAGCTGCTCTGTAGACAGTGGCCTCCCTCATGCCTTGCTCAGATTCGATAAGCAAAATAATAAAGCTGTCAGAAAAATTATTTGTGTTATCTTTCATGTAGTATAAGTATGGGAAAGGGAGGCTTTATTTATCAGGTTTTAAGAAAGAACAACAATTTCATTCTAAGACATAGTAATTATTAGAATTCAATTGAGAAGTTGAATGCTTTTTTGGATTTCTATCATAAAAAGCTTCAGCATCAAATTCCTTCTTTATTGTCCTGATTAGAATAAATCCATGAAATGTGAATCTTACTAATTTACTCATTGAAGAAAAAAATCCCAGTAGTATATACTCATAAATCACTAACTGTGTAATTCTAATGAAAACAGTTCTTGGTTAGAAAATACAGATGCAGGGGCTAGAGTGTACTCACTGCTCTCGCAGAGGAGCTGGGTCCAGTTCCCTGCATCCTCGTAGCAGCTCACAATAGACAGCTCACAACGACTTGTTACTCCAGTCCCAACAGGACCCAACTCCCTCCCTGAGCCTCTGTGGGCACCACTGGGCACCATACACGAGACATGATAAACACTGATGTTTCTTCTTTTATAAGGCAGGCACTCCCAAGGCCTACGAGCAGTCTAGAACAATCAGGGCAAAGACATATCTAAAGTTGTCAGGTTTTTCAGACTTGTTCACCATCTTCCATGTAAGTGCTGCTGTTTTGATTTGTCCTGTGCCCATGGCAGCAGAGGGGCAGAGAACTGGGGCCCAATAAACACATCAGAGACTTCCAAGCTCATGGCTTTCATCAAGGATGGGTGGAAGACTTCCATGGGCCATTCTGCCCCATGTTTTCTCTACTTATTGTTGTTAAATTAAGTCAAAATGTGGTATAGTGAAGTAATAGTGACTGATCAGATTACAGGCTTCTTCAGAGTGCCAGCCCCCTCCTTCCTTTTTCCATAGTTCGGCTCTTAGCTAGAGTTGACACATTGTAACAGAAAATTATCCATTTCTCATTGTCAGCAGCTGGATTCTCAGAGACTCAGAATTGTCAGGAATAGATTTTGCTTTCAGTTAAAGCTGTACTGTCCTGTTACTGGCCCAGACACTTCTGTTAAACTGCCATTTGTGAAATGCATAGAGATTTCTGGTTCTTTTCTGTATTAGGAATGGTTTGCTATGACAGACACACTCCAGGGAGCCATGGCAGGGAGTTAAGAGTCACCAGAATCTATTTGATGCTGAAAGATCCAGAGTCACTGAGGATACAAGAACTGCCTATTTCTGTAAAGCCAGTCTTTCTTCTTCAGGCCCTTCATGTCACCATTATAGGAAACCATCCAGCAAGCAGCACTTGACCTGGTGATGCAGGAAGTGATTTCACAGCCTACTGGTCCCCTAACTCATTGAGAATGCAGAGTCAAAGGTTAGAGAAGTAGTAACTGGTCCTGCTTTCCTCTGTCAAGACACACATGTTTACCTCCCCCTCCTTTCCCAAGTTAAGAGGAACTCAGCTGTTAGGAAACCAGTAAGAGGAAATGAAGGCTGAACCAATCAATAACAGTTCTGTTTTCATGGCAACTGCTTTTGCAAATAGCTAGTATAAAATTTAGGTATGATTCTTCACATTGTAATATTTCTCCTTAGAGAAATAACTTGACTTACTGCAATCTATAAATAATTTAAAGGACCTTTACTCAGTCCGAGCCCTCATACTTCGTCTCTACCACAACTCTGTGAATTCCCTGAGTACCCCTGGCAGTCAAGTCACACAAATCTGAATCAACAAGTGTGCTGTCGTATTAATAACATAAAACAGCCTGTCAGAAGTGAGCAGATGTGACTTTATCAACAGAGCAATTTACATTTTTTTGTGCTTTTAATTGTCTTCATAATTTTCCCAGAACTCCCAAAGCTCTCTGTTGGTGGGGGCAGCTTTGGCACAAGGACAGGAAAAAACAGCCTGGTGCTTGAAGCAGCTCTTTAAAATGAACCGGGATGGGGTGGTGGGGACAGAGGAGAATGAAAGACAGTTCTGGTTATGGTTGCCACACAGCAGTGGCTCTTCCCTGAGAAAAGGGAAATGAAAGGAAAGCGAAGGCCCCTGTGCCTTTCAAATTTATTAGAATGTTTGTCCGGTCACAGCACATGTGTCTTTGTAGCTCAGGACCTGCCCCAAACACTGTTTTTCTCAGGATCAGTCAGAAGAAGTCAGGGTCAACCTATTTCCTACTGGAGGCCAGAACTGTGATTCCTTTCTTTGACCATCAAATGTGGATGCTGTCTTATCAGAGAATGCCTGTGAATTTATTTGGGGTAGAAGATTACAAGGACTCTGGGTTCTGGGGCAGTGACAGTAGAGAATACTGTGACTGTAGTTCCTTTGTGATTATAGAAACAGCCTTCAATTCCTATTTTTGTCTTTTTTATTTTTATTTTTTCTCCCTGAGATAGGGTCTCACTACGTGGCCCTGGCTTACTATGTAAAGCAGACTAGCCCAGAACTTGCAGCAGTCTTTCTGTCTCTGCTTCCCAAGTGCTGGGATTACAGGTGTGCCTCATGTACATCATGCTTGGTTCCTTAAGGGCATCAACAGTAAATGCCTTAGTTAATGTCTCTGGTGTGACTTTTTTCCAGCTCTAAATTATTACTATGGATGATAATACCTGCCTCATGTGACAATTAAGCAAATCAAATGACATACAAAGCAAGTCAAATAACACATAAAGTGTCTAACCATGTCCAGTGAGCTTTTATTATGTGCAGTTTGCTTCTGGTCTAGCTGCAATTTGCGTCTTCTGCCTTGTTATTTCTTAGAAAGTAATAATCTTTGGCTTCTTCCTCTTTGAAACTGAAGTGGTCTCAGGGGTGAGGATTCTCGGTCACCACATGTTTTATTTTATTTTATTTTATTTTTATCCAATAGATTTATATATTTGGGGGGCTGGAGAGAGATGGCTCAGCGGCTAAGAGCACTGCTTGTTCTTCCAGAGGTCCTGAGTTCAATTCCCAGCAACCACATGGTGGCTCACAACCATCTGTAATGAGATGTGGTGCCCTCTTCTGGTGTGTCTGAAGACAGCTACAGTGTACTCATCATATATATAAAAAATAAAATAAAATATTAAAAAAAGATTTATATATTTGGAAATGCTCAATTAACAATATGCCTACACAATTAGAATTGTTACCCAATATCTAACCTTTTGATAAGTAGCTACCCAGGACTGCTCTTGAACCATCTGTCCTCCTCCACGGTTGCTAGCCTCCGTCTTCTCCACCTCATGTTTTATACTAGTTCTTCTTCACCCTACATTTTGTGTACTTTTGAGATCCAAACAGCTGATGGTTTGCCACATGACTATTAGTCACTTAGTGTCAGCCACTCGATTGCTCACTCAGACAACTGTTTGACAGAGCTTCTGTCTCCTTAAATGGTGGACGTACTTGTATTTTCTCTGTGCATTGTTGTGCCTGTGTGAGGGTGTCAGATCTCTGGAGCTGAGTTACAGACAGTTGTAATCTGTGCCATGTGGGTCCTGGGAATTGAACCGGAGTCCTCTGGAAGAGCAGACAATGCTCTTAACTGTGGTGCCATCTCTCCAGCCCCCTCCTTTTCTTTTCTCTTCTTTTCTTTCCTTTCTTCTCTTTCTCTTTCCCTCCCTCTTTCTCTTTCCCTCCCTTCCTCTTTCCTCCCTCCTTCCCTTCATTCTTGTTCTTCAATTATCTTCAATGTCTACACCCAACTTCCTCTGCCTCTTAAGATTAAAAACTGTCAAGGTGCAATGGGAGACCTGAGGTCCAGCCTTATGTGTGGGGAGCCGACAGAAGGTGGCTATCATCCTTGCAGCCATCTTGAGCCATATACCCTGACAAAAGACTTGATTACAATAGCCTACAACAGCTGAGCACACTCTGATAACATCTTGCTTTAGATACCCAGGATTTTCCCTTGGGTGTGTAAGACTTAAAGGTGTGTGACTTAAGGGTGTGACTTAGAGATCAGATTTAGAGGCAAGACCTAAGGGCATGATTTAAAGGCATGACCTAAAGGCGTGGCTTAGAAGTGAGGCATATAAAAGGTGAGAGGCAGACAGAAGAAATTATTATTATTAGGTAGAAGACACTTGGACTAGAGAACTAAGAAGAAGAAATTATTATTAGGATTAGGCACTTAGCACTTGGAGAAAGAACTTGGAACTGGGAAAGAGACTAGCAACTGGAACTAGGATTAGGTGCTAGGAACTAGGGACTTGGAGAGAAGAGAGATTGAAGAAAAAATGGGATTGAATCACACTCTGTCTGGTCTCCATTCTTCCTCACTCTCTGTCTTGCTGAACCTTGACCCGTGGACCAGAGCAGCTTGGGGCAGTTCGAGCTCTAACAGTTTAGCCCCCAAGGCTTTTGGCAGTGCGGGTTCCAACATTGACAGAACGGTCCGAGACGTTTTGGCCCTCAAACGTGGGCTAGAGTGGCTCTCAACATTTTTGACACCCAACGTGGGGTAGCTCAGGCCGCAACACTTATGTATGGTTTGTGCTCTTCACTCTAGCTGTGCTGTGTTCAGGGTAATGGAAAGCAGACTTTCTTTCTCTCCTGAGATCCTTGCTCCTCATGCTGGCAGTCAGACTCCAGCCTCTGAGCAGTTGGAATGTATTGAGAAACCACAGAGCCCAGAGAGAGCATTATGCAGGCAGTTCCACACAGGGGGAATCTATTTACACCACACAAGTTGCCGTTTACATGTGTGGATAGTTGTTTATCTGCACACTCTCATACTTCACCTAATATGTAATACACATGCCCTGTCAAGAGGGTTTAACTAAGAACTGTTATCTCCAGATTGCCCTGAACATCCAGGAGATACTGTGGAAATTTTGATGTAAAAACCACCTTTTAAAGAGAGTGTTTTCCTTAGTCCAATGTGATGTTTAGAATTCTAAACCATACAAATCTGATCCCCAAACACTGTTTCTTGCATATTTTCCTGACTAAATGTTTTTCTTCATTCCTTTGCCATAAGTAAGTATTGTGACAAAGCATCATGTATCAGTAGGAATTTGCCTGTAAAGAACTGTTTGCTGGCTGAGGATAACGTTTACAGAGGAGCACACAACAGGAGCACATGATCAGACCTTCTGCAATAGCATTAAGTTATGTAGACCAGTAAGCTCAGAGTTGAGAACAAGGAGAACGAGTGGGTATTAGTTAAGTGAGAGCAGTTAAGTAGGGCAACACTGAGGAGTTTTTCTTCATTGGGAAAGACAAATAGACTTTGGATGGGGGAAGGGGGCTTTTAATATGGCATGAAAGCACAGTAGCATAATGTTAAGAATAGACTTTGATCTTTGTTTGAGGGCCTGCCAGTGTGGTTTGGGCAGGTTGCTTAGCTGCTTCTGCAAAACAGTGAGATTCATACATAAAAATATGTTTGTTACCAAATTGTTGGAAGGAAGGATTAAATTAGATAATGGATGTGAAGGGCTTGTTCTGCTTAAGATGCCATGAGTGTTGGATAAGCTCTGGTTGGTCACTGCTGACACCACTCCTCCTTGTGCATTTGCCTGCACTTTACCCAGTGTTGGTACCCAGCGTTGCTAGGGATGTAGCAGTGAACAAAATGGGAGGGATCTTAGCCCTCCTGCAGATTGTGTTCTGAAAGTTTTGTTTTTAATCTTTTTAGCTCTATTTAATGTGTTTTGCCTGCGTACATGTACATACCTGGTGCCTTACAATGTCAGAGGATGCTTTTTGACCCCTAGAACTGGAGTTAGGGATGCTTGGGAGCCTCCAAATGGGTGCTGGGAACAGGATCTGCATCCTCAAAAGAGCAACCAAGTGCTCTTAACCACTAAGCCATCTTGACAGCTCCTGAGTATTGTTTTGATCTCACCTGTTTTTATGTGTATATAATAATGTTAAATAATGTTAGAGTCATTTGAAAAATGTGGAACTATTGAACTGATCTCATCCCTCTATTCCGATGCGTCAGTGATACATCTTCTGGAAGCAGGATGAAGTTACTATCAGTATCAGTAACTTAGTAGTGGGAAGCTCGGGCTGTGCTGCAGTTAGGGTGGTACACTTTCCTAGTGTGAGCGGTGCCCTGGGTGGATCAGCAGCACTGTAAAGCAGCCTACCAACCATAGTCCTTGTGGGGCTTTCACGTCCATGTTTGAAGGGCAGTTTCTGCTTAATATAAAATACAGGTTGACACAGTTTTTACCTATTTCTGTTGAGGGCTGCACCTTATGTTTACCTCTTAGAGCAAACATTTGGTTTTTGTTTTGTTTTGTTTTAATCTCTGCCTATGTTTTGAGTATCTCTTCTTAGTCTTTGGGTTTTAGCAGTTTTGACATTCTTTGAATAGTTTGATTTTAAAAGTATATTTCAACAATTTGGTGTTTAGTGCTTTTTGAACCTGTAGCTTGGTGTCTTACATTTTTTACATTTATTTATTTGTTTTTGCGTGTATGTATGTGAACTCCTACATGCTCACATGTTCCACACTGCATGTATGAAGGTCAGAGGACAAGTTGAGGGAGTCATCTCTCCTTTCACCATGAGAGTTCCGCAAATTGAACTCAGGCTGTCAGGCCTGGCAGCAAACACCTTTATGCACTGAGTCATCTTTCTAGCCACAAGTTGATTATTTAATTGTTTTGTTTTTACATCAGTTTTTGATAAATTTTTAATTAGGAGCTATTCAGATATACTTCTGTTTTTTCTCTTTCTTATTTCTTTGGGGATTCCAATTATATAAGCGTTAGACCTCCTCAGAGTATCTGTGTCTTCTGTACTTCTTTTTTTTTTTTTTTTTTTTTTTACATTTTCCTTCATTTTATCTTTTAGGTTTTTTGTTTGTTTGTTTGTTTGTTTTGTTTTGTTTTGGTTTATTGAGACAGGGTTTCTCTGTGTAGCCCTGGCTGTCCTGGAACTCACTCAGTAGACCAGGCTGGCCTGGAACTCAGAAATCCGCCTGCCTCTGCCTCCCAAGTGCTGGGATTAAAGGCGTGTGCCACCACTGCCCAGCTATCTTTTAGGTTTTATTTTGCATATTTTATTTTCTAGTTCATCAATTCTTTCCTCATTTGTGTCTAAATACTATTATGCCCACCTATCAAGTTCTTAATTCTGTTATTGTCTTCTTCAGTTAAGTAATTTCCATTTAGGCTAGGGCACGGTGGCGGCTCATGTTTGGAATCTTACTGTTCAGGAATCTGAGGCAGGAAGATTTCAAGCCAGCCTGGGCCCAATACTGAGACAATCTCCAGACCTCAACTTTTTTTTTTTCCTATTTTTATTTTTCATTGCTAGTTTCTTTATTTATTCTTATTTTTTAATTTGCTCAATCCCAGTAAAGCATGGGTATTATAGAATCCATATCTGGGTTTGCTGTGGGCTTATTTATTTTATCTCAAGTATTTCTCTTTTTATATTCTAGTGTTTTACTTTGTAGTATACTTTTCCCTCTAGTTGAGTGGCATTCATTGGATGCGTAGAGACAATGGCATCGAATGACATTTGTTATCTTCCTCAGAAGATTTCCATCTGCTTTGGCAGATCTCCTGGCTAATCTCAGCCCCATCAGGTGCTGGGATGATTTGAAGCTAGGCAAAACTATCCAGGAGAGGTGGTTTCTAAGTAGCTCCCTGGAGTACAGAAGAGCAGTATGGCTTTACTGGAGTCTCTCCCCAGCCTTAGTGCATCCTGGACCCCACTGCTTTGCCCTCCAAAATGAAAAGCCATCTGAAAACTCAGAAACTTAAACTTTTATTTAAAAATATCAAAGACTTAATCTATCAGCTGCACCCTCTACAACTAGCAGAGGCCCCTGGCACTATCAAAGGGCATAGTGATACAACTTGTAAGTGACAGCGAACATTTGTGATATTGTGAGATGTCTAATAGTTGTAACGTGATAGGAACTGAGATTTCTACCATTGACAAAGTCACAAGTACAACAGGAGTCTGTGCTGACATTCAAAGTTAAAGGAAATGCTACATCTCAATTAGAAGGTAGTAAAAATATAGAAAAGGTTACCTTTTCAAGTTTGTGGAGTTCTTGAACTCAACCCATGAACCTTTGTCTTTGGAAGCCCTGCCCGTGGGGATAAATGGCCACAAATGCTTGGCTCACTTCTCTGGATTTGATTCTTTCATAACCTGGCCTTGTCATTCTTCATTGCCTTGAAAATGGCCCTCTGACAACTTCAAACATATGCCTCTTAAAAGTAGAAGGGAGACCAGGATGGGATGGCCACATGGGGGAACTAGAGAAGGGTAATGAGGGAGGAAGAGAGACAGTATTTTGGAATCTAGATTTAAAATACACACACACACCATGAAAGCAAAGGGGGGCTATTTAGAGACAAGGGGAGCAGTTCAACAAGGGGAGCAGTTCAGGGGAAGGTAGGATGGATGAGCAAGGTACAGTGATATATGTGCGTGAAAACAAGAAACATATTTTGTATACTAACTATACTAACTGTGCTGGCTAGTTTCATTTATATATATATATATATATATATATATATATATATATATATATATATATATATTATATATGTGTGTGTGTGTGTGCGTGTGCGTGTGCGTGTGTGTGTGTGTGTGTGTGTGTGTACATACACATATACATCCTAAGAGGAGGGACCTTTGACTGAGAAAATGCCTTCATAAGATCAGGCTGTAGGCAAGCCTGTAGAACATTTTTCTAATTGGCGATTGATGGGAATAGCTCAGCTATTGTGGATGGGGACACCCCTGGGCTAGTGGTCCTGGGTTCTATAAGAAATCATGTTGAGGGCTGGAGAGATGGCTCAGCAGTTAAGAGCACTGGCCGCTCTTCAAGAGATCCCGAGTTCAATTCCCAGCAATCACATGGTGGCTCACAACCATCTGTAATGGGATCCATTGCATTCTTCTGGTGTGTGTCTGAAGATAGCTACAGTGTACTCATATAAATAAAAATAAATACATTTTTAAAAGAAAAAAAATAAAGAAATCAGGTTGAGCAAGCCATCAGGAGCAAGCCAGTAAGCAGCACTCCTCCATGGCCTCTCATCAGCTCCTCCCTCTAGGTTCCTGCCCTGGTGAGTTTCTGTCCTGACTTCCATGGTTGGTAAACAGTGATGATGAAGCATATGCCAAATAAAACCTTTCTGCCCACCTCAAGTAGCTTTGGGCATGGTGCTTCATCACAGAATAGTAACCCCAACTAGGACACTAGCTTAAAGGTTAATAAAAATGTCAGGAAGAGAAAAACCATCTGCTTTTAATGATTTATTTACTCTTTCTCAGCTAGGAGGGTTAGTTTGAATTACCTAGTCTGTCTTTACTGGAAGAATTCCGTTAACAGTTTTCATCTTAGTGGGATATAATTATATTAGCAGAAATAGAAACTATTCATTATAAGGGGTTATTAAGGAGTTTAATTTGATTTATGAAGGACTAGTACAAGCTGCAAAGCAACAGGCAGGAAGTACATGATTACAATATGGATAAGGCCAGTTGGTGAAAGGTTCATTTATTTTGGGGAAAAAAAAAAAAAAAAACAATGGTAAAAGCCGGTATCTTATAAATGCCAAGAAATAAACTTCCTGTCTGGTCTTCTTTTCATTTTTTAAAATTGGTAGCTATGTGGTAAGCCTATACTGAATGTCAGACACTGTGCCAGGCTTGGACCTCAAGGAATCGTCTGTTGTGTAAAGATGCAAGAGATAAAAATCCAATTCAAGAGGAGGGTTAAAGGTGCTGGAGTGCTGAATGACTGTTCAAAGCTAGAGAATGATCCATAGAGGAATGACGGTTATCTCAGGACTGAAGGAGTCTATCTAGAATATCAGAGAAGGAAAGCATATCCAAACTGCCTTTCCCTCCTTCCTTCCCTCCCTCCTGCTCTCCCTTCCTTTCTTTTTCTGATAGAATCATGTATAGCCCAGGCTGGTCTTGAACTCACTGAGGATGAACTTCTGATCCTCCTTTCTCAGCTGTGCAAATGCTGGGTGTTGTAAATGTTAGCTACATCCCTAGCCTAGATCCAAGGTCTTAGTGACAAACAGTGTTTAGATTTTAAAATTGTATTATTACCTTTATTTATTGGGAGGGAAGGTGTGTGCCACAACATGAATATGGTGACCAGAGGACAAACTTGCAAGTCTATTCTGTCTCTTCTCTGTGAGGGTCCTTGGGACTGAACTCAGGTTGCCAGGCTTGGCAGCAAGCGTCTTTACTCAGTAAGCCATCTTACCTTCCCCAGTACTTAGATTTTGACTGCTGAACAGAAGCAAGAGTTAGAGTTAAGAGGAGATAGGTATGAGATTTCTTCAAGAACGGGACTAGCTTTCCATTCCAACCCTTATCTTTTGTTTGCTTTGTTTGAGAGCGTTTCAGATAGTCCATTCTGGCCCTGAGGATGACCTTGAACTCCCAACCATCTTGCTTCCACCTTCATTGCTTGCAATTAAGAATCCTGGCTGTTACCATCATTGTTAATTGCTGTAGTAAAGGGGATTGTTTGTTTGTTGCTTGTTTGTATTTCGAGACAGAATCTCACATAGTAGCCCCTTGGCTGGCCTGGAACTCATTGAGATCCACCTTCTCTGCCTCCAAAGCACTGGGATTAAAGGCATGCATCACCATGCCTCTGGCTCATTCATTTATGACTCTTTTAGGAGTTTATTAGTTAGCATATGGAACTGAATCCTCGTAAACTTTCTGTAGTAACGACTTTCACTTTTGTCGGGGGTGGGGGAAGGAAGGATTGAGTTATTGCTCTTGTATGCATATAATGTTTGGAATTTGATTGCTGGCTAATGCCTTCCCTGGTAAAATTCTGTCTTCTTCTCTCAAGCTTCATGTGATTCCTAGGAGTCTTGAAAATCTCCAACAAAGATATACTATAAAGCATCAGAGGTTTTAAGTCTTCAGGAAAAGGCATCTAATTTCCTTAGATGGGATTCTACCCTTTTAATGGTTGCTAGAGGGCTGGTAAACTCCAGCCCCCAAAGCTTCCTAATATACTATTGAAATATTTGTGATAAAGCAGAAGTTAGCAAAACAAAGCTCGCTCTTGGATGGTAGCAGAAGGGAAGCTGAAGCTTATTTTATAAATTTGAATAATTTATCAGTTACAGCTTTTACCAAAATAGATATTTTTGTAAGTTTGTCAAGTTGATTTTGTAAAACAAACAGAAAAACAAACACCCTAGCTTGTGAATGATCAATGACTTATTTAAACTCTTCCGTTAAGTTTTCCTTATGAGTTTGATAACTGTGCCAGGTGGTAGACCTGCAGAGAAGAGTTCTGTGTGCCTGGAAAGATGAATGGAGGGAAGAGGGTACCTGGAATATTTAGATAAGAAGGATATTTAAATGTTGATTTCTTAGTCTCCTGTGCTGATCTTTGAATGTCAAGAGAAACAGTGGAGTTTAGGCAGAAGGAGTGGACCGGTCCTGAAGTTCTGCTGTGGTTAGCATTAGTGGCAGTGGACAGCTGGTTTTAGGTGTGGGCCTGACTCCAGAAATGAGCGTCTGCTCTTGCACTTGTTCAGAGTGGTGGAAGGAGAGACTGCACTGGTTCCCAGGGGCAGAAGCTGAAACATAGCCCAGTGTCTATCCTCACTGCTCTCCTTCTGTTTCCTCTAAGAAGTGTGTGTTTCTGGTTTGTTTTTTGTATGAGGGAGTCTCATACTGTAGCCCAGGCTGGCCTTGCACGCAAAGTAGTCCTCCTGTCTCCATTTCCTGACAGCTTGGATTATAGATATAAACTACCACACTTGTGCAACTGAACTATACATTATGAGTCCCACAACCTGGGCTACAGTATGGGACTGTCTAGAAAAAAAGAAAAAGAAAAGTGTATAGCTTTTAGTTAAGTACAGTAGCGTGGTGCACTTTTTTTAGTCCCAGAGGCTAAGAAGGAGGCTAAATTTGATGATAGCCTGGGCTATGTAGGGTCTCAATATACTGAGACCCTACCTAAAAATAAATAAGTCCAGAAGGAAAGAAGGAAGGAAGGAAGGAAGGAAGGCATGATGATTATAGGAGTTGGTTGACAGATATATCAGCCTAGATTCACTGTGAGAGGTGTATCTTTACAACTATGACAAGACACTGCTGTGTCTGAGCCTCCATTTAGATCATGTTGATAAGAGGGACAGACCGAGCTGTTTTCCCTCTGTCCCTTCTAGGAATAAAAAGGAAGGAGTAGTTCTAATGTTAAGTTGGCTTCCCTTGGGCCTATCATTAAAGTTCAAACAAAAGGTTTCGAAAGAACTCTTTTATATCTTGTAAATTAGAAAGTTTGTGGTTTCCTGTTCCTCTTTTAATATTTTTTTGTGGGATGTTCACCAGAGAAGACGTGGGTTTAAGCCAATAGAAAGACTTTATTAGCTGCTGCTGACTATACTGGGTGCTCAGGACCCCAGGGTATCTGTGCGCCTTTCTCAGGGTGAGCTGCTTCTTCTTTTTTTAAAAGATGTATTTGTTTCATTTATATGAATATGCTGTAGCTGTCTTCAAACACACCAGAAGTGGGGTTCAGATTCCATTACAGATGGTTGTGAGCCATCATGTGGCCGATGGGAATTGAACTCAGGACCTTTGGAAGAGCAAACAGCCAGTGCTTTTAACCTCTGAACCAACACTCCAACCCTCAGGGTGAGCTTTTAAGCATAAAAACCATGATCTGGGTTGACATACTTCAGCTAATGAGAACAGTTAGCCAGAAGCAGAACTACAGAAGCCAAAAAGCCAAGTTAGTCCATTTAGAACCATGGACTTTGATGGATCAGACCTTTGTTTTATTGTCAGGTGGTGCTGTCTACATGTTGAGTTTTACAGCCTGAATGGCACTTCCATCATGGAGTCAGTCATACTAAGTAAGTCTGGGGGCCTACTAAGGGCTGGTGCCCTTTTACAATTTTGTTGCCAATTAGCCAGAATACTAATTGTTATATTTTTATTCTATATTTCATGTTTGTTGAGCATTTACTTTGTGTCTACCTCTGTACTGAGTGCTGGGATGGATTTTTAAAAAATGTCATGTGCTTTGTCATCAGAGAGTATGCAACTAATGGGAAGACATTTTGGCTACAAATATCAGAATCCCAACTGAAAATGGCTTGAAGGAAATATAGAGAGATAACAATAGATAGGATTTAACTGGTATACATATCAAAACAGCCCATGGTAGACACAGCAGTGATTCAGACAGGGTCAATAAAGCTACAAAGGTGGTATCACAGGAAATCTGCATCTGCTTCTCTTCCATTTTTCTGTTCTTATCCTGAGGCTGACCAGTAGGGATTTGGGGCTGACATCCCGAGTATAGTAATGATGATAGAAAAAGAGACTCTTTTCTAGTAGCTCTGACAACATTGACCTGGGATTGACACTTACTGGGCTGTCTTGTGTCACATACTCGAAGTTGAACCAGTGAAGTGACCAGGAAAAAGAAATACACTGATTAGACTGGACTGCCCTCCATTGCCCATCTCTGATTATTTTATAATCAATATTCAAATACCTGAGTTTTTCCTACTTGAACCCAAATTACTTACGCATGTTTTGTTATTGTTTTGATGTCTGTTTTTTTTTTTAAAGATTTATTTATTTTGTGTATGTGAGTATACTGTAGCTGTCTTCAGACATTGATCCCACTACAGATGGTTGTGAACCACCATGTGGCTGCTGGGAATTGAACTCAGGACCTCTGGAAGAGCAAGCAGTCAGTGCTCTTAACCACTGAACTATCTCTCCAGCCTGTTTTTTTTTTTTTTTTTTTTTTTTTTTTGTTGTTGTTGTTTTGTTTTGTTTGCAACAGGATTATATGTAACCTTGTTGGCCTTAAATTTACTATATGTTCAACACACATACACACACACTGTTTTTTTTTTTAGCATGTTAGATGCTCTACCATCAAGCTATATCCTAAGTTCTTTTCCTTTTTTATGAAGGAAAATCTTTTGCAGTTAATCATTTCCAGATATTATTATACATGCTATGTATGGTGGGCTAGCAACTTGTGTCTTTTATTTTGTCATTATCCACAATGGAGTAATGTATTTGAATCATAGTTCAGAAGCTATAGCAAGAAACTGTTCTAGAGGAACTTCATCTAAACTAGGACTTGATTTTTTTGTTAGTTTTTTAAAAAGTAAATATACAAAGTAACAGCTTGCGTTATAACATTTTCATAATGTATGTCATTGTCCTATGCCCACATCATACCTTCTTTAACCCTTGCTGGTCCATTTCCCAATTTTCCCCTTTCTTCTCCCAGACACTCTACTTTTTAGTTTCATGTTTTACACACACACACACACACACACACACACACACACACACACACACACACCCCTAGGCTCCCTATGAGAGAGAACACATATTTGTCTTCTTTCTTTCCTATTTTCCTCACCCTCCCAACACAGTTCCGGGCTTGATTTGTATGGCAAGATCACTGAATTGGGGTTGACGCAGAATGGAATTAGGTTGAGGGGGTGAGTTACAGTTTGCTTTGGGGAGCAGTGTAAATTATGGCTAGAGGGCCGCTGTGGCAGATACCGTGATTTACACAGACAGCAGTGCCAGTATTCCTATGTTGTTTTCCTTTCTGCATACTCACGCTACTACATTCAAAGTACAAAAGATGTTTAGTTCCTGTTCTTTTGGATATAGGATGGGCACATTTTGTCCCCTTAGAAATCCAGACCCTCTCTTTAATTGACAAAACCTTTATTTGCTAAAGATGAGCAGAGTGTCCTGGACTTTCAGTGGGGTAAGCTCTACAGATCCTGCATTTGCCTTTGGTTGTTATCCCATCAAGATAGCACCTTACGTGCGGTGGAGGGCAATCAAAGGCCATTTGTTTGGCAAAGGATAGAAAGAGAAGAAAATACCTTTCTGATATTTTCATGGAGGAATTTGAAGATTCAGTGTTTAGTCATAAATAACCAGATTAATATGTTTAAATGCCTTAAATCACTTTTAAATTTTTCCTTGTTTTGTATCATGTTAACAAGATTTTAGAGATAGCTAAAACAGTGGATGGGAAGTTCTGTTGTGGGTTAAAGATCCTTCAAAAGCTTCACCCTCTAATGGGAAGAATGTTTAGGGCAGTGGACAAGCAAATATGGGCCAGCTAACAGAGTGTGGGACTCTGTGTCTTGTGGTTACCATTCTATCTTAGGAGGGGTATGATTTACAGGCAACTCTGTGGGGTATGCATCTTTGTTTTGCAGGGTTTCTGTGAAAAATGGCATCCAAGAAATAGCAAGTGATGTTAGGTGGTAATCCAGAGTTTAGCATGGTGTCATGTTAGGTTAGCCAGCAGTAAGGATTGCTTTTGGTGAGCTGCTCCATTTCTGGTAAGAGATTACTGCTTTATTTATTGGGGTTTTGTTGTTGTTGAGCCATTACAGATACTGACTAGTTCTAGCCAAATTCTTGTCATCATTGGGGCTAAAGGCTCTTGTGACCAAAGAGCACCTGCTCTGAAAGGCTCCAGGCTCAGTGGCTGATGCTCCTGTCTTCTAAAGCACTCTTCTGGGTTGTCCTTTCATTTTCTCAAGTACCTTTAGGCATCTCTGCATGGCAACTCACTCTCTTCTATCCTACCTCCTCCTGCCTTGCTGAATGCTAGATTTCCCAGCTCACAACTGTAAGAAGGAGCTTTATTTCAGAGTAGAAAGGGGCCCCCATATGTGGCCTATTATATCCATATCAACTTGCTTACCCTTTTCAAACAGCTATTGTCTTTTAATAGGGTCCTGCCTGGCAGGGGGAGTCCTTAATTCCTGCCATATAAGAATGGACAGCTTGAGTTACAGCGAGCTGCAGTTTGGTACTCTGATCAAAAGGCCTCTGTTGTTTTTAGAGGGGTTTTCTCCCTCTCTCTCTCTTTCTTTTTCTATATCCTGGACGAATAATTCAGCACAGCAAGGTCATTACAGGCTTTGAATTGAGAGCTGAGAGTGTTAAATTACTGACCTAGAATAAAAGAGATCTGGGGGGCTCTCAAGAAAGATAAAGGGATCCCAGCTAGAAAACTGCAAAGCCAAGCAACCTCACTTCTTAACAATATTATTTTTTTAATCCTCTCTGTCTCCACAAGTCTTTTCTGGGACAAGAAAAGATCTTCTGCCAGAGAAACTAGGTCAGGAACTCAGTGACATCTCTTGAGAGATGGGGCCTAGGTACTGGCAGCCTCTGGGTGCCTCTGTCCTCTTTGGTTTGTCTTTCCATTGTGTCAGTATTTCCCTCTCTCCCGCCTTGTGCGCTCTGTTTTCATCTGTTTCTGCTGCCCTGTCAGAATGCTGGTGACTGGGGAAATGATAGCTGAACAGTGCGAGTTGATTTGGCTTCTAGCTCTGGTAAGGCTAAGACTGAGTGAGGGCTCTAGCCACCAAGGCTTTTGCTACATTGTAACAAGGTGGAGGTGCCACAGTGGAGAGACAGAGAGATAAGGACAGTGATGATGGCCCAGATCCATTCATAAAAGCAGGTCCTCATGACTTAATTATCTTCTTCAGTTTCCACCTCTCTATGGTGTTATATGGTAATTAAACTTGAACATAAGCATGGGGGGGCGGGTAACACAAAAAAACTATAGCACTCCCTTACCCAATAAGTTAGCTTTTGTTAATACATTACAACATTTTGGGTGAAAGATAGTATCCCATGAAGAGATTTGAAGTATATAAAAAATATTCCATTTAGACCCAAAAATATTTAAAATTTTTATTACACTTATTTATTTGAATGAGGGCATACATATGTGACATATTTATGTGCAGAGGTCAGTGGACAATTTGTGGGAGTCAGTTCTCCCTACAGTGTCGATCCTGGGACTCAGACTCTGTCATCAGGCTTGGTAGCAAGTACTTTTACTCACAGAGTTGCATCAATGCCCTGACCCCTGCTCCAAATATCTTAAAAATATGTTACCATTTCAATACAAGCTACCTCAACAGCTACACATTACAGTTCACATCTGTAATCTTTGCATATAGGAGGCTAAAGCAGTAAAATTACCATGTGTCCAAGGCCAGCCTAGGGAATACCATATGATCCTGCCTCAGAAATAAAAAATGAAAAGATACTTTTCACACACACACACACACACCATTGTGAATGAATTAGACATCTCCATCTTCTATACTGGGTCTTCTGAAGAAAATTGCTTCCATTTTTTCATACCTTGCCAGCCAAAACTATTATCTCTTATGTATCCATTTTTGAATTTATCTCTCAAAGCCAGACACCATATCTATTCTTTGGAAAGTATTCATTTCCTAAGACTAAACTTTCATAGATTTTATGCACAGCAAACTAATAATGTAAAATCTTACAAATTAAAAAATAATTGAGCCCAGCATGGAGAAGGAGTGGGTGCTCAAAGGTTCACCCATAATCAAGAACCAGTTGATACCTGCTGGGAGAGGGACAATTAGTTCTACAGTGGAATGACACTGGGCTTATCAGTGACACTAAAGGGCAGGTCCATGCTTAGGAATTGTTGGCCAACATAAAATGGACTGTGTGTTCTTGGTATGTGTGTTTGTCTTTTTGGTTTTAAGTTTGTTTGCTTGCTTGCTTTTTAGAGAGGGAAAGAATGTGAAGTTGGCTGGGTGGAGAGGTGAGGAGGATCTGGAGGTATGATTCAAAATATACTATATGAAAAAGATTTTTTAAAAACCAATAATAAAAATATAATTGAAGGCTTGGTGGTGTTGCCTCACACCTTCAATCCCAGCACTTGTGAGGCAGAGGCAGGAAGCTTCCTGTGAGTTTGAGACCAGCCTTGTCTACAGAGCAAGTTCCAGGACAGCCAAAGCTGCACAGAGAAACCAGTCTCAGGGTGGGGGTGGGGTTGGGAATTGAGACACAAAACTACAATCTGGCCTGAAATCATACAGAATGGCTTGGCTATTGCTCTCTAACATGTGAATGTGAGCATTTCATCCTCCTGCCTCCACTTCCTAAATGCTGAGAGAGCCATGAACATCACCCTCTGTTTTATGTGGTTCAAGACCACATTGGACCCAGATCGGACCCAGCTTTTTGCATGCTAAGCAATCACTCTACCATCTGAGCTACCTCCCATCTTGACATAGTCATTTCCATTCCAGATACTCTAAAATATGCTTTGGTTGGTGCTAAGGAGATGGCTCAGTTGGTAAAGTGCTGCCTCTGTGAGCATGAGGACCTGCACCTATGTGTAAACTTAGATTTTTTAAAACCTACTTTATTTAGGTTCTTAAGTGTTTCAGCCTTTCTTCCAGTCCACTGACTGAGAAAGAAGGGAAGAAAGTTAATAGGAAAAGGGGTTGGGACCTGTTTAGAAGTAGTTCTGTGGGGGCAATTCCACTCTTCTTGTCAGGATACCAGCACTGCAGTTCAATAGCAAGCACCAACCACAAAACAGCAAGGTTCTGCTGAATCTGCACGAGTCAGCAGAAGTGGCCAGAATCAGCTGGAATACCATGAGAAGTTCTTTTATGCGTATTTCTCTACAAAGTGAAGACCAGTAAAGACCAGAGAAGTGAAGTGTTGTATGGTGTAGCAATGCAAGAGCCTCTCACTGTGTGTGGGCTTCCATTTATATTCTTTCTAAACATCACACACCCTCAAGTGTCTGTTTTTAGCAAAATATCACATGTCTTCTCTCAAGACAGCTTCCAGAAGAATATCATGTGACACAACTGAGTTGTTAAGAAACAAGAAATTTTCACTTCACCTATGTTTAAAAATAAAAAAAAAATATTATAAGCCCAGAATGGTGCCCAGCTGAAACCCTAGCACTGAAAGGGCAGAAACCAGGAAGCCTTCGAGGCTTGCTGGCCAGCCAATCTCACTGGATCATGGAGCTCCAGGTTCAGCCAAAGGCCGTATCTCAAAAAGTAAAGGCAGAGAATGATAAAACAAGACACCCAACATCAAACTCTGGCCTTTACAAGCACACATGTACACACGCACCTGAACCAAAATCTGAAAAATGGGTGCTTGAAAGATATATGTGGTTATTAGTGGTTTTAGGATATAGGTATATGTGGCCCCTGAAAGATATTATTTTGAAAGTGAGACCAACTCAGGTGCCAATAAGCACAATATAACAAAAAGAAGATGACCCTAGCAGCAGCAGGAGCTGAGTGATTCAGAAGTACCACAGGTTCAACAGTACCCGGGAAGGAGAGACTGGACTCAGCACAGCCCACCCTTCCACTTTATTGTCATTTTGAATGGTGAGTTATATCTAGCAAGATCTGATCTATTACTAATACATTCATGTGAGGATTTTTTTCACACATGTAATTGAATAAGAAAAAAAGATGATAGTTCAAGAATGACTAGACTTGGAACCAAGAAAACTGACAATTTAATACTGCTAGGTTTTTATTGTTGTTTTAATTAATTTATTTATTCATTTTACATTCCAATTGCTGTTCCCCCCTCCCAGTCTCCTCTTACACACCCCTTCCCCATCCTCCTTCCTCTTCTCTCTGAGAAGGTAGACACCCCCCTCCATCCCTCCATCCTGACATATCAAGTCTCTGCAGGGCTAGCCACATTCTCTCTCACTGAAGCCAGACAAGGCAGCCCATTTAGGGAACAAACAGGCAACAGCTTTAGGGACAGCCCTCTCTAGTTGTTGGGGGATTCATATGAAGACTGAACTGCATATCTGCTATGTGTGTGCAGGGGACCTAGGTCCAGCCCATGGTCCTAGGTCCAGCTCTTTGGATGGTGGTTCAGTCTCCGAGAGCCTCTAAGGATCCAGGTTAGTTGACTCTGTTGATCTTCTTGTGGAGTTCCTATCCCCTTCACGGCCCTCAATGCTTCCCCCAACTCTTCTATAGGAGTCCCTGAGCTCCATCCACTGTTTAGCTGTAGGTCTGTGTATCTGTTTCAGTCAGCTGATGGGTAGAGCCTCTCAGAGGACAGTGATGCTAGGCTCCTATCTGCAAGCACAACAGAGTATCATTAATAGTGTCAGGGATTGGTGTTTGAGATAGGTCTTGAGTTGGGCCAGTCAGTTGGGCATTCCTCCAGTCTCTGCTCCATCCCCCACCCCTGCATTTCTTGTAGATGGGATAAATTTTGGGTTGAAAGATTTGTGGGTAGTTGGTGTTCCTATCACTCCAGTGGGGTTCCTGCCTGGCCACAGGAGGTGGACTTTTCAGGTTCCATATGCCCACTGCTGTTTTGTTTTGTTTTGAGACAGAGTTTCCTTGTGTAGCCCTGGCTGTCTTGAAACTTGCTTTGTAGAACAGGTTGTCCTTGAACTCAGAGATCTGCTTCTGCCTCCAGAGTGCTCAGGTCAAAGGTGTGGACTACTGCACCAGGCTAATACTTCTAGTTTTTAAACAGGGTAAAGTGGTTTTATAATATCTGGGGCGGGGGAGGTGGGGAATGGGGAAAGGGGATAATGTCTAAATTGTAAATAAAATATCCAATAAAAAAAGGTAAAAACTGTGAAAAAAAGGTAAAAACTGAAAAAAATAATATCTTAGAACCTCATACAAATAATATTGGAGGGCCAGCTAGTCAGCTTAGTGCAGTGTTTCTCAACTTGTGTATCGCAATCCCTTTAGAGGTTAAATAACACTTTCACAGGGGTTGCCTAAGACCATCAGAACACACAGATATTTACATTATGATTAAAAACAGTAGCAAAATTACAGTTATGAAGTAGCAACAAAAATAATTTTACGGTTAGAGTTCACCACAACATGAGGAGCGTCACGGCATTAGGAAGGTTGAGACCCACTGGCTTAGTAGGAAAGGTATCTGCTGCCAAGCTTGATCTGACTTTAATCCCTGGAACTAACACTGTAGAAGGAGAGAACTGACTCCAAAAAGTCTTCTGACTTTCACAGTGTGCTGTGGCACACACACACACACACACACACACACACCCCTCCATACACAAATACATGTAGTACTGAATTTTCAGTGAAATTTTTAGATAATACTAATGGAAATAATGGGAACCTTTGGGCTATATCTACAGACACGAAAGAAATAAAATGAGATTTACCTTAAGATACTCAGGAAGTGTGGAGGTGCACTGTAATGACCCCAGCTCTCAGGAGACTGAAGCAATAGATTCTCAGGTTTCAGTATGCCTGGGCTGTGTAGCAAAAACCTGTGTCAGAACAATTGTGTTCAAGAGCAAGGACGCAGCTCAGTGTTAGAGTGCTTCTCTGGCATGTGCGAGGCTCTGGTTAATTTCTAGCACATCCAAAGAAAGGAAAGGGTTTTAGTGCAGCACAGAACAGATGTGCAGCATCAGGGCAGAAGCCAATCTTAGCAGTGAGCTGAAGAAGCTAAAGGAAAGGAAATTAAATGCAAAGTAGGTGCTCTGGTAGGAAACTAGAGAAAAGCTGCTCTGAGGTCTGGCTAAGAAGAATCCCATCAGAGGAAAATGGAGGATTTGCAGATGTCTGAGGAGATCCTCACCTACAGCACTAAACACAGACAGGGAGAGCTGGTGACAAGAGGGATGTGTGCGTTAAAGACAGTGAAGAGAAGAGGTGACAGGGTTAGAAGGTGCCTAAGACTTGCACAGCAGAGAGTGTGGTGAGGCAGAGTCCTGGAAAATGTGCCAAGGAGAAGCAGCCTTTGTCCAGGCACTTCTGCACAGTTAGAGGATGTTTCCTTTCTCCAGAGAAACTAGAACACAATTACTTTGGATTTTGAGTGAAACTAGGTAAAGTGCTGGAAGCACCATCACCAAGAGCTCTTTTAGAAGCCTTGGGTACAAAGATCAAAGACCTTGTAAGAGGAAAAAGGACATCATAGCAACCTGATTTTAAAATACAGCATGTGAAAAGCATTTTAATTACCATGATATTTTCCTTTGCTATAGAGTATAGAGTCAGTAGTATCCAATGCTTTGTTGATTTCCCATACTGAGGTGCAGGCTTTCCCTGTTCCTGCTTGTACTGAGTGACCAACCTTATCAGAGCTATACATGTCCCCTTCACCCAAGGGGAGCAGCTCTTACTCCAGCTGATACTTAGTGGGATTGCTTCTTTGCTAATACTCAGCGGAAAAGGAGCTGAGTTGGTATGGAGACAGTCAGCAGTGAACCATAGCATGCCAGGCTTTAAGAAATGTGTTTGGAGGCTGGGCAGTTGTGGCGCACGCCTTTAATCCCAGCACTTGGGAGGCAGAGGCAGGCGGATTTCTGAGTTCGAGGCCAGCCTGGTCTACAAAGTGAGTTCCAGGACAGCCAGGGCTACACAGAGAAACCCTGTCTCAAAACAAACAAACAAACAAAAAACAAAACAAAAAAAAACCAGAAAAAGAAAAGTGTTTTGAAGTCTGAAGACTTCAAAAGGGAGTTTGAAACTCTAGCAGGTAGGTGTGTGGTGCACATTTATAATCCCAGCCCTCAGAAAATTGAACCAGGAGGATTGTGAACTCAAGAATATTACAGAGGCAGCAAGACAGTTTAGTAGGTAAAAGTGTGTGTGCAAGCTGATGACCTGAGTTCCACCTCAGAACCTTACCAAGACAGGATAATTGCCCTGAAGCATGTGGCTGACCGGCCTGGAATATGCAGCATAAGAGAAACAATAAAAGGGACTTCACCTTGGCCAAATGGGAGGAGAGAACAAACTCTTGAAAGTTGCCTTCTGACTTCCACATGTGTGTCATGCACTCATGTTCACAGTCAAGTGCACACACACACACACACACACACAGAGGGGAGGGGGAGAGGGGGAGAGGGAGAGAGGGGAGGGGGAGAGGGGAGAGGGGGAGAGGGAGAGAGGGAGAGAGGGAAAGAGAGAGAGAGAGAGAGAGAGAGAGAGAGAGAGAGAGAGAGAGAGAGCATTCTTGCCTATACAGAGGCTGGAGAGATGGCTTAGCCCTTAAGAGGATATACTGCACTTGCAAAGAATCTGAGTTTGGTTCCCAGCACCCACTCTGAGCAGTTTACAACCGCCCATAACCCTAGCTCCACAGGATGCAAGGCCTACCCTCCTGCCTCCAAAGATGCTTGCACTCGTGTGCACACCCACATACCCATAATCACATAATGACAAAGAAAGGAAGAAAAAGAAAAAAAAATCAAGCTCTGGCAGGAATTTGACTGTTATAAACAAAGGTCCTGGACCGGTGAAATGGCCAGTGGATACATGTATCTGCTGCTAAGCCTGGTAGCCTGTAAGAGCACACTGGCAGTAGCCTGAGTTCCATTCCTTGGGCCTTAGAAGGAGAGAATCCACTCTTACAGGGTATTCTCATGGCACACAGTGACACACAGAAACACACCCACACACATACAAAATCGTCAGCATAGAAATACTGTAAGCCAAGATCCTGCCAAGGAGAGCTTCCTCTCAGAGAGAAGCAGCAGGTGAGAACTAAGTCCCTTGGCATACCCTCTCCATGGAGTTAACCTGTGTGGAAACAGGCTCCTCTACCCTTAGCAACAGGCCTGTTTGATACAAGTGCTTTATTCCACTTCTATTTTAGGAAGATTCTTTATAGTTCTAATGACTGCATTCGAAGTGACCAAGAAAAGAAACTAGGGCTTTATCTTCCTCCTACAGAGACTCTCCATAGCTCTTAAGGCCTGTGAAATGTCATAAGTTTTTCTTTTCTTTTCTTTTTTTGTTTTGTTTTAGGGGGGGGGAGTTGATTTTTTGTTTGTTTGGTTTTTGTTTTGTTTTTTTGTTTTTTGTTTTGTTTTGGAGATAGGGTTTCTCTGTGTAGCCCTGGCTGTCCTGGAACTCACTTTGTAGACCAGGCTGGCCTCAAACTCAGAAATCCGTCTGCCTCTGCCTCCCAAGTGCTGGGATTAAAGGTGTGCACCTACCACCGCCCAAGTTTTTCTTTTCTTAATGCAGTAAAATATATCACTAATATCACAGTCTGAAAATGAACTCTACTATGGTAGTTACTTTGACAGAAAAAAATAACCTTGGTTTGAAATGCCAGTGCTTTAAGCTATTACAAGAGAGACCTGATAGGCTCTTCTAGGTCTTTCACTGTTTCAGAAATTAGGAATTGCATCTGCCACAGTAACAGCTTGGTTTCCATGATTGGTTCACCTGTGCCTACACAGTGAGACTGTGATTGAAGATTGCTTAGCCCTTGTATTGATGAGTTAGTTAGTCCACTTTGGCTTCAGGTGGGTAGAGTGTAAATGCTGCACCCGCCCAAGAGATCTGGATTTACGAATGAAAGACACACACACATACACACACACACACACACACACACACACACACACACACCTGACTGGGCACTTCTAAACATCTCCGTGGCTAGCATACACTCCCCTTAGTATTCCTGGCTTAACACTTTCTAAATCTATATTTTATCTTTGCTGCTCTGTTACCTTCTGGGCACCCACCCCCCAGGGCTGCTTTCCCTTTTCACTTACACTGCTGGATGATTTTTCTCCTACAGCTCTTAAATCTGACCTCTCTGCCTCTGAGTCACGAAGATTCTCCTCTTCTTCCCCTCTCCCTCTGTCCCTTGCCTGAACAATCTAAAAGTTCCACCTCTGTCTCCCTGCCCAGCCATTGGCTGCATGGAAATTCTTTATTACCAATTGAAGCCAGCTGTGGGCAGGGACCTTCAGGTCTGGGAGCCTGGCTTTTGGGAGCTGAATTAAGAACCAATTAGAACAAATTAAGAACCATTAGAACCAATTTCCAACAAGCCACTACTGAATTTCTTCCAAAATTTGTTGTTGTTTTACATTTACTTTTTTGTATATGACACACATGAGTGTCAGAAAAACAATGGTTTTTGTTTTGGGGGTGGGGGGTAGGTTGTTTGTTTGTTTTGAGACAACAAACAAGGTCTATATGAGGTCTTGGACCAGGCTGGCCTCAAACTCACAATGATCTGACTGCCTCTGCCTTTCAAATACTGGGATTAAAGATGTACACTACTATGCCTGGCCTAGAAGACAACAGTCAAGTGTTAGTTCTCTTTTTCCAATGCATAGACCCCAGGGGTCACATTCAGATCATCAGACACTGCTCCTCACCTGCTGAGCTCGGGATGTTTAGAAGTGCCTAGCCATTGAGCCAGTCAAGGCATATGGAACTTAGCTCTGTGTGTGTGTGTGTTTATGTCTCTCATTCATGATTCCAGATCTCTTAGGTGGGTGCAGCACTTACACTTGACCCACCTGGAGGCAAAGTGGACTAACTAATCTCTACTTCTCATCATAGCCCAGTAGAGAATTATTTTAGAAGCTATAGATCTTGGATATTCTACTTGTAAATATGCCACTATTGACAACATGAAGACAAAGGGTCTCAGCTGACACCTACAGTGTGGCAGGCTTTGGATTTGTGTTGGGTTTTTTGGGTTTTTTTTCCTAAATCACATTGATTGGTTTAGAGTATGTGTGTGTGTATGGGCATGTGTCCTCCACCCCACCTCTCTCTGTCTCTCTCTGTCTGTCTCTGTCTCTCTCTCTCTCTCTCTCCCCCTCTGTGTGTGTGTGTGTGTGTGTGTGTGTGTGTACATACATACAAGTGCCATGAAGTGTACTTGGAGGGCAGGTGCCAGCTATCGAGAGTCAGTTCTCTCTACATAGCAAGTGGATCCCAGGTCGATGACAGTTTTGAAGGCAGATACTTTTACCTGCTGGGCCATGCAGCTGGCTGGGTCTTTGTGTTCTAGTGCATTTACACTTCTTCATTGCTTCAGAGAATGCAGTCAGTGAACCCAACAGCTTTCCTGATTCATTCCTGTGTGCAGAAGCGCATTCCAAGAACCACCTTTGTCAAAATCCTTGTACACAGGATCATTACTCACTTTCTCCCATAGTAGGTATGCTGCACGTTTGAATAGCACAATGGCAGATGGCCACAGGACAGTGAAGTAGTTAGGAACACTGTGGCTGAATTCATGACTGGGAAGGGCTTTGGAGGTCTGGAGAAGGAATGGAGGTGAGGCAGCTTGTGCGCAAGTGTGTTGTCTAAACTGCTTCAGGGTTCTGCAGCATAGGCTGAGTGGTCACGCTCCACCGACATCTCTCATCAAGTTACTGCTGCCAAATTCTGTAGTAGATAGGCAGTGCAAAGAAAACATTTAAAAGCTTTATGCCTCATCTGAGCTTCACAAGAAAGGAAAGAACAAATCCAGGAATTGTTACTTCAGGGACCAATTTGTACAGAGGAACATATCTTTAGGGTTTGCCAATTTTTTGAAGAACAAAACTCCAGTCTTTCAGCAAAACTGAAAGAATGAGTTTTCATAGTGAAATTTGAATACCCAGTGGTTCATGCTATGCAGGATTTCAGCAGCAGGGCCTGTGACATCACCATGTTATTATGGAGTATAAAGTCATCCTCTATAAGGCCTGGATGATTTTGTTTGCTCCTTGGTGACAGGGAAAACCTCCCATTCAAGATGTGCCCATGCACTGACATCCCAGCCTACACGAGGAAAACTAAGGGAAGGAAGCTAGCAGTAAGCATAGCTAGGGGCCTCAGTGAGACAAAGAAAGCAATAGGAATGGTCTTTAAACAACAAAAAACTGATAAGAAAAACACAAAATTTAAAAAAGCATGTCTTTTCCTTAAAGTGTTTCTAGACACAACCTCATTTTGCCTAAGAATTTCCTCCTTCTTGTGTTTGTTGTGTGCATTTGTGTGTATGAACGTGGCCACATGTGTGCAACAGAGTGCATGTGAAAGTTAGCTGACAGTCTTGGACGTTGGTCCTCACCCCCCACCTTTTTTGAGACAGTCTCTTTGTTGTTTTTCTACTGTATAGCCAGGCTGGGTAGCCCATAATCTTTTAGGCATTCTCCTGTCTCTGTACCTCTTATCTCCTCATAGGAGCACCGGGGTGGCAGAGGCTCCAGCTACATGTTCTGATGTACACATGTTTCTTCTACTCTCTGTTTTGGGTTATGTAACTAGTGCTGGAATTATGGAGAAAGCATAAGATTGTTTTCCAGAAAGGCTACTATGTTTTTTCTCAGTAATGTATAAGGGCCTCTCAGGTCCTCCAAATCTTCACCAGTCTGTCTCTCTCCTTCCTTCCTAATAGACAATCTAGGACAAAGGAAGTGGTGCTTGATTTGTATTTCCTCAAAGATTAGTGATAGTTTTCATGTTGATTCTTCCATTTTATTTAATTAAAACCTTATTACAAAAACCCTCCAAATAAAAGATACCATATATTTCATTAATGAGACCCAAGACATCCATATCAGTGAACCTGTATACAATGAGAGCAGCCATCCTATTGTTAGCTTGAGTCTATGCCTGGAACCCATATGTTAGAGGAGAACCAGCTCACACACGTTATCCTTTGACCACCACACGGATGCAATGGCACACACATCTCCCTCTATCCCAAATAAATGAATAAGTAAGTAAGGAGCTAATTAAAAAATTAAAATAGAGAAAGCACATTGTTTTAGAGACTCATAAATGAGAGATAATGGGCCTATGTTGCATTGGGAATAGAATCACAAAAAGACTATTGCATTTGAGAACATTGCATTTGAGGTAGTATTTCAAACTACACTGAGGGGCTGGGAGATGGCTCAGCGGTTAAGAGCACATACTTACAAAGGGCCCAAGTTTAATTCTTAGCATTCACATTAGGTGACTTTCAACTGCTTATAACTCTACCTCCACAGGGATTGAAAACCTTTGGCTCTGTGGGTACTTGCAGTCTCATGTATGCACGCTCGCGCACGCGCGCACACACACACACACACACACACTTAAAGAAATATCATGTACTAAGGATATGATTTCATCATTATTAGTTCCTTCACAGTGTATTCCATGATCTAGATACTAACGTTCTGCCCTGAATATAAAACACACATCGGGACTATTTTTTGCAGGACAGCTTTCTAAATTTGGGATATAGCATCATCATTTTAGACTCCATTTGCTGGAAATATAGTCTGCCCCATTTCTCTATGTTGGCTCATTTGCTGTATTTTTCATTTTCCTTCTGTAAAATGACAATGGTGTTGATAGAAACTTCATGGACAGTTTAACCCTTTCATAACTTTAAAGGCCTCTAATACCACATCTTGCCAGATGTTTCCAGCTGACCCTGTAATGTATTAAAAGTTGATTTCTGTGGTAGTTTTCTATAAGAAGAGTATTTAATCTTTCATTGCAGCATTGTTAATATTAGGAAACTGACTTTATCCTAAATGGTAACATATTCTGTTAAACATGATAAACAATCTCCCTTGAGTGGGCTTGTCTGTGAGAAGGGAAATGTACTAGATGATTCTTGAAATGTTTACTTGTTCAGTTCAGTGATCCATACCCTTCTTTTATATGGTCACCAAATGAAAACTGGAATTTGGAATTTCTCGTGTCCCCTCATTGCTTGACACCTTCAGTTAGTGTCTGTGTTGCTACAAAAATGGACATGTTTTACACTTGACATTTTCCCATCAGGGAATTTAGGAGTTTTCTGGAGTCTGAAAGCTGCCCTTGGTGGTGATGATTACTGGATAATTGCCTATACTCCTATGGAATTTCCATTTTCAGATTATACTGGGCTCTACAGCTTCTATTTCTTTGGCAGGAAAACCCAAAGGCAATTGAATACATTTTTTTTCTTCTGTCTCTGGCCTAGTTTAAACAGTGACTCACATGGGCCCTGGGGCTTTGCTTCCTATTCTCATCTGGGGGTCACTTTCTACCCTTGTTTTAATTGGTCTCTAGTGTTCCTTTGGAATTCTTTATATCCTATGGTACATAGGATGTGTCTCTGAGTTATAGTTGGGGTGTACACGGTGCAGTAGTAGCCCTAAAGTAAATGACAGTCCAGGTGTGTTCTCAGCCATGTCAGCCCTGCAACAGCCAGGATAGGTTGGGTAATACCGAGGATGTCTTTAGGGAAGCAAGGCCTGCTCAGGCTGTTTGCAGTGCCAGTGGAGGGAGGAAAAAGTATTCCCCAGAAAACTCGAGTAGTGGTTTCATCCAAGTAGTGACAAAGATGCTTTATTAACCTTAAAACTTCCCTGGGAGGCACACTCAGACAAGGTGGACATGACTTTCCAGAGGGCTTTCTCATAGGAGGACTTGATCCAATCTGTAGTTCAGTCTTGTTAATGGAAAAAACAGACACCCATCCCTTGTTCATAAGTGGTTATATCTGATTTTACCTTTCCATTCTGGGTTCACCCCTCTGAGTCTCATCTAATGAGGTATTCTTCATTTTTCTCTTTCCAGTTTTAACAGCGTATGCCAAGGAACTCACATTCTTTTCCGGGAATTCAGCTTTATACAAGCCACACCTCATAACAGGGCATCATTCCTTCGGGCCTTCTGGAGATGCTTCCGAACTGTAGGCAAAAATGGCGGTAAGTGTTCTCAACTCTATTTTGCCCCATTTCCAACCCCCCCTCCCCCACCTTTCTATTCTTTCCAAACATTTTTTTAATTACATTTATATATTGGATATGTGTTTATGTGTGTATGTATGTAGGTTGCAAAGCGACCTATTCAGGCTGTTTGGAATGCATGTTTGGAGATAATGGACACATTTGAAAGTCATAGGACAACACTGAGGAGCTGTTTCTCTCTTTCCACCTTGTGGGTTCTGGGAATTAAACTCACATCATTAGGCTTGGCAGCAAGTGCCTTTCTTCCTACTGATCCATCTTGCCAGCCCCCCATCTGTTTTTATTATTGTCCTATAAATACAGTTTGACTGTAGGCCTTGGAATACGTTATTCTGAGGAGACAACTATGCTGTGTCAGAAATGTTATTAGTCATCATCACAATGATACCCATCAGGAACCAAGAGTCGCTCTGAGGATATGAAGTATAACTTGCTTACCCTTCATAGCAGCTCTCCCTGGGAGTTACTATAACCTCCCATCTTATAAATAATGAAGCGGGACTAGAGAGCTAAGCAGTGTGAAAGATTACATAGCAAATAACAGACCCTGCTTAATACCCTTGCAACCTGACTACAAAGTCTTTGCTCTTGGCAAATGGTAGGACTAGTGTGAATGCAGACAGACTACCTTTTATAGCATTTCGCTTGACTGCATTTACAGCTTTGTGTTCTTTACAGTTTAAAGCTTTGTGGCAGGTCCCTATCATGCAAAGGTATTAGCACCATTTCTTCAACAGTGTGTGTGTGTGTGTGTGTGTGTGTGTGTTCTATCTCTCTCTCTCTGGTGATACTGTCAATATTTCAAACTAGTTCATTATCACTACATATTTTGTGGTGATGCTGCTGAGTGGTCTTTGATCTTACTGTGGTTTTTGTTTGGGTGCCGTAACTGATGCCTGTATAAGACAATAAACTTCACATTAATGTTGTACACATTCTGAATGCTTTGCAATGAGCCCCATCCCCATCTCACTCCCTCTCCTTAGGCCTCTTTGCTCTCCAAGATACAAACATTGAAATCAGGCAATATAGTGTCCTATAGTGTCCTCTAAGTGTGTAAGGACAAAAAAAATAAAGGGTTGCAGTGTATCACTTGAAATCACAACCTAAAAATAATCAAACCCTGAGAGAAGCCAAAGCAAAGCCTTTTATATCAGCCAGCCTATTGTGAGTGTAAAGGAAAAATCCTGAAGGAAATATTTTTGGAATGCAGTTATATGGTAGGGGAAAAAAAAACAAAACAAAAAACTATTGAGCTGGACATGGTAGCACATACCTGTTAATCCCAGTATTTGGGAGGCTGAAGTAGAAGGCTCATGAATTCATGTAGCCTGCGCTATATAGCAAGACTTCAAAACACATGGGGGAGAGGAGGCTGAGAGTAAACTCAGAGATTGAGAGTACTTGTTGCTCTTGCAAAAGGCCTGAGTTCAGTTCCCAGCACTGACACAGTGGCTCACAACCCTCTTTAACTCCAGTTTCAGGAGATCTGATACTGTCTTCTGACCTCTGTGGGCAACAGGCATAACATGGTATACATATACCATGAAAGCAAAACACCCATACACATCAAATAAATCCAAAATTAAAACACATATATGGAAGAAAGGAAAATGACAGTAAGGAGGAAGGAGAAAGAGAGAGGGAAGAAGGGGGAGGGAAGAGAGAGAGAGAGAGAGAGAGAGAGAGAGAGAGAGAGAGAGAACACAAACACAAGCAGCTTATTGCTACTATGGAGGAAGCTTTAGTGGTCAGCAGTGGTCAGAATATTAGATTAAACTAACGACAATATTCCCTTGAGCCAAAACTGGTCCAGAGCAAGGCCCCGACTCTCTTCAGCTCTGATGGCTCAGAGAAGTTACAAACGTCGATGCTAGCAGAGGGTGGCTTGTGGGTCTGAGGAAAGAAACCACCTCTGTATCACAAAAGGACAGCTGACAAAGGGTGACCCCAAACAGCAGATTTTTAGGTAGAAGAAACAGCTTTCTGTTGGAAGAAGATGCCATCGAGGGCTTTCACAGATCAAGAGAAGTCAGTGCATGGGTTCAAAGCTTCAGAGGACAGGCTGCCTCTCCTGTAAGGACTGATGCAGCTGTGACTTTAGTTGAAGCCAGTGCTCATTCTAAAAATCCTGGGGTCCCTGAGAACCACACTAACTCTCCTTTGCCCGTGCTCTGCATGAGGCACACCTGCCCATGCTCTGTACGTGAGGCACACCTGCCCATGCTCTGTACATGAGGCACACCTGCCCATGCTCTGTACATGAGGCACACCTGCCCGTGCTCTGCACATGAGGCACACCTGCCCATGCTCTGTACGTGAGGCACACCTGCCCATGCTCTGTACGTGAGGCACACCTGCCCGTGCTCTGTACATGAGGCACACCTGCCCGTGCTCTGCACATGAGGCACACCTGCCCGTGCTCTGCACATGAGGCACACCTGCCCGTGCTCTGCACATGAGGCACACCTGCCCATGCTCTGCACATGAGGCACACCTGCCCGTGCACAGCATGGACAGCTGCACATCTGTTACAACTCGGCTTATCACTGTAAGCCCACTCTAGGTCTTACAGCTCAGACAGATCCCTTTCAAAACATTAGTGTCACTGTCAGTGCACCTGGTCACCCAAGAGCTCTGATGGAGCTGTACAAAGATGTTTTCACGCCTGCTAACACAATGCCATCCCACAGCCCACAGGTCAAGGAGTAATTCCTTTTTATTGCTAGTTGGGGAAAAGGTTTTAAGTTAACATGAGCATCATAGAAAACAAAAATGTAAGAATAAAAGAACAAAGATATCTGTGATCATAAGCTGTTAACTGGACCCATTCTTTTGGGTCCTATGTATGTATACAGTGTTCCAGTTATGATGCCTAAAATCACACAGTTTTTGCCACCCTTCTCCATACATTGTGACCATTCACCAATTCAAAAATCCCAAAGCTACATGATTGTTTTGATAAGTAAAATATACCATATCAAGTCAGCGTGTTAGAAAAAAAAAACTGTACTCACACCTTCCTTGGAGTCAAAACCACCAAAGAGCCACCTCAAGATAGAAGCGTTTTCAGTCGTAATTGAAATCCTGTGTTCTCTGAATGGTCCAGTTAAAGTGATTCACAGCACAACAAAGTGCACTGTATGTTTCTCCGAGAGTTTGTCAGACTTGTACTATTAAAGTATCAGCATATTCCTATAGTCTAGCCAGAAGATACATACACAGTAATGTTGCTGAGCATGCCTGGATACCTCTCCCTGCAGTCTGCTTGCTGCTGTTAAGCTAATGAACAAGTCCTGAATCACTCTGCTCAAAGGTAGTCTAAGGGTTCAATGGCTAAGATGCATCTCATGTTGATTAATACAGCCACTCCCAGGACTGCACACCTTTAGTCCCATCCCTCAGAAGGCAGAGGCAGGCGGATCTCTGAGTTCAAGGCCAACCTGGTCTACAGAGTGAGTTCCAGGACAGCACTCAGAAGGAAGACAGGAAAAGTCAGTTCAGGCTTGTCCTTGGCTACATATTAAGTTCAAGGCAACCCTGGGCTATGTGAGACCCTGTTTCAAAAAACAAATCAACAAAAATATCATTCATGATTCATAGAAGGCAGTTCAAATATCAACAATAACAACAGTTTGGAAGAAGTTGATTCCAACATGCTTGGATGATCATGAAACGTTCTAGTCTTGAGGAGAGAAGGTTACTGCAGAAGTGGAGAAATGGCAAGAGACCTAGAATTGGCCGTGGAACCTGCGAGTGTGAGGCAACTGACATGACCTCATCCCAAACACTGGCAGGAAGCTGCTGCTTTTCATGAGTGAGCAGAGAAACTGTCTCGACAGTGAGTCTTCTCTGCCAGAGACAGGCAGACAAATCGTGTGGGAAATACAGAAGAGGATTTAGAATCTGCTGCAAACTCAGTTACTGGCACAGTGCCAGTTCTTGAGAGGGTTCAGTCCAATTTTGAAAGCTTCTCCGTTTTGTGTGCAGTGCTCTCAAACAGTATCCCAAGGGACAGAGATCGTCCATGGAAAGAAGAGCTGATATATGTGGCAGATGTCACTGTTGTCTTATTTTAAGAACGTGCCTCAGCCATCCAGCCTCAGCTACCACCCTCTTGGCAGAGCAGCAGCCATCAACACTGAGGCAGGACCCTTCAACAACAGCAACAAACCTCATCAAAGGCTCAGGTGATATTAGCGTTTTTTTCAGCCAGCTGGACAATCAGGTGGGAACCTGTGGAAAGGACTCAGATGCGAGAAAATAAGGAGGCACAGCAAGTCAAGAAGTCTGATCAAGCTGGCAAAGATTTTATTGTTCATACAGGTTATATACTCTGAAAACAGGATCTGGGGAGGGACAGGAAAGGAAAGAGGGCTTTGCAGGTGGAGGAAGCAAGCTGCAGCTGTGGGGTCTGACTAAGTTATTCTCACAAAGCCTTTCTGTTACCAGGGGTTCTAAAAACATCTATCTAGCAGGATGTTGGCTAAATCTAGAGATCAGGAGGAAGGGTTACTAAGTTGGGTTGCTGTGAGGCCTTGTTTGAAGTTCTGAGAACTGGCAAGTGAATCATGGAAGGTAAGCAGAAAGAAGAATAGTAGATAGGAGAGCCAAGGGTGAGTGTTTGCCAAGAGTAAGGCCTTGCCATGGCTTCCCACAAGTAATAAAGTATTTTTTAAGCTAAGTATATATATTATAGTTTTAGATATTATACCTGTACACTTAGTAGACCATAGTATGTGTGAATGTAAATGTAGGTAGTGTCCATGGGGATGGAAGGGCGCTTTCTGTTATCAACTTTGGTTAGTGATCAGACTTGGGATCTAAAATGAGTTAGAAGTAAGGGTCCAGTCTCCTGGCCTGGGCAACTGAGGATGAATACTGGAGTTGAACTGGGTCTAATGGCACAGGCCTGTAACTCTAGCTCTCTGAAGGCTTCGGTAGAAGAATCTCTAAGTAGCCCTGAGCTACAGAATAAGCAAAGACCAGCCTGGGCAACTTAGGCTAAATTCTTTTAGCTCAGTGGGAGTCACTTACATAGAAGGTGGGAAGTCAGGGGCTCATTTCCCAGTGCCCTCCCCCAAATATTATGGGTGAGCAACAGATTTATTAAAGAAAATATTGTTTGACTTTTTAAAAGTTGTGATAGACTATACATAGGAAAACTTTCGTTTTAGTTGTTGTATTGTGCAGTTTTATGATGCTCATATCATTTCATAGGCATTGCCACCTCCCAGCTCTAGCACTCTTGGACCTTGCAGGACTGAAATTCTCTACCCATTAAAGATAGCTCCTCCATTCTCTCTCAGGTCTATCTCATATAGAATTACACACAGTCACAGTGTTGTCCTTTGTGAACTGCTTAGTTCCCCAAGTCTGATGTCCTCAGAGTTTCTAGGGCTGAGGCTGCACTTCAGGTTGGTAGAATGCTTGCCTAGCAGGCACAGACCCTGGGGTTGATCCTCAGCACTGCTTAAAACTGGGTTGGTGGTGCGTGCCTGTGACCCTATCACTCAGGGGGCAGATGCAGAAGGGTCATAAACTCAAGGCTATCCTTGACTACCTACTAAGTTCAAGGCCAGATGAACTACAAGAGATCCTTTTACAAAAAAACAACCAATAAAACTCAGTTTAAATAGAGATCCTAACTTAAAGAGAGGGAAGGCCTAAGTTATTTCCTCAGTCAGCAAATACTTTTGAAGGCTCTCTGTATTAGGGTAAGTGGGTAGGTATAGCAGTCAGCTCTTCTCATTGAGCTTACGAGCTTCCTGATGCTGCCCTGGGCAGTGCTCAGCTTCTTTATGCATGGCCACTCAAACCGTTAAAGAATGGTCCAGTATCTTATTAGATCACTTCAACTATCCTAACAAACAGAGATAATACAGGCATTATCTTGCCCATTCTGTAACTAATCAAATTGTATAACTTGGATGACTCCCTGTTAGAGAAGTTCACACCCATACTCTCAAGTGTTTCCTACTTTCTGGGCACCTTCTCTCTTATGTCTCATGCTTTAGCCTATAGTAAAATCATTGATAGAAATCTGGACTCTGTGGAAGAAAAGAAATGAAATAAATAAATGGGAATTGTTTAACTTGGAGGAGGGCTACATAGTTGGCTTGCTGTCAAGCTGTGCTAGATCTGGATTCACTGATGTGCTCACATAAGGCTTTTTCTTCTATTTCTACTTTGATTGTTGCTTCCTTGACTTGTAGTCCTAGAGATCACTCATATCTGTTTTCCTGGGGCACAAGAAGAAGTATCTGGTGTGCTGGCAATAACAGCCTTGTCTTCACAGAATGAAAGGTGAACTCAACTTTTAAGTGAACCAGCTCTCTGGTCATTATGTGTACATAGACACCCATACATTGTGAGTCTATACTTTTATAAGTGAAGTCTATACTTTCACCAGACTCCGTCTTTCTTAGTCCTTTCTTAGTTCCTTGGTCAATCATAAGAGACTCGTTGAAGATCTGTAATGCTGAAGAATGTTGGATTGGTTTTGGTGATATGGCATATGGAGATAACTATGGAAAACAGTCCAAATAGCTTTTTTTTTTTTTTTTTTTTTTTTTCTAATTTAGAAATCGGGCCTCTTTAGGAATGTATTTACTTTCACAGGGGAATCATATAGCATTTGAACACTAAGCAGATGTGGATTTCTTTATCTTTCTAATCGCAGCTGCCTGTGGTGCATCCAGCTGCTGAGGGAAAGCAGCTCCCAAATCCTCTCAGGCCATAAACAAGACCTAGATTTCAGCCTGGACACTGGTTTCTAGGTTTCTCAGTTATGCAGCTTCTGATTTCTTAAAGACCAGTTGCAAAATTTGTATCTAGTTGTGCCTAAAATCTTTCCTTAAACACTTTGATACTGTCTTTTTCCCAGGAAACTTTGGAACACCTTCCAAAGTGTCAGTTCCCGGTTTTAAACTGGAATGAGCAAAAGCTCCTGGAGGCAGAGCTTGGAAGGAAAAGATTTATTAACCCCCCCCCCACCTCCGTTAGATGCCAGCGCCGACTCAGCCAAGCTGTACTATGCTGTTCTTCTGCAGATAATTTCCTTAAAGCATCATGTTCATATTTTAGCATTAGCAGGAAGAGGCCAAACCTTCTGGGAGGTAGCAAAGGAGCCTGGAGTTCAGCACACTATTTCTAAAGTGAAGCCACCTGTAGAGACTTAGGGCGCTGACCCCGCCAGCAAGAAACATTTTCCTCCAGTTTTTAGCAAGTTCAGGAATGCAATGTCATTTCTGCACGACTGAGTTCTGAATGATGCTAATTTTGCTGGGTCTGGGTTTCAGATAATCTCATGAACACTACAGTAAGCCTCTTGCTATCTGGGCAACTTTAGACTTTTGGAAGCAGAAAGACCTATTCAAATGTAAAAGACCTTTAAAATTCATCTCCTTGCTTTGGTATTTCTTTCAGTGTGGAGAGATTAATCTGAGTTTTCTGAGCCCAGAAAAGACAGATTCTTTTGAAGTAAATCTTTCCTTCTGTTTGGGAGTATCAGCACCAGAGAGCTTTTTCTTCTGTTTCTTTCCAGTAAGGATGTAGCTAAGGGCTTTGTTCTTTACCAACAGAAATTCATATTTGATATATATTTTCGGTGAGTAAAATAACCATAGGTGCTTCTACTGTGAAGAAGTATCTAACAAGAGAATTGCTGTCATATCACAAACAATTTAAAAAGCAGATGTTATCTGAAACAGCTATTGTCACGTGCTGTTTCCCAGCAGTGGTCATAGTGGTGACTGAAGCAGCTGTACTTTCCTTCTCTCCTCTTCTCTTCTCTCCTCTCCTCTCCTCTCCTCTCCTCTCCTCTCCTCTCCTCTCTTCTCTTCTCTTTTTCTTTCTTTCATTGTTGTTGTTGTTTGAGGTAAGGTTTCTCTGTGTAGTCCTGGCTGGCCTGGAACTCACTCTGTAGACCAGGCTGGCCTCAAACTCAAAAGATCCACCTGCCTCTGCCTCCCAAGTGCTGGGATTAAAGGTGAGCACCACTACCTCCTGGCATTTCCTTTCCTCTTCTTTCTGTCTTTTATTTTATTATCTATCCATTTATTTGTTTTATGTCTGGGCCTCACTTTGTACCCTTTGTTGTTTGATTTGAGATGGGGTCTCAAGAATCTCAGGTTGGCTTCAAAGTTCCTCTGTAGCCAAAGATGACCATGGATTCCAGTTCCCCTGCCTCCACCTCCCTAAGGCTGGGATTACAGGCTTCCCATCTGAGAGTCAGTAACAGTGTAAGGCAAGAGACATGCAAAGAGCAGGACAGTTTTCTGGAGTTACACAGGTAAAATTGGGGTTTAGGGAGGATGAGGTGGCCAGACTTTGCAGGTTAGACTATGAATGTTAAAGGTTATTCAGGGATATGTGAATCTCTAGCTACAAACATTGTACATTTTATGGGTTTAAAGAACCACCAGAAAACAGAAAGCCAGACATTCTAGTCAGATGGAAAGACCTCAAAATATGCTTGGTGTTTACTGGGTAAGAATCAGAACAGCTTAAAAGCACAGTATTAAGGGGAGAGGTGTAGCTCAGGGTTTTAATAAATGCCTAGCCTGCACATGGCCCTGGGTTCAATCCCAGCTCCAAAAACCAAAGCAGAGCAGAGCATTAATCTGGTCTATAAGTAACTTGACTGTAATGTACTGTGTGTAATGGTTGGACTTAATGACCTTTTGACTTTACCATGTATGAAAGTGGTATACTATCAGTAGAAGCTATTTTGAGGCACTGCTTGAGGGGTGGTACAGTGCTTAAGAGTATAGTGTCACTCTGGAAGAGGATCTGAGTTCCCTTATCTGCACCCATGTTGGGCAGCTCACAGCTGCCTTTAAGTCAAGCTCCATTGCAATCCAATGCTTCCTAGGGCACCTTGTACTCATATGCACACATCCCCACACACATATATATACAAAAAAATAAAAACATCTTCTAAAAAGTGACTGGAAATGGTGTTATCCCACCTTTAATCTCTTTCTTTAAATTACGATTGCTATTCATTTGGGTTTTTTATTTGTTTGTTTGGTTGGTTAGTTTTTTGTTTTGTTTTAAGAATGTGGGACTCTTGTAGTTCATCTGGCCTTGAACTTAGTAGGTAGTCAAGGATAGCCTTGAGTTTATGACCCTTCTGCATCTCCCCCCCCCCCCCCCAGCGATAGGGTCACAGGCACGCACCACCAAGCCAGTTTTAAGCAGTGCTGAGGATCAACCCCAGGGTCTGTGCCTGCTAGGCAAGCATTCTACCAACCTGAAGTGCAGCCTCAGCCCTAGAAACTCTGAGGACATCAGACTTGGGGAACTAAGCAGTTCACAAAGGACAACACTGTGACTCTGTATAAGTCTATATGAAGCATCAGCAAATAAGATTTTTTTTTATTGTTGTTGTTGTTTTTTGTTTTTTGAGACAAGGTTTCTCTGTGTAGCCCTGGCTGTCCTGGAACTCACTCTGTAGACCAGGCTGGCCTTGAACTCAGAAATCCGCTTGCCTCTGCCTCCCAAGTGCTGGGATTAAAGGCGTGCGCCACCACCGCCCAGCAGCAAATAAGATTTTTGAAAGCATGAGACATGAAATGATTCCTTTGGAAAATGATAAAAAGTTCATCCTGGACAGTGTTTAACATATAAGAGAAAACCTTCATTGCAGATTAAAAGGAAATAATGCTAAGTGCTTATTATGTGTCAGCCAGAGAAAACTGTTTTACACATACTCATTTAAACATTACTGCAAACATGAGTTAATATGATTGCTTCCCCCTTTCCACATTAAGAAGCAGAAAACCAAAGAATTAAAAGTGCACATCATGAAGTTTTTAAAAATTAACTAATTAATAATGATGATGGTGGTGTATGTGTGTGCATGCACACATGTGTTCTAAGGTGGAGATCAAAAGAAAACTCCTTACCCCTCTGTGTAATTCCAGGATCTATCTCAGGCAAGTACCAATGCTGCATCTTGCTGGCCAGCCACAAAGCTTTCTAAGCAGCACAACTCATATTCACAAAGGCCGCGTTTGTAACACTCTGCTGGACTGCCTGAATGCACATGACCCAGTTATGAGGGTTTCATCGTCCTAGAAAGAAGTGCACGCTTTCTCCTGAAGTTAGTACAACCATATCACTGACAAGTGTGGGAAAGAGTGCCAGGCAGCTAAGACTGAAGGCAGAAACCAGTTAGGAAACAGAGACCCTCAATAGCTGCAGATCTGGAGTGCTGTTTAGGTGAAGTTTTGATAAGATATACTTGATTAGGTGGGGGTAGGAACAAGGTACAAATGAGTGCCAGTGACTAGAGAGTGGGCTCTAATGTTAAGAGAATTGCTGCTCTTCTAGAGGACTGAGTTCAGTTCCTGGCAGCCATGTCAGGTTGTTCACAGCCACCTGTAACTGCAGCTCCGAGGATCTGATGCCCTCCTTGAGCCATCACAGGCTCTGCACCCACATGTTCGAACTCACACAGACATATGCATACACCATACAAAAAATAAATCTTTCTTTAAAATGAATAAATGCCACGATCCAAAATCTTGTCAGTTACCTCTTAGGAGGTAGGTGCAAAAGGATAGATGCTCAAGGTTAGCCTGGGCTACATAAAACCCATTCTCAAATAAGAAATAAAATATCCAATTTTATTTCTTCCTTCCTTTCATCCTTCTCTTCCCACCCTCACTCTGCATTTTATTCCTAGCTTGCTGTGGCTTTGTCTTCATAGTCTGGGCAGATTCATTCTATACACGTTGTGAATCACACTATTTAGGCAGAATTTTTTTTAACTTTTTAATTGGATTTACATCATGCACCCCAATCCTACTCACCTCCCCATCCCTTCATACCCACCTTCTGCCCATGCAACCTCCCTTCCAAAAGAAAAAAAAATCTCGTTGTGGAAGCTGTAGTGTGTCTCAGTGTGTCCGACAGTGCACCCCTCTGTTCACACATCTTCGCTTGCAGATGTTCATTGCAGTGAGTCACTGGTCTTGGTCCAGGCCTCTGGCTTCTGCAGCGTCAGTACCGGCTCCTCACTGGAAGTCCTCCTGGGTATCCTGATGTTCAGGCAGAAGTTCTTACTCATTGTCGTGGAGTTGTAGTCTTGTAATCAGAGACAAAAATCCCTACTTTTAGAGTTCAAATTCTAGGAATCACAATCTTTGACATCTAATTACATGGTTTTAAAAATCTTCTAATTTATCTAAAATATTCAACATCAAGTTGGGTGACTTTGAGGGTACATGCAGACAGGTGAGGCTCAGCTAAGACTGTCCAGACTCTTCTTAACTGCTCCATCCAGAGTGCCCCTTCCCGCCCCTTGCCTCGTTTCCCCCTAGAATGAGGGTAACAGCAGACACAGGCAGCAGACAAGCCCCTGAGTTCTGCTCCCTATTGCCTCTTTTATTTGAGTTTCCTTTTTCATTTTCATTTCTTTAGAAAATTTTCTCTAGAAAGTTATTTGACAATGTTTGTTGCCTCAAAATTTTCACCTCCAGACCCTTAATAACTTAGTCTTTTCCTCTATTAATTTTTCCCATTTCAATTATCTGGGTCTGTCACACATGTCAGACAAATATTCCTGGAATGCTTTTGTGACCATCTCCTCTCCCACTCAAACCTCCTCACCCTCAGTTCACAGGACCCTTGGGTTGCTAACCTCCTTTATCCTTTCAGGTCTGGGTTTAAAGGTCAGCTCCTTGAGGGGGCCTTCTCTTTAACACCCTTTCTCATCTAAATTAGGACCTTCCAGCACTCTTTTTCTGATATACATGTATATGTATGTGTGTATATGTATGTACATATAATCAGACCATATCTCTATATACAGTCAGACCATATATCTATGTGTAATTAGACCACATATCACATTTATAACCATATCTATATAAACCATATTTATATCAATCAATTGATTGATCTATCAGTGGCTAGCTAGATATAGATATAAATATAGGTATAGATATAGATAAATGGTTTTTGAGACAAGTTTCTCTGTGTAGCCTTGGCTGTCTGGGAACTCTCTCTGTAGAAGACCAGCCTATTCATGAACTCAGAGATCTACCTGACTGCTGGGATTAAAGGCATGAGTTACCACACCCTGCATTCTACATATTTTTTAATTTTCTGTTTATTTATTTGTTTGGATTATATGCTCTGTGTGTGTGTGTGCACATGCATGTGCATACATGTACTTGTGCATATCATACCCATGCAAGCCATGGTGCATGTGTGGAAGCCATATGTGGATTCCATTGATCAACTCAGGTCATTGGGCTTGGTAGCAAGTGCCTTTACCCAGTCATCTTACCAGTCCTATCTGTCTATATATTTTTACTTATTTATTTTTGTTTATGTGTATGTATGCGTATCTATGAAATGATCCTCATGTGTGTGTGTTCGTGCCCTTGAAGGCCAGAAGGTTGTCAGATCCCCTGGAGTTGCTGGCAGTTATAAGCTGCCCATATGGGTGGTAGGAACCAAAATCAGGTTCTCTAGAAGAGTAGGAAGTGCTCCAAATGTCTGAACCATCTCTCTGGCTTTCCTTCATCTATTTTTTCAGTCTCATCATTTTTTATGGTTCCTTATTTAGATGACACCATTTAATGTCTGTCTCTCATATGAGACTATAAGATTTGCCAGTAATTATATCTCTACATCCCGATATAGGTAAATGGTTTCCTATTTAACATGAAGGCTCACTGTTTCCCCTCTCATATCCAGAGGACATATTCTTAAAAAGATTATATTATCCCTTTTTATTTGAGGGTAGGCTTGGCTATGAAAATCTGTTTTTTGTTTTTTTTTTAACTTTTCTATGTCTTATAGGAACTTTGTGGGCTTTTTTTTTTTTTTTTTTAAGACGGGGTCTACTGTGTGTGTATCATTGTCTGTCGTGGTGATTTGCAACTATAGTCCTAAGTACTTGGGAGACTGAGGTAAGGGGATTTGAGCCCAGGAGTTCAAGGCCAGTTGAGGCAAGATAGTGAGATCATGTCTCAGAATAAAATAATGTCATCATGGCTGCTACTTCTGTACCAGCCATACAGAGGCATTGAAGTTCATGCTCTAAGAGCTTCACTAGCAAGCAGTATTGTACTTAAGTAATTTTGAATTATACTGTAATTATACTGTAATACTACTGAATTAATTATTTACATACATCTAAATGAATGATTCGGATGATTTAGCTCATTGACTGTATGCAAACCTTAAAAATTAGTGAGAAGAAACTCCTTTTTTTCTTTTCTTTTTTTCCTTTCTTTCTTTCTTTTTTTTTTTTTTAGACAAGGTCTTTCTATTTATCTCTGGCTGACCTAGGACTCTACCTGTGTAGATCAGGATGGCCTCCACTTGTAAAGACCCTCCTGCCTCTGCCTTTTAAGTAGCAGGATTAAAGATGCACACTCTACTCCTTCTTGTGTATTCTAGACGTTCTGAAAGACATCACAAACTAATGGTTATCCAACTGCACATGCCTTGGCCTGTAGATATCTTCCTTTGGCTTGCAATACTAAAAATTCATTTAAAAACTTAGATGCCAACATTACACATACAATTCTCGAGAATAACTTTACTTGAAGGGTGGAAAATCCTCCCAGCATCATGCCCACATTCCTGAGGGAGCCAGATCCTCAGGGTGGAGCTGCAGCTGCTCCAGTCAGACAGGGCCTGTGGCCTCAGATTTACCACAGCCCTGTTGCCCAGTCTCACCTGTTCAGGCTTCCCGCCTCTCTGAGTTTGCCTCTGTTGCTAGAATGTTTTGGTTCCTGCAGAATCACTAAACGGCAGAGTTACATACAGTCTTCATTCAGAAGATGGGGAGCCACAAGCTTATTTCTCAAACTAGATTCTCATTTCCTTTTCCCAGTGTAATTATGGTTTCCTGTGAAACATTATCATTAAAAGAGATCTTAGAAATAATTGCATCTTAAAACTGAGGCTGGTCCGTTCTAAACATTGAAGGAGGGTGGGGTGTGCATGTCTGAGAAGGTATGTTCATATTTGTGTGTGCAGGTCAGAGAACAACATTAAGAGTTGTTACTCACACACCTTTTGTTTCAGACAGAGTCTCTCACTGGTCTGGAAATTTACCAGGCATAGGCTAGGCTAGCTGGGCAGTGAGGTCCAGGGCCATCATCTCCATCTCCTATCTCAGCACGCCATATGCCTGGACACTTTTTTTTTTTAATGTTGGCTTTGGGGGTTCAGACTTAAGTTCTAACACTTTCTTCTTCTTAAGATTTTTGTCTTTGTTTATGTGTGTGTATGTGTCTGTATGCTACATGTATGTTAGTGCATGTGCAGTCCCGAAGAGGACACCAGATCTTCTAGAGCTGGAGTTAGAGGAGGTTGTGAGCCACCTGACCTGTGTACTGGGAACCAAACTTGAGTCTTCTGGAAGAGCAGCAAGTGCTCTTGATCACTGAGCCATCTCTCCAGACCATGTGTTTCAGAATTCAGTTTTCTTGAAGGCTGAACAATATTTCACAATGGACAAACCACACATTTTATCTATCTGTGGTTTCCTGTTATCCGACACTTAGATTACTCCTGTATTTTCACTAATGTGGATAAGACTACTAAGTACACAGGTACATGAGTAATTTTGTTTGAATCCTTGCTTTCAGTTGTTTTGGGCATGTAACTAGAAGCTAAGTTACTGCTTAATTGCAGTAATCATAACTATTTTGAGAATCTGCTTTACTGGTTTCCATAGCAGCTACACCAGCAGTGTAAGAGGCTGCAGTTTGTTCTCATTCTCATTAATGCTCATTTTCTGTTCTGTTTGTAAGTGTGATGTATGCATGGGGTGTGCACATGTACACACATATGCAGAGACCAGAGGTCTCCTTGATATTATTTTATTTTATGTAGGTTAGTGTCTCACTTGCATCAGATCTCACTGGTCTGATTGGAATGCCATCTATTATGCTGGATAAAAGTGGCAGAGGCAGCTACACCCCTAGCCTCTACTCATATTCCTTAAAAAATTAACTCTGGCTGGGTGTAGTGGTGCACGTCTTTAATTCCTGCACTCAAGAGATAAAGGAAGCCAGCCTGGTCTACAAAGCGAGTTCTGGGACAGCCAGGACTACACAGAGAATCCCTGCCTAAAAGAAAAAAAAAAAAAAAAATCAAAGCAAAACAAAATCCCCAGCCATAGAGGAAAAGCTTTCCAGGATCTGCTTTCAGGAAAGAAACACATTGTGTATACAAACAGCCCCAGATGTTAGCAGATTTGTCTTTAACATTCTGATTTCCATTCTAATCTTTTTGTTTAATTACTTGATAATTCAGATGTTCAAAAAGGAAGTGGTAACACATTTATTTTTGTGCCAAAGCTAAATTGTTCATATTCCTCAGTGAAGAATGATCACTTTGGAGAAAACCTCTGGCCTCTACACTCATGCACACATACATGTACATGCATCTGTACATACCTGCACATATACATAGAAAAATAAATGTATCTATGTTTTTTTCCCCTTCTTCTTCCTCCTCCATTATCATCATTGGGTGATGCTCAGGATTGAAATCAGGACTACGCACGCGCTAGGCAAGAGATTTAACCTGGAGCTGCATACACTGCCAGCAAAACATCAAAGTATCATACAGGATTATGTGTGAGCTGCTTAATAGTGTTACTTGTTTTGTTTTTCTTTAAAAAAAAAAAAAAAAAAAAAAAGATTGTATATCCCAAAGACTGTTACAGACTGAGTTATGTTCTTTAAGACTCCTAATTTGAAGTCGTGACCTCTTTGTATTTGGAGTTATAGCCTAATAGCAAGCAGTGCAGGTAACTGGGCCATGCTTGTAGATCTGATCTGATAGGGCCAGTGCCTTTATCAGCTCCGAGAGAGAGAGAGAGAGAGAGAGAGAGAGAGAGAGAGAGAGAGATCCTTTGCCAACACCAGCTCTGCTGGCACTTGGATCTTAGATTTTAGATTTCTGGTCTACATAGAACTATAGGAAAATGTGTTGCCAGTTTTAAGCCTACATCTCGAGGATCAATGTAGTGAGCTGCATCCACTGATTAGCATGATGTGTGCTTTTCTTCAGTTTCAGAAAGTAATTTTGTTTTTCATGTACAGTCCAAATCCTGTTTTGATCTATCACCAACATTTTATCCAAGGTTATTACTATGACAACATGTGCCCCTGCCTTATAAAATTGTACTTGGTAAACCTATATTTGATGGATTTACTTTAAGATGGAAATATAGCCAGGTATGATGACACATGCCTGTAATCCCAGCACATGAGGGGCAGAAGAAGAAACTGTGAGTTTACAACCAGCCTGGTTAACATAGAACTTCCAGTTCACCCAGGGTGCAGAGTGAGACTCTGTCTTTAAAATAAATAAATGAATGAATAAAAGTTTTAAAAAAGAGGAGAACGAAAGACAGACAGACAGAAATAATACTAACTTCCTACTTGTAGGCTTAGATTTTTCTAAACCCACTTTATTTACGGTTCTTAAATGCTTCAACTTCCCTTCTAGCCCACCAACCAGAGGTAGGAGAGAAAGGTGGTTAATAGGACGAGGAGGGTGTGAACCTGTTTAGAAGTAGTTCCTTGGAGCAATTCTATTCTTCATCATCAGGATATCAGCAGTCCAGTCCAATCGGCAAATACCAAACACAAATCAGTAGTAGCAGCTTGACTCCAGAAGAAACTACAAGGTTTCACCAAATTGACATGAGTCCTGCAGAAGCAGCAAGAAGCAGCCTGAATACCATGAGAAATTCTTTAGCAAGTTTCTCTCTCTGAAGTTATGACAAGTGAAGATCAGTGAAGACAGCAAAGCGTTGCAAGGTGAACCAGTGCAAGAGTATCATTCACTGTCTGTGGGGTTCTACTTATACTCTTTCCAAACATCATGTGTCCTCTCAAGTGTCTGCCTCAGCAAAACAACCTCTCATTAGCTAGCTTCCAGAAAAACATCACATGATATAACGGAGTCTCCAAAGAAACCAGAAATTTCCACTTCACCTACTTGATTTCATTCCTTTTCTCACCCTGCCATGTATCACTCAGGAAACTTGAGTAAAACAGGAAAAATTCTGGGAAGTGAGGATGCAGCTCCATGTCTTAAAGTTTGCCCAGTTGTGAAAGGACCTAGGTTGTTGGGAAGTGGGGACTAACCAAACCAAAACTTATTACAAGAATATATTCTGGATTGTCATGGTGACTTATGCTCTCCTAACTCTCAGGAGGCAGAGGTAGGAGTATCCACTGCAAATTCAAGGCCAGTATGGGCTACATATTCAGGCCAACAAAGACTAATTAGTGGGATCTTGTCTCAATAAGAGGAAAGGAAGGAAGGAAGGAAGGAAGGAAGGAAGGAAGGAAGGAAGGAAGGAAGGAAGGAAGGAAACTTTAATGAAATTACTGATATAAATCTACTGCACATAACTCTGGAAGATTTGTAGCCTAAAGGAATGGACAGTCTCTATCAATTAGGGTAACATCATCTGATAGTATTTGAGAAATTCTTGTGCAGTATTAACTGGTCATACCAATGATCTACTTGACTTTGTAAGATTTGTGTTTAATGTAATCCTCTATTAGCTTTTTAAAAATTATTGCATTTCCAGTCACAAATGTGACTGCATTTTTACTGCTTCAATTATTATCTTGACATTTAGATAATTCTTTTTTGTAATTTCCAAGTGTTTTATACAATAATATCTCCTTTGTGTTTGCTTTCTTAACCAGATCATACAGAAACAAGATATAACTACTTACAAAGGTTTTGTAATCATATCCTTTATGCCATTATATCCCTGGATTAAAAGGAAGATAGCTTGGGATTTGACTCAGTGGTAGACTTGCCTAATGCTCTAGCCAAGAGGTCCTGGATTTGATCCTAGCATCACAAACATAGAGCAAAGCAAATAAACGAAACATAGAGTGGTTAAAAGCTTTCTAATCTGAGACACATTTACAATTTCAGATATGTATATTTGTAGCTCAGGAGAAACCCCATAACCAGTTGCCCGGTGAGCACTGTTGGTAGTGTCTAGAGACTGAAATTTTTTATGCATTCTACTTAGTGTGCATTTGTGCCTTACACTGTTGTTTGTTCTGTTCCGTGACATGGTCTTGCTATGTTGTTCAGGCTGCACTTGAATTCCTACCTTTGCTTTTTGAGTCACTGGGACTGTAGTTACTACCACAGTACAACAAGCTAAAATGATAGTTATGTATTAGTTTATTTATTAAGTCACACACCCTTAGGCAAATGTTCTCCCACTGAGCTGTATTTTCAGCCATGTAGGATTTATAGATTTTAAAGAAGATTGTGGTTGTTTGTTTGCTTGAGACAAGGTCTCTACATAGTCCTGGCTATCCTGGAACTCACTGTGTAGACCTAAGTATCCTCTAACTCACAGAGTGAGTTAGCTGAGCCTCTGCCTCAGCTTCATCAGTGCTAGGATTAAAAGCCTACACAACCAAACCTGGCTAAGAAAGGTATGTTTTGTCTTTGTTTTGTTTTTTAGACATGGTTTCTCTGCATAGCCCTAGCTGTTCTGGAACTCACTCTGTAGATCAGGCCTCAAACTCAGATATTTGACTGCCTTTGCCTCCCCAGTGATGGGATCAATGGTGTGTGTCACCGCCAACACCACCACCTAGCAAGAAAGGTATGCTTTAAATAAGAATTGAAATTAAAGCTTCATAGAACCTTAAAGTGCCTTTAAAAAACTGTGGCCTTGCCGGGCGTGGTGGCGCACGCCTTTAATCCCAGCACTTGGGAGGCAGAGGCAGGCGGATTTCTGAGTTCGAGGCCAGCCTGGTCTACAGAGTGAGCTCCAGGACAGCCAGGGCTACACAGAGAAACCCTGTCTCGAAAAACCAAAAAAAAAAAAAAAAAAAAAAAACCTGTGGCCTTCTGTGGAGAGAACATAGTATGAAAACTAATCTACTTTACCATAAATACAGATATTAAAAATTGAAGATAAGTTCATCCAGTTGGCTAGCAGCAGACTCAGGTTTTAATTTGGTCTTTCTGACTCCCATCCCAGTCCCTTTTTGAGTATCATGCTTGCTGCTAAGTGAACCTCGGTACGATTTGTGCTTTTTTGTCTCTGAGATGACTATCATTTTCTAGCCCAACATGCAACCATAAGCATTAAGGCATAAGAATGCATTTCAACTGCTTGTGATGGTCTGCCTGTCATTGTTATATGGATAAAGGAAGAACAGTGTATAGCTCCTCTAGACTACTGTAAAGCTGCTACTATAGACTACTGTAGAGCTGCTACTATAGACTACTGTAGAGCTGCTACTATAGACTACTGTAGAGCTTATGGTTATTTTTAAAGAGCCTTGGGAATCTTAGGGTAGAGTCAGATTTGCTATGTAGCTGAGTCTAGCCTTGATCTCCTGATCCTTCTGCCTCTACTTTAGGTCTTTACTTTTGAATTCCATTTTTCCCTGTCTTCAAGAGGAACAAACAAGCAAACAAATCATTACTCTGTTTACTTTAATCTTGAGTATCTGTGTAGAAGGGGATACAGTACTTGCTTTTCTGCACATTTCCTGTTGAAGTTAAAGAATATGCAACTTAGAATTTTTAAAATATTATGATAAAGTGTTCATTTTCACATGTGACACTGTTTAAACCCACTCATACAGTAGAATGGTCACTCTGTAGTTGAGAGGTCCCTCTAGGCCTCTGAAGTCTGTTGCTCCCTCTCTCATGGGTCTGTTAGAAAGAAAAGTAAATGACTAAATTGAGTTTATCCACTATGAATTAAAATAAAATCAATTTAGGTTAAAGTTGTCAATTTAATAAACCATACTCAAATTTGATTGTTTTGGTGGGTTTTAAGCTGGAACTATATAAAAGCAGATATAAATAGTGTTGAAAATTTAATCTTTTCCAGTTTTATTTTACTTGGCATTAAAACATGTTCTTCATGCCCACTGCCACCACCTGACCCTAATTTACAGCACTTCTTTAGAACTCTAATTACACATCTTAGGTTGTTAAAAAGACAGATTCCTTGATCCGGTCTCAAACCTACCCGATCATAGCCAGCAGGCAACGGGACTATGATGTTGTTATATAACAAGTGTTTCAGGTGTTGTTCAGGATCTCTGGGGTTTGGGACACAAAGTGACTTTCTCCCTGTTTTCTTTGCCTCAGTCCTAACACTGAGAACTGTTTTCAACCATGGTTGTGTATTCAGATCACTTAGGGAGAGTTTTAAAATACTGACACCCAGGCCCCACCCCACACCACCAGATTACTCAGAAACCTTTGAGCTGGGGCCCAGGCATTTTCAGCCCTCTGCAGGCAACTGTTTGAGCACTGGGCTGGAGAGATGGCACATCTTGCTGCCCTTGCAGAGGACTAAAGTTCGGTTTCCAGTATCCACATAGTGGTACAGTTCCAGGGGATCCAAGACATACTCATGACCTTTGTAGGCACCAGACACACATAGTACAGGCAAAAAGTTTGTACACATAATAAATAAACGTTAAAAATGTAATGAGCCACCGAGCGGTGGTGGCGCACGCCTTTAATCCCAGCACTTGGGAGGCAGAGGCAGGTGGATTTCTGAGTTCGAGGCCAGCCTGGTCTATAGAGTGAGTTCCAGGACAGCCAGGACTACACAGAGAAACCCTGTCTTGAAAAAAAATATGTAATGAGCCTGAAAACTCAAAGACTCTTTGGTTTCAACTAATTTTAACTTTTTGTTATTGCTGCTGTTTGTTTGTTTGTTTTTGATACAGGTTGTCACTCTATATCCCAGACTGGTCTCAAACTCAAAATCTCTACCTGCCTTCATCTGCTGAACACTGGGATTATGAACATGTCCACGTAGCAAAACCAGCTTATTTTCTCTGTTTTTGTTTGTTTGAGACAAGGTCTCTGTCTGTATCCCTGGCTGATTTGGACCTCACTGTGTAGACCAGACTGATCTTGAACTCAAAAATTCTTCTGCCTCTGCCTGCCAGTGAGTGCAAGGGTTAAAGGCATGTATTACTTAGTATGCCTGGATTTATTTTATCGACTTTTAGGTTAGACTGACTTTGAGCTGATGGTCTCCCAGCCTCTGTGGCCCATATGATGGGGCTGTTGTTGTTTACTGTTGCCCCTGACCTCCGTGGGAACTCTTCTAAGTATAACCGTCTCTAGCACAACTCCACCTTGCCACTGCAGAGCATCAGTAGTTATGTACTGCCTGCCAAAGAAGGAGGGGTCCTGTAACTCCCCAGTGGCCTCCATGATCCCAGCAGTCTTCCCAGTGACAAGACATCACTGACTCTCCTCACACCCTTTTGAGAATCCTGTTCCTAGATGGAACTTCACCCACTCTGCCACACGCTTGTTCAATTAGTCTCAGCTCAAGAATGCCTTTTAAAAGTTCTTCAGAGTCTCCATTCCCTCCATGGCCTCACCCCTACTCATTAAAAAGTGACCCCTCCTCTGACACTTGTTCCACCATGCATTGCGTTTAATGACTGGCCAACAAATATCACTGTCCTAAAATGCTCGGTTAAAAAGAGAAACAGTTTTGATGTCTCTCCTACATCCTCATCTAGGCTATAAATTTGGCTTTTTATTTGCTTGTTTTTACAAACAAACTGTTTTATTACATTTTAAAAACATTTTGTGTATAGGATACAGGGTGAGTGTACAGCATGCATGTGGAGGTCAAAGGACAACTCGGAGAAGTGAGTTTTCCCCTTTTACCATGTGGATCTCAGGAATTGAACTCAGGTCCTCAGGCTTGGCAGCAAGTGTCTTTACTCACTTAGCCCTTTAACGGTTCCCTAGACTGTAACTTTGTAACATCAAGCCACACTAACTTTGACCTGTGGGAGGCACTAAAGAGGACTTGAGAGTCAAGTGGCTCAATGTTCAAGTGCCTTTTTTATTAAACACAGCAGTTAGACTGTGGTCAAACCTTAGTTTTTCCATCTATAAAATAGAGACAGACTACTTTAGCACTGAGAACATTTATTTGGATAATGGACTAACGCACTTAGTAATGCTAGCACATAATTCTGCTCCATCAAATTCTGTTGCTTTTGTCATTGTGATAATATTCATTGTTAGCTCCCTTGACAAGCTCTGAGACTGCATATTTTATTTCTGAATCCCCCATTCTGTGCCTTGCTTATTGTATGTGCTCAATAGATGCTGTGTGCATAGATTAATGAATGCCTGCTGTGCTGCATTGATCTATAGTCCATCTCCAATTAGTTCAGTTTGTCTTAGAAGCAGCAGTTCAAATTTTAATTTAACCATCAAATATAGACAGAAAGTGGAATTTCTACCAGAACCATTTAGTGTCATCTTTAAGTGGGCAAATCCCCAGTCTACCCAGAAGGCAGCTCCTTTCCTCTCTTGCCAGGAAATGGGGAAGAGCCTCCTGAGCTGTTTGCTGTTTGTTTGCTCCTGTGATAAACATGCCGTGACTTGGAGAAAGCACATGCTTCCCCTTCAGGCAGGCTTGGGTTGGGAGGGAGCAGCAGCCAGGGAGAAATCCCCTACTTCTTAGGAGAGGTTCATTCCTGCAGGGACTAGGCTAAGCCCATTAGGAGTTTTGCTGAGTTATTTACCAGGAGGAAGGGACTGGGTGTGGCTAGACTGAGATTCCTCCTGGGAAGTCACTTGAAGAATCTCCTCCGATTCCTTGCCTCCTTCATCTTTGTTCTCTGGCTTTGGTGAAGGGCTGGCTGGGTGGGACTAGCTGCACCCAGTTGGCTGCGGTTCCTAGCACACTGAATTCTTTGAAGCCGGCTGTTGAAGCCAAGGATTCCTGCCTTATTCTCCACCCCCCCCCGCCCCCACCCACCCCCACCCCCACCCCCCGCCCAGATTTTAAGAACATTTCTGGAAACTTTTGTGTGTGGTGGGAACAGGAAAGAAGGAAGTCGGTGGGTTGGAAGCAGCCTTGCCGAACTTAAGCACCTAGGACCTTCAGGGCTTCAGATAACCATTTCTCAAAAACCTGATGTGAATTTTCTCGACTAAAGCACACAAAGTAGGCTCTACCATCAGCATTGGAACTTAAGAGCCTATGTGCATGAGGGGGACATACACCCCTGCCCTCCGGAAGTTCAGACTTGCTTTGTCTCTAGCAGTAGGAACTAAGCCTGGCTTAGTGGACAGAACACTCAGGGAAATATGCAGAGGATACAGTTGCTAGGAGGGTTAGTGCTACCTGGTGACTGACTAGGGGCAGACAGCTCAGTGGGAGAGCAAATACCTCACCTATGCATGACCCCAGGTTTGATTCCCAGCACCTCAAAAACAAACCAAAACACCACCAGGTGACTAATATCTTTTCAAATAGATGGATGAACAAATGCTCTTAACCATTTTGTAACTATAATTGGTTTGGTGGTTACAGAATAATTCCTCAGAACACACCTTTGCTCTTTTCTTCCTTCCTATCTTTCCTTCCTCCTTCTCCCCTTCCCTTTCCTTAGCCTGCCTTAGCCTGATGTGTAGCCTATGCTCACCTTAAACTTAGATCAGCCTTCCAAGTACTAGGATTACAGACATGTGCCAGTACACTTGGCTCTACTTGCAAAATAAACCCAGCTTAGAAAATGTTCAGTGGGGGAGGGTAAATGCATGATAACTTTCTAGGCACACACTACAATATCTATATTTATTGTTTGAATTGCAGAATAGTATAGTGATAAAATGCCATTTATAACAATGTATATCTCTTTGTGCCTGATACATTTATATATATACAAAAGTATTTGTAACAAGGTTTACAAATGTTATTAATGGCTTAATGACTTCAGGTGACAGACATTAGAATTTTTTTCTATTGTTTATAATAAAGTTATATTTTGATAATCACTGTAAAATAAAGCTATATTCTGAGAGCAATAATATTTTTTGAGAAAGGATCTTATGTATCCTAGCATGACCTAATTTTTCCTTCCTGATTTTTCTGTTTCTACCTCCTTAGTGCTAGAATCACAGGTGTGCACCGCCTTGTCCTATTTACGTGGTTCTGGGGACTGAAGCCAGAACTTCATGCATTCTAGGCAAGTTCTCTACCCATTGAGTTACATCTCCAGTCCAAAGGAGGGAGGGAGGGAGGGAGGGAGGGAGGGAGGGAGGGAGGGAGAGAGAGAGAGAGAGAGAGAGAGAGAGAGAGAGATTTGAGTATCTCCCATCTACTCCATATGATATAATGAACTGTAAAATATAAGAAAAGAAGACAGCATAAACTACACATGGTGGTCCATGCCTAGAAGGAAGTGGAGTCAAGAAGATCACAATCTCACGGATAGTCTGGGCTACAGAGTGAGTACCAGCCTAGTTTGGTCTATGAGACCCTGTATCAGGAAGCCATAAAAGAAAGGAAGGGCTCGTGCACTCTTGCTCTTTTGATTTCCTGCTCTCTTGCCTTCTTGCTTCCCCTCTGTCCCCTCAGCCCTTCCCCCTTTCCTTCCCCTTCTCTTCACATGCTCATGCCTGGCCTCTACTTCTCTCTCTCTCTCTCTCTCTCTCTCTCTCTCTCTCTCTCTCTCTGCCTCTCTCTGCCTCTACTACCCTCTTAACTCCCCTCCCCATGCCCTGAATAAATTCTATTCTATACTATTAAAGAAGGAAGGAAGGAAGGAAGGAAGGAAGGAAGGAAGGAAGGAAGGAAGGAAGGAAAGTTAGGGAATGGGGTGGGGAGGAGGGCTATGGCTTAGTCTCCAGTATTCTTACAGCCAGGACATGGCACAGTCAGAAGTAAGCAAGTGCCATGCTTTGTGGGTGAGGGGTACAGGAAGAGGAAAGATCCTGTGTAGACTCCCTCTGAAGAGTTTGTGTCTAGCCTGGGCTACAGAAGGCTCAGTCTCAAAACAAAATAAGCTCTAAAAGTAGAATTAGCATCTGATTCAGGTGTAGTATTTCTGGAACACATGAAGGGATTGAAAACAGAACACAGGGGCTATTCCTGCATACCATGCTTATTCACAAGGGCCAAGGGAAGGGATCAGTACAGGTGTGCCGGCTTGTGAATGAGTGAAGAAAACTGGTATATATACACAATGGAGCAAGCTTAGCTATAAAGGATGAGGTTGCTTCATATACAGGAAAATAAAACACCTGAAGTACATGGGGTTGAGTGAAATAAGCCAGAATGGGTGTGGCCAGGATCAATGTGTGACATATACATGTGTGAAAGCATCACAGTGAAGCCTATTACTTTGTATTATTAATATGGACTAATAACAAAAGAGGAAGCTCTTAGACCATGGAAGCTCTTACACCATGGAAGACAGGCAGGATCTAGCTAAGAGAGAAGGCATTTGAGGCAGCATGAGCACTAAAGCTTTAATTTTTGAAAAGGCAGAGAGGAAGCTTACAATTTACATTTTGTAAATTATTATAAATTTACATTTACAATAATAAGCAGATGTGGTTTGTGGTAGAGAAATTTGCTGTATTACAAGGTTGATTCATAAAATATCTTTATTTTGTTACACTTCAAAAGTTAGGTTTTTCTGCATATCAACTCCGCAGTGATAGAAGAACTATGTCTGCTTTAACCTTACATTGTTTTAGTCTATTGAGATGGACACCTTTGTCCATGTGGGCCATCATATCTGCCATCTCAAATCAGCCAGTTTTTTTTTTTAATAGTATCTTGACTTATGGTTAATATCTATGCTTTTTGCCTATTAGAGCAATCAAAAGCAGGGCAGGGGAGCAAGGAGAGGCAAAATTTTTATTTAAGAAAAATGTATTAAGGTGGGTCTGGTGACACAGACCTTTAATCCCAGTGCTTAGATGAACATGAGTTTGAGGCCAACCTGGTCTACATTATGAGCTCCAGGCCAGCTAGGGCTACATTGTGAGATCCTGTCTCAAAACTAAATGATAACTAAATTTAAATTGAGACTTTTCAAGCAACAGACTCAAGTTTCCCTTTTCTTAGTACATTTATAGTACATATGCTGCACTGCACTGTAATAAACTGTTGGGCAAACTAGTCCTTCAGAGAACTCTCTGTCTCACAGTCATAAAGCTTTTGGTTTTGAGTTTGTGTGCTTATTAAGTTCTTTAATGTTCAAAGCATTGTGTTGAGTGAAAACTATGCAAAGAACCCATTCATTCATCTGTTTGTTCGTTCAGTGATGCTATAGAGTACATCCTCTGGGCCAAACTTACTGTAGGTGCTGATGTAAAAAAGGATATGGAGAATATAATTTTGTTTACAAGGAGTTCACAGTCTAGTTGAAAAGAAAGCACCGTGTAAATAATTACAGACCACTGGTAAAAGTAAAAAAACATGCATTTGCTTGTTCTCCCTGTAGACCACAATAAAATTATTACAGAGGAGAAAAATGGATATAAAGGCAAAAGGAAAAGAAAGTATGAGAGGCTATGCTGTTAACTAGGTCATAGAAGGCGAGCAACAGTCAAGGGGCTGATGGAATCGATTTCAGAAACCAGAGAGGGACTCGAGACATGGCTCAATGGTTAAGAATGCTTGCTGCTCTTGTAGAGGACTGGGGTTCAGTTCCAGCTCCAGGAAATCCCAACACCCTCTTCTGGACTTCAAAGACAGACACACACACACACACACACACACACACACACACACACACACTTTAAGAAAGAAAGTGAACTGGACAGTGTGTGGCACTGTGGCACACACCTTTAATCCTAGAACTTGGGAGGCAGAGACAGGCAGATCTCTGAGTTCAAGGCCAGCTTGGACTATAGAAGGAGTTCCAGGACAGCCCAGAAAGTAGCCAAGAGCCTGCAGCTGAGTTTTGGAGGTACAGGGTGTGATCAAGCTGGTCAGTGTGATTTGAGGACTCGATTCAGGATTGAATGCTGTGCCTCCAGAATGCACACTCATGTCCTAGCAGGGTCGGCATTCCTTGGAGATCCTTGAGAGACAGCCCAGCAGCCACAAACTTTAGCAAGTGTTTGCTCAAGGAAAGTTAGTGCTCGATGGTAGTAGAAAACAGGTTTTCTCATGGCACACTGTAATCCAGGTCAGTCAGGGAGTTGTGGAAACAGCCTGGGCTAGGAAAAAGACATATGTACTTAAGAGATTTGAGAGAAGAATCAAAAAGATGTATTTGCCTGGTTATTGAGACACAGATCTGACGGTGGGAACTTGTTAAAGAACATCTGGATTCAGAGAAAAAAGGAGCAGAAGAGAAGTGTCATCATCTAAGATTACACTGGAAGCTGCGCAGCCAGATGGAAGACATGGATAAAGCATTTCTGAAGCAGGTCACAAAGCTGGCTTGAGTCAGGAAAGTGTGGCCATAGGGACTTGAAGCACCAAGACCCGAGTTCAGCACCACGTTCTTCATGCATTCCTTTCCCCCATTTGCTTATGTTTTTCTGATCATCCAAGTGACATCTCAAGTGACATCTGCTTGTTGTAGAAAAGGAGCAGTGCAGAGAGTGAAGTGAACAGAGCTGCCACCACACACTTGCCACTGCCAGTCAGCTGCCGCCCGCCATGGCTAGGAGAGTGTGCTGAATGAGTACACATTTTTATCTGTGTGTGTGTGTGTGTGTGTGTGTGTGTGTGTGTGTGTGTGTGTGCATGCGTACATGTGTGTGTGTGTCACAGTGTGCATGTGTAGGTCAGAGAACCATCTTGGGTGGTGGTCACCTTCCACCTTGTTTAATCCAGTGTCTTGTTGTTCACTGTTGTGTATGCCAGCAGCAAGCTCCTGGGGATTCTCCTGTCGCTGCCTCCGGTCTCTCTTGCAGCACTAGAGTTGCAGATGCCTGAGCCCCACACCAGCCTTACACAGGTTCTAAGGACTCACTCTTAGGTTGTTCTGCTTTCACAGCATGCAGCTCTCGCATTGAGCCACTTCCCCAGCCTCTGAATACATGTTTTTGGAGACCCTTTTCATGTATTTTTTTCTTATGTACCAAAAATATATTAATATATATCTTAAATTCATCTTAAAACTTAAATCTTTATCATGTTCTTCCTTCAGATGGAAGAAATGAGATGGATATCTCAATAGACTTATAAAACAATTTCAAATAGTATTTCCTATTGCTTCCGTTAGATTGCATTTTCTGAAGATAATAATGATTAGGCAGCAGAAATAAATGAGGCATAAAAAAAATTGAAAGGAAAAGAGGAAATTACATAACTGAAGGTGGTGTGATTCCCCTGGAATCAAACTGAGATCTATTAGAAATATTAAATCCTACAAGGTAGGTGGTCAAAGTCTACTAAAGCAAACACAATGTTTAGTTTCGATTTTAAAGAAAATAGCATTCATATCAACAAACAAGAGAAGACTTTGTTTTTGATAGCAAAACTGGGTACAATAGCCAAGCCCAGCAGCGCATACCTTTTATCCCAACTATTGGCAAAGCTGGTCCAGGGATATCAGAAGGGAAAGGCTGGCCTGTGTGACTTCAAAAAAGGTAAGAGGACAGAATGGCTAGGGATAAAGCTATCAAGGAACTCTGAGAAGGGCGTGAGGGGAGTCCAGACAGTCCTGAGGAATCTGAAGACAGCCTGGGCAGTGGAAGGGATGCTGTGACCCCAGAGAGAGTGGCTTCATAACAGCATCTGAGTGCTTTCATTCATCCTGTAAGGGAACACTTGGAGGCAGGGGATTCAAGGTTTGTTTTTTTTTTTTTTTTTTTTTTGTTTGTTTGTTTGTTTGTTTTTTTGTTTGTTTGCTAATTTTGCTGAGACAAAGAGTATATTGGAAAACCAAGTAAAACTAGAGATGCCTTGAGATGTACAGGAATTAGGATCTATTATTAGGCCATAATAAATTGTACTAAATCATTGCCCGCTCCAAATCACCATCCTAAGAACATTTAGTTACTCGCTCGAGCCTCACAACAGCCCATTTGCATTAACTTTCTCAAGCTTCAGATTGCTAGGACCTGCAGTTTGAATTAAACTCAGGGGCTCTTCAGTGGTGTGTGTGTGTGTGTGTGTGTGTGTGTGTGTGTGTGTGTGTGTGTGTGTGGTAAAAGCTAGAGGTTGATATCCAGTGTCTTTCTAATCATCCTTAGAGTTTCAGGCAGGGTCCCTCACAGGACCTGAAGCTTGCTGATACAGCCATGATGGCTGGCAGTGAACCCACAGGGATCCTCCTGTCTCTGTATCCCCAGTGCAGGAGTTACAGGCACCGGCAGCTGCAGTAGCTTTTTACCGGGTTGTTGGGATCCGCTCAGATCTTTATGCTTACACAACAATCATTTACCAACTCAGGCTTCTCCTCAGCCATCAATTTAGTGATTTTTAAAAACTACCCTCTTTGGGGAACAAAACTCATGTACATTTCAGTAACAAAAGTACATACTGTGGACCGGAGAGATGGCTCAGCAGTTAAGAGCAACGGCTGCCCTTGCAGATGACCCAGGCTCACATCACAGCACCCACAGGACAGTTTATAGCTCTCTGCAGCTCTGGTTCCAGGTAATCTGACACCCTCTTTTGGCCTACATGGGTACTAAGGATGCATGTGGTGCACAGACAGACATGCAGTCAAAACACCCATGCACATAAAGTAAAAACAAAAACAAACTTGTTTAAGAACCAGAGAGCTGGAGATGGGTCTCAGTTTTGGAGCCGTCGCCCACTGTGTAGATGGCATTGGCTTAGACCCTAGATCCACTGCCAGAAGGGAACAAAGCAAGCAAGCTGACCACGTAGGCATGTGTGTGTTTCTAGATTCTGTGGACCTTTCTAGTAATATAAGGTAGGGTGTGTGCTTCAGTGTTTTCCCTATCAATATTGTTCTGTATCTGGGCATGGTGGCACATATCTAAAATCCCAGCACTCAGGAGACCAAAGCAAGGTAAATGACCAAACTCATTTACCATGAGTTCTAGACCAGCCAAGGCTATACAGTAGACTGTCTCAAAAAGAAAAAAAAAAGGGGGGGGGGGGCAGGGTGGAGAAAGAAAGAGGAAATTAAAATAGAATATTATTTAAACAAACTTGAGAGTTTCCACAAGAAAACTGACAAACATTTAGTTGAAATTGGAATTAATGAAGACATATGTTGACTTTCCTAGTCTGTGAACATAGTGTATTCCCCCTGGGGTCTTCTCTAACCCCTCTCGGTGTTTGTAGTGTTTAGTGTACGGATAGGAAGCATTTGTATCAGGTTTACTTGTAAATACATCATGTTTGCTGCTCCTAGTGTAAATAACACTGTTTTATTTTTCTGTTTCTATTGTTGTCTTGTTGGTTCATGTAGGGTCTTATGTAGCCTAGGCTGGTTTCAAACTCAGTGTGCAGGCAAGGATGGCACTAAACTCTTGGTGCTCCAGCCTCTACCTGAGATGACAGGCATGTGCCTAGGCACCCTGGTTTCATGGCATTGCTGTTCTTCTAATTACTTTACCAACTTATCATTACAAAAGTATAGAAGTCAATGCAAGTGTAATAATCCATACCTGTAATTTTAGCCCTTGGGAAGCTGAAGCAGAGGCCAGAGTCTGAAGTGAACCTGGATTACTTAGCAATGTTGAGTGTCTCTTACAGTGGGACCCTGTCTCAAAAAGAAAAAGGAAACGTAATTGTCTTTTTCTTGTGCTAGTGCGAACTCACATATTAGCGCTACACGTTTCTTTGTAGAATCAGTATTTTTAAATATTTTATTAAGATAATTATTGATTTATTAGGATAATTGAATGAGCCAGGCATAGTAACATACAATCATAGCCAGCACTTGCAAGATTGAGACAGGATTACAGGTTCCAGGTGAGCCCGGTCAACACAGCAAGACCTTGTCTCAAAAGAAATAAAGATACCGCCTAGGTGGGTACTGTAAGATTAACCAAATAAAGGAAGGAAATAGAACACTCACGCCTATTGCAGCTTGGGTTCTCCACACACCCCCCCCCCACCTCAGTCAAAAAGAATGTTCTTTGGACTGGAAGGTAAAATAAACACTCGATCCAGGGACTGAAATCAACAGTGCGGCGGTTGGAGGAGGTCACCTCCCTCCATCCATCCAGTTCTTTCTCTTGATTTACATTCCAAGGCGCTGAGCACTTGGGGATAGGCTTTGAGAAACTGAACCTGGGGAGGAAAGCTGGGGTTCTGTTGGGGGTGGGTTCAGACCTCTCAGAAGCCAAAGAGCTGATACATAGTCACACCAGAGACTGAGGCTGACAGTGCTGACCTCCCTCTCCGATGACTTCCCTCGCTGAACAGCAGCAGCAGTTGTGCATTTGTAGAAAAGCATGTCGCAGTCACTTCTAGCTTGTCAGGGCATATGGAGGAGGAGGAGGACATAGGTAGAGACTTTGAGATCCCAGCTCTTTTATTTCTTAGTAAGATCACACTGGCAAGTGATTTACCTCTGTAAGCCAAGTAGAAATAGCAAGAGCCTACTTCATAGGGTAGTCCTAAGTTACCCTATTGTATTGTATTGTATATCTGTTTATCAGGTAAGTGGTTACTGGGGCTTGAGAGACAATTCCACTCTTGAGAGTGCATAATGCCTGCCCTCTACATTAGGCCGCCCAGCACCTGTGACTCTGGCGCCAGGAGACCCATTGCCTCCCTCTGGCACCTGCACTCACATACATATACCCACAAGCACACACACACACACATGCACACACACTCACATACATATACCCACAAGCACACACACTCACATACATATACTCATGCAGACACACACATATATATATACCCATATGCAGAGACACACATACATATAATTTAAATATAATAGAAAATTCTTGTAAATGTGCTTATTTAAGCAAATTAATCAGTGATAAGTGGATGATAGTGATAATAAGTAGGAACTATGTAGCCCTGGCTGGCCTGGACCTTACTCTGTAGACCAGGCTGGACTTCATCTCATGAGAGATCTTTCTACCTCTGCCTCCTGAGTTCGGGAACTAAAGGTGTGCACTACTATATCAAGTGTAAAGACAGTAACTGAACAAGGAGGAAGAGAGGTAGTATAAATACCTTCCGTGTGTGTGTGTGTGTGTGTGTGTGTGTGTGTGTGTATGTGTGTGAAAGTGCATATTGAGGTCAGAGTTCAGCCACAGGAATTGTTCTTCAGGAGACAGGGTCTCTCGCTGGCCTGGAGATCACAGGCCACCCAGTGAGCTCCAGAAGTCTGGCTATCTCTGCCTCCTAAGTCCCCACACTCAGATCCTCACTTGCTCAGGAAGCACTTCACTGGCTGAGGTATCTCCTGCTCCAGAACTCCTTTGTCTGAAGAAACGAGTAGACTCAAATGGAGGCATCGTCTTCAGTGTAGCAGTGTGTGGTATGTTTTCTAGCTTAATTGGATTTCAGTAACTCTTGGCCATATCTTCATGATATCCCTGTGGACAAACAGAAAGAACATGGGCTGAATGAATGTCATTCATTCAGATTGAACGGTTGCTTCCAATGTGTGCAGATTGATGGCTTCTCGTTATGCTGGAGGCCTAGAAACGTAATTCTGGACTATGCCTTTTAGCAGAACTTCTTGTTTCTTAGCCCATTATTTGCATAGTAACAGCATCAGTAGCAGGCTAATCAAATTTTGGGTCAATAGCTAATAAAGTAATTGACAGGACAGAATAGAAGTAGCACAATACAGAGCAAACACTGGGGTCCTTGTGCCAGGGCTCTCCCACTGTTAGCAGCATGGCTATAAAAACATAATGAAAATTGTTCAAAGATTTTTAAAGTGCCACAAGTAAGTCTTACTATTTTGTATACCTTTTCTAAGAATAAAGACATTTTAGCAGAAGTAAGTAAACAAAGAAGTTTTATATCAACCAAAGACTCAGCTAAGTAGGGAAGATAAAGTTGACAGCAAACATTTAGAAACAAGAGTTCATGTAGTTAAATCCATTCATAATTTAGATTTTTTTATTTATGTTACATTTGTATCCATATGCATATATAAAGTCCTTTGCTAGCCACAGGGACTTTTTAATGCTTTGCTTTGAGGGTGTTTTGTTTGGGTTTTGTTGTTTTTTTCGAGACATGGTTCTTCTTATCAGTCCTGGCTGTGCTGGAACTCATTCCATAGACCACACTGGCCTTGAACTCAGACACCTGCCTCTGCCTCCCAAGTGCTGGGATTAAAGCTGTGTACCACCACCATCTCATCACTTTGTCTACTGCTTTGTAAATAAAGACATAAGACCTTTCCCACTCCAGGTGGACAGAGTAATTTCCTGGGTCACTTTGATAAGATCACTGAATTTAAAATATCCTTACACCTTAAACTGGTTAATTTGCTAGTGCCTTAATTTGCATTAAACACTGGGTAGACCCTCAGGCTAGTGTCTGACATTGGTGAACTCTCCTTAGTATCTCACTAGCATAGCAGTCAAACTTCTAAGATGTACAAACATAGTCAATAAATTGAAAGTGTGTGAAAAGCTTCTAAGCAGGCAATATTTACAGATTTGCACGCATCACTAGAGGCAAAGCAGGAAGTTTCCCAGGATTTTTCACCAGGGGCCTTGATGTATAAATAAATAATTAAGCCACAGTACTGGACTAGAGAAGTGAGTCAGTGGGTAAATCGCGTGCTGCACAAGTATGAGGAGCAGAGTAAGGATCCCAGCACACATGTAGACACCAGACATGGCAGCACACACCTATAACTCCAGCAATAGGAGACAGAGACAGGTGGTCAGAAGCTAGTTGGACAGCCTAGTTGAAACAGTGAGCATCAGGTTCAGTGAGAGACCATGTCTTCAAAAATAAGGTGGAGAGTGTATTAGCTACTTTGTCTGTTGCTGTGATAAAACAAATGACCAAGGTAACTCATGGAAGAAAGTTTATTCGTACTTACGGTTCCAAGGGCTTAGAATCCAGATGGCCAGACAGCAGGTGCCAGGCATGTTGCCTGGAGCAGCAAGCTAAGAGCTAACATCTTGAACCACAAGCATGAAGCAGAACAAGCAAACTAGAAATAAGTGAGCCTTTTTATGCTCAAAGCCCACCCGTGGCAACACACTTTTTCCAGCAAGGCCATCCCTCCTAAGCTTCCCCCAAACAGTTCTTTGTGACCAGCTGGAGACAAGCTATCTAAGTGTCTGAGCTTATGGAGGACGTTCTCATTTAAATTATTACAGAGAGCTGTAAAGGAAGACACCAGACAGCAACCTCTTGGCCTCATACACACATGCATGCATGGGCAAATGCTCTGGTACACACACACACATGCACACACACACCAGAGAGAGGGGAGAAAAAATGGAGGAGGAGGAAGAACCCACAACCTACAGTATTGTTTATGTTAGTGGTAGCAGATAAAAATAATGTGCAGATCTTCAGAATCTCTAGCCATAACCACATACCTACAGTTGTGATAAATGTTAGTAGCAAAGGGAGCCGTTGAAGCTCCAACCAGTGAAAAGGAACTGCATATGAAAAATAGGAGCAAGGAGCTGAAAAGATGCCTGAGCAGTTAAGAGCACACGTTGTTTTTCCAGAGGACCCAAGTTCAATTCTTAGAAACTATACAATGGCTTCTAGGCGCCTGTAACTCTAGCTTCAAGGGGATCAGAAATATTCACACTTACATGCACAAATGCTCACACACATGTACATGCAGACATGCATGAACAGAACTAAAAAATAAGAAAATAAAAACCTGAACAAATAAATGGCTTTGTAAGTTCTTGCTCCTCGAGATTATTTGTATGGTCCTAGACACTGGTTCATAATGTAGAACCCAAGGTGATAAGCAAAAGCCAATTTATGCTTGTAATCCATCTTTATAATAAGCTCAGAACATTTCTGCTACAATTTAGAGATACTAAGCACATGGGAGTTCAGTCTAGCACTACCTTGTCTCAAAAACAATGAAGTTTTATATGAAAGACAAATTTGGGCATTTAGGTAAGGTTTCTCTGCTTTTTTTTTTTTTTTTTTTTTTTTCGAGACAGGGTTTCTCTGTGTAGCCTTGGCTGTCCTGGAACTCACTCTCTAGACCAGGCTGGTCTTGAACTCAGAGATCTGCCTGCCTCTGCCTCCCAAGTACTGGGATTAAAGGCGTGAGCCACCACCACCCGGCTGCTTATTTCTTTAAAGTGAGCATAAAGCATAAATCAAAGTTTTGCAGCCTGCCTTTTAGGACTCAAAGACCCTGCCCTACATCCATAAGAAAAAGACATTCTCCTAGTCCCCTTCATAGCCCACTGTCATTACCAGCCTAGGAGCACTGACAGTAACTTTATAGCATCACCCAATATCCAGTACAAATTGCAGTTTCTTCTGTTGTTCCAAATATCTTTAATACCTGTCAGTCTTCAGGATTCAATCAAGGTTTACATTTTACAATTGTTGATGTCTCTTAGGTTCCTTTTCACCTGGGGCAGACCTTATGATTTTGTTTTCCATGACCTTGAGGACTTTGGTGTGTTTTGCCTGATTTTTTTGCACCACTGTACCCACAACAACAAGGAGTTGGGTCTTCTGTTCATCGCTACAATCTTACCATTGAGAATGGCTCCTGTCACATGGGACTTAGTAAATACTTGTTGACTAAACAGATGAGCCAGTTACTAAGGAGTACTTATCTAATAAGTATCATGAAAAGTGATTCTCCAGGAGGCTAACTCCAGTGGAGACTGAGAATCTAATCTGTTGTTTGTGTTCAGATCTTACCTCTGTGTTAAAGGTGAATGTTTTCTGGCCTTGACAAATAAAGCTCATTTTACAAATCAAATTAGAATATATAAATGTAATATATTCTATAAATGAAAGTTACACAATAAAATGAAACAAATGAAAGTTGAGTTAAGGAATTAGGGGTATAGCTGAAGTAGAGTGCTTCCTTGTTTGATCCCCAGCACCACAGACAGACAGACAGACAGATGAGAGAGAGAGAGAGAGAGAGAGAGAGAGAGAGAGAGGAGAGAGAGATAATAATACATAAATAGATGATAGATACATAGATGATAGAATGAAAGAAAGAAACATACATACATACACACACACACACACACACACACACACACACACAGACAGGCCAACAGACCGACAGACATGGACTGCTAAAAAAGTTGGTCAAGTCAGGCGGTGGTGGCGCACGCCTTTAATCCCAGCACTTGGGAGGCAGAGGCAGGCGGATTTCTGAGTTTGAGGCCAGCTTGGTCTACAGAGTGAATTCCAGGACAGCCAGGACTACACAGAGAAACCCTGTCTCAAAAAAACAAAACAAAACAAAAAAAAAAAAAAAAAAAAAGTTGGTCAAGAAAAATAATGGGTCTGGCAGGCTGTCGTGAGTCCTGTCTCTTATCTGTAACAAGCAGGTTGTGATAACGTTTTAGTATCCCCTCGGGGAGAGGAGCGACAGGTCCTTCTCCACTCAGGGATTGTATGCTGGATTGACTGTGATATTGTCAGTTCCACAAGAGGGGAGAGAGTACGCCAGAGACAGAGGGTTTGACATTCAATTTTTCTTTAATGATGCACAGCAAACAATATATTATTACCAATGCTAAGGCTATTGCCACAATGAGGTATTGCCACATTTCCTATGAATTTCCTTTATCAATAGCGGCACAATGAACACAAATAATAAATTGCTAATTACCAAAGAAATAAGCATAGCAATGAATACATCGTTCATTTATGGATTATAGGACCTGAGTCCTTATGCTGGTTTTGGCTATAGGTCCGGAATCTGGGAAGGAGGTTGGGCTGCAGCTCCAATGTCCACAGCTAATGAATTGCTAATTTGACCTCATAGGGGGCTTGACCATGAAGTTGGAGGTGTGGTCTCTCAGCTGCTGCTTTGATGATCAGGTGCAGAGGAGGCCTGGACGGAGGATCACATTAGGCAGTCATGGCTACCAGTGTGATGCTATGCTCCGGTCGGGGTTCCTCTTTTATGCTTGATTTGGCTTTACTGCTGACGTCCACGGCAGATAGCCATTCGTGTCTGGTTATCACGGGGCTCTGAACTCATTGCAGCTGGTTATCATACTGATTAAAAATAGCTTATTTTTATGTACACATATAACGTTTCAAAACAACTTCTGGTTATCATAGCACTTCAAAATAACTTCACTTCAAAACTTGTTTTCTTTCCTATTACAAAATGGAGTTGGTCCTGTTAAGGGCCTGCTCCTTAAACAGGGGCATGGCTCAGTGGGTAGAGTACTTGCCACCACATAAGCAGGACCTGAGTTTGGTACTCATGTACAAACTGAGCATAGGAATAAATATAATCCCAACACTGGGAAGGCATCCCTAGACTGGCTTCCTGGCCAGTCAGTAGCTGAGTAGGTAAGCTCCAGCTTTGTCTTGAAAAATAATGTAGAAGAAGGTTGGGGAGACAGCTCAGTAGGCAAAGTGCTTGCCATGCAAACATGAGGATCTGAGTTTGAGTCTCCAGCACCCTCATAAAGCTGAGTACAGTAGATAGCTTATTATCTATTATCCCAATTCCTCTGTAGCAAAATCTGTGGACACTGGAGAATCCCTAAAAGAGCACAGGCCTGCTAGCCTGGCATATGCAGCAGTAAACGACAAAGAGACCTGGCTCAAGCAAGATGGAAGAACTACCAGTGTTAATATCCACAGGAGGCTTCCCCCTTTTCTGAAGAGAAAGGGGGGTACACCAAGAGAAGAGGGAGGGGAAACTGCAGTCAGGATGTAAAGTTAATTAATTAATTAATTAATTAAAATAATAAAAAAGAACTCTACCAGCCAAAGTTGTCCTCTGACCTCCACAGGCATGGCATGGCATTCACACACACACACACACACACACACACACACACACACACACACGTGTACACATGTACACACATCACACATACATACAAGATATTTTTAATTGTCTAAACATCTAGAATGAAGTGGAAAGTAATTTAGGAAGACACTTGAAGTTGATCTCCAGGCTACACACACACATATACAAAGGAACATGCATATATACATGTGTGCATGCACACACACACACATTAATTTAAAAAAAGAGGTATAACAATATGCACCTTTACAGCACAACTCTAAGCCCAAGAGATGTAAACTGAGTATTAGTGTTGAGGCCCGAGCTAGTCCCACGTTCAGGCACCAAAAATATTGGGGCCTAAGCTGCCCCACTTTGGGCGGCCTAAAATGTTGAGGCCCTCTCCACTCTGCGCTTGGCGGCCACTGTATCCCGGCCCAAGCTGCCGCTCGGTCCGAGGATCAGGGTTCAGCAAGAGAGAGAGTGAGGATGGACTCAAAGAATGGAGACCAGACAGAGTGTGATTCAATCCTGTTTATTCTTCAGTCTCTCTTCCTAGTCCAAGTCCCAAGTCTTGAGTTCCTAGTTCCTAGTTCCTAGTTCCTAGTTGTACTCCCGTTGTTCTCTTCCAAGTGTCTAATGTCTACTCCTTCTCCTAGTGTCTGAATCTCTGTTACTCCAAATTGTTCTCCAAGTTGTTCTCTCCAAAGTGTCTGATTCTCTCGCCTTTTTATATGTCTCACTTCTAAGCCATGCCTTTTGGTCACGCCTTTAAGTCATGCCCTTAGGTCTTTGTCTCTAAATCTGATCTCTAAATCACACCTTTAAGTCACACACCCAAGGAAAGTCCTGGGTATCTAAAGCAAGATGTTATCAGAGTGTGCTCAGCTGTTGTAGGCTATTGTAATACAAGTCTCATGTCAGGGTATATGGCTCAAGATGGCTGCAAAGCTGATAGCCGCTTTCTGCTAAAAGTCAGCTCCCAACATATTAGTATTCAGTAAGAAGCTAAATTAACTTCAGACCTAATACAAAAATAGAGGGAATAATAAGAAAAGGCTGAAGTGAAAACTTAAGGGTTCTTTGGCGAGTAAGTTGTGTTGGATGATGTTTTGCTGGGGCAAACAAGTGAAGGAATGTTTTCCTGAAGTGGACACAGGTGAAAGGCTAAGGCAGACTTATGAAGGAACGTTTTGCTGATGCAGACACAGGAGAAAGGATGTTCTGCTAAAACAAGCACTTGAAAAGACACATGATGAAGTCTTTGTGTGCCAGATATGGAAAACTTAACAAAGTCCCAACCACATCCTACAGTGATCAAGCGATCCCAGATAGTAAGTGTTTGTTTTGGGCACTATGTTTTTAGAGAAGTGAGGTACCAACAGTAGAGAGCAGTAGCTTTGAAATATAGACCTAGCTTTAGTCCTGGTTGTAGACAGTGTTGCTGAGTGATCTTGGGTAACCCCCTTAAGCTCATCAGTAAGATCAGGGCAAATCAGTTTAGCCTCATAGCTGGGATGGGACTGAAAGGAGATGCTGGGTGAAAATTGCCTCGCCCAGTGCCAAGCACTGACTCTTCTTGATGAATGTCAGCTGTTTTCACATTATTACATTGACTAACTGAAGAATGTCCTGTTGTTGGTGATGTGACTTGAAACCAAATAATTAGGAACATTTATGGGAACCAGGAATAGAAAACTCAAAAAAAAAAAAAAAAAAAAAAAAAAGGAAGAGGAAGAAGAGGAGGAGAAAGAAAGAAAAAAAGAAAGAGAGAGAAAGAAAGAAAGAAAGAAAGAAAGAAAGAAAGAAAGAAAGAAAGAGGGAGGGAAGGGAGACATAATTACTGATTTCAAATACTTGATGATTAGGCCTGTGACCAGGGCTCCCTTGTTCCATGTGGTTTTGAAACACAGAATCAGATCCAGAAGGTAGAAGTTACCAGGAAAAGTGATTTCACAATGTACAATTTGTTTTGTTTTGTTTGTTTGTTTGTTTGTTTGTTTGAGACAGGGACACACTAAGTGTGGCTGCCATAGAACTCACTATGTAGACTTAGGCCTTCAAACTCAGAGACCTGCCTGCCTCTGCCTCCACCATGCTGGTATTAAAGGTGGGCCTCCATGCCCAGCTATAGGCATTTTCCTAACAACTGGATTCATTTTGTCCCCTGTGGATGGTGACATGCCTAAATTTGCCTTGTCCATAATGAAAAGAGTTACTTGGAAGACAGTGACTTTCCCATTTATTCAAAGTAACAAAGCAGCTCTGTATGGTGGCATATGGCTGCAATCTCAGCATGCAGATGGCTGAGGCAGGAGGATTTTAGGCAGGGTTACCTAGTAAGTTCCAGGCCAGCCTGAGCTACATGGTGATCCCCATCACAGACAACAACAAAGCAACATAGACCACCAAGAATGTGTTAGCTGTATGCTAAGTAGCCTCATGAAGTCATTTAGGCATAAACTGAATTAATAAAGCTATGAAGTCAGACAATTGGATGGTCCTAGAGGATGGGGATGTGTGGAGTTATTGTTCATTAGTGTAAAGTGACAGTTTGGCCTGAAAAGTTAGTTCTAGGGACTGCCCTGCAGTGTAGTACCCGTCGTCCAAAGACATACATGCTGTGTGTTTTATAAGGCTGGATCTGTAGTCATATCAGGTATCCTTGCCACACACCCAAAGGAAGGAAGCAAGGAGCCTTTTCAGAAGGGGTAGATGTGTCTCATCTCAATGTTAGTGATAGGAGTTCCACAGATTGTCCAGAAGCATCAGATTGTATATGTTCATATGTGTGGATTTTTGTATGTCAACTGTACCTCAAGAAGATTGACTTTTTAAATTAAATATGCTTAAGATTTCTTAGTTATTTTAGCTAAGCACTCACATCTGAAGCACTCAGAAGCTCTGTGTGGCTATGGGCTTCTACCACATTAGGCAATGCAGAAAATTCTGTTGGACAGTGCTCTTCTAGACGATGCTGAACAACGTGCTCTGAGGGAAATCCAGGAACAGAACCAGGAAAGAGTCAGACTGATGAGGTGACTTCTAATGCCAATTCTAAACTGAGGTTGTATGCATTCTTGAAGTTTATGTTTTTTATCTGTTTTATGTGTATAGGTGTTTTGCCTGCTTGTATGCTTTTGTGTTCAAGGAGGCTAAAAGAGGGCATTACATCCTCTGGAACTAGAGTTACAGTTATGAATTGCCTTGTGGGTGCTGGGACTTGAACCCATGTTACCTGGAAGAGCAGCTAGTGCTCTTAACCTGAGGCATCATTTCAGCCCCAAAAGTCATATTTTTTAACAACTTGTAATAGCAGATAGTTATTTAGCAATTAGTAATAGAAGATAGTTTCAATGTGAAATAAAAGAAGTATAATTCTCAAAGATGTATTATTTGATGATGTCTTTATTTTATTGATATGACTTTTAAATTGCTTTTCTGCAGCTCATCATTCAAATTAGAGACAGTTCTGAAGGGAAATGGCCAAGACTGTATGTTAGTCACAGCATCCTCTTTTCTAACTTTCCCATGATTTGCTTAGTTCAGCCTGAAGAGCCTTTGGTGAGGCTTTAAAATCACTGAGGGAGAAAATGGGCTGAGCTGGACGGCTTGGTTTAAAGGCCCCGAGAGCTGAGTCTAGCGTGGCTGCAGTGCTTGAAGGAACTCAGCTGGGAACTTTGCCCCGATGCCCAATTCCTCTTCAGGGTTTCTTTTTCTCCCTTTGCTTTCCAGTCCAAAAGAAAGAGGTTCCCAGGATGTTTGCTATGTTGGAGCAGTAACTGGTTTGGAGGACTTGAAACACCTTTCCCCCTCTTCAAGCCTTAGGGGATTGCTTGCCTCATGAAGTTTATAGATCATTAAAAGTAGTCCTTCCCCGCACTCTGAAAGGCAGAGGCAGGCGGATCTCTGAGTGAGTCTGAGGCCAGCTTGGGCTACAGAGTGAGTTCCAGGACAGCTAGGACTGTTACACAGAGAAACCCCATCTTCAAAACAAAACAAAACAGTCCTGCCAGGTGATGTGATTTGTATTTTGGCTCCTGACTAAAAGAAGTATCACTGGGTATGGTGACCTTTAACCCCAGCACTCCAGAGGTAGAAGCAGCAGATCTCCAAGTTTGAAGCTAGTCTGGTCTACAGAGTAAGTTCCAGAACAGCCAGGGGCACACACACACACAGAGAGAGAGAGAGAGAGAGAGAGAGAGAGAGAGAGAGAGAGAGAGAGAGAGAGAGAGAGAGAGACTGACAGACAGACAGACAGACAGACAGAGACAGACACAGAGACCAAACGAATCTTTGAACCATCAGAATTTATATGTAAATAAAATGTTTTTAGGTATTCCAGCACCTGTTTGCGCACTGTCATTTACAGAGTTCCAGTATCTTCCTAGAGCCAGAAAAGAAAGAAACAAACAAACAATGCTGGTATCATCCATAGCAAGACAAAGACAGATTCCCTTAGGAATATGAAGGTTCTTTGTTTTGTTTTGAAGGCTTTTTTGCTTGCTGTTTGTTGTTTTCGGTTTTGCTTATTTTATATGCTGTAGATTAGCTCCCAGAAGCCACCTGGGAGAGGATGCTCTTAACCTTGAGGGGCCTCTGCAGCAACTGTTTGCAACTGTTACTTTCCTTTACACAAACTGTTCTTAAGCAGCTACTGCTTAACAACTATGAATATTCTCCTTTTGTTGCTTAGAAGGGTCTAAGAAGAAAACAAAGAGCCTGTCTGGGCGTGGTCGAAGAATCTGTAGCTCAAATGTATACCCAGTGATGTTGATGAACGGGAGGTTTAGAGACCTGTCTTAGCCATGGTGTTTGTGAATGAATGATTAAAGAACCCCTTTTCTGGGTTATTTAAAATACATCACTTTTCATTACAGTAAAATAAAATATATGTATAAAATTCCATGATATTAAGTGCATTGTCATCCCCACTCATTCGCAGAACCTGTGACTCACCCCCAAACTGAAACTCTACACCCACTAAATTATGACTCTTCACTCCCCCTTCCCTTCAGCCCATGTTCAGGAAGCATCTATCCTACTTGAATCTGAATGTTCCTTTTCGGATCGCTCACATAAGTCAACAGCAATTGATTTTAAGGAAAGCAAACAAGAATTAGGTGCCTTGAAAAGTTATACTAGCCGGGCGGTGGTGGCGCACACCTTTAATCCCAGCACTTGGGAGGCAGAGGCAGGTGGATTTCTGAGTTCGAGGCTAGCCTGGTCTACAGAGTGAGTTCCAGGACAGCCAGGACTACACAGAGAAACCCTGTCTCGAAAAACCAAAAAAAAAAAAAAAAAAAGAAAAGTTATACTAATTTATTTCAAGCAATGAAAACGTTATTGTTCATAAACTTTGATAAGGATTTCTTTCTTCTGTTCATTTTATTAGCATTTATTAATTGTACAAAATAATGGGTTTCATTGTCAGTACTGGGGGTTGAATGGGAGCCTCACAGAAGCAAGCACACTGGCGTGGAGTACAGCCTCAGCCCTCTTCTTTTTATTTTGAAACAGGGTCTTACTAAGTTTACTTGAGTAGCCTTGAACTCATTCTGTGGCTAACGCTGAACTTTAAATTCTTCTCCAGCCTTCAAGCAGCTAGAATACCAGGCTCTTGATAGGAGGACTGGCTAAGCTCGCCGCTTTAAATAGTTGCTTCGATACAAGGTGAACAACAGCTGCTGGGATTTATAATCAGTAGTGGGCATGGGCAGTGCAGGAAGCACACAGCTGTAATCGCAGCAGGAGAGCAAGTGGCCAGAGGGTCACTGCAAGTTCCAGGCCAGCCAGCTGCCTAGAGAGGCCCTGTCTTAAAAGGGAGGAAGAGGTACATGTACCATCCCTTTCTCTTCTGCAGTTGATTGGCAATGGGTGCTCGTTCCCTGGGTTTCAGCGGACGCTCCTCCTCTCCGTGCTTCAGTTTCATCCTTCCTCACACAGCCAGGATTTCAAAGAGTTTGTTCCCATTATAACAGCCAGTAGGAGATATTTTTCTTTTCAAACATTCCCTTTTACAAACTTCCTTACATTTGTGTGTGCGTGTGTGTGTGTGTGTGTGTGGAGTGTCACATGTGGAAGTCAGAGGACTTTCTACCATTGTGGGTCCTTGGATTCAGCTTTGTTCATTAGTCTTGACAGCACACACAGATTTTACACACTGAGCTGTCTCTACCCACTGAGCTGCCTCACAGGTCCCAATTTATTTTCTTTAAGGAAAAATATGAAGTTTGGAGCTCTTGCTGTTTTTGCTTTTGCCTTAAGATTCATTTGTTTGCTATTTACAAAACAAACAGTAAACTATTGGCTAACGTACTGGCTGACAATTCCCCTTGGTGTCTTTTGATAGATCAAGGGTATACTTTTGGATCTTGGCAAAATGTTAAACCTTTAAAACGTCACCAGCTCATCTCCATCTCTTCAGATAGAAAGGCCTTCTGCTACAGTGTGGATTAAATTACATGAAGACAAACGTGCAGTGGAGATGACATGGCTCAGCGCTGTCACATATTACCCAATGGCCTTCCTTTCTCAGCTTCAGTAGAGCAAGTAGTCAGTATGAGGAGTGGATTAGGACCAGCTCTATTTGATGGATGGCACACTATCACTCTCTAGAAGAAATATTATTTTGAGGGAATCCTCATACTGATTTACTTGGGAGAACTAAAGGTTCCTAAGCCCACTTTACAGAGAAGAGCCCTTTTAGATAGCATTTTTTTATTTGGCTCACTAACCTCTCATTCCTACTCACTTGTGGCTAGCGTTTTAAGATGTGGTCAATTCCTGTGACTGCTAAATATCTCTCATGTTACTTGAAGAGTGTTTGTGGGAGGTCTTGATTCAGGTTTTTGCTTTTCCTGAGGAGCACAGCCTGGTTTAATGCTTCTCATCCAGTCGTGGAGAGGTGGTAGTGGTTATCTTAGAAAAGGGGGTACATTTCTTGTTACATAGTCCTCTGTGCTCCTGTCTACAGTAATCTTTGGAACAATAACCTGAGTTCCTGAGTTCTTTCTCTTCACCACCATGATGTCCTTTGCGATTTTTTTTTTTTTTTTCAGCTAGATCTTCACCTAGCTGGCCTCGAGCTCACTATGTAGACAAGCTGGCCTTGAACTCACAGAGATCGAGCTGTCTGCTTCATGAGTGCTGATGTTACAGACATGCAGCATAATATCTATTCTTAGAGGCCCACTTAGCTTTCTCCTTGCAAATGGAGAGAAAAAAGGTGTTGCCAGAGGCAGAACAACTGTTATAAACACATTTCTCTCAGAGTGTGATCATCCTATATTAAAGTAAGAACCAGAAGACATGGATTTGGAAACCCTGAGAGCAACCTCTCCGGTCAAAAAGATGTTCACTTGAAGCACGGTCCCCTGTGACCTGTGCTGAGCTGCCTAGTGCAAGCCGCCATGTCTCTCTCTGCCTGTGGGAAGGAAACAGCCGCAGCAATCTCTGCTTTCCTCAGAGGGTCGGGAGAAATCTAATGAGATAATGAACTCCATCCTACTTAATTCTCTTACAAGAGAGCATATTGTTGACTTTGAGGGTCTGGCAATCTATTACCTCCTCCAGTGTGCAAACAAGACTATTGTGAAAAGCTAGCCCACGGCCAAGAAGTAAGCCATTTATTCTGTGGCTAGATCAGGCCAGTGTGGGGAAGGGGAAAGGATTTTGATCTTTCTCGGAAGAACTATCGTTAACTAGATAGACACAAAAATATCCTCTCTCTCTCTGTCTCATCAGAACAGACTGTCATTGTTTGATGTTCATTTTGAGACAATATTAGGTTCAGTCTTAGTACATAGTAAGTCAGATTTCCTCTCCCAACCCCCCCCAGACAATAGGACCTTACCCTTTAGCCCAGGATGGCACTGAACTCACTGCAGTTCTCCTGCCTTAGGCTTTTATGCTCTTGTTTGTTTGATTTTGTTGTTTTAATTAATTTATTTTTATGTGCATTGGTGTTTTGCCTGTCCTGTCTGTATGTCTATGTGTGGGTGCCAGATACCCTAGTACTGAAGTTAGAGACAGTTGTAAGCCATCATGTGGGCACTCAAAATTGAACCAGGGTCCCCTGGAAGAGAAGCCAGTGCTCTTAACCACTGAACCATCTCCTCAGCCCCCTGGGCTTAGGCTCTTGAAAGCCAGGATTACAGGCATGAGTCACCACCCCCAACATCTTCTCCCATCATCTCTCCTCTTCTCCCTGCTCCTTCTCCACTTCTTTTAGTTTTTGGACATAGGATCTCATGCAACTCAGGCTGGCCTCAGACTGGCTATGTTGCTGAGTATGGCCTTGAACTCCTGATTCTAGTTCCCAAGTACTGGGATCTCAGCCTGTGACACCACACTCAGTTAGAAAATGCATTCTTCCTGCCTGATCTACAAAGTGAGTTCCAGGACAGCCAGGACTACACAGAGAAACCCTGTCTCAAAAAAACAAAAAAAACAAAAAAAACAAAAAAAAAAAAAAAAAAAAAGCTTTCTCAGTGGGGGGCAATATTACCTCCAGCAGGACAAAAGATTTTTTCTTTACTGATTGAGGAGAGAAAGAGAGAGAGAAGAGAGAGAGAGAGAGAGAGAGAGAGAGAGAGGATTATAGCCGTATATATCTAGGCCATTAAAACTTCATGTGGATAGGAAAACATGTCCAGTGGGGTAAAGATGATGCAGCAGGGTTGCAGATCATCACCGTGGTCTAGAACAAGCTTGTAGATGTCAGTTCCTCTCTGAGGTGTTGCTCCCTGCGCCTAGGCAAGCTGAAGATCCTCAGGTCTCATGCAAATTGCTATTGATTATTATGTCCTTCTAAAAGGAACTGAGTTCAGAGAGAACTTAAAAGAAGATGAAATTTGTCCCCTAAGGGGTAAGATTTCAGACAAACAACTTAAACATAAAACCTACCCGTTAGAACCAATATTTCATGCTTAAATAAAATGTGGTTAAATCTTTAATGTAGGAGGTTTCTTTCTTCTCTTGCCTCTTTAGCCTTATACAGCACATCAAGGGTAGAGATGATCTTCAAAGTGCTTCAAAGAAGAAGCCAGATCTGGAGAAAGAAGAGGGTGTGGTCCCCAAAGGCAGGGCAGGCCTAATTGTCTAAACAGTGACAGAAAGTGGGCAGCATAAGAGGAGAGTGGGAGTGGACATTTAGGAAATGTTGCTGTTGTTGCTTGTGTTAATCACACACGTTTATACATCAGACATGGGTCCCCTCCCGTCCCCACCATTTGTCTTCTGCAATTTCAAACACTCAGAATGGGTGAGGCAGTCAGCACTCTAAAACTTGGGAGAGACCTGTAGCCTATTAGGCCTAGCAGCCCTGAAACAACGGGATATTAAAAATAGATAGTTTCCCTACCCTCTGGTCTTCTTGCCAGTTTAGCCAGCTGTTCTCTGTTTACCTGGGTAACTCAAAGGCAGAGAAACAGCAGTGGTTTCCTGTATCTGCTTGTTTCACAGGTATGTTTGGGAATATTCTTCTCCTGAGCTAGGAGTGACAAACATCACCATAGGCACGGGGCTGCTGTGCAGAAATCCATCCAGTTCCCTGTCTGCTGGTCTCTTAGATCCTACTTGAAGATGGGGTGAATTCTAGAGAGGCCTTCAGTCCTTGACACCTTGGGCCTGCTTGCCTCCACTCCTCTCCCTGACTCCCAAGTCTGCCATATTGTCCATTGCAGCAACTCAGATCCCACCAGCTTCTCTTTGCTACCCATGAGTGGGTGTAACCCAACCTCCTCACATCATGTTGAGCAGCTGGGCTTCTCTCTGCCCCTTACATTGCAGACATTCTTTTCACATCATTTTTTCCTCTCTGCTGAATTCTCTCCACTTGGCCTCATTCCCTCTGTGCAAACTTCAGTTTCAAGGGACAGGAGTTTGCCAAGGAGATGCTGGCAGAGGGAGTCCCATTCCCCACTTTCTATCTGAAGAGCCCAGTGTCACTCATTAGCATATGAGAAGAATGGTTGTAAATAAACATCAAATGAGGTTAACGAGCTACAGCACATCAATATTAATGAAGTCCACCTCACAGACTCAAGAGGTACTGAGGGCAATCACAAGAAGCAGTTTCATAAAGCCCCGATTGCAGGACAAGAAGGGTTAGATTCAGCCTGTATGGAATGTTTGTCATTTCATGACCCCAGGAATGCTGCAGAGGAAGGCTGTCTGATATCAGATCTATGTTTGCAAGCCCCCTTGCATTCAGATTGCATCTGTTTGTCTCAACAGGTGGCAGCCTAGATGGAAAGGGCTGTGCCTGCAAGGCCAGAATCTGGGGTGGGAATATTCCAAGTCAAAAAATGAGGTCTCAGGAATTCCAACCGCTGAGCTCACACTCTTCCAACCACATGAGCTCACATTTAGTCAGTAGTTCATGGAACCCAATTGTTTCTAAAGTCCTAAAGAGACACCTATGAACCTGGTCACCTCAGCTCGATAAAGCTGTTCCCATGTCATGCAGTTTATGTGCCAGCCACTACTTGGATTCTCCCAGAGCCTTGCTTGGATGCTGTACCCATAATTAGAAGTTAGAACGTTAAGCACTGCGATGTTTTCTGGAGCACTTACTATGTTCCAGGCAATATACTGAATGGCTTGGGTGTACTTATATACTCCTCACAATAATCCCATGAGGATATTCTCATTTTGCAAGTGAGGAGGTTGAAGCTCACTGACTTCAAGGGCCTAAGACCACACATCTGACAAGTGGCCTAAGAGGAACTCAGACCTAGATCTGTGTGCCCTCCAAGCTCCTGTTTAGTCCATCACCTCTGAAGAATCTTGGAGTCAGTCACAGGAACAATGTTAGCTTTCACACCTCTCTTCTCTTTCTTAAGATGCAGCTCCCTCACTGGCCACAGAATCAGAAGACTTAGAGCAGTGGTTCTCAACCTATGGGTCGAGACCCCTTTGGAAAACCTCTATCTCCAAAAATATTTACATTACAGTTCATAACAGTAGCCAAATTACAGTTATAAAGTAGCTATGAAAGTATTTTTTATGGCTGGGAGTCACTACAACATGAGGAATTAACTGTATTAAAAGGTCGTAGCATTAGAAAGGTTGAGAACCAACCGCTGCTATAGAAGCACATCTTTGAAATTTTTGGCTTTGTTTTGCCTTTCAATACAGGGTTTCTCTGTATAGCCCTGGCTGTCCTGGAACTCACTCTGTAGACCAGCTGGCCTCAGGCTCAGAGATCTGCTTGCCTCAGCCTGGCTGAAATTGTTTTTGTAAGAGGAAGATTTTATTAACTGTGGTTTTCTTAGTAATATAAATTTGGAGTCAGAAGGATATGCATTTTAAAAGTGTGGTGCACGTGCACACGTGAGTGTGTGTGTGTGTGTGTGTGTGTGTGTGTGTGTGTGTGTGTGTGTTGGCTAACACTGATACTGATTTGTTACCTGTCACATCACTTCCTTTGTGACTGGGCATATACCTTGTATGGAGTCAGTGGCAATGAAGCAGGCCACCTGCTCAGCCAGCCCCCTGGCCACTCTTAGCCTGTAATTGTAGCCTCAGTCACAATATGTGATCAACTGAGAGCCTTCTCTGTTGTGTCAGGTTCATACTGCAGCCTCTTTGTGACTCCCCTCAAAGCAGAAAAAAAGAACCTGATGCTTCATCCCTGATCATTTTTAAAGAGGAACTCACAGTGAAAGGATGAGGGCAAAGGTTGCTCTATGTTGTGCCACATTCTCCAGACCTCAGGGCCCTTGCTCGCTAATGTCCACTTCAGCAGAGCTTCCAGAACTGTTTCCACAGACTGGCACCCAGAGCTTACCCATACAGGAACTCTTCCTGCCACCAAGGTAACCAAGACTAGGAAGCAATTGAAACTGTGCCTTCCTTTCCCAGGCTGTGGCTGTCAGCTTGGCTCAGAAAGAGGCAGACTGATGACTTTGTCTCCTTACCCAGTCACACTACCACACAGTTCTCATTTGAGCCTGGTCACATGGCTGTGCCTTCTGGTGGCCAAACAAGGATACGCTGTTTCCATTCTTTGCACCCTGGGTTTGGCCTGGCCATCCTTAGATGAAACCATTGGGACCCCCAAACCTTGAAGCTTTTCCAAGGACAAATTGCATGCAGAGGTGGAAGGAGGAGCCAAGCTGTGCAGTGGAGCAGCAATGGTGTGCAGTCAGGATGCCTGAAAGAGCCAGGGGTTAGTTCATTGCTGCTTTGAATACTCAGGCACACCAGCAAACTCAGATTAATAGGCTGTTTATTCTTCAGCATGTCCCTTGAATCAAAGGCTCTGGATGGGATTATTAAAGAGTGTTTGAGAGAGCGCCTTGGAACCCTCCTCCTGGGCTCTGCTCACTGAAGAGGAACGATTGAGGTCTTTCATTTCCTGGGCAGCATCCTTGCTTAGTGCTCACTGCGGCAGAAAGGTCTGCAGCAGCTTTGTTAGAAGCAGGGTCTTTGTTCCGTCCTTATGAAGTCCATTACCTACAGCACCTTGGTCCACTGACTCTAATCATTTAGTGTTCTTGCCTCGAGTTGCCTGAAACTGATGGATGTAGTCCGTGCTATCTCAGCAAGTGGTTTTGTTTTAGCTTTTGGCTCTATTGGACACCAATTCCATGTTTGGACAATATATATATTTTTAAATCATTGTTTACATGAGATTTTCCAGAAGGAAAGACATATTCATCTGTACTGTATTTTGTGAAGCAATGGAAGTAGAAGGGTATGTTTTTTTTAATTTATCTGGAATTAAAATTTCTTTAGACCTTGGGATTAAAGTATGTTGAATTATGAAAGTAAATCGAATACTGAATTTTTTCCTTTAATCCTACCCCTGCAGCAGAAGTTTATATTGATTATGAAAAGGGGGAGGGGTTTGCTTCTCTACAATCTTTCCTATTCCCCTTTGGCAACAGCAGGCAGGCCCATGAATGCTTACTCTGTCTGGATCTCTCTAACAGTTATATTTGCTCATAATCTGGGAGGTTATCATCCTTCAAGCCTCCAAAGAGTTCTACACACACACACACACACACACACACACACACACACACAGAGCATGGATCCCCACGTTTCCAGGATCCTGTGAAGGTCTACAGTCATTCCCTCATCATTGCAGCGAGTGCATCTGGAACACCACGGGCACTCGTGAAGCTGAACAAACTCAGTACAAATGACAAGCAATACAAATAATCTGGCACAGCCCTTAATTGCTAGAGCCAGAGGCCAGTAAATGAAATTGGCTCATACATCTGAGAGCTCCAGAGACTTTTTGGCATACTGTGTTCCACCAGGGAGATACACCTTTGGGGCAGTGGGCGTCCATTAGACACTGTCCCTGCTCTTCTCTCCCAAACCAGCACAGCTGCTTGGATGAAGACTGTTTGCCATACTAAGATATATATACACACCCTGGCGTTCTGCCTGATTCCTTCCGGGAAGTCCATCTGTTTATCCAGTTCCAAATCCCAGGAGGCAGTCACCAAAAAGTAAATAGTGAGAAGTGACAGGATTTTTTTCTTTCTTTCTTGATAAACATGTTCCAATGAACAAAACAGATTTTGCAAATACATTCCATCTAGTAAATCTTATGCTCACAGCTGTGTGAGAAGCGATTGAGGAAAACCATGTCGAGCAGGAGGAACTCGGGACTTGATTAGGAGAATTTAAAAGTTCAGCACTACCCAAGATAGGGACACTAAAATTCTCTCCCCCTCTCCCCCTCTCCCCCTCTCCCCCTCTCCCCCTCTCCCCCTCTCCCCCTCTCTCCCTCTCCCCCTCTCCCCCTCCCTCTTGGGGGTGCTTTCTTGTCTTTATGCTTGTGCAGCAGGCCCGATCCCCTCTTTGCTAGTTTAAAGATCTCATTAGAGAGACAGGCTTTGCAATTGAAGTCGCTTATATTCACAGCCAGAGATCTTCCTGTGGAAAGCCTATCACTGGTCCTAGGTTTGAGATAAAGTCATGGGGGGTAAAAGCTGGCATGGTGCTGAGTGTATTTAATTGTAGCCTTGGGGGAAACAGTCTAGCAGGCAGATCCCTGGAGTTCCCTAGCCAACTAGTCTAACCAATTGGTGAACTTTAGGTCCAGTGAGAGACCTTCTCTCAAAAAATTAAAAAGATATAGTGACCAAGGAAAGATACCTAAAGTCTAACCCTACCCTCCACATGCATATACGCAAACCAACCAGCCCATACTAAAAGTATAAACACTACACACACACACACACACACACACACACAAAAGGTAGAGAACAATAGATACTAGTGGTCAACCTCCATGTCCATATGCAGGCATCCAACACACACACACACTCTAACACTCTACAAAAATAATTAAACTTAAAGCTGGTCGTGGTGGCCCAGTTCTTTAATCCCAGCACTTGGGAAACAGAAGCAGGCATCTTTGTGAATTTGAGGCTAGCCTGGTCTACATAAAAATTCTAGGACAGCCAGAGCTACATAGAGGGACCCTGTCTCCCTGTCTCAAGCAAAACAATATTAAAAAATTAAATGTAAAAATATAGAAAAGTCCTTTAATCTCAGTACTCAGGAGGCAGAGGCAGGCAAATCTCAATGAGTTTTAGGCCAGCCTGGTCTACAGAGTGAGTTCCAAGACAGCTAAAGCTACACAAAGAAACCCTGTACCAAAATGAAAGAAAGGAAGAAAGGAAAAAAGAGAGAAAGAGAGAGAGAGACAAAGAAAGAAACAAAGAAAAGAAAAAGTTTAATGCTGCAGACAGAAAGAAGTGATTAGGAGGCAGAAATGGTCACTGCTTTGACTTGATCATTGCACACTGTGTATGTACACTGAACCATCACACTGTGTCCACAAGTACACACAACTAAAAAGAAAAAAAGAAGACACATGTGGTGGAGCATACCTGTAATCCCTCCTCCACTTGGGAGCCCAGAGTAGGAGGGTCACAGGTTCAAGGGCAGCCTGGACTACACAGTGAATTCTTGTCTCTACATAAAATCAATACAACGAATAAGGATCTTTTGTACACCTTCCTCTCTAGCAGGCATGTCCTTTCCCTTGCCCTGTTCTCAGCCACTCGTGCTGCCATGCCTCTCTGGGGTTAGACAGTGGGGAGCAGTCCATCTGGCCTGTCTCTGTTTCACATCTCTCCATTTGCCTAAGAACATAAGGGACTGAGCTCAGATCAAGAAATTGGATTCCGAGGATCAGGAACAAGCACAAGAAAGTGACCTTGTGCCTCAGAGGCGGCTGGATGTTTGTGTGTCTCTGTTCAATGTCGAATTGGCTCACTGAACCATTCAGAAGTTGTTTTTTAAAAATGTCCTCCTCACTCCTCGTTTTCGGGTCAGATGCTTTGGATAATCCAGTGGAATTCTCTCTGCTTCTCTGCTGGCTGCTGCCAGACACAGAGTGCTAAATCCTGTCAGTCGGAGACTTCAAATGCTGATGTGTGAAACAGTGCTGCGAACTGGCGAGTTGGCGCCCGAAGCTCATTCAGGCTGACTGCTTTGCCAATTAACCATGGCAGTGGAAGGTGACAGCACAGAGGAGACGTGTGCTTGCACTGCTACGCCATCTCTTCACTGTGGGAACAGGGTACCTGGCCATGTCCCCATCCTTCCCCATGGCAGTAGGCCACTCTAGTCATGGGTAAGCTTCAATTCTGTTTCTCTCAATATTGTTTCTTTCTCAAGCCTGATAGAGCAATTTCTTTAACAGCTTGCAACACACCAGGGACAGAACTAACAATAATGTGCAGAATGGAAAAGCAGAGAGCAAAACACTCTTGTGGCTGGTTCCTAGCCCTCTGTCTTACACGTACCCCACCCCACCCCACCCCGCCCCACCTTCTTCCACCACACCTCTTCTGGCTCAGTGACATCTCCTCCAACAGGTTAGCCTCCACTCCTCTGCTTTCTGTGCTCCTTCATGCCTCTACCACATGCTGCTGCCTCTCTTTACATCTCATTACACTGCCACTTCCTACAAGTATGCTGTCTTTGCTATCTGTCTTCCCACACACTAGAATAGAAGTGCCTGAAAATGGGAATTTTAGTCCAGTGCGGTAGCACACACATATACTTCCAGCACCTTGGAGGCATAGGTAGTGGAATCAAGAGATCAAGGGTATGCGCACACCTTTTAATCCCAGCACTTAGGTGACTGAGGCAAGTGGATTTCTGGAGTTTGAGGTCGACCTGGTTTATGTAGTAAGTTCCAGGTTAGCTAGGACCACAGAATGAGATCCTGTCTCAGAAAAGAGAGAGAGAGAGAGAGAGAGAGAGAGAGAGACAGAGAAAGAGAGAGACAGAGAGAGAGAGAGAGAGAGAGAGAGAGAGAGACAGAGAGAGAGAGTTAGTTCAAGGGCAGCTTCAGCTGCATAGGACTTATAGGGCCATCCTGTACTACCTAAGACCCTTTCTCAGAAAAGAGGTAGGGAAGAAACTGGGCATGATCATGCATGCCTTTAATCCCAGCAATCAGAAGTCAAAAGCAGGAAAATCTCAGTGAGTTTGGGGAAATAGTAATGCATAAGATAGACCAAGCTTTTGTTTGTTTGTTTGTTTTGTTGTTTTTTGAGACAGGGTCTCTGTGTGTTGCCCTGACTCTCCTGGAACTCACTATATAGACCAGGCTGTCCTTGAATTCAGTGAGATCCTGCTGCCTCTGCCCCTCCCCAGTGTTGGGATTAAAGGCCTGTGTCTCTATCCCCCCCAAAGTGGTAATTGTTATTATCAGGAAATGGGAAGGGTAAACAGATACATTCTTTAAGGAATAAAATGAAACACAGTGTTTCTTATATGGATTTTAATAATTCCTTTTAATTACAAATTGAATGTATCAAGTCAGGATCTGCATAAATTGAGTCATTTCATTTCTGCTAACTCAGACCAAACTGTTCCCTGTTGAGCAGGTTAAGTCAGGGTTATATAGAGCAAGTGCTACAGACTTCCTTGCCAAGCTCGCATAATTGAGGCCACAAAGAGTGCCCACTTCCAGATTTCCACTGGACAGTGCCCGGCTTTGCCTTCTCCAAGGAAGGAGCCAGAAGAAACTGGCACAATTTAGAGCAGCTTCAAGCCCAGCCTGAGTGTCTCCATCGAGCCTTCATTAGGTTCCAGCCTGTTCCCAGTTTCCTAAGAAACTCCATTGCTGTCCATAGGTGGGGAGCCCTGCAGTTCCGTCTGCAGTGAAGGCCATGGAGGATTTGTGGCGTGTACCTCAGTGCTGTTCATTGTGAGGCCGAACAACCAAGGGAACTTCCTGTTAGGCTGGCAGACATGGAGCTGGTCTCTTCAGAAGTCCTTCCACAAAGAAATCTTCTCAGATTTCTCCTGATAAATCTTCTCCTGATAGAGCATGATCTGTGAGGTATTAAAGATTAAAGAGCCCCCATAAGGGAAGGGAATCGTTTTGCTGGAATATCTTAATTTGCCCCTCTGTGCAAGTCCATTCATGTTGCTAGGCTGGCTGGCATACTCCCTGGCAGTTTGTACACTGTATTATCATGACTTTGTGGTCTCGTTGATATTAGGATGGGTTTCAACAACCATAGGGGATACTTCCATGCTCCACTGCTTCTCCTCGTGCTGGCTAACAACCCTTCTGTTGGTTTCAACTTTTAGCCACGCCTACCCGGTCCGCACCCTGTGCGCTCTTGTCTTTTATTGCTGCAGTGTTGACTTTGCATGCTGCTGTTAGTTCAGTTTCCTGAGCACCTGCAGAGAATTAACCATCTCTCTTTGCTGCTGGGGATCACCCATGCCTTTGATCTGTTTGATTTCTGTACTTCTGGAAATGTTGAAGGACTCTCTAACCCCACCAAAGTATACAAAGGTGCTATAATAATCCCTGCAGCCTGACCTTGTAGACTAGCTCTGCTTAGAGACCAAATGCTATTCACGTAAATACATGTGGAGAGAATGCTTGTTACCTATTTTCTGTGTGCCAAATACTGTTCTAAGCTCTCACCGTAAGTATCTCATTTAATCTTTGCCAAAGGCCATCCAGAAACTGGCCCTATTTATTTCTATACTCTTATCTCTTATTCCTTTCATCCAAAGAGTTTGCCTATTTGTTTCTAAGCACGTAAAAAAGTGTCTTTTACATAGTAGATGCTTTATGATATCTATCAAATTAATGAACCTTGATATTTTAAATACCAGTGAGATGGAAGTGGGATTTAACCTAGTTGTAGAGCAGTTGCCTAGCAGGTATGAGTCCCTGGGTTAAACTACCAATATGGTGTGCATTCAGACACATACACACACATGGGAGGGGGAACAATCTGTGAAGTAGTTGCCTTTATTGTCTCATTTTTTAAATTGCTTAGATTTACTTATTTTTATATGGATGAATATCATTCTGGGTGTTAAATAAATCCTCTAGGATTGGAGTTACATGAGCCACCATGTGGGTCCTGAGGAGACAGGGTCTGTCTACATAGATACTTATCTGCTGTCACTTCTTCAGGTTCAGGGTGCAGATGCACCAGGAAGCATGCTCTGGCCTGCCTAGGGGTAGACTCCATTGCCTTTAGGATTTGACATCTACACAGAGACAACAGAGACAGATGTCACTATATATTGCCTGCTTTGTACCAGTCCTTGTGGTGTAGAGAAGCCAATAGTTGGCATCCATACCCTCAAGACTTGGTCTAATAGACTTTTAGAGCCTTCCCTGACTCTTCCATACTATGTATATCATTTTCGAAAACCTAGTGTTGTGTAGGCTTTAGTTTCTCCACCAACAAAATGAAGGTAGCAATCAACTGGGCTTGAGAGCAGAAGTCCAGACCTGTGATGTTTTGATCTCCCAGGCTCTTTGAAATCATAAAGTCACAAAGCATAGAAACTTCCAGTGCTGAGAACAGTATTGTAGTGATGACAGATTAGTCATCACTAATGTAGACAGATTAGTCAGTGCTTCAGCCAGACACAAATAACAGAATGCTTAAAAGTATGTGCTTTAGACTAAGGCAACCCTGGTTCAAAGCCTGCTGTGTTTGCCAGCTCTGCCACCCTGCAGATTACCTTCTTATAGCTACAAGTGACATGAGGACGAGAATACTTACCTTACAAACTTACAAAGTGCTGCAGTGAGGCGATGAGGAGAAGCTTACACAGCACTACAAGGGAGCATGAAGACAGATCATAGCACCTTGAAGCACTGTAGTGCTGAGTAAGGGCCTCAGAGGCATGAGAGCTCCAAGCTAGCCTGAGATGGCCTCATCTTTAACTCAATTAGATGACTTAGATCTGTGTTGTAAACACATCTGTTGAGAGACTTCATGCATGGGTTTCAAAATCAAAGGCTTGTAGTACCTTAAAGCAGGCACATTGAGAAGTGTGGTATCATTTGGTGATAAAGAATAGAGAACATTCTCCTCTTCACCTTTAGCTGACTGGGCAGGAATGCTAACTAGAATAGCAGGGCTTCTGTTTTTAACCCAGGACCCAGACCCAGACTCCCAGAAATCAGAGCACAGAAACAGAAGAGCAGAGTTGGTCTGCACATAGTAAGACCAGGCAAGTGGATGTGCAGATGTTCCTCACTGTTCATGCCTTTGCTTACTCATTAACTTTTGTTTATTTTGTGAGGTTGGGCCAGGGCACCATGCATGCAAGACAGCTGTCTACCAACTCAGCTATAGCTCCAGCCCCACCCTCGTTTCGTTTTTCCTTTTTTTTTTTTTTTTTTTTTTTTTTTTGGTTTTGCTTTTTTGAGCTGGTCTCATGTAGAGCAGGCTTCCCTTGAACTAACTATATGTCTAAGATGATCTTGAACTCTTGATCATCCTGCCTCCACCTCCCAAGAGCTAGGGTTGCAGGCATGTATCAGAAACCCAGCTTTAATTTTTTAAATGAGTTATACATGAACCAGACAAAAACTCAAAAAGACAGAGGGTATAAAATCATGCATACTTTAAAATGGACTTAATGGGACTAGATAAATGTCTCAGTGGTCAAAAGCCACGGACACTCCCAAAGGACCCAGGGTTCGATTCTCAGCACTCACAAAGTAGATGTTAACTCCAGTGTTCAGAGAATTTGCTGCCTTCTTGTGGCTGGCCTCCAAGAGCATTATGCACACATGGTACACAAACATCTTGTAGGTTATAGGCAAAATACCCATACACATAAAATAATTCTAGGGGCTGGAGAGATAGTTCAGTGGTTAAGGGCACTTACCACTCTTGCAGAAGACCCAGGCTCAGTTCCCAGAACACATATAATTCATAACTATCTGTAAGCCAGTTTCAGAGGACCTAAGACACCCTCTTCTGACCTCTACAGCCATCAGGTACACACCTGTGTATATGTATGTGTGTGTGTGTGTATGTGTGTATATATATATATATATATATATATATATATATATATAGTGAGAGAGAATAAATCTAAATGTTTTAGTAAAATAATTATATTTTTAATTAAAAAGTGCTAATTTCTGACAGGATAGAAAAGACTAAGGTGCAGAACGAGTAGCTAACTAGAAGCCCTTCATCAATGGGGAAGCCAAGAACCTGACTCAAAACTCAGCGAAGAAACAAGACTTTTGGTTTATAATATCAAACAAATAATTGAGTGGGCTCATCCTTTGATACCATTGGGGTATTTTTCATCTTTTTTTTTTTCTTTTTTGTGTACCTGCCAGACCCAGTGAGAGATAAAGATCAAGGCTCAGAAAGCCTGTTGGCTCAGGTCCTAAGATGGGAGCACCGTTCTGCTCATATTTTTATTAAAATAAAGCAGTGGTTCCCTCTTGTTACAGGCGAAGGATCATTTACTAGGAAAACTACATTTCAAAACAAAGGTGATGGCCTCTAGGACTGGGACTGCTGACTTCAGTTTCAATCCCATCCTGACCCCAAAGACAGGCACTCTTCCCTGGCATAGCTGCCTCTGCTCTTAGCCACACACATAATTACAAGAGAGAACATGGCATGTGCCCACAAAAGACAGGAGACTGCAGGAAATACAAAGGTGGACTCAGAATCTGAGGAGATGTGTGTTTACCCATATCCAGCCCTCTGCCTACTTCCTTTGTTTCTCATTCTAAGTCTGGTTTTCAGGGAGTGGGTAGCCATAAACCTATCATTGTACATGGAGGTTAGTAGATTCTGATGGGAGAGCAGGCGTTGCTCTTTATAAGAATGCCTACCAGCTGCCAACAACCTCCCTACTTACAGCTCCCGTGGAGAACCTAGGTTGTTGCTTTTTTTAGTCTGTCTCGGTTCAGCTGCCCTCAGTGAGTAATCCCACTAGCCACTACTTCTGTTTATATTTATTTACAAAAGGAGAATGCATTTTAAGCAAATCAAATGCATAATTTGGCTCACATCTTGTTTATTCTATGGCTGCCCTCAACAGTGGAAGGCTCAGGAAAATAACTTATTTAGATTTTGTTCTCTGCAGCTTTCTTCAATTCTCAACAGACAGTTTTGCTGATAAAAAGTTCATTCTGAAGCACTCTGACAGAAGAGACAGATCTCTGTGAGTTCAGGGCCAACCTGGTCTACATAGTGAATTCTAGAACAGCCAGGTCTACATAGTGAAACCCTGTCTCAAAAATACCAAAAAAGAAAGATCATTCTTCCAGCTTGATTTTAAATTGGAAAGAAAAAAGTAGTTGAAAATCCATGTGTGTCTGAGCTGGAGAGATGACTAAGTAGTTAAAGAGCACTGGCTGCTCTTCCAGGGAACCTAGGTTCAATTCCCAGCACCCACATGGTAGCTCACAACTATCTGTAACTCCAGTTCCAGGAGATCTGACACCCTTACACAAACATACATGCAGACAAAACACCAATTCACATAAGATAAGTAAGTCACTTTAAAAATATATATATTTGTGTATATATTGATACAGTGTATAGTCCTATTAAAATTGCAGATACAAGTTTATAATGGCTTTTAAATGTTTATTTTAATTTTATTTTTTGTTTTGTTTTTTCAAGTTAGAGTTTTTCTGTATAGTCTTGGCTGTCTTGGAACCCACTGTGTAGATCAGGCTGGCCTCTTATTCAGAGATCTGCCTGCCTCTGCCTTGCAAGTGCTGAGATCAAAGGTATTTGTCACTGCTCAGCTTAAAATGTTTATTGTTATTCCTTCTCCATTTTCTTGTTGGCAATCTAAGGGAGATGGCCTAGGCCAAAGATGGCAGAGAGATGGAACAGTCTGTGGTAAATTTAAACCCTAACAACAAAAGTAGCATTTAAGGAGTATCTACCAGTTCCCTCATGTGTTAGGCTATTTTTCATCCATGAAAGAAAGAAACGGAGAGAATGAGAGACAGAAACAGAGAGAGACAGGGGGGGAGGGGGAGGGGAGGGGGAGGGGGGAGGGGGGAGGGAGGGTGGGAGAGAGAGAGAGAGAGAGAGAGAGAGAGAGAGAGAGAGAGAGAGATCCCAAGGATCTCCAGGCAGAAGCTGAAGAGCATGGGAGAGAAAACGGGCTGTGGAGGAAGTGGCTGCTCTCAGCTCGAGTGTTCAGCTTCATCCTGGCACTGCCCCTTACTTGTTGTTCCTTGCTATCATTGCTTGTCTATAAAATGGGGGATGGGTGGGGTGGAACTGGAGCTTGGTGGTAGAGTATTTGCCGAGCATGTGCAAGGCTGTGCGTTAGATCTCTAGAACTAGTTCCATGATCCACAAGGTTGTTGGGTTTTTTCCTGAAAATTTCATGCACAAATACGATGTATCTTAGTCATGTTCATCTTCCACTCCCTCTGTCCCTCCAGCTCCCCACCACACCCCTCCTGTGTCCCTTCCATCTCTCTCCCAACTTCATGTTTTTCCCCCATGACCCACCAAGTCCTATTAGTGTCGCCCACATGCACATGTGTGTGGAGTCATCACTGACGCATAGGCATTCTACCCATGGCTACACTCCTCCCCTAAGAAAAGTGATTCCCTTCCCCCAGCAGCCAACAACTGCCAATAGCCTTTTTATTAGGGGTGGGTTATCAGGGGCCTTCCCAGGAACCATGCTGGAATGTTTAACTCTCTTGATCTTGGGGAGATCTTCACAAATCTTTATGGGGTGGATCAAAAGTGATGCTGCCTGTGGAAATGGGGCGTAATTATTCAGTCTCCATAGTGATAAGCCATCAGCACTAGTGAATGGTGTGACAGGCAATGCTTTAGCTATCATAGAAAATGGTGTGCACCTGCCTTAGGCAGGAAGACTGTAACTCCTCAGTAAAGAAGGAAGGCTTGATAAAATAGCCATGAGATAAGCAGTGCAGTTGGTTCTGCCCCCACAGGCTCGAGCTGAAGAAGGTCAATGACCTTTGCCTTTTGGGAGGCAACGTCATCCCACCTGTCTTAGTTAATGGGTTCATTGCTCTGAACAGGCACCATGACCAAAGAGTCTCAGTCTCTCTCTCTCTCTCTCTCTCTCTCTGGCTTTTTAAAAATTTTTGTTCATTTATTTAATTTATGAATGCTCTGCTTCATACATATACGCAGACCAGAAGAGGGCAGCAGATCCTCTTAATGATGGTTGTGAGCCACCATGTGGTTGCTGGGAATTGAACTCGGGACATCTGGAAGAGCAGTTAGTGCTCTTAACCGCTGAGCCATTTCACCAGCCCCCAAAGCAACTCTTATAGAGGACAGCATTTAACAAGAGCTGGCTTACAGGTCAGAGGTTCAGTCTACTATCATCATGGCAGGCAGCATTCAAGCAGGCTTGGTGCTGGAGGAGCTGAGAGTTCTACATCTTGTTCCAAAGGAAAACAGGAAAAGACTGTCTCCCACATGGCTAGGAGGAGAGTATCCACCCCCACAGTGCCATACTTCCTCTAACAAGGCCACGCCTTCTAATAATGCCACTTTCTGGGCCAAGCATATTCAAACCACCACACTACCTGTATGCTCCAAAGCAAGGAAGTATTAACCAGAGCAGATTTGGTTTTTTGGTTTTTGGTTTTTTAAGATTTATTTATTTTATGTATATGAGTACACTGTTGTTGTCCTCATACACACCAGAAGAGGGCATTGGATTCCATGACAAATGGTTGTGAGCCACCATGTGGTTGCTGGGAATTGAACTCAGGAGAACAGTCAGTGCTCGTAACCACTGAGCCATCTCTCCAGCCCTTAGTGTTCTCTCTTTAGTCAAATTTTAATCCTCTCAACAACTCTCTGTGATCAGTGCTAGAACTGCCATTATTCATGCTACAGATGTCATTAATAATGCAGCTGTGGGCTGGAGAAATGGCTCTATGGTTAAGGGCAACTATTGCTCTTGCAGAGGTTCTGAGTTCAATTCCAAGCACACAAATGTAAGTGAAGATCCAGGAAATCTGATGCCCTCTTCTGGCCTGTCTGTGTGCTACACCCTTGCACAAACTCACACTTAGATACACACATAACTTAAAAATTAAAAAATGAAAATAAATTTTTAAAAGGGGGGCCGGAGAGATAGCTCAGTGGTTAAGAGCACTGACTGCTCTTCCAGAGGTCTTGAGTTCAATTTCCAGCACCCACACAGTGGCTCAAAACAATCTTTCATAAGATCCGATGCCTTCTTCTGGTGTGTCTGAGGACAATGACACAATGACAGTGTATATATATATATATATATATATATATATTAAAAAAAATTAAAAATGGTGCAGTCAGAGTCATCATTCACACTCATTTCTAAATTGACTTGCTCAGAGTAGTGAACAGCCATGGTTTGAACCTAAGCTGGCCTGTTCAGGAGCCATTACATTCAGTCAGACCCACTCAGAAGTTATGGACAGTAGTGTTTATCCTGCCTTTAGTAAAACTCTGGAGATTTTGGTGTGGTAATTTAGTTTCTTTGAAACAAGATCTCATTATATAGTCTAGGCTAGCCTTGAACTTGTGAGTCTTCAGCCTCAGCCTCCCAGTGCTGGGATTACATTATACCATCATGCTGAGTTTTAATTTTTACTTATATTATTTTATTTGTGTGTGTGTGTGTGTGTGTGTGTGTGCGTGTGCTTACATGAGTTCATGTGTACTATGTGTGTACAAATATGCATAGAGGCCAGAAGAAGGTATTGAATTTCCCTAGAACTGGAGTTAGAACAGGTTGTAAGTCACCATATGGGTGTTAGGAGCTGAATCCAGGTCCTCTGTAAGCTAAGTGAGTGTTCTTAACCACTGAACCATCTCTCCATTCCCCAAGGTGAGTTTTCCCATTTCCATTACCTTTCGCCTAAGTGAAGGCCGTTGAAGAGAAAGTTGAGTCAGAAAGTTTTATTTCATCTATGATTGCCTTTGTCAATGTTCTGTTGCTGTGAAGAGACACCATAACCATAGCAACTCTTATAAAGGAAAACATTTCACTGGGAACTGACTTACATTCAGAGGTTTAGTTCATCATGGCAAGAAGCATGAAGCATGCAGGCAAACGTGGTGCTGGAGAGGTGGCTGAGTGCCACGTCTGGATCCACGGGCAGCAGGAAGAGAGACCCTGGGCTTGATTTGAGCATTTGAAACCCCAGAGCCCACTCCCAGAGGCACCTCCTCCAACAAGGCCTAGTCCTGTCAAGTAGTGCCACTCCCTAATGACCAAGCATTCAAATATATAAGCCTACTGGGCCATTCTTATTCAAACCACCAGAATGATATATATTAAAGTTCCATGTAAGAGTTCTATTTTTAAGTGTATCCTTTATATATATATAATATATATATATATATATATTATATATATATATATATTTTTTTTTTACTTTCATATTTGACATCTTCTCTATTTTATGGGTGGAAAACTGAGGCCTAGTCAAGTTGTACCCTATAATCAGTTCTTCACAGAACTCAGACCAGGGCATTGCCTTTGTATCATGATGTGTCTCTGAAACAGAATAGACTTTTTCTTTTCTAAAACAAGCTGGATCCCTTCATTCTGACTATAAAGCCCTATATAATTTTTTTTTACACTTCCTCCTTTTCAAAGGCTGAGTGAGTAGTTTCAGATATGTCAGCCATCAAGGACAGGAGGGGTGTCCTCTCATCTCAGTCACCATGAGGAAAGGCTCAAGTTCATTCTCCATGTTGTTTCTTGGCCTGTTAAACTATTTCTGTTTACTTAAGAGCAGGAGTGGGTTTCAGTACTCAGAGGCTCTTGCTCAGCTTGACTTTTCTTGGCTTTATGGTATCTGTTTGAAAGGGAAAACACTGTCCTCTTTAGAAATAAAGCAAGAAGGCCAGGAATGGTGGCACATCCTTTAATCCCTACACCCATGAGGCAGAGGCAGGCGATCTCTATGACTTTGGGGCCAGCCTGGTCTACAAAGTCAGTTCCAGGACAGCCAGGGCTACATGGAGAAACCTTGTCTTGAATAAACAAACAAACAAACCCAATATCCTTCCTTAGTTCAGCCAACCTCAACAGTCCTATCTGAGGGCCAGAAGACAGAGCCATACCCCAAGGGCTTAACTCAGTGTAGGGGTCTTATGTGTCAGATCAGGCCTCGGTTTCAAGCCCCCCATGGTGGTTACGGATGGTCATGGTTAGACCATGGGCCTGACCAACCCAACAGAATATGTATATATAATCTTCTATTGAAAATGCCCACATTTCTTTACATTTGTATCTGATACCACAGTTCCTGGGCAGTTCTTGTTCATCTTAAACATTGCCACGAGATCATTGTTTTGTCTGATTTAATAGTTTTTTTAGAATCCCACTGGCCAAACAGAAATAGGCAAGATACATTTCTCACTTGGTACTGGGCTTGGTCGTAATAAAATATAAAAATAGTTTGGCTCCTTGATCCTCTTTGAACACACTGAATAGAGCTCTGGAGAGTGGTGATGTGGCAGAGGACGAAGTTTATAATGGCTTCAGCATTATACCCCACAAGTGTTATTGGAAGCCACTGCGTCTCATTCCTTTTGTGGGGTCATCTCCCTTTCAGTAAATTAATTATAATTTCCCTCTATTTATAATATAAAACAAATGCTGCCAAAGAAGATAACATTTAGGAACACAGGCTGTTCTTCTGGGCTTTGCTTGACAGCTCCATGGCCCTTAGGATGCTGGCAGCTTTCCTGTGATTGTGGTACCAAGTGTTCCAAGGAGAGGGAAGCTGTCAGATGTCTTGCTCCCCACCCCACCCCCATTCCCATTCTCCCTCAGGTCCCTTTCCCTCCACAGAGTAGCACTGAGAAGTATTTACTCAGCTGTGGCCTGGTAACAAAGCCTTCATACCCTAGGGATGGGAAGGGGTGGTGTGGTCATGCCCCGAACTATCCATGGCCTTCCGAGCACCTCTTGGCAGAGCATGCTGGCCAAGGGTGAGTGTCATTTAGAATGAGCCTTCAGAGCTCCTGCAAAAAGAAAAAGAAAAAAAAAACACATAAAAACAATTGTAACTGAAAATTGAAGAGTCCACTCATGGTCTGTGGTGTTCTCTGGCCTCTGTGGCAGTTTCTATTGAAATCATGCAGCTAACCAGCTAGAGGTCATCCAGCCCTCTGGGTTTCCCGTGGCTTTGCAATGCTTCATTATCTCTATCCCGGATCCAGCACCAGCTCATACAGCTGACACACAGACAAGTCCTACAGATGAGCTCAGACTAAACCCTATTGTACTGTGTCCCCACACTCTGAGGGCTAAAAGTCCTAGATTTAGGGCAGGCTCACTGAGTGAGACAGATGTGTGCCCCAAGTCCTTCCATCTGGTACCATTCTGCTGCTCTGTGGCGATGGCTCTCTGGCTCTGACACAGGCACCATTTCCCGGGCCTCTGAGTCTACAGCCACATACACCAACAAGAACACTTTGAGTTTGGCTGCTGCTCTCACCTTGAGCTAGTGCTCACACTGAATTTGTGCTTAGGGTGAAATACATGTCTGTGAGGCAACCTCTCAGATTCCTTTTGGTTTTCCTGGTGAAAGTGACCATTCATTCCTGTACAAAAGCATTGAAGCTGACTGAACTGAGCCCTTGGTGAGAAGATTCTGGAATCGAGCAGCCTCTGCCCAGTGGCCACACTAGCCGTGGTTTATTATGTTTACCAACAGTTGTAATGGTAACCAAATAGGATGGTTACCATTGTCGGTTCTTTGCAGCTTCTGGATCCTCTCAAATAGCCATTTCCAGAATAGTTCTTATGACTAGAGATTCTCCTTCTCTGAATTCACACATTATCTTAATTTCATCTCTTTTGCTGTGATAAAAAGTACTCTGAAAGGAGGGCTGGAGAGATTACTCAGTGGTTAAGAGCACTGGTTACTCTTCTAGAGGATCCAGGTTCAATTCCCAGCACCCTCATGGCAGCTCACAACTGTCTGTAACTCCAGTTCTAGAAGACCTAACACCTTCAGATATAAATTCAGGCAAAGTACCAATGCACATGAAATATAAATAAAAATAAATAAATACTCTGAGAAAGGAACTTAAAGGATAAAAGGTCATCTAGGCTCACAGTCTGGGAGGAATTCAGTGCAACATGATGAAGCTGGTGTGTATCAGGAGCAGGAGTCTGAGAAGGAACAGGAATTGGAACCAGGCTATGAAACTTGAAAGCCTGCCCCCAGTGGCCTATCCCCTTCAGCAAGGTTCCGCCTCCTAAAGGTTCCATAACCTTTCCAGACAATGCCACCAGTTGGAGACAATGTATCCAAAACACATGAATCTATAGGGAATACACTCAGACCACAACACACAGTGACCATAACTTTGTCCTTGTGAGCTTTGACATAGGGTCACTATGTGATACATGGTTTAATTCATCCATTTCTTCCACACAAACTCACTGTACTAATATCAAAATTTAGCTGGGTGTTGTCATTAAGTGTTCATTTCAGGACTTGAAGTTTGTTTGTTTGTTTGTTTGTTTTTAAGATGTATTTTTTATTATGTATACAATGTTCTCCCTGCATGTATGCCTGCAGGCCAGAAGAGGGCACCAGATCTCATTATAGATGGTTGTGAGCTACCATGTGGTTGTTGGTAATTGAACTCAGGACCTCTGGAAGAGCAGCCAGTGCTTTTAACCTCTAAGCCATGTCTCCAGCCCTCTCAAGTTGGGTTTGTTTGTTTGTTTGTTTGTTTGTTTTTAATTTTCTGGTTTTTTTTTTTTTTTATGGGGGGCAAGGGGACAGAGTCTCTCTATGAAACTCTGGCTTCCCTGGAACTCACCGTGTAAACCAGGCAGGCCTGAGCTCACAGAGAGCCATCTGACTCCCAAGTGCTGGGATTAAAGTTGTGTACCACCACACCTGGCCTAGAACTTAAGTTTAAATTAATTAGTTTTAAAACAGTAGTACAGTTTTAAACAGATCAGTTACTATGCTGATTTTTCTGATAAAGGTTATATATATATATATATATATATATATATATATATATATATATATATATATATTTGTGTGTGTGTCTTTTGTGTGTGTGTGTGTGTGTGTGTGTGTTGTTTACAGCAATGCCATCAGGTAGGTACTGTGCTGTGCACACTTTTAAACAAGGAAGCCAAAGTGCAGAGAAGTTGTATAATTTGTCTGCTGCTAAGCTGTCTAATTTGTTCTGATGCTAGGTCATCTGTTTTCAGAATCTGAGCTCTTCACCAACACAGCTGCCCTGCCTGACAAGCCACCCAGCCCTGTTGAATTGGCCCACCTGAAGGGAGTCTGTATTTTAACTTAGTTTGTCAGTCACCTGGCATGAATAATCCTATCATCAAAAGTTAAGTCTCCATAAACCAGCTGGATCCCACCTGCTAGGATGGAACGCTTATGGCCTTTGGAGCCAGGATAGGTTTCTGTCTAAAGAGCAGTTTTGTAGACCAGCTGTTTCTTTGAGAAAATAATTGACCTACCAGAGAAGCTTTTCTTTATTTCTGAAATAGTCATGCAAACACTAACACTCATGATGAGCCAGACATGGGTCTGTACACTTAACATTCACTGACAACTCTACAACACTCATGCAAATACTTTATGCATGGAAACTGAGGAGACATGGAGTTATCAGTTAAGTATCTTAAAGTCAATGACAAAGCTAAAACTTAGTCCTGAGCACGCTGATGTTTGAGCACTGAGCAGCTTCTGGAGATGGTAGGATTTAGTTGGCAAGCCTCTTTGGTCCTGGGCCGGGTAACCTGGTTGGTAAGACCTAGAAGACTGTGAAGAGAGATCAACTCTGACCACCCACACAAAGAGAAACACCAATTTGTGGAGAGGGCTCTGATTTCAATCTTATACAAAACTCTCTGCCTTTGAACTTTGAGGACCTGCTGGCTGAGCTCTGCTAATTGTGGGGGATTCCTTTAGAGACGCATCCGAGGGTACACACCACATCACTAGCCTTCCCTGCACCTGTGTGACGCTGAGGCTTGCCGGTGGCTGGGGTGAGAGCGCTGAGCGAGCCAGCCTCACAGGTGTGCTGCTGGCTGTAGGCGTCCTCCCCTGGTGGGGCTCAGCCTAGCTAGCTCCAGCTGCCGAGCTGAGCATCAGTATTTCCTGTTTACAGTAATTAGAACCTTACAGTCTCCGATTCTTACAAGAAAGATTCCAATTCACAAGGATTGTCTCCTTGATCCAGTTCACCTGGAGCTAGGTACTGCTGCAGTTTGTGTGGAGGGAAGCTGCTGTCTGAGCCTTCCCGTATCAGATCGATAAGATCAAGGTACTGAAATGTTAGCTGGGTTAGCAGCAGCTACCTCCTGGATTTGAATTCCGGTTCTATCTTTGTGCACACACAGTCTGAATTTGTTTGTCTGTGAAATGGGGATAGAAATAGTGACAATTAGGGCTACAAGATGACTCAGTGGGAAGCTTTGAAAGCACAGCAACTCAGGTTCAATCCCAGACAGTGGAAGGAAAGAGGTGACCACACACACACACACACACACACACACACACACAGAGAGAGAGAGAGAGAGAGAGAGAGAGAGAGAGAGAGAGAGAGAGAGAAAGGCTGTTGAAATCATGAAGATCATGAGGATTAGCCAGTGGCTCACACATGTAATCCATACATGTAATCCACCACACATGTAATCCCAGTACTCAGGACACAGGAAAGACATTTGCTGGCAGTTCTAGGTGAGCCTGGGCTAAGTGTGAGACTTTGCCTCTAAAAAAAATTAAGGTGAAAATCAGAAAAGATAATGTATCCATAAACCTTGAAGAGATCAGAGCCTGACCTTTAGTAACCCCCCTATTAAAAACACTAGTAAGTAGTATTTTCATTAAGGCCCTCTTGCCTTAGAACCCTTTATATCGCCCTGTCTCTCAGACTCTGGGCCCCCTCCCTGATCACAGGTTATTAAGTCTTCCAAGCTTCTGTGTGCTTATCTGTGCTTGGGGATAGAAACAATGGTGTCACAAGATCGCTATGAAGTGCAGTGATTCAAACACTGGGCACAGAGCTAGTACTAGTCAAGATTACTAGTCACTCTTGTTATTATTGCACCTGTGGCACAAAAGGCCTGCCAGGAACTCTTTGAGATCTTAAAGAGAGTGCCAAAAGCCAAAGAGCCTGGTGTGCACAGCAGCACGTGGAGTTAGGGCCTCCTGAGCCTCAGGGGCTCTTCTTTTCTATAGCTGCTGCTCCACCAAAAGGCTATGCCTGGGATACAGGATCGAGAATGGTTGCTAAATGAGTGCAAGTGAGTCAGCCCAGGCAGCCTGACAAAAACCATCCAAGACTGAATACTATAGATTAAAACATTCACATGCAGCAAGCAGAAACCACCTCCTAAGGTGGTTTCCTCTTCTCTCCTGTGTTTAACCCCCAGGATTTAAAAACAAAACCAAAACAACTCCAAGTGTTTGATGTTACTAAGGTCCAGACATTCTGCTGCATACTTTATAGATAGCATCTCTTTTGACTTCAATCCTGAAAAGTGAGGCTGCCATCCCCAGCTTACAGAAGAGAACCTGAGATGGAGAGATTACCCAGTTTGCCTGAGGTTCCATACCTGAATTAAGGAGCCTGTTTGACGCCTAGCCAGTGGGGCAGTGGCTGGGTTTTGGAACCAGTCTCTCCGCATGCAGTACCTATCTCCAGAGGTACAGGGTGGCTCTCCCTTGCAATCTCTGGCCTTGATATTATCTGGCCACTGCCCTAATAGAATTTGAATTGCTCTCTCACACTTCAAAGCTGTTTGCTTGTATTTTCCTGGGTCTCTTTCTATGACGGCTTTCCTCACCCAGCACTGGAGTCAGTCCCAGAAGTGGGCAGGGTGTCTTCTGGTTTTAAGAGCCTTTTGTTACATTAGAGAGGCACAGAGTAATTTGTATAAATTTTTCCCCACCCTTGGGAGGGAAACATATGTATTTGAATATGTGAGTTAGAATAGCATCTGGAGCCTAAACGGGAGCTGGGGAGATAAGGCTGGAGCGCTGGAGTCACAAGCAGGAGGACCTGTGGTTAAAATCAAGTTAAATGTAAAAGGGTTGACAAACCTGAGGAACAATACAATACCTAAGGTTGTCCTTTGGCCCAAACACACCACAGAAACACACACAGGGACCCACATATTACAGGGAACCACACATTACAGGGAACCTAACAAGGAGCTGGGAATGTACTTCAGAGGTAAAGCATTTTTATATTGTGTCTAGGTTTTACACACACACTCACATACACCAAGCACCTTAAAAACAAAAAGAAAAGAAACTCAACAGGGAAACTAGCAGCCAGAGACTGATTTTTCTCCCATGGTTTCTTCTACCTTGTTACCTTTGTGTATCTTCCCAGGGTGGTTGCCTAGGTGATTTGGAGAATGTATACTAATTCCTAATGCAGTTTTTGGCCTCATACCCAATAATAGTGTCAAAGTGCAGCATAAAAAAGCTCTTGATTCAAAGACAGTACTCTCTGTCCTCCATACCTAGAGTTGTGGAGCAAGAAAGAGGGCTTTTCTTCTATCCCATGTCTCTCCTGCTCCTCACTCCAAGCAGTGACACTGAGCAGCTAGTAACCCCATGCGTGAAGAGTGTAAGCTCCTGCCAGACCGTGCCTGGAGTCCGATGAGAAGAACCTGGCCCATGGGCCAAGTTCAAGGCCGAAAAGCCCTCTTGGTCCCCTGACCTACATGGACACTGAGTCTGGTCTTCTGGTGCCCCTGCCTTCGGCACTGTGGTTAGTTTAACTCTGTGCCCCCACCTTGAGGTGAGCTTTGATGAAAAAGTGGTCAGGGCCCAGGCCTGACCCTTGGAGATTTGGGGATTTTGTCTTAGAAAATTATCAACCAAACTAGCAGGGGCAGGAGGTCTGGATTCCTGTGGCTTGGGCTAACTTAAGTCCAGAGAAACCAAGGGCCTATGATTGCCACCATGGTTGCCCAGCATAACCATATCCTCTGGCTCTCCTCCTCCCACTTAGGATAGCTGCAGCTGGGTGGTTCTTGCTTCACCGTGAGCATGACCTTCCATACTAGAAAGCCTTTGCTGCTTGGGAGATCTTGGCGACTGATGCTCTCAAGCTGCTCCAGAGCCTTTCACTGTAGCACAGGCTCCAGCAAAACAACTGGGAAGCATAGGTGTGATTCCTCCCAGAGATCTGCCTCTTTAGCAAATCTGGACCACAAAACTCCCGGCTCCTGGCTCCCATGGCACTGCTTCTGTAGATTGGGAATTGTTTGTTTGCCATGACTGTATATCTTGGACCTTTGTCTTGGCTTCCTGTAATATAGTAGGATGATCAGATTTGTGTGCAAGCATCCCAAAGAAGTCAGTCTGCTGTAATCCTGGGTGGCAGAGAAATTAGGTCTGTGGGTTTCTGAGCTATGTGCTTCTCTCTCTCCCCCACACATGCGGCATGCTTGCCTTGCTGCCTGGTGATATTTCATAGATGGTTTGGGCATGCAGTGGTAAACATTGCCATGCCAGAGACTTCCAGAGACTCAACCAACTTTGGGATGACTTGTCACTCACATTTTTTGGAGTCAGGGAAAGCCAGGGTAAGAAGGTTGTTGTAGGTGCTTTTCTTGTTTCCTCTCTTCACCTAGCTAGTTCTCAGACCAATGAAGCCCCTTTAGTCAAAATGTTCTAACTGGAACTTCACTCAGGGGTGGCTTGATAGAGATTCCAGTCTTAAAATTTCACCTCTTTGGCAAGATGTGATGCCTGCCTTTAATCCCAATACTCAGTAGGCAGAGGCAGGCCTCTCTGAATTTGAGGCTAGCCTGGGATACATAGTTTCAGACCAGCTAGAGCTACATAGTGAGAGCCTGTGTCAGAAGAAAAGAAAAGCAATGCCTCGTCCTGCACACTGCTTCAAACTATGGTTTGACTGGCCTTCAAACCATAGCAGCATTCTAACAAGACTGGGCCCAGAACCCATGAAGTGAGCACAAGGTGGGCGTGGCCCGAGCTGCCACCTAACAATCCTTTCCCTTGCCCTGCAGACCTGCTGACCATGAGGGAGTACCACTGTCTGCTGCAGTTATTGTGCCCAGATTTCCCGCTGGAGCTCACTCAGAAAGCGGCCAGGTATGTATGTCCAAGCCTTCAAGTGCATGCACTCTGGGAGCCAGAGCTTCTTCAAGAAACCAGAACAGTGGGTCTCAGAAAAGGCATTAGGAGAGAAACTGGCCTTCAAGGGAGAGGTCTGTCGTGAGTTCCCCTCAGATATAACATTTTCTGTTCCCTAAGAGAAACCAATGATCCTTTGTGGTTTTCCCAGGAGCCTTAGGTTCTGAAAATAAGTGAAATAGACACAAAGCCACAGAAGTACAAGTGGCGCGCGCGCGCACACACACACACACACACACAAGGATATTCTGAAGAAAGAGGAGCAAGCATGGAAGGCTGAAAGTGGGGACTGGAAAGACATGGAAGGACTAAAACCCCAACTGAATGGAGTGCAGCTTATCGTATGTGTGCTAAAAAAGCAGCTTTGGAAGTTAGCCCAGACCTGTGGCTTAGCAGAGTCTTAGGAGCCCCTAAGTCACATGTGTGGTTTCACCATTGCTCACGTGCTTTTAACTAAATGAAGCAGTTGAACTATACCTATTAAGTTTTAATCATTTAACACAAATATGAGGTGGGGTTGCATATTCAAGCAGAACAAAAGATTTTCTGAAAAGCTCCCAGTTTCCAAAATAAGTTAATATTGAAGTCATTTATGTTCATTGTTCCACTTCCGTTTACTTACTCAGTTATGTCGGTCCTCATGAGAAGATACCTTTCCGACTTCTCTACCATGCCCCTTACTGAAGAGGAAACTGGAGGGCAAAGAGGTTAACTATTGTCAAATTGACTGATAACTTGTAAGTAGCAGAGGTGTGAGTGGCCCCGCTGGCCAGAGTCAAGAGACTTTGCATGCAGCTTCCTCACTGGCCTTTTCCATGTGGGGCACCATCTCTGCCTAGAAGGTCGGCTCCTTAAACAAAGGTCCAGTGCCTCTGCTATACCAAGAATCACTGTGCTCCTCCCAAAGACCCCAGCTCATTCTCTCTCTAGACTTGGAGGATGGGAAAGTCAGTGGCCCTAAGCTGCAGGCAGGAGCCTCTTCTGAGAAAGGACATTTTGTATTCAAAGTGTATGAGCTAATTTCACTGATAATGTGCAGAGTTTACAAAAAATATTATAGCTCCTTGACCCTTATTGTGTCCTGGGCACTCATCCTTTCCAGAGACTGCAAGTACCAGCAATAGTGCAGGCTTATTGTTTTTGTTAATCTGCAACCCAAAGGGAGATGGGATTTTTGCTTTGGTTTGATTTTGTGGTTTTTGAGACAGTCTTTTTCTATGTATCCTCCTGCCTCAGCCGCCTCAGGCCTGGCATACACTGTCAGACCTGCCTTGAATTCTTAGTTGAAAGGACAAAAAAAGGAGGAGGAGGGGGAGGAAGCAGAAGGTGATAATCACAGGAGATTATTTCTATAATTTAAAAGCAGCCAGTGGAGTTAGCGTCAGAATTCCATGATAGTTTCCCCTTGGGTTCTTCTCATTTTAAGAAAGATTCAGTCTAAGTGATTGGCAGTGGGATTCATCCTTTTAATGTCAGGACTTAAGAATAGATATATGACTCTGGGGAATTCTGATAAGGAGAAGGATCTGGGCCTGGTGGCCTCATCTGTAGTTCCAGCACTCCAGTGGAGACTAAATTAGGAAGATCATGGGGCCAAGGCCAACCTTGTTTACATAGTGAGGCTATGTCACAAAAAGAGTTGGAGGGTGATGGAGAGAAGAAAAGAGAAAAGGAAAGACGCCATCCATCTAAATGTGTGTGCTCCAGGAGGGCAAGCAGGATCCGGCAGCCTCCATTGCTGCTGAGTCCCTGTCAGTGAGCATCATTCTGCTCAAACCATCCTGCTTGACACTGTGCATGACTGTTGGGTGAGTGGACATATGGGGAAAGGGAGGGGAGAGATTCCTCACCTACCACTGGACACCGTTCTAAGTGACAGTAAGACAAGAGCCACCACCTCTTATTTTTCCATTTGCGTATTCATCAACTGTTTCTCTTCTGATAGTTTTCTTGAGGGCAGAGTTACAATTTACAAATTCACAGCTTTACTCACTTAAGTGTGTAATTCCATGGCTTTTAGAATATTGCCAGAGCTGTGCATTCATGACTATAGTCCATTTTAGAACTTTCTTACCGTCAAAGGAAGTCCTGCACACTTTAGGCATGGTTCTCCAGTGTCTCCCATTCCCAGAGCTAGGTGAGCACTGCCCTGCTTTCTGTCTCTGTGGATTTGCCTGCTCTGGGCATTTCAACTAAATGGAAGTTGCCAGTTGATGATGGCACACACCTGTAATCCCATCACTTGGAAGCTGAGACAAATAGGTCATTGTAAGACCAAGGCTAGCCTGGGGTACATAGTGAAACCGTGTCTAAATGAAATGCACTTCAAATAATGGAATTACAGTGTAATATATGGTCCCTTGTACCTGGCTCTTCTCTCTCTCTCTCTCTCTCTCTCTCTCTCTCTCTCTCTCTCTCTCTCCCCCCCCCTCTCTCTCTCTTTCTCTTAAAGAGTTACTTATTAGCCAGATGTAGCGTTGCATGCCTTTAATCCCTGTGAGAGACCTTGTCTCAAAAACAAAACAAACAAAAAAAGGTTATTTTTTGTGTGTATGTGTACCTGTGTGAGTTTATGTGTACTACGTACTCAACAGGAGGCAAGAAAAGGACATTAGATCCTGGAGTAAGCCAGTTACGAGCCACTGTGGGTGCTGGGAAACAAGCCTAGATCTTCTGCAAGAGCAGCAAGTGCTCATAACTACTGAGTCATCTCTCGAGCCACATCAAATAGTTCTTGAGTGGCAGTTTCATACAAAGAGCTATTCTGAACACTGAGGCTATAGTTATTAATAAAATGTATTCCTACCCTCACAGGACAATATTGAATTTTGAAGTGTACCCCTTGAGTTCTTGCACTTGTCATGTGTCACCATGATTTCTTCCCCTCCAGAATAGCTGCTGTCCTCCCTTCCCATTCTGTTTGTTTGTTTATATTTCTGTAGAATTAGAGGTGTGGATGTTTTGTGTACCACTATGTGCATAGTGCCCACAGAAGCAGATGAGGTGGTTGAATCCTGTAGAACTATAAGCCATGATATGTGTGCTGGGGATTGAACCCAGGTCTTCTGGAAGAACAGCCGGTGCTCTTGAGCACTGAGCCATCTCTTCAGCCCCCTTCCCTTCCCATTCTTGATAGTATGTGATACATTTATGAGATTAGGGCAAAGATTTGCATTTGCTCACGCTCATTTCCCCAGATCCTTCTAAACAATCTGATTCATGTAAGTGCTACAAGATTATAAATGACAGGATACTCTTTAAACCATAGATCCTGGTCTAGAGACGTTGCTCCGCAGTTAGGAGCACTTGCTGCGTAGGCAAGAGGACTGGAGTTTAGATTCCAGAGCCCACGGAGCAAGCCAGCATCCTACACACACGTGTCACTCTAGGGAGCCATGGCCCTATCCCATGTATGTGTGCTAAGTGAGGTAATACAGGGATAAATAGATACATGAATGTTCTTTGTATGGCATTACACACATACACACACACACACACACACACACACACACAATATTTATTTTAAAAGTTAAGAACAGGCCCAGTGATGGTGGCTTATCATGCTTCTAGTCCCAGAACTCAGGAGGCAGAGGCAGGTGGATCTCTGGGTTTGAGGCCAGCCTGGTCTACAAAGCTAGTTCCAGGACAACCAGGGCTATCCTGTCTCAAAAAAGATAAAATGATCTGAGGAGAGGGGGAGAATAGGAAGATTGGCAGGGGCGGGGGTGGGGAAGGATTGGAAGTAGAGGAGGTGGGGGAGGCTGTGACCCAGATGTAAAGTAAATAAATTAATTTTAAAATAGAAATTAAAATGCAAGAAAAAGCTAAAGTAAAATTAAATTTAAAAAATAAAAGTTTAAAAGCAGGGGCTGGAAAGATGGATCAGTGGTTGTGAACACTTTTCTTGTAGAATATTTCCCAGCACCCACATGGTAGCTCACTACTGTCTATAACTCCAGTTTCAGAGGATCCAGTGCCCTTCCTGATCTCCACAGGCACCAGATATACATGCATGTGCTGCACAGATATACACGCAGGCAAAATATTCATAAACACTAATGATAAATTAAAAATAAATAAATAAAATTTAAGAACAAAAACAAATTCTTGTTTGTTGATATAGGGTGTCAGGTAGCCCAAGCTAGCCTGGAGTTCACTATGTAGACCAAGGTGACCTGAAATTTTTGATCTCCAGCCTCTACCTCTCAAGTGTCAGAAACAACCAAATTTCTTTGTGCCAGGGCACAAATATATGCTAGGTACAATTATCAATACAGAAAGACTTATAACGTGCTAGTCCTCTTTGGTAAGAGGCTCATGTGCTATTTAACAGAAACGTAACCTCTCATTATGAGGAATGAACACATCATAACCAGCAATGCCAATGGCATTAGGGAATTACTAGCATGCATGTACAAACAGAAGGAGACTTTCCCCTGGGAAATGCACAGGAGGATAGCTGCAGAATAAAGAGGAATTCAGTTAGGTGTGAGTATCAGGCTTCTCTGTCAATCTCAGCTCCCCCATGTTGTTCATTCCCTACTCCACTCCAGTTGCTGTGTGTACTGCAAGCTGGCAGCTACCCAGAAAATGCCTCTGGACCACTAGGCTCTTCTCACTTTGTCCTGAAAGTCAGATGGCCAGCTTCCCCTAAACCTGCCCAGGCATCTGACTATAGATGTGGGTGGCTAAGCCTGTAAGGCTGCTTCTTTCAAAAAGATGAATCGCCCTCACCCATCCACTGCCAGCTTACTTACTCAGGGCCTTGAGGTCTGGGGACAGGCTGCAGGCGGCTCCAGTCTGTGATGATGCACATGGCAAGGAATGTAATCCACGGGCAGCTGTAAACCAGAGCCTGTCCGTGACATGGCTTCTCCACAAGTGCCTGCTTAAAGGGCTACAAGCGTTCTAGCCAGGCCATGGGGCATCAGGTGTGAGCTGGAGACACAGGAAGGAGCTAACAAGCTCTACGACAGCAGCCCAGGCAGAGACCTGTCTACCTCATTCTTTCAGGAATGAGAAAGTTGGACCCTTTATCCCCAAAGGGCCACCAGAGCATCTCCAGCCCATCATCCTCGGAGCTAGGAAGCTTTCCTCGTGCCTCCGAGCACGTGCCTGGGCTTGGGTTGCGAGGCACTTGCTTAGCATGTGTGAGGCCCTATTCAGCCCCCAGCCTGTAAAACAAGAGCGAGCATGTGATTAGAACCAGACTTCTGGATCTATTAGCTTGTGCTCTTAAGAAGGTTATGTCTCTGAGCCTCGCTGCCCTTACTTGTAAGGTGGCAATAACAATTATCTGTAATGTGCTTAAAATAGTGCCCTGCACAGAGTAAACTTGCAATACAGTTCAAAGTAGTCGAATTAAAGTTGACCTACAGGGGCACAGGTGTTAGAAGGAGGTGGGTGTGGGAGCTGGAAAGATGCCTCAGTGGTTGTGAGTACTTGCAGAGAGCCCACGTCAGGCAGCCCTCAAGTGTAGGTAACTAACTCTAGGGGAGTCCACACCCTCTTCTGTCCTCCTTGAGCACTACACTCGCTTGCACGTACAGGCACACCAACACACACATAATTAAAAATGACTAATAAACAGAAGAGCAAGAGGAAGAAGGAAGGAGAAGAAGGTGAATATACAGCCACCAGAGTCCATTGATTGGATGGCCATAAGGACATCCCTTAACTTTCCTGAGCCCTGTTCCTACTTCTATAAAATAGGAACAATATTAACTATAGAGTTTTGTGAGATTTCAGTAACAAATATGTAAATTGTTTAGCAAAGTCAATAAATGATCATTTAAGTTCAGCACATAGAAGCAGAGCTCTGTCTTCAAGACAAGTCTGGTCTACAGATTGAGTTCCCACACAGCTAGGGCTGCACAGAAACCCTGTCTTGAAGAAACAAAAAACAATAACAGTGATAAATAATAATTAAATGAAACATAGTGGTGCATGCCTGTCCTCCTAGTGCTCAGAAGGTAAGGCAGGGGGCCAGCAGGTCAAAGGATACACAACATCGTGTCTCAAACCAAAACTAAAACAAAATAAGAGAATATAAATAAATAAGTAAATAAATAATTTACTGTTACAATGATGATGTTGGCACTGTTATTGTTTTTATTGTTGTTGTTGTTATTATTATTGTTGTTGTTGTTGTTTTTCAAGACAGGGTTTCTCTGTGTAGCCTTGGCTGTCCTGGAACTCACTCTGTGGTCCAGGTTGGCCTCAAATTTACAGAGATCCACCTGCCCTGCACCCTGAGTGCTGGGATTAAAGGTGATATCACTACTTCCCAGCAATGTTGTTGTTATTATTATGACCAGATTTTTAAAAAATAAGACCTGGAGAAGTAGCACAGCAGTTAAGAGCACTGGCTGCTCTTCCAGGGGACCTACGTTCAATTCCCAGTACCTACATGGTGATTCACAACCACCTAAAATTCCAGTTCCAGATCTGATGAACTATTCTGACCTTTCAGACGTGGTGCCCAGAAATACATGCAGACAAAACATCCATACACATAATAATAATAATAATAATAATAATAATAATAATAAGAAGAAGAAGAAGAAGAAGAAGAAGAAGAAGAAACAATAAGACAACAATAAAGTGGTTTTTTTTAGAACAAATGAAAGTGCTTTTCAGCCTTTTTCTCTTCACAACGCTTAGAAGATGATATCTAATGAAACATCAAGATAAGATGACCTGTGGTTAGCCTGTGGTTAGACAGGATTTTAGAAGCTCCAACCCAAGGGTAGATTAAAAGCAGCATCTCTCCCCTGGACTAGTGTCAGAATAACCTGAGTGGCCTCTTAAACCCCGGGTAGCAGCTCCACTCCCAAGTTCAAGAGTTCTAGGGCAGTACCCCAAAGATTTATATTTCTAAAAATTTCCCTGATGATGTGGATGGTCTGGGAACCACACTGGAGACTGCTGGTTTAAAGTGTTACCTACAGGCTCCCTCTGGCATCTTAGCCCAGAGTGAATTAAATTGCTGACATTCCCTTCTCTAATGTCATCTGAAATACTGTTTAACATCTCCCTACCAAAGGCCACACCTCTAGTCGGGGATCTGCCCAGAATAGGAAACACATTCTTGTCATCATTGCATCAGTAATAATGCACAGAGCGCTTACCCACGGGCACCAAACCCACAGAAGGTCCAGTTTCAGGCACAGTTACTTCCACTCAGGAAAGTCACTTTAAGCTAGTCTCTGTGTCCCCAAATCATAGTATAGCCTGATGGGGAAGGACAGGTGCTAGGGCCACACAGCCCTCCATTCAAATGCCAGATCCATCACAACAAGCCTGTGTGGTCTTACTTGAGTTATTTAACTTTGCCAGAGATGGCGGGTGGTTCGTGCCTAGAACTGCAATAATCTCTTAAGGAAAGAGAATTACTTTGAGTTCCAGGCAAGGCCAGGCTACACAGTGAGTTCCAGGCCAGCCTGAGCTACACAGTAAGACCTTGTATCAAAACAGTTGTGTAACTTCTCTAGCATCAGTTTTCCCCGTCTATAAAACAGAGACGATGTTAGCTAATGGGGTTGTTTTAAAGCCTTAATGAGATAAGCCATGTAAAGCCCATGTCATAATGCCCCCACAAATTACCTACTTTTTTATACTTGATTTTAACCCAAAGGCCGAAAAGTACTCAAATTATCTGGTTTTTTAAATTATAATGTAGAGGCTAAGCACAGTGAGACACATCTTAGCCCAGAAATCAAGTGGCAGAGACAAGCACCTGGTGCTACTTGGAAATGCAGGCACAGTTATTATAGCTCAGAAAACCCTTAACTTAACTCCAAGGGGACTGAAGACGTTAATGTAAGATCAGAGGCTATTAGAGAGAAATGTAGGGGAACACAAGCTATAGAAATAAAGGGGGGTTCCTGAATAGGACTCCAGTCACTCAGGAAATAGTGCTAGCCACTGACAGATTGAAGCCAGGCATGGTGGCACAGGCCTTTGATTCCATCACTCTGCAGGTGGAAGCAAGCAGATTTTTGTGAATTTAAGGCCAGTCTAGTCTCTATAGTGAGTTCCAGTTCAGCCATGGCTAATAGTGATACCCAGTCTCAAAAATATTGCTTTTAATTTTAAAAAATTAAATACATATGTAGCATAGTGAATGAAAAGTGGTGTCTCACACCTATGTTCATCCTTCAAGTGTTTGCTGAGTGTCTGGTATGAAGTGGCAAAAACTGGTGTTTTTTCTTTTGTTTTGTTTTGTTTTTTTTTTTTTTATGAGACAGGTCTCTCTGTGTAGCCTTGACTATCCTGGAACTTCCTTGGTAGACCAGGTTGGCCTCATATTCATGGAGATCTGCTTGCCTCTGCCTCCCAAATGCTGGCTTTAAAGGGATATGCCACCACCACTTGGCTGGCAAAAGAATTCTTCAACATGCTGCCAAAGCCCAAGCCCAGTAGGTAAGACAAACACAGTTGTCTGCAGACAGAACTCTTCCTGCACAGCCGCTGTTCACTGAGCAAGCATGCCATCCCTGCTAGGCACTCTTTAGGGTACTTCAGCTAGAGCACTGAGCAAAAGCCCTTGCCTTAGCAGGACTGAGATTCCAGAGTGAGGGAGGAGGTCCCATCAAGGAAGCAGGAATTCCCCAATGGAAAGCTGATCTCTGGCCACAATTGTCAAATGCTAGCTGCTAGACAAGTGGTTCTCACCCTTCCTAAGGCTGTGACCCTCTAGTACAGTTCCTCATGTTGTGGTGACTCCAACCATAAAATTATTTCGTTGCTACTTCATAACTGTAATTTTGCTGCTGTTATGAATGGTAATGTAAATATCTGATATGTAGGATATCTGGTATGTGGCCTCCAAAGAGAGCTCAGCCAACAGATTGAGAACCACTGTACTGGACCAAGGAATTTAAATGTAAATGTTCTATTTAACAAAAGATAGCAAGCAAAATTGAGGGGCTGGGACATGGCCTAGTGACAGAGCACATGCTTTGCAAAGTCATGAGTTCGATCTCTAGTACCATGGCCACAAAAAAAGCTGAAGTTGGTGTCATGCTTGAAGTCTTAGCTACTAGGGAGGCTGTGAAAGGGAGGTCACTTGAACTTGGGAATGAGTCCAGTCTGGGCATATAGTTAGACCCTTCTCAAAAGTAGACAACCAAGCAAAGTCTGGCCTGGTGACATAGACCCGTAATCCTAACTACTGAGGTTAGGTCCAAGACCTGCTGGACTAGGTAAGCATAGGCAACTTAGTGCGACTCTATCTCAAGTTAAAAACTAAGAAGAGGGCAGGATGCAGCTCACAAGAGAAATAGCCCCTGGGTTCACTCCCTGGTACTGTTTTGTTGTTGTTTTTGGTGGGGGTGGGGGTAATTTTTGGTTTTGGTTTTTGTTTTTTTAAGTTGAGCTAGGCAATGTAGAACACATATTTAATTCCAGCACCTGGAAACACAATCAAGCAGACCTCTGTGAGTTGAAAGACAGCTTGGTCTACTTAGTGAGTTCCAGACTAGCCAGGGCTATGTAGTGAGACTCTATCTCAAAAAAGATTTTAAAAAAATTAAAAGAATGGAAGAAGATATTTGTTATGTTCATTCTAGAAGTTCCAGAACTTTTAGGTTCCAAGAATGCTTTACTTGGGTATGGTGGCAGATACACTCAGGATGCACTTGGGATGCCCTTGGGAAGTAGGAGGAGGAGGATCGGAACTCCAAGACCAGCCTTAGCTACTTGAGACTCTGCCTCAAACAAACCACCACAACAAAAGCCATTTAAAAGTTGAGTTGAAGAACATGGGTGTCAGGCTGTGCTCTGCAGTAATCTGAGTGCTTGTGTACTTCTTGAAATCAGAAGGGAATTCAATAGACAGCAGAGCAGTAAGGAGGCCAAAGAATTCCAGGCAAAGTGTGCAGTGTCTGGGCTCTGGGCTGGTGGTGCCTGCACAGAGAAGCGTCTAGGGCCAGAGGGAGGGACCTTTACCTTCCCCAAACCTGTGCAGCAGTGCACCCAAGACTTCAGGCCTCTCTATAGTTCCAGGATTGTGAGGTTGTAAGCTGTCTGCAGGGAAGCAGCAGTGTTGGGCCTGAGTTTGCAGCCCTGTGTAGACAGACAGGTACCAGAACTGAAACCCAACAGCAGGGGTAGGGACAGGGGTAGAAGGTTATTGCCAACATGGAGTCCAGGGCTGTTTTTTTGTTTTGTTTTTTTGTTGTTGTTGTTTTAGCAGATACAGCAGATGGCCTAGAACTGTGCTCAGGAGTCAGAAAGGCCTGTATTTGAGTGAGACTCTATAATGTCTAACTTGTGATCTTGGTTAACTTAAGATGCTCCTCTGAACCTCTATGTCCTTGTAAATGTGCTCACTGAGCTTGTCTCACAGAACTGGTAAGAGGAGAGATGGCTTATCAAGTAGAAGCATTTCCACTAAGAATGACCCCTGAGACCCATCTCTGGAATTCACACAGTAGAAGGAAAGAACCAGTTCCCTTAAATTGTCCTCTGACCTCTACAAATGACGGGCCTGCCTCCATACACTCAAATAAGTAAATAAGCATTTTAATTTAAAAGATATGAAAATTAGTATCAAGCATTACTGTTATTAATGTTGCTCTGTGTCATTTTTGCCAGGCCCACTGGGTGGATGGGATTTGGGCTGCCCTGGAGGTACAGGTTGCCACTGCACTGAGGGAAAACTGTGTTCTATGCCGTATGAGGTCCTGGACTGGAGTAGCACATTTCCTACCCAGGCTAGGGAGAGAGAGAGAGAGACAGAGAGAGAGAGACAGAGAGAGAGACCTTCCTAGCAGCATGCTTCCTGACCTCGGGCTTGTTCCCTACATGGTTTTATCACTGCCCTGGTCTTACAACCCTGACATTAAAACAGTGTTAGCACAAACCAACTTGGGGACATGCTTCAGCTATCCCAATAAAGGACACTGGTCATATGGCCTCTCCAAAGAAGTTCAGTCATGCCAAGTGGCTCTTCTTTTGGGCCCTGACTAAGAGCTAGCTCCCCCAAAAGTGGACTAGAAACTAAATAGTCAGCTTCCGGCTGGCAGCCTCTGCCTGGCTTGGGAGCTGGAGGCATTCACTTCCACTGAGCCACTTGCATTTGCTATTTTAGGCTCTTCCAGCCTTAACCCAGAGAGGCTCCTGGTGTTGCTAGCACCTCACACTACTTGTGGATGCCTGGGAGAGCCTGGGCAAAGGCATCCTCATATGCATTTCTCTGCCCTTTGCTAGAGGCACCATGCTCATCCCTTCTTTGCATATGAGGAAACTCAGACACAGATAGAACTGAGGCCAGTTGTAGGTCAACTGCAACTTGGTCCCAAAGCCTTCAAACCCAGAATTTCAGGAAAAAAGGGCCACAGTTCATGCCACTAGACCAGAGGGTGCACAGGAGCTTGGCACTTTGGTGCTCTTGGACTAAAAGATCTGCTTCCTTGGCACCTTCTTACCTCCTAGCCAGCCAGCTTGTCCCAGATGTTGGAAGTTAGCAAGGAAGAGAGCAACCAGCCCCCTGGGACTAGCTCAGATCCTGCCAACTCCACTTTCTTCATCCCAGTTGCTGGCCCTGGACTCCACCCTCCACATGGTTCTGCTCAGAGCCAGCCTGAACCAGAGTACCCGTATTTCTCCCCAGAGGCCTTCTCTCTAGCCCAGAGGCATTGCTTGTAAGGATCCCTCCATGATCCAATAGATTTGTACAGACTCTTGTTGGCAGCAGTTCCTTGCTGGCTCCACTTCAAAGCCAGGGTGACCAGGCCCCTCCAGGTGTCAGAAGCAGCTGGCATGTTAGCAAAAGGCCTCTGGCAGGAAGGGGTGCTGAGCCAACTGCTCTCCACTGGAAAACAGCACATGTGGATAACCTTGTCTCAAGGAAGGCTCTGGACCTCTGGGGAGATGAATTTGAGTTCAAGATAAAGGGGTTATCTGTGGGGATGTCTGACCTCAGGTTGTCCCTGCCTTGGAAGACAAAGGTAGGGCCATAGCTTCCTGCCTGCCTTTCCCTGGTTCTGCTGCAATTCAGAGCACCAGAGCGTTCATGGATCAGAGCGTTTGTTTGGAGATGAGCAATTCTGCATGCGTTGTTTGTGTCTGATTTGTTTTGCCTTGATTTGATTTGTTTTGTTTGAGATAGACTCAATATGTAGATGAGGCTGGCCTTGAACTAATGATCCTGTTCCCTCAGCCTCTCGAGTGCTGTGACTACAGACACACACCGCCACATTTGGCTTATATAGGGTAGGCTTTGATTTTTATTTTTTAGTTGTTTTAATTTTAGTTGTTTTATTTAGATGGATGAGTGTTTTGCCTACATGTATGTATGTGTACCACGTGCTTACTTGTTGGCAGTGGAGGTCAGAAGATGGTGATGGATCTCCTGGAACTGCAGTCACAGATGCTTGTGAGCCACCATGTGGGTGCTGGGAACTAAACTCAGGCCTTCTGCAAGAGCAACACATGCTCTGAACCACTGAGTTATCTTTCTAATCCCTTAATTTTAAAAAGAAAAAGCATCTTTTAAAAATTAATGGCTAAAGAGATGGTTTGGCAGTTAAAAGCACATACTGTTCTTGCAGAGGACCCAAGTTCAGTTCCCAGAACCCACATCACATTGCTAATAACTGACATGTAACTCCTGCTCCAAGGGATCTGATGCTCCTGTCTGTCTGTCTGTCTGTCTGTCTCTCTCTCTCTCTCTCTCTCTCTCTCTTTCTCTCTCCCCACCTCTGCCTCTCTGTCTCTCTATCTGTCTCTCTGTCTCTGTCTCTGTCTCTCTCTCTCTCTCTCACATATGTATGTACTTAAAAATAAAATGAGGAAAAACTGTATTTCCTTGCTGGGTGGTAGCATGTTGTCTGTGTGCACATGTGACAGCAGAGAACAACCTGAGACAGGTCAGATACCTCCTTCCATCGTGTGCATCTTGGTTACTGAACTCAAGTCCTCAGGCTTGGTAACAGGTGCCTTCAACCAATGTGGTATCACCCATATATAGTGTTTTTAAAGATCAAAGCACCTTCCCATCAGTCTTCTGGACAGCCAGCTTTCCCCTCTAGTTCTAGTAAGAAAGCCAGTAATTCCATCCATGGTTGGGACCACTGACACTCTGACAGGGCCAGAAGAAGCTCGTTGGGAAATACAAGCTTCCCAGCTTTTGGGTGACTCCCTCCCACACAAGTCAGCCACAATCCCAGCTTGGAAAAAAAAAATTCCTAGTGCCCAGTTTTAGGTCCACTGATGTCCTCAGAGGCAGTCCTACAAGAATTGAATCTGACCTTGACTTCCTCCTAGCCTCTCTACCAAGACAAAAGGTCTAAATGCGGCCACTTGTCTGAGTCCCTATCATTCTGACCTGCTTCTCCAGAACTCTACTTTCTTCAGAATTGGACTTTCCAGAGCTGAATGTAGTCTGTAGGTTTCACCTGGTCAGGGACAAAGACTAGGGTAGTAAGCATGGCCTTTTCTCCTTATTCATCTCTTCATTCAACAGTATTTCTGGAGTGAGTGCCTGAAGTGTGGCTGGAGCCAAGCTGGAACCCAGAGTCAGATAACAAGCAGGAAAGAAAGGTGTTATCTGGCAGACCTTCCAGCCCAAGGGTAAAGCTCCCTGTCTCATACCTCCATGTCCCTCTTCCTCTGTGCTGCCAGCTCAGTCTATTCTACACCTCCAGGGGCAGTGCAGAGGACAGCCTCCCTAGCCTGCTGGTTTGTAGCACCCAGTGCCACTGCTTGCAATAGAGAAAACCTCTCACCTCTTCCCATGTGCTGCTGTCACCCAGAGTCATATCCTCTAGAAAGGTCCCTGTACCTGTCTGCCTCCTCCCACTTGCCCACAGGCATTTCTGACCATGTCTCAGTCCCAGCCAAGTAAACAGCAGGGACAAAAAGCCAAATGCAGCAGGCTACAGTGCCCCATTGAGGCTCCACTCTGCCATCTTCAGAGAAGGGTTGGCCTCTCTCCTCAGCAGTGTCCATGCCTTGGAGGGAGCAGCCATCTCCTTCTGGACATCATGGCCACCCTGAAGTCTCAACGGTTGTCCAAATGAAGGATCAAGAAGTGTTTCTAGCACAAGTATGACCAGCAACTCAAATGTAGGCCTGATTCTTGGAATCCCTGAGGTACTGACAACAGACTGCAGAAAAGATTCAAGGCTCAGATCCTCATGCCCAGTACTGATTCTGTGAGCAGCAGGTAGATAAGCTCATACTCCCAGCGACTTTACCCCTGACTAGGTGAGTGACAGGCACACATTGCTGAGCCATAAAAACTAAAGCACTGCTCTTGGCCACAAATCCTACTCTGCTAAACCTCTCTGAGGAGTTTCCTCCTAGAACAGCAAAGCCACCGTAGAGAGTGCAGCACATTCCTGGCGGTGTAGATAAGAACTGTTATCTCTCTGGCCATCAGGTCAACAGTCCAGCCGCTAGCTGCGCAGCAGGGTAGGTGTGGGGTTACCGCACCGCTTGAGTGCACATTTTATTTGTACTTTAACAAAACCTGAAACCAAACACAACAAAAGGAGGCTAATGTTCTAATTAAGAATGGCCTCAGGCTAGAGGGAGTGTTTGGGCTTTTCTAGAAGACCCAGGTTTGGTTCTCAGCGCCCACAGCTCACAAGTGCCATAACTCCAAGGCCTGCACAGACACCTGCACTCACATGCACATACTGACACACAGACACACACCTAAAAATAAAATAGATCTTTAAAAAAAAAAAAAGCCTCTGACAGAAAGCTGGAGCTAGTTCTGAGGTGGGGACACAGGGACACGGTCTATTGGTTTGCCCAGAAAGGGTTAGGGAGGCATTTTCCTAACATTCCAGAGAGGTGCTGGCAGGATTTGCTTGGAGCCTCAGAGAAGCAGAATTACCTCAGGAGCATGCTGGTGGGGAGAAACACAGAGAGAAGTAACTTCGAGACGCATCACTGTTGTGATGATGACTGCACAATACTAAACAAGACTAAAACACTGCCTTAAATATTTAATGGGTTGGCTTTATGGTATTTTAATTACATCACAATGTGATGATCAATAAAGATACACACCAGCTATGACTATCAGCACGAGCCCTAGGTTCCAGGTTAATGATAGAAGCATTTGTCATCTTTGAAAGCTTCAAGGCTTCAACCAAGGTTTCCTGAGGGTGAAGCTCAGCCCAGTGCTCTCCCGTGCCATTTGCTTTTGGCTGCTAAGGCAATTCCAGGAGTAGTGCAGGAAGGAGAGGCATTTATGTCCCTTCTCTCCTCCTGAGGTGTCCCTTCCTCTCTGGGTGTTCCTGTGGGGAGCCCTCTCCCTCTGCAGTGCATCTTCACTAACCCCAGGCCCCTTGTCTCTACTCCCTACTCAGCCAGATGTCTGAAGTGGATCCATTCAGTGTGCTCGCACTCTCTCTTCCCCTCCCTCCCCCCCCCCACCTCGGTTTATTTCTTTTGGATTTGTTTGTTTGTTTGCTTTTCCCTTAGATAAAGAACTCACATAACTTTTGAGTTGTGGAGCTGCAGAGCTGCTGTTAGTCTCGCAGCCGTTGATGGAGGGGCCTGAGCGCCCTCTTGTGGCCTTTGCAGCATTGCTGCTACCACTTCGGCCTCAATTTTTTTTTCCAGCAGGATAGCAAAAGGCAGCCTTTCTTCTCCTCAAGAGACAAAGAAACAGTTAAAGCTCTAAGATATATATGGCAAAGAATATAAATTAGCCCTAGACTCTAATTTATATGCTAATTCTAGTGTTCTTATTGTGCATTCGTTGTTTGTTTGTAGAAAGGGTCTCTAAATAGTTCTAGTTGTCTTGAAACTCTGTGTAAAACAGGCTGGTGCTGGCTTTAAACTCACAGAGCTCTGCCTACCTGCCTCTGCCTCCCCAGAGCTGGGATATAAGGCATGCACTTGACATTCTTTCTTCTTTTAAAAGAAATAGTGTGGTATAATGGAAGCACTCAGCCTTTGAAGTCATACAGACTCACAATTGACTCCTTTAGAATCAAAAACCCTCATGTGCAAAAGGAAGTAACCAGTCCAAACTCTTATGGTGCTGTGGGTGACATTTACTGAAGGGAGCTAGATTCCAGATGGAGTGCTCACTGTGGAGCAAGGCGTTCAGGAAATGGTACCTGTCACTACTGTTGTCATTACAGCTACCAGGACCCTCTCTCTGTCTTTGGGAATGTATCCCTAACTGTGACCCCTCTGATTCAAGGAAGTAGAGATTTAGAAAAATAGCCCAAAGCAAAAGAAAACAGTTTAAAATTTTAAAAAAGAAAGATAAACCCAGAAGGGCTCTGTCAGAAACAGCTTGGAGCTCCAGCTTCACTCCAGTAGAGGAGCCTGGCCCTCTGCCTGGCACACGGCTGGAGCCCAGCAAGTGCTACCTCCCTTCTTTTCCTGTCCCCCTTCAGCTACATCCCTGAGCAGAGTATGGACTTGGCCTTAGTGTGATCTCTTTACCAACTGAGCCGTTTCTCCTGGAGGGTGCTCAGTGGGGAGAGCAGAGGCAGGTGTCTGCAGTCACGGTCACAGCTGATGTGCATTCTCTGGGCAGAATTGTCCACTCTCCACCTCCTGCTCCCAGTCTACCTTCTGTGTCCCAGAGTAGAGGTGCCCATTGCTGTTCTGGCCATTTGGTAGCTTATTAAATCTCACTTGCCAAGACCCCTTTAAACCTCTTGGCTGTTCTTTTTGCCTTTTCTGATCAGCAGTATTTATTCGGAACTAAATGGTCCTCACTGCAGAATGAAAGGATTTACTGCTTTAAGTATATGAAAGGAAATCTTGGCTGCATTACAATTGCACCCTTTCTTTGCCCCTCCACCCCACTCTGCCCATGCTCCATGGACTGGTGCCACCAAGACTGACCTGGGAGCCTGCCCTTGGAGCTGCGTGCTCAATGCAGTTCAGTGACAGAGCTGGATTGATGGAGATGAGGTGACTGTAGGAGGAGCTTGCTTTTGGGACCCTTTCTCCAAATATGCTGCAGTCCTAAGGGAGACGGGAGGCCTAGAAACAGCTTGTTCATGCATAACTTTTGCCTCTGTCAGTCTGACCTTTTGTCCTCTAGGCACACACACGTGACATCTGCTCTGTCTCAGTTCCTCTCCCTCTTCCCCAGGATTGTGCTCATGGATGATGCCATGGACTGCTTGATGTCCTTCTCAGACTTCCTCTTCGCCTTCCAGATCCAGTTTTATTACTCAGGTGAGAAGGTTCCAGGCCCCATGTGGCTTTTGTTGGGGACTGTGTCATCTCCCTTTCTCATCCTGTTGTCTTTTCCATCTGTGTGCCTGGCACACACGGTTTCCATCCCCACTTCCTTTAGAGGTATGTTTCATCATGGCCCACTAACAGGATGTCTCATATGCACTGGTGGTCACAGGATGCAGTCTGCCAAGCCTACTGAGGAAACTGAAAAAATACACTGCTTCCAGTCAGCAGCTCAAAAACAAATCCACTTAAGTGATAGCAGCAGTAAGGACACCAATAGCATTCACTCATTAAAAACTTCCTACCTTCCAGCTGCAGTACTAAGGATGTTAGTCTGTTCACTAGTCCCAAGAGATAAGCTTACAGAGGTTAGAACCCAGACCTGTGCTTTTAGCCACCCCCTTGGCCCTTGATCACCAGTGGCCTGTCTTTTACCATATTCATAGCTTTTAATAAACACACAGCAAATCAGACACAGTGGTACATGATTGCAATCAAAGCTACACACAGGCGCACACGCACACACGCACACAGACACACACACACTCTATCTCAGGCTTCCATTCTGCTCCCCAGTTCATGCCGGTTGTAACTTTAAGCTCCTTCTGACTTAGTAGGATAAAAACAGATGAATAAGTCAATATGTATACACCTCAAATGTGAGTGAGTACAAATTACAAATTCTTACATCCATAAAGAGAGGCATAAAGAAAGCTATTTTTGGAACTTGGAGATCACCGTCTTGCCAACCAGTGCCTAAACCAGCTTTGGTGATGTGTTATGTTTTCTTGATGGCAGCCCAAGGGCTGTTCAGGCGGGATCATACCTGCTCCTAGCAGCATCAGCATCTATGTCTCATTTCTCTGAAACTCTTGGACCTTAGGGAAAGAGCAGCCATGATTGGGACCCTCTAATATACAGGGTCTCGGGGGTGAAAATAGGCAATAAGTCATTGTCACCAACAACAGTGTGCCTGCAAAGCTTGGAGAACAGATTCAACTTCAAATGATTAATAAATTAGCAGTTTGTAAGGTCCTTTCCTCCTCAGTGACAGTTTTTATTTTCTTTCAAGGTATATTGATTACACTAAAAGAGGCCCAGTCTGGGCAGTAACAAGGGTACTTTCTGCAGCCTCCAGTACACTTTCATGAAGCAGATGGCCTCATGAAATGGGTCTAACCAGTGAGAATGTACATGTGTTCACTTAAAAACAAAACTTACAGCACTTATTATAGTGCCTAATACTATGCGGGTACAGCATGTACTGGGACAGGAGAGGTCATCAGGGCATGGCCCCTGCCATTGCTCAAGGATCTTCCATTGGAGCAAGGAAATAATTACATAGGACACTTGTCATTGAGTAAGGTGCTCTGCACGTATGCAGTGGGGTCCCTATTTAGTCTAGGAACTGTCCCAGGTGAAGCCCATGGGAGTGTCATGAGGGCAGTGTCACTCCAGGTATTTTTGCATCTACACTGAGGCTAGACAGACTGAACTATCAGAGAAGGGAAGAGATGGCGAAAAATGAAATGCGACCTCCTTGCCTAAACTGTTGCTTCCTATTCCTGTGGTACCAGAATTCCTGGAGAGTGTGGCTGCCATCTATCAGGACTTGCTGTCAGGGAAAAACCCCAATACAGTGATTGTCCCAACATCATCCAGTGGGCAACACCGACAAAGACCTGCCTTGGGTGATGCTGGTATGCTGGATGGAGTGGAAGCATCACTGTTCTATCAGCGCCTGGAAAACCTGTGTGACCGACACAAGTACAGGTGGGCATGGGCAGAGGCCCCACCTCAGCCCTGGAGATCAGGTTGCTACTGAGAACAAGCCTCCAGCAGAATATTTTGACTGGTTCAGGGTTTCTATAGCCCAGGATGGTCATGATTTTAAAACATGCCCATGTCTTCCCAAAGCAGGTAGCTCACTTTCACCTAGGAAAGACTAGCTGAAGTGACTGGCTTACTAAGGAAAGACTAGCTTTGGCTACTTGAAAGGGAAACATTCACAGAAAGGAAAGGTTAAACTGTTCTGTATGGCACAAAGGTCCCGGAGGGACATAGCCTCCAGGCAAAAAACTAACAGTAGCTGTGTCCTCTTCCCCTCTCTCCTAGGTTCCCTGTAACAGAGTTAGTTATGGGGGTGGGATGTGGCAGAGCACGTTCCATCTCTAATTCCACCAGATAAACAGCAGTGAGCATACCAGCCCTCTTCTGCAGTCTGGCCCTGCTCCTGCAGGGTCTCCCAGTTTTGAGTATCCTGCAGGTGTGGACAAAAAGAGCACTTAGAGTTGAATCTGGCCTCCGAATTCTCCCTTTTAGCTGTCCACCACCAGCGCTTGTCAAAGAGATCCTGAGCAATGTCCAGAGACTGACTTTCTATGGATTCCTTGTGGCCCTCTCAAAGCATCATGGGATCAACCAAGCCCTGGGTAAGCAGAGCTCAGTATGATTATGTGTGTTCCTCCCAACAACACAGGAAACAGCTGGCCTGTCAGCATGGCCCTGCAGGGGTAGGATGACACTGTCTCTGATTTCTCCAGCCTAGAAGCTGCAGTGTAGATAATCTGCCTGTGCCTAGGAGGTCCCTCACATTCCCGCGTGACTGTGACTGCTGTGACTGACAGCCTTCTGCCCTGCCCCAACATGAATGAACTGCTGTTCTGTTTCCTGGCGTAGGCCTGCCAGCCCCTCCCTACAGGATCCCTGGTTCTGCTCTAGGGAGTGGCCTGCAGGTTGGGCAGACACAAAGCTATTTACCCAGTGACTCTGGAGATTATGTATCAAAGCAACCTGGATCCCATTTAGAAACAGGGCAAAGGTGTGTCTGGGAGGTGGTTTTTTCCCAGCTGTGGGTGGGGGTGGGGCAAGAAATCTGATAAATCTAAAAAAGAAAAAAAAAGTAGAGACTGGCCCAGTTTTAATACCTCTCATTTTTATCCTCACTGGCTGGTGGCCTCCACCCACTGCACCCCTCCCCCATGCACAACCACTCCTCTCCCAGGTAGGGACCAGCAGGCCGCTCTTGCTCAGGAGGTCTGTTGATTTTTGTTGTTTTGAGGGAAGGTCTCTTTGTGTATCCTGGAATGTACTAGGCTGGTCTTAAACTCAGAGATCCGCCTGCCTCTGCCTCCAAGTGAGTACTGGGATTAAAGATATTTTAGTAAGTTTTAAGCACTTACTATTTATGTTTTTGCTCAGGAGACTATCCTTGTGTGATTAGATCCAAGTTCCTGAGTCTCCGACTCAAGGCATTCCTCCCTCTGTGCCGGTTTAGGGAATGGCATCAAGGGAAGGGCAGTTAACTAACAGCTACTAAATGCCTAACACAATGGGCCAGAGGCTGTACTGGAACCTTTATGCTTATTTCTGTATACATACATCTGCCAGAGTTCTAGAGGAGACAGGGAGCTAATTAATCAGACTGGTTACTCCAAGTCAGAGACCTGCTCAACTAAGTTAGATTCATAGCAAGATTGCTGGACTAGGGCTAGAGAATGGGCCGACTGGGAGTCAGATCCAAGAGCCAGCGGGGACTCTCAAGCTGTTCGTTCACAGTCCAAGGAACTGGCCACTTGTCTACCAGTGACTTCTGCAAGCAGGAAAAGAAAAGCTATTAGCAATGATCACTGCCTGTGTTAACCTCACCTTCTGCTCAGGCAGTACCGGCACACACCTTTAGTACCAGCACTCAGGAGGTAGAGGCAGAAGAAGGCAGATCTCTATGAATCTCTGTGAGGCCAGCCTGCTCTACAGAGTTTCAGGAGAGCCAAGAATACTGTTTCAACAACAACAATAATAACAGAAGGAAGGAAGGAAGGAAGGAAGGGAGGGAGGGAGGGAGGGAGGGACGGAGGGACGGAGGGACGGAGGGACGGAGGGACAGAGGGACAGAAGGAAGGATGGAGGAAAGGAAAACAGAAAAGGAAAGACCTTTCTGAGGGGAATAAAAAGGAGGCTTGGGCAGTGTTCTCTAAGTACTGATTAATGGCTAGTGTGTAGGGTAAGCAGTGGTAGAAGGCAGCATGTGTTAGAAATAGGAAGTTGGAAATAACCTGGTTCAGTTTGTGGAAGACTGTGAGGTATCCCTGAAACACCCCACAAAATCATAAGACAAATCACCTGATGCCTCTTAGTGCTGGACACTTTTGAGTCTGAAGCCCAGCACCACTGATTGTCCAGTCTAGGGACTAAACTACCATTAAGCCCCGTTCTTTTAATATTTACTGGCAACAATCTTCCTCTCTGTAAATTTCTATCCCTCAAATTTCAATTGTATTTATCCCCAGGTACCAGAAGGGAAAAAAGAAAAAAAGAAAAAAGAAAATTTACTCTTCATACACTTCCCAATAGTCTCACCAAACTATGCCCTCATGGCTAAGGAAACCAATCCAGACAGATGTTAGTATCAGACCTCACATGGGACTGCTTTTCTCCCCACTAAACACATCTCCACATATCCCCTGACTTGAGGACATACAATTGGCTATTTTCTCCCCCTGGAATTAGCTTAGGCCATTATCATCCAGCTCAACACCTGAGGCCTCAAGAACAAAATACCCAGTGCTGGTCATAAACTACCTCCAATCTTGTTAAGGGGATTGATCACCTGTTTGTAGATATCTCCTTAGCTGTCACTCTTGTCCCAAATGAAGAAAGGAAAATAGTGAGACTCACTAAATTTATAAAGTGGTACCCAAGACTTCATGTTCCACATTAACTTTCCCTGGCCAACCAGCTGTCAGCCATGAAGGCAGAATATCTGCTGCCTGGTTGAAGGGCCCTCATGTTTTATAACTTCACTCCAAATCCCTGTCTTCTAGGAGCTTTGCCTGACAAAGGAGACCTGATGCATGACCCAGCCATGGATGAGGAGCTGGAACGGCTGTAAGTGTCAAGTGGGAAGATGCTGCCCTCTTGTGGAAGTCAAATCTGTCAGATGTGGCTGTGCCCCACTGTAGGCAACACAGCACTTTGTTTTTAATACCCCATACTGGTCAGGGAAAGGCTTGGGGCCAGGAGAGGAGAGGTACCATCATAAGTCCTTGGGCTCTGCTCAAGTCTTAGAGTAAGTGTAGAGGCCCTGATCTCTGAATAGGAGACTCATCACATCACCCTCTGGGCTTCTTTCCTTCTTCAGGCTGGTCCAGGTCCCAGGCCTGGTCAACTCCATCACTGCCACTTCTGAGGCCAGCTGCCTGCCTTCCCGAACCCCTCCCCGGGTTGGTTCCCCATGGAAACCCCTCCATCGCTCCCGCAAATTGGATGCAGAGAGCGATGGCTCCACTGAAGAGACAGATGAGTCTGAGACTTGAATCTGAAGGGTTCCATCTGTGGCCTGTACCTTGTTCCTACCACCCTGCTTTTGCTGCCCTCACCAGACTTCTCCAGCATCACTGTGCCACCCTCAGCTGGAGAAAAGGGTGAATAACAACCCTAGTAAAACCAGCCCAGTTCAATGATCCCAAAATCCCCTAACTCATGCTCTCAGTGCAACCCGTTGGGCCCTACGCTGACATGTTGTCCCAAGGCCACTTCATCACAGAGAAGGGTATTGGCTTTAGTCTTCCGTTGGCAGGGCTGCTTATGCTTTTAGTGTCGTCTCAGCCAGCCCATGATCCTCCTAGTAAGGGTAATTTTTCACAGCAGCTCTTACAAGGGAAACATGAATTAGTAATGCAGGGTCTTCATGTTGGAGGGTGATTCCCGAGAGCATGTGCTGGGAAGATGTATCAACTGACCTTCTACTGGAGAGATCAGCCACTCACTAGCAGGAATAAGAGGGAGGATGGGTAAGAACTTCACTTTCAAAATCTGCTTCAAGTTTGTATCAAATAGTCAAATTTGTGAAATGAATAAAGTCCCTTGTGTCTGGTAAGCAATGAGTCTAAAGCCAGTAGGCTCTGGGGAGGGAAAGTGTGACTTGGATGCTTTTCTGACTGAATGGGAGGTGGAACCTGAAGGCCATTCCAGGATGGAGACCTGCCTCGGCTGACAGAGGACCTGGTCTCCTAAGATGAGGACAGCCATTCAAAGCAGGTGTTTTGAATATGGCCTGAGTGTCCAGTCAGGTTCTCTCCACCTATGAGACTGTGGCCACAAGAACTAGATAGAGCTTCACAGCCTTTTCCAGAGTTCCATTAGATGTTTGTGAAGACCAGGCCCCAGGTTAGGGCAGGGGTGCACGTCTGTACAAAGCACAGGCCTAAGGTTTTGGAGCAGATACTAGAAAAGGTCAGAGGTGCGCCTCATCTTTCTTGAATGAGGTAGATTTCCACAAAATAAAATCCACTAAGGAGTCATGGCAGAACAGGCTGCCTGCTCCAACTATGGCTGATGTCACCACTTACTGGACACATAATTTTCCCATTCTTTCCTGCCAGTGGATGATTGCAAGTGGTTTCCAAAAGCCATGTGGTGCCAAGCCTACCTACAGGCATCTGAGTGAGCCCTCAAAGGTTCCTCAAATTCTGGTGTGTATCAGAACCACTGAGAAGCTTGTCACAGTGCCAGTTACCAAGCCCGGAGTCTTATATACCAAGTTGGAGTTGGAAACAGAAATCATGTATTTCCAACACCCCAGATGATTCCAAGGTACTAGAGCTTGGAACGTGGCTCCCTGTACCTGCCTTTCTAACCCTCTAGTTCCTATAGTGGCTTATGTACAGTGCTGAGGAGTTCCAAGGACAGAGTGGCCCTGTAAGGAGAGGGGCTTATACATAGCATCTCTAACTCTTCCAATATAATATAATATTATATATATTCTGAATCTTTAAAATGTTTTTCCAAGCCAGGCATTTTTAGTACATGTCTGTCATGCAGCACCAGGGCTGAGACAGGAGGATTTCAAGTACAAAGCCAGTCTGGGCTATGGAGACAGTCTCCAACAAAAATAAAAACAGACCTCAGATGACAAACAGGTCCCTGTCTGCCTCCTGTGATGAGGTGCTGAACCACTGAGGTTGCAGACAAACTAAAGGGCCAACTAACACCACCTCTTTCCTCCACGTGCAACAGGGTGGTGAGGTCGAGGCTGTACCGGACCCCGCGGCAGCAAAGGGGCAAGGAGCCAGGGGCCTTTGGCTTTCAGAGAAGAGACAAGCTGGAGGCCCTGGAGAGAGTGCCCTCAGCTTTGGCACCGACGCCCAACTCATATCGGTGGGAGCCCAGAGAGTGAGCGAAGGGCCACGCTGGGCAGGGAGGCAGGAGGAGAGGACACTGACCCACAGGGCCCCGTGGGGGCTTTATTTTGACACCACTTTTTCAATACAAACAGTGCTGAAAGAAAGTCATGTCCCTCTGGGGAGGGATGAGGGAAGTGGTCTGTGTTGTTTGGGAGCCCAACCTGCAATCCACAGGTAGAGAGGTTGGGCCCAGACTGCCAGCATGGCAGGGTGAGATGGCACCAAGGATGACACAGTGCGTGGCCCAGCTGCCAGTGGATGGAGCCTGCAGCTGCAGGTCCTCACGCTCTCACTGGCTGATGGGGTGCTGTCCAGGACCCCTAAACCCAGGATGATGCAGAGGATGAAAGCTGAGCTCCGCGGGCTTCTTTCTCAGAGTCTCAGCTTCCTCAGCTAAGAGATTCCCAGCATCCAGGCAGGACACACAGATGAGACTTGCCATGGGGCCAGGCAGGACACAGAGAGAGGGTCTCAAGCATAGACAGAGGGTTTTGCGATCCACAGTATGGGAGATAAAGAAAGGCTCTCAAACACCTAGGCAGAAGTCAGCCTCCACGGGGAGCTGTGACAACGGAAGATTGCTCAGGCCTCCAGCTGATCCCAAATAAAACCTTCAGGTACCAAGCAAAAGTTTTAGCTCTTAGTGAGCTACCATGGTCCTCCTTCTCCTAACCCATCCTTCCCTGGAACCCACAAGAGGCCACTGACAGCAGCAGCAGCGGCAAGTTCAGAACTCCCCCCGAGGGCTGATACAGCTCAACTCTTACTAGGCCTCCCCTGTCTCCAGAAGATGGAGGCCCAAGCCCCCAGACCACTTATAAGGATCCTAGAGCCTGCAAAAGCCTTATGCCTTCCCTCCTTGGGGAAGGACTCCTCCCCTCATTCCCAGTGCAGCAGGCCAAGCAGCAGCAGCTTTGGGGCAGGACTGGAAGGAAGGACAGACACTAGCATGGAGGGAGAGTGTGAAGGGGTGAGGACCAGGACTCAATGCACAGGCTGAGGACAAGGGCTGATGCCGACCATTCCCCTCTAAGATCCTCCCAAGTCATCCAACTCACACACCACACACACAGTCAACAAATCCCCAGATCCACAAGACAGGCATCTCTGGCCTGGGAATCAGGGTTCTTGCAGTCACCACCACAGGCCTAAGCCATGGAGCCTGCATCAGTAGGAACCGTAGCGATCCTGAGTGGGGAGAATAAAAACACAAAGTCAGTTTCTAATCGGCAGAAGCTTCCCAGTGTACACAATGCCTCCCCAGTACACCCACAGCAGAACGAAGGCTGGCTGCTGCAGCCGGCTGGGGAACCCCATGTTGGAAGTATGTGATGGAAGCTGGGGTGAAAGCCACCTGGATCCTAAGGAGAAGAGAAGTCCTGCCTGACAGGACCTGGGAGGGAAGGGAGAGCAGTAGAAGTAACAAGCTTAGCCAAATCAGTGCAGACCCATTATCACCTCAGGGAGAGACTAGCACAAAAACAGGGATGGAGACTAACTCTCCTGCCAAGAAAATCAAGTGCTCTCTATAGAGCTGCCCACGGCTATGAAGCAGTGCCTAGATACAGTAGAAGGCAAACCTCTTTTCACTTCTTCCCAGGTCCAGTAGCCCAGCCTCACCTGTAAAGAATTCATCACACCATTGGCCAGCACAGCCATCTTGCCAGCCACAGACTTGACACCCTGCTTAAACTGGGCAATGTCAGCTGTAGGAAGTACATTCCCCAGAGATACGGTTCCTGTAAAATTAAGGGAAGGGGTGATCAAAGCTCTGCAAGAAGCCCTTCCCTGCAACAGGGCACTCCAGCTCTGCTCATTTGGTACCTGCAACAACATAGAGGCCCTACCTCCTCCATGACCTCCATCCACGTCCCCAAAAAGGTCTGAAGAGCTGATGGCACTGCTGCCTGAAAGCTGCTGTAACCGAGACCTGGCTTCATACTGTGTTGGAGAAAAGACAAGGTCTGGGCAATCTTTAGCCAGCGATAAAAGAACTAATTTATGCCAAATTCTGTTATTCTAATGCCAAAGCCCAAGGACAGACAGGAACACTCAGGCTTCTACCTGATGCTGCCAAATATACAACTTCACTAACCTCAGAATCCACCTCTCTACCAAAGAACATGTCAGACGAGATGGCTTTGGCTCCTGCAAACTTCTGACGTGCTTCACTGGACTCAAGACCTGAGCTGCGACTCTCCACTTCCCTCCGACTTGTGGTTCTGTGTGGGCAAATGGAGAACACCTCTGTCCCTTCCCATTACCACCAGGGAAAGTAGAGTTCAGAGACCAAAGACTGTACCCGTAGCTTTCTGACCACAGCTTATCATGTCTATCCTGTGACTTTGGGATTTAAGAACCTTTCCCCCTAGTAAGTTCCAACGAAAGAATGCCAAGAGGTCCTCTCCCTTTTCTTCACCGAAGCCAACATCAGACGGAGTGGAATATGGTTCTGAGGGCTTAGGGCCACTGTGGTCTCACTAGGATGCAAAAAGAAGGTCCTATCATCACTGCTGCTGTCCTTGCCCTACTCAGAATCTGAAGTGACCACGTCTGTTTGCCTGGCTTACCCCCACTCACTTACCATAACTATTCAGTGCCACGATCACTGTCTCAGAATCATGCTACTGTGGATAAGAGGGCCATGCCACTCCACTGATGAGGCACAGGCTCTAGGCTGGGGGTTTTACAACTTTCCTTCCAACAATCCAGTGAAGTTATTGCTATTGTCCTATTTTACAAATGGATAATATATAGTAACAAAACATTCATTGTTCATAGGAAGATGGAGTAAGATTCTTAAAAAGTCAGGGGCCTACCAGGTGGAAAGCATGGGCTTGATTCCTAACACTGCAGTCAACCAAGCCAGACGCATACAGCCTCTGGAAGGGACAGCGGAACTGAACCGGGAAGCCAGGCTCCTCCCGCCTGTCTGATGACCGTCACCAGCTGTATGTGGTTGTTTACACTTGCTAAGATTACATTAAGAAACATTACAAGTTCAGCTCCTCGGCTGCACTAACAGCCCACACAGCTAGTGCAGCTATCAAACATTCCCATCACTGCATCAAGCACTGCCTGCCCACGCTACCTTTCTGAAACAGGCCGGATGCTGGAGATGGTAACTTCAGGTTCCTTCTCTTCTACCCTGTCCATACCCCAGGCTACATCTGAATCCCAGCGGGAACCAAAAGTTTCTCCCAAGGAAAAGGGGTTATCCTTGTACCTAGGGAGATAGCAGAGTAAGCAACTCAGAGAAACCTGTGAAGGAACAAAACAGCCAAGTGTCTGTCCCAGCAACAGCCTTACTTTGGGGGTCCAGAAGCAAATGTTCCAACATCATCAAACAAGTCAAGCTGTGAGCGGGAGGATTTTGCGCTCAACGGGGTTTCCTGTTCAATCATCTGCATCTCAGACAGCACAGAGTGGGAGATGGAGCTGTGGAAAAAGCACAGCAGGCCAAAGGCTGGTAATGAGCATCAACTGTTCACAGACCAAGAGCAGAAGCCAGGCTGATGGAGGTTTCCCCAGCCACCACCCACAGTGTAGCGCCCTGCCTGTGCATTGCACTGGGGCAGTCTAGGCAGAGAACTGTACTCTGAACTGTGTGTAATGACCTGGGTCTCTCAAAGGCTTCTCCCTAGACTATAGCTACTGGTTGTCCTCTTAATAATGTACACCAAATGATGAGTGGTCAGTCTCCATTCCTCCCTTTTCGGTTCTGGATTGCATTTTCTGAGGAGACTGGCTATGTGAGCCAGATCCTCCTCCCTCAGCCTTTCCAGTGTTGGGATTACAGGCATGAGCCACCATGCCCAGCTCCATCTCCAGCCATACTCAGAACCTCATTACAGCACAGACTCTGTCCTTCCTGAGATCCTGACGGATGTACACATGCACAAAGCAGAGCATGAAACACCAGCTGATCCTCATGGGATCACAGTGAGTTCTGAATCATCCCATCTCTTAGAAAAGAGGAAGAGAAGAAAAGAGTATTATCTCCTAGCCCAGGGTCTGGCCATGCAGCAAGACCTGGATCTGCCAGTGTTCCCTAGAGTGGGCAGCAGCATAGCCAGTGCCTCACTCCTGTCAGGATCCGTTGTGTCACAAACTCATGAATAGATTCCAAACTGAAAACTCCCAAGGAATGAACATTTTGCAACTGGATTTTAAATAAGGTAGACTAGATTTAAGTAAGAGATTCTGTTGCACTGTAAAAAAGAAAAAAAGAAAAAAGAGAACAAGCCACAGAGGCTCAGAGGTTATGAGCACTGGCCGCTTTCCCAGATGACACATGTTTAATTCCTAGCACCCACATGCAGCTCACAGCTATCTCTAACTCCAGTCTCAGGTGACCCAGTACTCTCTCGGACCATGAGTCATCCTTGACTATGTAGTTACTCTGAGGCCAGCGTGTTCAAAGAAAAAGAAAGGCAAAACAAAAAATCAGCCAGGACTAATAAGATCCTGTCTCAAACTAACAAACAAAACAAAAACAAGAAAACCAAGGCTCACTCCCTAGACCATGGCAGGGGAGAAATGCCTCTAATAAGGTGTTCTTTGACGTCCACATGTGTGCCATAGGACATGTAGGTCCCATAAATACACACAAATAAAAATATAAGTAAATAAAAATGTAATTTTAAAAGATTTAGTAAATGTTGGTGCTCAATGGGGTAAAAGCATTTGCTACTAAGTCCAGTGGCCTGAGTCTAACCCCAAACCCTCGGCCAGACAGTAATGGGAAGAGATTCCCATAAGTTCCCCCTGACATCCACCATACACACTGGAACATGTGCGCGCACACACACACAGCAGAAAAAAAAACGTAATAATAAAAAAAACCCTTGCATACTAATTTTTTAAAAATAAAACAAACAACAACAAAGCCCTGATATGGGAGCACATTAGAAGCAGCACAGGAGGATCAGGATCTTAGGGCCTCCTCAGCTATACAGCAGATTGGAAGCCAGCACAACACAGGAAACAAACAAACAAACAAAACCCACATACACTTACATCATACATGAACACAGACATTCACACACTCCTGCACTTCACTAATGACACTAGTGTTTAAACTAGCAGCATACAGACTGAAAGGGAAGGAGTTAATACCAAGTATATGTTCTGAAAGATTAAGTTACAACAATCAGACTTGCCTTGGAAGGTATAGTAGTTCACACCTTTAATCCCAGCACTTGGGCAGAGGCAGGCAGATCTCTGAGTTAGAGGCCAACATGGTTTACAGAGTGAGTCTAGGACAGACAGCCAGGGCTACATAGTATTAAACAAACAAAACTACAAATGAATTTAGAACTAAAAAGTCAACTCATTTACTAATTGCTAGGTTTGGAGCTTTGAGGAAGCTGCTTACCATCTGTTTCCTCATCGGTACAGAGGTAGTAACAAGGCCTCCAACCTAAGACTATTATGTCTAAGACATTTCTTATAACGAGCCCGTGCCTCCTGACAAGAGCCTAATTGCAGCCAGGACCTTGTCAATGGCACCAACTTCTTCACTATCTCCATCATCTTTCTTTGAGACAGTCTCCCAGGACCCAGTCTGACTTTGAATTCCTATGTAGCCAAGATCACTCTCAACTCCTGCCCCGTCCACTTCCACATCCCACGTGCTAGGATCACTGGTGCAGGCCACCATTCCTTGCAGATACATTTAGCCCAGGCTAAAACTTGCTATATATCAAGAATGACCTTGAACCTCTGATCTTCCTGCCTCCAGAGTGCTGAGATTACAGACTTACACCAACACACTAGTTTTATATAGTACTGAGGATTGAAATCAGAGCTTCATGCATGCAATACAAACACACTATCAACCGAGCTACATCTCCAGGCCCCAGATATTTTAATTTTTAAAAGATTAAAAATCTATTACTATCTTTAATTCCAGCAATTGGAAGGCAGAGTCAAAAGAATTGGACTGGGAGTTTAAGGCCAGCCCAGACTACACACTAAAACCATCTTAAAAAACAAAACCAAAGCCAAGCAGTGGTGGCGCATGACTTTGATACCAGGACTTGGGAGGCAGAGGCAGATGGATTTCTGAGTTCAAGGTCAGCCTGGTCTACAGAGTGAGTTCCAGGACAGTCAGGGCTACACAGAGAAACCCTATCTCAAAAAAACCTAAAAAACAAAACAAAACAAACAACCCAACAAACCACTATTACTGCAATCTCTAAATATTAACTCAAAATGCTTCAGAGAGCAGCTCTGCTTTTGTTAAGCAAAGCACAGAACACAAACCAAGTAGTTCTGGACCAACTGATTTCCAGCTAGGCAGTGGTGGCCGGCCACACACTCATGCATGCACGCAAACACACAGGACTCCCCAACCCAGAGGCATTTGAAATGTGGGATAGTTTGAGGTATTATGGTATCTGGAAGGACGAATGGCATTTAGTGGACAAGGACTCAGAAAGCAAAAGGCCCTAAGGTTCTCAGGTCTTGGGGGAAAAAAACCGCCCAGTGGCAAAGCAGTCATATTAACAAGTGTCACCCTGACCTGGAATAAAACAGCACCTGATCCTGCTCACTTAAGCAACTAACACGTGTGGGCCAACCACTGTCCTAGGTACTTTAAGACAACAAAAAACCCTCTCTTCAGCCTCAGAGGAAGACTAAGCAAGGAACCCTGACTGGCTGGGTAGACCCTGTTCTGGCTCCCAGAAAAACAATTGCATTTTTCTAACACATCAGGGCCCAAGCCTCACCTCCGGGACACCAAGCCCATGCCCAGCCTTTCAGCCTGCTCTCGCTTCTTTCCTTCAAGGTTCTGTAGCTTTTTCTCCTCCTTCTTGCGATCAATCTGGAGCTCCTGGTAGGCCAGACGCATGGAGGCAACCCTGGAGGGAACGAACACTCAGAGGCTGCCATCCATGCCACTTGCCACCAACCCCCACACAAGCCAAGGGCACCACAGCAATCACGCACATGGACTCTTCTGCCTGCTTCTTGGCATCAGCTGCCTGCTGCTCTCGGAGCTTCTCTGCCACCTGGGCCTGCCGCTCAATCTCAGTAAAGCTCTGGTTGCTCACCTTCTGAGCTCCCAGGCCTTTCTTGGCACCCAGCTGAAGAGAAAACCATGTGATGTGGAGTCTGGCCAGCCAGTCTCCTCAGCTCCCTCCCCAGTGTGGTCACTGTAGTCACACCCACAATGAAGGGGGTCCTCCTTCTTAGGGTCAGTGAGCATTCTAAGACAACAGTGTTTCTCTAGAGCTGTGATGAGGAGCTTGGCACAGCTGCCGCACAGGTCTCAGGAATGAAGGGCAACAGGGACTGCTGACTGGGGTCTGCTGTGTGCCAAGCTCTCTAAGTACTAGATGTGCTTGCTCTTGCTTCCTGCCCAGGAGCACCCTTAAGACGAGTATCTTCAAATCACTTTCACAGACAAGGTTCAGACAAGTTCTGTGCTTTTGCCAGTACAGGGGAAGAATTGAAGGAGCCCAACTACAGCTCGCAACCACCCTATGATATTACCTCATCCCACCTACCCCTTTCTTAGTTGCTGCTGGCTTCTTCTTGCCAATAATGGAGCTTTTCAGTTCTGTGTGAGGAAGAAGGTGAGCATGAGCTAGGACAAAGGAAGGTCAGAGAATGTGGCTCAGTCCACACCAAGCAGCTTCCCAACAAAAGCATGTAAAGAATTCCTTCAGATGGAAAGGCAAAACTGCCACCACCAGTTCCAACCAAGACTGCTCAAGCCAAAGACAGACAAGGTTAGGGGAGCTCACTGATGCCCAAAACGTCACAGTAAGAGCCTATACCCGAGGCACCAAAGACAAAGGGCCCAACCAAAGTGACAGCTGTTAGGCAGGGAGCTGCTCAACAGCCCCAGCTGCTAGAGCGGAAGCTGGCAAGCAGGCCTTCCCAAACCCGTTACCTCTGGTAGAGGAGGGCCCTCTAGCTGACAGATACATGGACTCTGGAGGAAAAACAGATGTGTGGCTAACAAGGACCAGCCCCAAAAGCTTCATAAAGCTCCCAAACCCAGAAGCCTATGCAGAGCCCGCTTCAAAGTCTGCCTTCTCACAGAATCAACTGGATAGTCACTGGCTTCCTGCCCCAACCCCCAAGAGTCAACAGAACAAACCAAGGTCAGCAAAGGAACTGTTTACCATAACCAAGTCTGAAGGCCACAAAGGAGTGAGAAAAGGCTGAACTTTGAAAGCACAGTATTGCCTCTAGCCATGAACAGCTCAAAACTATCCCCACACCCCATGAAATGGACAAAACAGGCCAGTCCTACCTGATACCAGTCCCATTCCAGCCTCCCATCCTTTGGCTAGATCTACCCCTACACTCAAAATGACAGCCATCCAGGCTTGTCAGCTCGAAGGCTCTGAGGTCAGTGTGTCAGCCAGAGCTTCAATTCCAGTGCCCACCCAAGAGGGGTCAGTTCCTCAGTGTCCTATGGTTAGTTCACATGAGTAGGCGGCAGAGATCTGAACAAATATTTGAGGCCCACTCTCTCCCAGCCTCCCCACACCTGGCAGCTGTCATACCCAGAGAGGCTTGGGGTGAGGTTCCAAGAAGATCAGTGTTAGGGCCATGTTCAGGTTCTGTGGATACAATTGACAAGAGTTACATTAAGGAGGTGGTAAACAGGCTGGCTTCCCTCAGCTTGCCATCAAAAGATGTATGCCCACCCCTTCCTCCAAGGACTGAAGTGAAATGTTCTCTGAACACCTATGTCCCTGGCCAAGTGCCCATTTCCTATACCCTAGTCCTTTTCTAAGCCCAGGCACTTGGTTGAGATCTGAGCTGAACTCACGTGCCAGGCTACTGCTCTCTGAAGGTAGGGCTGGTTGCTGGGTCCCTGGAGGATCTGTGGCTGCTGTATCCCAAGCAGGGGCCTAAAAAGGAAGCCAGATCACAGAGGCCTCAGTAAGCTCTCCTAAAAACCCACAGCTACCCGTGGGTAGGAGGCACTGCTCCCAACTATAAGACAAGACTGGAGATTAGCAACCATACTCACCAGTTGCCACGGTAGACAAATGTAGAAAACCAGCATCTTCAACTTACTGCCGAGCCCATCCCCCTAACTGATAGAGCACTAACAACTGTTACATACTGACCACGCACCAGGCACAAATCCACAGGTGCTTACACATACAACAGGTTCAGTTGAACTACTATGTATAGGCCCTATGAAGTAAGCATGTCTCCATTTTAGAAACTGAGTTTTTGCCAGATTGACTTGGCCACATCACAGAAACACTTGCAGAGAAGCTGAGATGTGACCTGAGGCTCCAACTTCAATACCCATTGCCAACAGAGGGGAGACCTTTCTTCTAGGTGGTCACAGGGGAGGCATTCCTCATTGTTTCCAACTTCTGTTCCTTTTTGGAAAATATAGAAGTTGTTTAAGGTCCCTGGGATTTCTTGAGCTTTCAAACTATTCTCTACTCCAGGACCCATTTCTAAGGAGGATTCCACTGCACTCTCATAAGAAGCAGGCAGTCATTACCAATTCTGAACTATAAACACTCTCACCTAACACACGAATTTGTCATGATCAAATGAATTTGTCATGTCAAAACAGTATATACAGCCTTGGTAAGTAAAGCATTTGTCAGAGGAAATATCCCTGTGGTGCTCACCTGAGTATGTTCCGTGAAGAAATCAGCATCTTTCTTCTCTGGAGAGTGACTAGGAGCACTGTTCATACTGTCTATCCAAAGCTGGAAGGGAGAAGACATGTGAAGCTCAGGGCTGTTAACATTTCTTATCCCAACACCCTAGCCCAGGAGCCAGCACTCACATCAGTGCCATGCCTAGCCAGAGCCGCACTCCCTAATTGCCGGATCTTCTCTCGGTACATCTGGGCAGCTCGGCTGTTATATTTGGTGTTAGCATCGTTGGCCATACATCCGTGTTGGCGGAAAAAAGCAGTCTGGGGAGCACAGAGAAGAAATAGGTATGTGCAAATCCTCTCACCAAAGAAAACTGTAGTCACACTATAGGAGACACTTTACTAAACAATTAGGTTATTATTTATATAGGATGACATATAACTTACATCAGCAGATTTTCATTGAGCTAAAGGTCTTCCAAATTTTTTTTTCAAAATAAGACAGAACAACAACAAAACCCTTAATTTTTATTATTATACGTGCACCATAGCGTGTGTGCAGAGGTCAAAGGACAACTCCATGGAGTTGGTTTTCTCCTTCCATTTTTATATGGGTTCCCTGAATTGAACTCAGGTGGCCAGGCTCGCTCAGTACACACCTTTACTCAACAACCAACCTCACTCTTCCCTCCTCCAAAATTTCTCAAAAAAAGAAAAAAAGAAAAGAAAGAAACCAAAAAACACCATGCCATCATCCTCTATGAGACCAGGGAATGAAATCTAGAGGGCTGAAGAATGTATGTACTTCTCTCTCCAGCTCTCCTCCCTCCAGGAGCCCACAAAACCCCAATGACTATGGAGACACAACTACATTCATTGGGCGTTTTCCGAGAGCACCTGTCTAGTTCAGTTTGTATTTAATTAAGCCTCTTTGAAAGAAGCTGTTTAAAATTTTCTAAATTTATAAAACAGCGTGTGGCATGTTCCAGAGCTGCAAGTTCTCTCAACAGAGAAACAAAACTCACTTCGAAGAAGTCAAAGAAAAGTACCCAGGCAGAAGGACAGGGGTCGAGGAAGGTAAAGGAACGTTACCGCATTGGCATTCCCGCCGACCTGCATACACCTCAGCTGCAACCAGTTCCAGTTCGAATCCAACTCTGTGGACCTGTGTACAAGGGCTGAGTGTCACCTACCCACTGACACCAAAACATGCCTCCCTGTCAAGACTAAACCTGTCATTTGGCCTCAGGCTTCTGTGGGTGTCCATGAACCATCAGTCACTGCCCCATTTCCTCCTCTCTTCCCTGTATTTGAAATCATTGCTCTTCACCCAATCCAAAGAGTACTAATTATTTCTAAAAAGAAGATCCGAAAGGAGGTCGACTTCTCAGGAATGAAGGCACATTTGGCTGCATTGGCTCTTCTCTAAGAGGGTCAAAGTCACACTGGAGACCTATTGGGACAATTCTTCTGCAATAACAAGGTCAATGCATCTAACTTCGCCCCCAAACTGAGGCTGAATACCATGTTAACCGTGAGGAGAGAAGCCTACAGAGGTGGATCCCCCCCCCCAACCCTCCTCTGTAGGCTAGAACTCCCGCCAGGAGGTACCAAACACCGAATTCAAAAAGGTCCAAGTCCAGTCGTCCTCTTCCCGTCGCTGACCATACACATAGCCCCTGTGGAGGAACAGCAACCTCACACAAACCTACCTGATAAAGCTGAGATGGACACCCAAGGAGCGATGCACTCCGGAGCAGTCAATACACAAAAACACACCATACGTGATGCTGGCCCAACTAGGACTCTTGGCGCCACAATCGAAACAGGCCTAAGTGGAAGAGGCGACAAGTGAATGGTTAGGGCCCAGAGTCGAAGCCTGGCGCTAGAAACCACAAGAAAGCCTCCAACCTCCGTCCCCATCCTCCCTCAGACCCCAGGGGTCAGGAGACGTCTTCTCCGCCGGCGCTAGGACCTGCCCCTCCCGCTCAAGCACCTTGTTGGTGGGAATTGCGCGAAGCCTCTTAAAAAGAGTCTGGATTTCGGTCTTGCTCGGGCCCGCCGCCATTTTCTCTCCTTCCCAGACACCACCGCGACAGACAGGTCCCGGCGCGGGCCAATCCTCGGCGGCGAAGGCAGGCTAACCGTGCCGGTCACGACAGGTTAGCCCGCCTACGAGTGGAGTGATTCGACCAGATCTGGGCCAGTGAACGTCGGGCGGGTCTGAAGCATGACGTCAGCAACAGGGAGCTCCACAATGGGCCTGATCGTGAACGCCGCGCTGCGCCTGGCCAATCCGCAACCGGAGCGGGCGACGGCTCGTGGACTGGCCCAAACTTCCTCGCGAGTTTCTGCTGGACGCTGGCACCCTACATACCGCTCGACCACTGGTTGTGGGCGACAGGCAGGTAGCCATGGCAACAAACATTGTGATGAGTTACTGATGGATGAGTAATGATTAACAATCTCCCAAGTGCTCCTAGTCCCATCGGGAAGACATTGGCAGGGCTCCAGCTTAGCTCACAATTCAGCAACTGGCCTGGAACAGAGGCTGGCACACAACAACCTTGATCGCAAGTCCCTTCCAGTCCAGATTACAGTCCTGAAATTCCAGAGGCAGTTACCAAGAGGCAATTGCCTGCCCAATCCCAGTTTCATAACACACGGCGTGCTCACCCCACCCCACCCCCATGCCTTCCACCAGCAAGAGTGGGGTATCAAAAGATGCTCACAACACTTGGTGGGGTTTTTATTCTTGATCAAATTTAATACACACTACAAGAAGTCACAAAAGAAGGTGCTGCTAGCCCCAAACTACATTCTCCCCAACCTCACCCCAAGAACTTAAACAGTTTAGGAACTGGATCCCCCTGCTCCTGGGGAGGCTCAGGCACCTCTCAACCCTCTGTCATTCCAACCTCCCAACCTGCCCTCAACCTAAACTCTGTTGTCCTCTTTCTAGACACAGACCCCTTCCCTTCATAGGGTCTGTGGGGAAGACTTCCTCCTGTGGGAACAGAGGGACAGCAGCAGCATATGGTTCAGGGCCTTCAGGTCCAGAAATCCAGGAAGGGTTGAGCTCTGGCCCAGGTTAGAGAGACACCGTTGTAGGGCTGTCAGGGCACTCAGGCGCCCACACATTCTACATAATTGGCAGGGTACAGACCAATGCGGCCACTCTGCAGCTGGCCCTGGCACCAGCCCTGCTCATCCTCCTCACTCATCTTCAGCAGCTCCTCCCCTGGAGAGAGAGAAATCAGTCACTGCCAAAGGCACTGGCTTCACTGGTCTCAAAACTAGGTCACGGACTGGGGGATGGGATAGCACAAGGGCCTACAAACTGGAGGATACCCAACTCAGACCAGGATAGGACACAGCCAGGAAAAGCCACCCAACCTTAGACCCCACGGAAGCAACTGTCAGTCTACAGCTGGACCCTGAGCAGCCCTTGAGAATGGAGTCTCTGGCTTTGCTTTTCTACAGCCCTGCTCTAGCAGGTAGGATGGGCTGAAATGGGGAGGAACATGAAAGGGCCCCAGCATACCTGCGCGGAAGCTCAGCTCATCAGCTTCCTGACCTGCGTAGTCATAAAGTGCCCTCACCCTCACCCCAGTGGCAGCTTTCCGGGGACTCTCCTCATCTGACCAGTCCTCGTCCTGCCCACTACTAGAGAGGGAAAACACAAGGGGGCAACTCAGGGCACAAGACCGACTGTATCCAGTACGCCAGACAAAGGGCTTTGCCACCTGGAGGATCGCTAATGAGGTGGGTGGGAAGGAGCTGAATGAACAGTCATACTGCTGTCACTCACTACTGTGAATGCAGGTCCAACTCTGTGCATAGGGCTGTTATATAGACAAACTGTGATGGACACTGGACCATGGAGCAAATCTAAACTTCTGTGGAATTAACTCTCCCATGGTGACCCTCAGGTACTGATGTGATGGGGAAGAAGTGGTGGGAACAAGCAACGGAGCTGCGTCTTTGTTTTGACCAGGATCTCAGCCCTCACCCTGGGGATGACGGGGACCGGGGTGGGGGAGCCGTGCCATCTCTTGTAGGTACAATGCTGGTCAGAGTAACCTCATCAGGGCTCCGGCCACCCTTCTCCTTCCGGCTGATGGCTCTCTGTGTGTCTAAGGACCATTCCTGTGGAGAGATTTTGGACCACCTTCACGGACTTCATCACAACCTTGTCATCCTTTTGGGACCCACACTGAGCCCAACCCAAGTCCCATCCAGCCTATAACACCTGCCTCAAATTGTGGCCAGTTCATGGCCATGCCAGGCCCATGTGTGCTACGCCACCAGCGCAGGTCTTCTTCATCACTGGCAGACTCGATGCCCTGCTGCAGGTCTCGATGGAGTTCATGGAACCTATGAGGCACTCAGTTAGACAGGGAAGGCCAAAGCCCCTAGAACTTCAAGTCATGCAGCCCAACCAAAACCCAGAGGTCAGGGGAGTGTGCTGGCCATTCTTGTCACTACTGGAGAGGTCAGGGGAGTGTGCTGGCTGTACTTGTCACCCAGAGGTCAGGGGAGTGTGCTGGCCGTACTTGTCACTACTGGAGAGGTCAAGGTGCTGATGCAAGGTGAGTAACACATCTTTGAAGAAGAGAAGTCGCTGCCGCTCAGCAGCCTGGCAGCTCTCAAAGGCCTGCTCCATGTCCTCCATGTAGCGTGGGGTATAGCGATTTAGCTCTGCCAGGGTCTGTTCATACTGGGTTTTCATCTGGGTGAGAAAGAAGGGAGGCAGTGAGGACAGACTGCCTTCTACCACTCAGGCCTGCACCAGTATTCACTGAGTATAGCCACAGGCTAGACCTGAAGCTAGCCACCAGGGGCAGTCAGGCCTGAAACTCACTTCCTACCCTCAGGGACTGACAGAAGCAGCCTAATAAGGGAAGTGACACACAAATAAACACCTAGAAGAATCTGGATGGAGCGCAAGACAGGGTCAATCTAGGTGATAAGGTGAGATAAATCAAAGTAGGCTTCCTGGAAGAGGTGTTATAGAAATGACACCCCTCAGGGAGGACGGAATGCTAGAGAGAAGGGCACTGGGGCAGGGGACAGAGTATGCAATATGAGAACTGATTCCAGGCAACTGAGTCCCCAGCTGCCGGAAACCCAGCCAAAACTTTCTTGGGTTAAAAAAAGAAAATGCTTTTTTTCAAAATCCCATTCCTCTCCTGGATCAAACATCGAATGTCCTCATGTTTCTCTGTGTATGTGCGTGCATGTGTATGTGTTGGAGGCAGAATGTCAACATGGCGCGCCTTCCTCAGTTGTACAAAGCCCTTAGACAAGCTGGCCATCCAGGTCCAGGAATCCACCTGTCCCACCCGTTCCCGGCACACACCCACTCTGACAGCACCCTTTCCCACTCCAGCTGCCTCCCCGAGCTTCTACCTTCACAACCAGCACTTCACCAACTAAGCTATCTCCTCAGGCCTAAGGTCCTCCTGTTTGTTTGTTTGTTGAGACAGGGCCTCACTACAGTAGCCTCTGTTGGCCTGGAACTTCATGTAGACAGGGCTAGCCTCTATATAGACCAGGCTAGCCTTGAACCTATAGAAATCCTGCCTCTGCTTTCTGAGTGCTAGTATTAAAGTGTGCACCCCAACGCCCAGCCCAAGTTTTAGTGTTAAATAATCATCTCAAGAAGGGGTGGCATCGGGAATTAGAGCAGGAAGAGCCTAGGGTCTGAGAAGGCTCCAGAAAGCTTTGCTAGGGGACCGTACCTTCTCTGCCTCCTTGGTGCAGCGTCCCACCCGCTCCTGTAATTTTCGAAGCTGCTCCTGGGACATGGAGCTGTCTGCCTTCGCGTGGCTCTCCCGGGTCTGGGCTGTCTTCTCATCCTTGCGGGCTGTGTGGTAGCTCTTCTTAGAAGCCTCAACCTAACAAGCACGAGAACAACTCAGAATCCTAGACACCACACCCTGGTCCCGTGCAGACCTGGAAGGTGCCTGCCTCCAGTAAGCACTGCTCCTGGCCTCACCTCCTTCAGCCTCTTTAGCCAGGGCTTCTGGGCCTTACGGAAACCATCCTCTGCAGCCCGGCTTTCCCGAAAGCCCCCCAGCACTGGCCGGTGGAAAGCCCCGCGCTGCCAGGTCCGCACTCGCTCGCTGTCTGGACCATGCAACTTCTCCCTCACTTCCAAGTGCAGCTCGCTCAGCCGCTCAGCCGCAGTGAAGAAGGCATGCCAGGCCTTCTCCAGAGTGCCGTATTGTGGGCCTGCAGAGGGATGAGCTTGGGCCAGGTGGGGTTGCTATCTTGAATACGACCTTCCCCTCTCCCCAAATCCTGCTCTGGGTGCCAGACAGGGGCGTGGTAGGAGTTGGGGTGCAAAGCTGAGGAGCAGCAATGTCAAGTGCTGCGTTAGGATTCCCTACTCAGCCCCGACTCGAGCGATCTCATGAATCCTCTCCTCAATGGAAGGGGCAAAAACAAACAACTAACCTAGAGAAGTTAGGTTAACGTGTTCAAAGCAGAGTAAAGCCAAGTCTGCCGCACAAACTCTATGTGCCTGGGATCTTTCCACCCAGATAAAAGACCTACACTCCACATTTAGCTTTTTCTAGCTGTGACTTCAGCCAAGTCCCTTCTCTGACCTTCATTTCTGTTCTAGAAAACAGGTGGACGAGGAAGACAGACCCCTCTTGTCATGCATGCTTGATGTCTTAAATTCCATCCCCAGTACCCACAAAACCTCAAGAGGCTATTCTGAGGCTCTCACCCTCACAACCTGTGAGGCCTTTGGTAGGCCTGCATACTGGCTCACCCTTCTCGACAGCACCCCTCCACTTCCGGGCCCAGTCAGCCAGCTGCTGGGCATAGGCCTTCTCAATTCGGGCACGTTCTTGGAAGCAGCTAACCAGGTCCCCACACAGCCTGTGCCCATCCTCAACCCTCTGCACCGTCCGTCTGTAGTTGCCAGCCTGGAGCACAGAGGAAAGATGGCTTTATCAGCCCCCTTTCCAGCTGGGGCTGATAACTAGGCTACTCCCTGGACAGGTGGCTGAGCCCAGAAAGAGAGGAACAGTTTACTGCCACTCTAAACCCAGTTCCCAACCACTTACCTCCCAGAAACTGCCCCCTAAGACCTCCCCTCCAGCGTCCTCTTCTGGGGCCATGGTATCCCTGCAGCACGGAATGGTGGCGGATGTGATGCTGTGGAGGGCAGGTAATTAAGCAAAAAGTGAGACCTAAGGTTGGGGGCTGGGAAAAGGCCTAATAGTCCAAAGTACCACCCAAGGAACGAGCAGAGGAATGGCCGAGCAACAAAGAGTTAGAAGTCCCCAGAGAAGCCAGGAGAGAGGCAAAGACAAAGATGGCAGCTTCCAAGTTCCCTTCTCCCTCTGGATCTACCCATCTCAGTCCATCCTCTACATACCTGGGGTCTCCAGATCACTTCAAGGACCCGTGTCCAAGTCTCCAAGCTGCCACTATGACTCTGTCTTGACGTTAACAAGAGCACAGAAGGGAGTAAAGAGTGGGAGCCTCCAGTGTCCAGGGCGGTGCCCAGTACCCCCAATATAGCAACTGCTGTCAGAAGTGCCAGATTCCAGGCCGAGAATGCCAGACCGGTCACACAATCCAGCAAGGGATTAGGTGACAGACAGGGGTGGGTGGCAGGCAGAAAGCCCCACACTCCTACTTTAGATGAGAAGAGAACTCTTGCCTAACTAGGCCCCTTAGATGACAAGGCAACCCCATGAACAAACCAGTCCAAGTGAGGAGGTATCCTGTCACAGCCCAGCAACTGTCCACACTGAGCAGAGTGGGAAGAGACCCAGAAGGCCTGGGCCCCGTCATGGACAACTGTGTTTTACTGCCCTAAGGGAGCCTCGGCTCACTCTGAGGTGGAAATTCCCCCACCTAGTGAGCGTCCATGCTATGGCTGATGTAAAACTCAAAACTAGGCAATGAACCCTAAACACTTGAAAGATCCATCATTCATAAGGAGACACTCGCCAGCCCCCAACCACCACACAACATCCAGAAGTGTCCTAAAGGGACCTGAGATAACAATTCCATTCTGATTTCAAAAAGCCCAGGGTGGGGCATCATGAACAGCCATCAAGCCACACAGCCAGAGGAGCAAAGTGAAATTGAAAATTTACCCCAGAGTCATTCAGAGTCAGTTTCTTTCTCTCTCTCTCTCTCTCTCTCTCTCTCTCTCTCTCTCTCTCTCTCTCTCCCTCTCTCTCTCTCTCTCTCTCCGTCCCTCCCTCTCCCCCTTCCTCCCTCCCTCCCTGCCACTAGAGGACAGAGTGACATGCAGCCTCTTGCCTTCAGGTAAGGTCTCAGCTCTCCCCAGTACCTACTGACTCTTAGTCCATAGAAGGAAATTGTTTTCTTCCCTGAGATATCTCAAGGCCTAAGGGACAGTTGGGTCAAGAGGACAAGAGTATGACATTGCATCAACCAAAGCAGGACTCTGACACAATGCTCTCTAAACTAGTAAACCTCTACTCATTCTCAAAACTCCAAACTTCCCATAGCCCATGTTCCTAGTCCCACTCACTATACATCCCACAAGTTGTGACTGGGTCTGTGTGAAGTCATTGACAGACTTCTGCAGTTTCAGTTCACAATACCCCCAGGGAACTAGAGTTGGTAGCAACTAAATCAGAAAACAAGGGACTGGAGGCATAGCTCAGAGATAGGACATACTTGAGGCCAGAGGTTCGGTCCATCATCAGCACCAAAAAGGAAAGAAGATGTCCCATCTGAAGACCAGAAAAGCTGCTGGCTACAGCAGCTCTGAGAAAAGCCCGGTCTAAGCTGACTTCCTACTTCTGCTGGCAGGAGGGCGACCTGCCTCTTCCCTGGGACCCCATTAGCCTACAGGCAATGAAGATCCCTGAACACAGAGCAAACTGCCCCCAGGCTCCATTAGATCCCCACCTTGTTTCCTCTTGAGTTAGCCCCACTTGTCCAGAATGGCTTGCCAGCCAGATTGAGGGGTAAGGGAGTAGAATAGTAATTATAAATCATTGGGCCTTTGGAGCTGCCCCAGTGAACCATCCAGGACCTGGGGCCCCTGCCTACTCCAGTCTCCCTGCTCCTGGCTCCCAGGAGAAATGCCCCCAACCCGTTCCTTTTCCCTGGCCCCAGAACAGAGCAGGCTGTGTGTATAGTGCTGGCACCGCTCCCTCAGGCCTCACAGAGCAAACACAAGCTGGAGCCCCAGGCACAGCCAGGCTCAGCACCCCAGCTTCATCCAGCTCTGGGTCCTGGCACCTTGGTCCCTGTTGAGGAGGATTGGCATCCTGTGCCTCCTGACATTAGCAGAGACCCACATCTGAGTAAACACATTCTACCACAGCAAGAGCTCCGAGAGCAAGAACAGGTAGTTAAAAGCTTTCCAGCCCAGGCTCTCCTCCTAGCCTATCAGAGGCTTCTGGGACACTGGTAGGGTCTCTTCTCAGCCGCTAATGCTGAACTGGGAGTTCTGGGCTTCAGGACAGAGCCCACTCTCCCCACCTGAGCTTCAAAGGCTTCTGCCTCAATCCTCTCTTACACATAAGTCAGCCCCCACCCTTTTCCAGTAGCTGGGGACACAGGCCTGAAAGAGAGCAAAGCCACCCTGCCCAGCCCAGTCCTATATCCTGAGTCACAGGCTGCGCCCAAGGGCTTCCCCAGCAGCCTCTCCCAGCCAGCCTGTAGATCTAGAATTTGGAGGTGCAGGAGGGGCTGGTTGCTGATCCAGAGAGGGGCACTTAAAATCAAGAGACTGGCACAGTCTTTTGGAAGGCTGGAGGAGGGGGTGGCTCAGAGAAAGGGGGAGGAGGCAAAGCAGGGAGGGGCATAACAAAGGGGCACTTTTGGAAACCCGACCTGCCGGCTGAGGTGCCTGCTCGCTGATGACGCACTCCTAACCTCGAGCCTCCACACCAAATCACAGAACCCAGGGGCTGCCGGTCTTTGGCCTCCACCCTTATAGACAACACCACCCGACAAACCACCTCCGAATCCCAGAAGGCTCGGTGTTGAACAACTCCAAGCCGGTAGAGCCAGCCACACGGATAGGCATAGCCAGGCCTAGACATGGAGGCTCTAGGACTTCTTGGACAAACTTGTTGAACTTGGTCTCGGTGGGGAGGTGGGGCCAGCTGGTTACTGCGGCAGAGAAGGGGAGCTGCCTACTAGGGTTAGCCATACAGATGGTGGCGCGAAGGGGCGGGGGGGGCGGGCTTTTTACAGAGGCCCCTTCTAGGGCTCCAGAACGGGCGCGAGGAGAGCAGTTTGGGACCCTCAAGGGGCCCCAAGAGATCACTTGCTCCTCCAGCGTGGACGCCCCATTTCCCCTGACTGGCCTGAAGAAACGCCTAATTAGCGTAGGAGATGAGATGGCCTTGCGCTCAGTGGCAGCCAATGGCCGGGGTCTCCCGCGCGGGAGTCCGTCCCATTGCCAACTTCAGGAGTCGGAGGACCAAAGAGCGAGCTAGAGCCACCGCGCCACTGCCGTGTCTCCCAGCATCCCCTCCTAAGCACTTACCGTGTCCTCTCAGGGGCCCTCGGTGGGTTAGGGGGCTCTGACCACGCTCGGTCCGGAGTCCTACCACTCCCGGGTCCCGGCCACCGCCTCCTGGAGCGCTTCGGGCCCTCCCCCGGGAAGCCCGGCCCCCCGGGCCCGCCCTCTCCTCGGAGCCGCCGCCCCAACCCCACCGACAGCATCCCCGCGGCGGGGACTGCAGGCATCCCCGTGCCAGGTGGCTCGGAATGCAAGCCATAGGATCTGTTCTCCATGATGCAGAGAGAGCCAGAGCCAATAGTCTAAGGTGGCGTAGCGAGGCTACTAGAGAACTAGATTTGAGCTTTGTCGCTCTCCGACCTTTCCAGAGCCTGGGACGCTGGTGGGAGTGAGCGGGAACTTGCACACTAATCACTGAGGTGGGATACAGGGACAATGCTGCATTACATTCTTTGCTGAGAACACCTTTCTTAGACTTTAGCTACGGGGAGACAGGTTCACAACTACCCACTCCTTGTAAATGTTTGATTCACACTGACATGAATGAGGCTTAGAGATACCTTCAGCGGTTTGCCCAAGATCTCTAGTCCTGCAGAAGCGAGACTAGAAAAGCCATTTCTACCTAGAGCAGCTCTGCGTGCAGTTCTAGCGCGCATTCCGAGACCTGAGGCAAACACGCGGTTGGGTGGGACAAAAAACACGAACTCTTCCTCCTCCTCCTTCTCCTCTTCCTCCTCCTCCGTGTTCACAGTTTCAGATTTTGTATCTCAACTCATCTTTAAATTTCTTGGTCTCACCTCCTAGTTCAGTGTAGACTTTTCCCGAATCCTCACGATGCCACCCCACCCCAAATAGATCCGTTCTTCACTGCCCCACCCCCAACCTCTCGGGATTTCAGAGCCTGTGGGTCTGTTATTTATATCCACTGGAGCGGTCCAAGAATGTTCTGAGGCTGACCTAATCGCCACCTGCTCGGCGTTGCCGCCCTCCTGCTCCCTTCTGAGCCGGGTGACCCAGCAGTGGTGCCCCGGACCCGAGAGACAGGAGGGAACGGGCCAGCAGGGTCCCAGCCTCTGGTGCTCAGGGGTCCAGGAGTCACAGTTCACTCCGGGTTGGAGAGCCCAAGGGACCGCTCCTTAGGGGACCGTGCGCGCTCTGGGAAGCAACCAGCCTAGCTGCTCTTTCCAGAACACACATTTCCAACTCAGCCCCCTCCACTCCCTTAGAAGTGTGAGTACGTGTGCGCGCGGATTTTTAAAAGACAACTTTAAAAATAGCAAAATCGTGTTGTTTCTAAATCTGGAAGGAATCACTGACGTATTCTTTGCTCAGTAGAGTCCACTCACAAGATAGAAAGAGGGGCTGCTGAGGACAACGGTAACTTAGGAGTGACACCAACTGTTGGAGGCTAACATAGGAGCATGAAACTGTCTCTTTTAGTTGCCTCTTTTAGTTGATGCGTGTCACCCGTGGCCTGGGGACTCTGGCGGTGCGGGTGTAGCAAATCGCGAATAGGAGATTTGAAACCTGAGGTTGTGGTTTCTGAAACCAATTTCAACACCCACTCTTTCAAGGCTTGGTCAAATCTTTTTTCTTTATCTGTCTCTGCCTCTATAAAACCTGACAGGTAACCCAGCTGACCTATCACTGGGCCACTGGGCCGTGTGCCCCAGTTAATTAATGATTGCTAAACAACTGCAAATGAGAGGGGCTTGGGAAATGTCTCATCACAGCCTTGGTGCTCTGCAGTATCTGGAATCAGTTAACATCACACCTAGCGCCTGGGGGCGTTTAGGCACCTAGACAGAATGTGTGAAAATACAAGAATGAAATTAATTACAGAAGCAGCCTATTAAAACCTCATTAAAAATAAAGTTGGCAGCCAGGCTCTGGGATGTGAGGAAGTCAGGATATAGAGGCTTGGGAAACAAGGCTGTTCATCAGACCACAGGGAGAAGAGTATGTACAGTGGAAAACATCTGGCTTCCCTTGGGTTCAAATCTGGAATCGGAAAGCAGAAATGTTGCAGTTGATCTTAATTGTCCCAAAGGTACTGGGAGGGGGCAAAGGACAGAACATTGTGAGCTGTAGATGAAAGGAAACAGACATGTGCTCAGAACCCAGCTCTCAGCTCCTACTCCCCAAGGGGCTCAGGTTTCCATGCCCTATGAACAGACCCCTTACACAGTGCTTCAGTTCAAGATCAGATGCCCAGGCACAGAGGGCCAAAGCCAGAAACCCAGCAAGAAGCCACTTGGCTCAGAGTACCAGGTGGCAGGGTGTTCTACAGCCAACTTTCAGGACACTCAGCCTCACCTTGAATTTCTGGAATGTCCTAACCACTGAGCCTTCATTTGTTTGTTTATTCACCTGAGAAAACATTTGGATTTTGCTTTATGCTAAACCCTATACCAGGTTTTGGGAATATATAGAGAAATAAGGCTGAGCCCTATGTATACAACAATGAAAGATGTGGAGGGACAGTCCCACAAGTAAACCGAGGCAGGAAGGACCACCTTACACAAAAGCACAATACTTGGCTGGGCTTGATGAGCAGCAGTTAGTCATGGAGAGAGGTGTTCTAGGCAGGAGCAATAGGGTGTGCCGAGCCCCAGTGGTGTTAGTCTGTGATTCTATGACCCAGCAATTCCACTATTTAACATCTACCACAGACAAATGTGTACAAATAGAGACAGAAGTGCCCGGATGTTTGTATAGAGCACTATACAAAATCCAAGAAAATGAGGTTCGAATGCCCATCATTGATGAATAGATAAAGCTGAGGGTTATTCTACTATTCCAGAACAGAGGGAATATATTTTTTAATTAAATATTCTATTTGCAGTGCTGAAGTTCAAACTCAGAGCTCTGTTTCTGCTATGCAAATGCTCTGCTCCTAAGCTCCACCTCAGCCTGATATACACATATTCTCATATGACGATCTCCAAGATACCGTTAAGTGGAAAGAAAATGCAGAACACTGTTTGGAGAGGAAATACACCAGACTGATTTTGGAAGCTATGTCTGGGATTGGAGTCTCAAGTTGACATGTTGGAGGAGTCGCATCGAGATGCTGAGGTGTGGCTCAGCAGTTGGTGGAAAGCTTTCTCAGCACATGAAGACTTGTGGTTAATTCCAAGCACTGAAAATAAATTAATGTACTTATGTGTAAATTCTGCAATGTTGTTTGTTTTATAAGACAAGGTCTCATAGCTCGGGCTGCCTTTGAAGGCTGGTGACATAGCTGATACTGGCCTCCACCTCCCCGTTGGGTAGGATTACAGCAGTGTGCCATTAGGCCCAGCCAAACGCTGTAATTAAAATGAAAACTGGTGAGGGGTAGTCTGTAGGGTTTGGGTCTAAAACTCAGATGTCCAATAGAATTTTTTTTCAAGATGGTTTTTCTGCATATCCCTGGCTCTCCTAGAACTAGCTCTGTAGACCAGGGCAGCCTTGTACTCACACAGAGATCCACCTGGCTCTGCCTCCCGAGCACAGGGCTTAAAAGCATGCACCACCACTGCTTGGTACATTTTCTGCAACAGTAGAAAGGTCCCACAGCTGTGCTGTCCACTTGTAGCCACCAGCTACACATGGCTCCCGAGCACTTGGATTGTAGCTAGTGTATCCAAAGAATTGAATTTTATTCTTTTCTTTAGTTGGGGGTGGGTCACCTTATGTTACCAAAGCTATTCTCAAACTCCTGGACTCAAACAATTTTCCTGCCGCAGCTGTTTTTTCTTGGGGGGATGGAACCCAGGCCTTACACATACTAAACACACACTCTACCCAGATTTACCCTTCTAAAACGTAGCTCTGGAAGGAGTTCCCTATGGAGGGTGAAACACAGCACACAGAGGACTCCAGGGAAGGTGAGGCTCTTCTGAAGGCTGCTTTGTTTCTCAGGTTTCTCTAAGCCTCTGGATATTACCCCAGTATTCCTAAAAGGCAGCTGAGTAATGTATCTGATTTAACTGCTATGCCTTTAAGATCCGGGTGGAAAAACTGGTCGGAGTTATGAGAGTGAGGGGTTACCCTCATTAGAGAAGGCTGATTCACAGGAAGAACAGCAGAGGAAGGGCACTAGAGAGGAAATGCAAAGCAGGTTACAGAGCAGAAAGCATTTTCCAAGTGTAGGAATTTGCTCAGGGTAGAACCTTTGGTTGGTACCACAGACAGGCAGGAGGTAGCCAGGAACTACCATGGCATCTTCAGCTTCCAGCTTGTGTGTGTGAGAGAGGCTTCTGCTGAGAGGGGCTGCCCCGGTGGCTGAACAGTGATGATACTCAATGACCCTTTCACTGAGCACATTTTCTGTGAACGCCCCCAGTGTGCCAGATACCCTCTGGGTGTTCAGCCTTCAACTTGGAGAAATCAAACAAAATCTCTAACTTCCTGGAAATCTCCAGTAAAATCAAATAATACATAATTACAGGCCGGGGTAAACATTTTAAATGGGTGAGGGGAAGATAGTGCAGGGCTGGGAGTGAGGCTCAGTAGAGGTGAAAAGTGTGTTTAGCACAAGCAACGTCTGGGGTGGGGGGAGTTGTGTGTTAATAGGAGATAGAGCATAATTTCCATTAGGAAAGTGTGAGGAAGACTCTAGAAGCACAGTCCTGTCTTTCCCCAAAAACCCAAACACCAAATGACAGCCAGGTGAAGGGAAGATGTACCCAAGAGCACTCCAGAAGGACTGGTGACTGATGAGGACACCGACCCTGAATGGGACCTTGACCTTCGGGAAGGAATGTAGCATAGTGGAGCATGGTGACAGAGTGTAGAAGGCCACAACACCCACACACTGCCAGGCTTTGTGAGTCTCTTCCTGGGGGAGGGGGCTTGGGAGTAGCATAGGGAGGAGCGAGCTGACTGGTCTTGGGTGCTGGACAGAAAGGGACTAAGGAATCAGCAGACAGAGGCTTAGCATGGTCCACAGGCCAAAGAATGCTTTTTAACGTTCTTAAAGGATGCCTGAAAAATAAAACTCAACAGAAAATTCCACATGAAATTAAAATTTTAGTGTTCAAAAATAAAGTGAGCCTTGCTCACTTACACACAAATTGTCTCTTGTCCTTTTCTCACTATATTGGCCAAGGTGGAGCAGAGATTGTGTAGTCTTCAGATCCTAAAATATTAACTACTTGGCTCTTTTCACAATAAAGCTAAGTGATCTGTGGATCAGAGAGAGACTAAAAGTAGGAAGCCCAGACAGGAGGTTGCGGCAGATACCAGGATGAAAGGACAGTGACCTCCTCCATCTCGATGACAGTGGAGCTGAGGTGTGGATGGACTGAAGAAGCAATTTAAGGAAAGGGCTTCCAGAACTTGCTAATGGCATGTGGGAGACTGAGGCAGGGGGATCATCTTGAGTTGGAGGTCAGCCTGGGCTATACAGAGTGAGACCAAACAAAAACAAAAACAAGCAAGCAAAGCTAGCAGTGGTGACTCATGTCTGCACTACCAAAATTTGTGAGGCAGAAACAGGAAGCCTTTCCATACACGTTTGAGGCTAGCATCTTCTACATAGCAACAAGATTCTATCTGATTGGGGAAGGGGCCACAAGAGTGAGGGAAAGAGGCAGGGAATGGTGAGAGGAAGAGAAGGAAAGGGGAAGGAAGAATTGAGGATGGATTGAAGTGATGAGATACATTTCAGTATGACCCAGAAGTTGTGATCCTGGAGTAGGACCTTAGTAACACTTGGGGACACATGATAAGGTTTGTGGCTTAGCTAGTAGTGTTTTCGTGTTAACTTCTGCATCCTTGACCACACAGTGATTTTGAGGCCCGCATGGGCTACAATGAGACCCTGTCTCAAAAATATAATCACAGGGGGCTGGTAAGCTAAGAAGATGTCTAGTAATTGAAAACTCTTACAGCGGCTGGGCGGTGGTGGCGCACGCCTTCAATCCCAGCACTTGGGAGGCAGAGGCAGGCAGATTTCTGAGTTCTAGGCCAGCCTGGTCTACAGAGTGAGTTCCAGGACAGCCAGGGCTACACAGAGAAACCCTGTCTCGAAAAACCAAAAACAAAACAAAACAAAACAAAAACCAAAAAAACAAAACAAAACAAAAAACCAAAAAAAACCTCTTACAGTTCTCACAAAGGTGAAACCCAAGTTTGGTTTCCAGCAACTCTGTTAGGAGCAATTCTGTAACTTTAGCTCCAGGGGATCTGATGCCCTCCTCTGGCCTCTGAGGTCACTTTATTCACATGCACATACCCACATGTATATTTTACAAATAATAAAATAAATCTAAAAAATAATAATGGGAGTGTGTGTTAGAATTTCAGGCATGGACTTCTACTCCCGGCTTTCATGGTCTCATTTTAAAATCCTTAATTACATCTGCAAGACACTTTTTCCAAGTGAGTTAGCACTCAGGCTCTGGGGAATAGGATGTACACATATCTTTCCAGAAACTAATCAGTTAAACCACTGTGCAAGGCTTGCTAGAAAGCCAAGACTGTTAACCTTGGAAAGCACATCAAATTCTTCTTGAGCTTTAAAGACAGGCGGCTTTCACAAGCTTTCCTCACGAAGTTTCATAAGTGTGTCTCTTTGCATAATGGAGCAGAAGCCCTCGTGCTGCCGACGCAGAGGTGGCTTGGCCGTCTAGACTGCCTGTAATCATAATGAAACGCTTCAGCTCTGAGCCCATAGGAAATAGGCACAGTTATGAATGAAGGGAAAAGAAGGAACAATAACTGTGTCTGAGCCAGATGGGTGATGCCTGCAATCCCAAAGTGTGAGGGCTAAAGGTGGGAGCATCAAGAAGTCAACATTAGACTTGGCTATATGGCAAGTTCAAAGCCCACCTGGGCCAGCCACATCAGATTCAGTTTCAAAACTGAAACTAAATAAATGGCTCAGTAGTTTAAAGTACCTCTTGATCTTCCAGGGGACCCGGATTCAATTCTCGGCACCCATGTAGCAGCTAACAGCCATTTTTACTCCAGTTCTAGAGAGTCCCGTGCCCTTTTCTCCTCCCTTGGACACTGCATGCATATGATGCCTAGATACATGAAAGCAAAGATGCACATACATAAATAGAAACAAAATGAATCTGGATAGTGTCTGTGAACCCACTCAGAAGTTGACATTTCAGGAGGACATATAGGGATTTGTACAAACACCACTTGCTTTAGTTTCTTTTTATCCGTTCTTTCTTACTTCCTCTCTTTCTTTCTTTTTGGTTTCTGGAGACAGGGCTTCTCTTTGTAGCCCTAGCTATCCTAGAATTCACTATGTAGACCAGGCTGGCCTGGAACTCAGAGCTCCTCCTGCCTCTGCCTCCCAAGTGCTAAGATTCCACAACCCAGATCTTAGTTTCTTTTCTTTCTTCCTTCCTTCCTTCCTTCCTTTCTCTCTCTCTCTCTCTCTCTCTCTCTCTCTCTCTCTCTCTCTCTCTCTCTGTCTATCTTTCTTGTTTTTGTTTTGTTTTTCGAGACAGGGTTTCTCTGTGTAGCACTGGCTGTCCTGAAACTCACTCTGTAGACCAGACTGGCCTTGAACTCAGAAATCTGCCTGCCTCTGTCTCCCAAGTGCTGGGATTAAAGGCATGCACCACTACTGCCCAGCTAGTTTCTTTCTTGAAAAGATTTTTAAAAATTTTTATTATAAATAAAAATGCACATAAATGCATGTGTGTATAATTTTGAGAACGTGTGCCATGTGTCTACGTGCCCGCAGAGGCCAGAAGAGGGACATCTTGCAGTTGAGCTGTAGTTACAGGCAGTTGAGCTGTAGTTCACAGGTGGTTGTGAGACACCAGATGAGAGGCGAAGTATTGAACTCAGTTCTTCTGGAGGAGCAGGAAGTGATCTTAACTGCTGAGCCATCTTTTCAACTCTTAGTCTCTCCTCTCATGCTATGATAAAATATTCTAACAAAAACAACTTAAGAGAGAAAGGACTTATTGTTTACAGTTTAAAATACAGTCTGTTTTGGTGGGAAAGTCAAGGCATCAGGACCTGGACCCCAGCTCTCAGGTGATTCTAGAGTCTGTGAAATTCACAACATTGCCCACCACTATACACCACCAGGCTAAAGGTTTCACCAATAAGGACTACAGCTAACAAAGCGAACAACACACTTTCCTCTACATTAAGAAACTTACCTTGGGAAAGTGTTATTGTCGCATGCTCCTGGAGTTACTATGTCATAGTAAGGCCAGGAGCCAAAGCAGGGCAGTGGACAGCTGGACCAGGAAGGAATGCAGATGCAGTTCTCCTAGTCCCACAAACATGTGACTCATCTCCCATAGAAAACTGCTCTTCACTGTCACAGGAGCGTTTTTCTGTCTGTCATTTGGGATTTCTACAGTCCTTGGAAAAGAACTTTGGGTCAGAAGAGTAGAAGGCGCTGCCATTTGGGTCAGAAGAGTAGAAGGCGCTGCCAGAATTCAACCCCTGCCATGAGGGCTATCCTACTAGTAAGTACCTCCCTGCCCGCTTCAGAATGGCCTTGAACCTCCTATTGGTTAGTTTTATGTCAACTTGACACAAACCAATCTGTGAAGAGGGAATCTCAAGTGGGAAGACACCTCTATAGACTGGCCTATAGGTTAGGGCAGTGGTGGCACATACGTTTAATCCCAGCCCTCAGGAGGCAGAGTTTCTCTGCATAGCCTTGGCTGTCCTAGAACTGGCTCTGTAGACCAGGCTGGCCTCAGACTCAGAGACCCACCTTTCTCCCCAGTGCTTTGTTTACTGGCATGTTTACTGGCATGTGCCACCACTTGCTTCACTGTCCCAATGCCCCACTGCCCTGACTTTTTTCAATGATCCACTGTGATACAGACATATGACTGGAAATAAACCCTTTTCTTTCCCAAGTAAGTTGGTTTTGGTAATGTGTTCTGTAGTTGTTTCTTCTAAGATTGAAACAATCCATCTTGTAGGGAGACTCCTTAAAGCAGAATAACTCAAAATAATTTTAGGGCTGGTCCTAGTGCCATGCACCTTTAATCCTAGCAGAGACAAAGGGATTTCTGAGTTTCAGGACAACCTGGTCTACAATGTGAGTTCTAGGGCATCCACGGTTACCCAGAGAAACTCTGTCACAAAACAAACAATACATAGCTTCAGGAAGTCCCTGACTCAGAAATCCACCTGCCTCTGCCTCCCAAGTGCTGGGATTAAAGGCATTTGCCACCACCACCTGGCCAGGAAGTCCCTGAAACTGACCAGATTTACTAGGTCCCCTCCTCCTTCTCAGAGGATGTAAAAAAGACACTCTGACATCAGCCGAGATGCCCAGAGAATATTTAGATCAACTGTATCACTTGAAAGGGACACTCTCCCACCTGTTAATTTGCCTACAGGTTGTGCAGTGTGCCCCAGGTACCCAGCTTTTGTGAGCTTTCATTGATGCTGGGTGGTGGGTTTTGATGGTGCAGCTGTCATTTCAAACAGAATCATTTCTGTTTCTGTAAGTAACCCTTCACCCATATTCCTAAAGAATCCCAATAAAACTCAGTGGATTTTACCATGTCTGTCATGGGATGCCTAGGGTGTGTTGCATCTTCCCAGGAATAGTCTTGTCATACATCATGTTGTTTTATCACAGTAGTAGAAACCCTAAGACAAATATAAACTTGCTATAGAGTAGCCAATAAAGATCCAAACTTTTTTTTTAGATTTGTTTATGTATGTGAACACACAATTGCTCTCTTCAGACCTACCAGAAGAGGGTATCAGACCCCATTATCAATACTTGTGAGGACCATATGGTTGCTGAGAATTGAACTCAGGACCTCTGGAAGAGCAGTCTTAACCATGGAGCCATCTCTCCAGCCCCAAGATCTGAACTCTAATCCTCTCGCTTATACCATACAGGTATGCACCGCCACACCCAGTTTATGTGATACTGGGGATTGGATTCAGAGCATCACACACACTAGGCAAACAATTTGCCAACTAAACTATATTTCCATCCCCTGAGGAAGGTTCTTAAAACCACCAAGAGCTTCTTTATCACTTTTATCAGGTCTTATAGTAAAGAACACCTAGTCAGAAGATTATATAACAACCACTATTTGTAACCACGTTACCGTTTGCAAAGTACTTCACACAGATCATTTTAGCCTTGAGGCTATTGCTATGCAAATCTGGCTGCCTGGAGATCCCTGGCATGCTTACCATGCTATTTCATGACAGGATATTAAGTTAGTATGTGGACAGTGCTTCAGTTAACCACAGTTAACACTGAAAGTGTTCATTTATTCTTTTGCTTAGGTTTTTACACAGTGGTCTAACATTTCCAAAGCTACCTCAAATTGGGTACATGTAATTTTGTTTTAGTGGTGTAGGGGATTGGACCTAGCACCTTATGCACGCTAAGCACATGCTGTACCACTGAGGTACTTACCCAGCCCAACATCATAAATATATATATATATATATATATATTTGTGTAATTTCCTTAAGACAAAATGTAGTTTCAGGGCTGGTCATAGTGACATATGCTTTTAAAATACATATATATAAAACACTAATGCATGTAAGTGTATTTACTTATATGTCATGTGTATTTAGCAATCTCTTAGTCTCTTAGTATATACTTTTATAAATCTTGTATAAAAATGAGGAATTTAAAATAGTTGAGAAAAGATGAAGGAAATAAAATACAGTAATTTTAATTGTTACTTAAATGTACCAACTATTTTAGGAGGGTTAAGTAGAGAAACTTTTGTTTCAGATTTTTTTTTTGTGCGTTTAGTTTTGTGGAGACAAGTTCTCATACAGCCCAGGCTGGCCACAAACTCACTGTGCAGCCAAAGATTCCTGGAGATCCTGAACCTCCTGCCTTCATTTCCCAAGTGTAGAGGCCAGAGAAGGACTTCAAGTGTTTTTTCCCTCTGCTCTCTGCCTTATTCAGGTAAGACTGGGTCTCAAAGAGCCAGAAACTTACTGTTTCTGCTAGGCTGCTGCCAGTGGGCTCTCAGGACCCATCTGACCTCTCAGTGCTACTGGGGTTGATAGAAGCATGTTCGGCCATTCGCAGTTTCTAACACGTGAATGCTGTAGATCTGGACTCAGGGCCCCACGAGGGCCTTGTGCTTGTGAACTGAGTATATTCACAGCAGTGCCATCTCCCCAGTGGTGTTTAGTTTCCCTTCCCTTTCTTTTTTCTCTTGTTCTTCCTCCTCCTCCTTCTTTTTCCCCTCCCCACCTCTTACTGTCTCAAATTCACTATCTCCCTTCATCAGCCTTTTCTTAATACTAGGATTATAGATAGAAAGGTAATTTTTAGGTTTTTGTTTTTTGAGACAGGGTTTCTCTGTGTAGCCCTGGATGTCCTGGAACTCACTCTGTAGACCAGGCTGGCCTAGAACTCAGAAATCCACTTGCCTCTGCCTCCCAAGTGCTGGGATTAAAGGTGTGTGCCACCATTGCCCGGCTAGAAAAGTAATTTTTTAATCTAGAGTTTCTAACTTTTGTGATAAAATAAAGTCTACCTGAGTCTAAGAAGAACAAATTTTGATACTTGATAACTTCCATTAACTAGAAAAACTTATGTAGATCCAAGAAGAATAAGACAGTGACAGTATGTTCACATACACAAAATGAAGCTTTAAAAAATGAATTATTATTTTATGTAGACAAGTACACTGTAGCTGTCTTCAGACACACTAGAAGAGGGCATTGGATCTCATTACGGATGGTTGTGAGCCACCATGTGGTTGCTGGGAATTGAATTCAGAACCTCTGGAAGAGTAGTCAGTGCTCTTAACTGCCGAGCCATCTCTCCAGCCCTAGTTGTTCTTAATATATTTTTTCTTTGTTTGTTTGTATGGCTTTTTTGTTGTTGTTGTTGTTGTTGTTGTTTTTTTGAGACAGTGTTTCTTTGTATAGCCTTGGCTATCTTGGAACTCACTCTGTAGACCAGGCTGGCCTCACACTCACAGAAATCTGCCTGTCTCTGCCTCATGAGTAATGGAATTAAAAGTGTGCACCACCACATTTGGCTTATCATGTTCATTTCCTCCCTCCCTCCCTCCCTCCCGTCCTCCCTTCCTCCCTTCATGTTGGGCTGGAGATATGGCTTATCAGTTAAGAGCACTTGTTGCCCTGGCAGAGGCCTAGTTCCTCCATTACCATCCATCACTCCAGTTCTAGGGGACGGGATGACTCTTCTAACCGTAAAGGCACCAGACGTGCATGTGGTGCACATACTTATATGCATGTAAAATTCTAAACATACATATTTAAAAATTGTGTGTGCGCATGTGTGTATGTATAATGTCCTCAATCCTCATTCTTCAGGAGCTGTTCACTTTGTGTTTAGAGACAATGAGTTTATCATTCAGATCTGCAGTTTACTAGTTAGGTGAGACTGGCTGGTTAGGAAGCTTTCTGTCTCTGCTTCCCCCGTACTGGGATTACAAGTGAGTGCCAATATACTTAGCATTTCATGTGTGTGTTGATCTGAAGTCGGGTCCTCAGGCTTTCAGTTAGTACTTCATTGTTTGAGCTATCTGTCTAGCCCCAATTAAAAATATTTTCAATAGCCAGATGGTGGTGATGAATACCTTTTGTCCAGCCCCTTAGGAGACAGAGGCAGGCAGATCTCTGAGTTCAAGGTCAGCCTGGTCTACAGAGTGAGTTCCAGGACAGCCAGGGCTATACAACGGAACCCTGTCTGGAAAAAGAAATCAATACGGGTAGACATATTATTCTAGTACACGCTTTAATTCCAGCACTTGGGAAGCAGAGGCAGGTGAGTGTAAGGCCAGACTGTCTACATAGCAAATCCCAAGTCAAAGCTACATAGTAAAAGCAAGTCTCAAAAAATAAAATATTTCAACAACAAATTATTCAAAGTAATTTTTAGTAAGATGGCTAGAAGATTTTTTTTTGGGGGGGGGCTTTAATATTTGACTTTTCCCCAAAACCTATAGTGTTTAATCTAATATTCAATATTCCCAGTGGGAAGGATCCAGGATCTCATTTAAACATTGCTATGAATTTGTTCATATTTGGACATTTAAACATGAATTGGAGATGCCAAACAAGGACTCTGGATACCTGAGCTCTACTGAGTCTGTTTCCAATTCTTTAGGAAGAGTTTGAGTTCTCTGCAAGCTTTGCGGAATCCTCGAGCCTGTCATTTACAAACCACTGGCTGCAGTCAGTGTGTGTGGGAAGCCTACACCAGCATCCCTGTGGATCACAGAAGGGTCTGCAGACTCAGCAGGGTTGGGATTCACAGACAGCCTGAGCAGAGCTGGAGTCATGTGTCAGCCTGCACAACAATGGTTCCTGCTAGCTGAATACTTCCCACAGAAGGTCTAAAATCTTGCTTTTTGCTGCCTGTAGAGCAACTCACAGGACCACAGATCAGAAACCTGGGAGGGAACCAACAGTTCTCCTCTTTACCCTCCTACTAACTCCTGACTAAAGCATAGAAAACGGACCCCAACAGTGGTGGCACAAGCCTTTAATCCCAGCACCCGGGAGGCAGAGGCAGGCGGATCTCTGAATTTGAGGCCAGCCTGGTCTACAGAGAGAATTCCAGAACAGCCAGGGATATTCAGAAATACCCTGTCTCAAAAAAACAAAAACAGAAACAAACAAAAACCCCTAAACAAACAAAAAAAGAAAAAATATGAGTTCCAGGTCAGAGTCTAAGTGCAACTTTCAGCCCCCTGTGCTTTATTATCTGTTCTAGAAAACACTCCAAAGAAGCCACATATTGTTCGGCAGATCAAAGAAACTGGTATTATTTAGGGTCATGCCCATGGTCTGCCCCAGTTTCCAGTGTGAACAAACACAAGACCACGATTTACTGCAACCAGCAGTTTTTGAAAGAGCTGCTTTGTGGTACCCTTTAGTAAAAGTAGTCAGTCTCTCTCTCTCTCTCTCTCTCTCTCTCTCTCTCTCTCTCTCTCTCTCTCTCACACACACACACACACACACACACACACACACACCAAAACAAAAACAAGAAAAACCCAAGCATCTATAAATGAGGTTTCATGGCCACAGCCTGAAACTGGAGCAGAAATATACCTTTATCAGATTAGCATCTTGAAAATAACCATATAAAATACCCTTGTCCATCCTTCACCTGGTGGCTCATCAGCTGGGAATGAATGACATCAGGCCACCAGGCAGAGGCTTTATTGTGAAATCAGGAAACAAAGCACAAAGCACACTCTGGGTGAAAGGTGCCTCAAAAGCACAACCTGAAACCAAGTGTTTTGTTGGTGTGTGCAAGGCAGGTCATCACTGCACTGCTCACAATCAGTTCTACCCACGATGGAAAAATTCCCAGGTCTAACAGACAGATTCTGGGGAAACCTGGCACCAGGCAGAATGGTTTTTTTGCTCATGAGCCCAGCATAGCTCACTATTCCTTTGTGGTCTTTGCTTTTCCTGCTCCCTCTGCCTGAAGCACTCTCCCCCTTTCCTCTACCCAGTCAAGAGTCACATTCTTTTACAGGTTTTTATTATTTTATGTGTATGGGTCTTTTGTGTGCATATACATATGTGTACCACATGTGCAGAGTGCCTTGAGGAGGCCAGAACTAGAGTTACAGATGCTGTGTTAATGTGGGTGCTGGAAATTGAACCCAAATTCTGTGGAAGAACATCCAGTTACTCATAACCCAGGCTGGCCTACAGCTTGCTGTGTAGGAGAGGATGCCCTTGCACTCAGGGTCTTCCTGCTTCTATATTCCAAATTTCAAGATTATGAGATCGATAGTGAGTTCAAGGCCAGGTTGGGTAACAAGAGAACCCGTCTCAAAAAAAAAAAAAAAAAAAAAAAGGGTGGTAGTGATGGTGGCAAGCAAGATAGCTTAGTGGGTAAAGTACCCAAGTTCAACCCCAGAACCATGTAAACATGGAAGGAGAGACCCAACTCCACACCATTGTCTGCTGACCTCTGCACACGTTCTGTGAAGAACATTCACTAACATACATGCACAATTATAATTGAAAAATTTGTATTTAAAAATTTTTTTACTTTATGTCTATCAGTGTCGCCTGCATGTGTGTTTGTGCAGCATTTGTATGCCTGGTGACCTTGAAGGCCAGACGAGAGCATCAGATGTCCTAGAATCAGAGCTTGAGAAAGCTCTGAGCTTTCATGTGGTTGCTGGGAATCAAACCTGGGTCCCCTGAAGAGCAGCCAGAACGCTTATTTGCTGAGTCATCTCTCTGGCCCTAGTAATACATTTTTAGAACTATCCCTTTGTGTGTCACTTTCTTGGACTATGCTTCTACCTTCAGCCTATCATATTTTATAGTTGTTGAAATCTGGGCTCATTGTTCTGCATAATTGAGAGTGCACATTACAGGAAAGGTGTTAGAGCACGGTCTGGAAGTGATGAGCCAATAAAAGAAAGCAGACATTTCCAGAAGCAGAATTGTTTTTGTAACCAGAACAAATGAAGAAAATGAGACTATGTGCAGGCGCCATGGGCTCTCGGCACTTCATAGGATAGAAAAGGAGAACTTTGGGGATGGACATCCATCTGCAGGTCAGTTCTTCCTCAGGTTGTGTAGATACCAGCAGGTTTGGTATATGAGTCTCCACAAGTGTTACCTGTCAAGTCAGCTTTCCTATCCAAGTTTCTCAGTCCCTTTGACGCTTTTAGGTAATCAACTCTTTAGAAGATAAGACATGGCTCTTAGAGGGTATTTATGGGGTTTAACATGTGTTAAACATGGCAGCACTAGGGGAAGAGTTCAAGGAACAGAGGTGTCCTAGTTAGGGTTTTCACTGCTGTGGAGAGATACCATGACCACGGCAACTCTTATAAAGGAAACCATTTAATTGGGGCTGGCTTACAGTTTCAGAAGTTTAGTCCATTACCATCATGGAGGGTGGCATGCAAGCAGACATGGTCCTGGAGAAAGAGCTGAGAGTTCTACATCTTGATCCAAAGGCAGCCAGGAGGAGACTGGGTGCCACACTGGATGTGGTTTGAGCATATATCACCTCATAGCCCACCTCCACAGTGATATACTTCCTCCAACAAGGCCACACCCACACCAATAAGGCCACGCCTCTAATAGTACCACTCTCTAATGCCATGTATTCAAACACAGAAGCCTATGGGGCCATTTGAACTCAAAGCATCACAGGAGGCTTTGCTTTGAATTGGAGACTTTCAGGAAACAGGTGTAATCCTATGATCACCTACTGGTTTTAAAACATACTACTCTCAAATATATCACTTTAGCATGATGGTTATTTTGAGCTGAGGGTACTTAAAAAATAGTAAGAAAGCTTCTAATCACACACACACACTCATCTAAAACCAAATCATGATACTCCTTATGAGAAAAGTATCTACTCCTTGAACTAGAAAGCTGGAATTCTCTTTGGTTTGCTTGTTGGTTTTGCTTTTGGGTTTTACTGTTGTTTATTTGTTTGCTTGTTTTAAGACGGGGATACACTGAGTAGCTTAAACTGGTCTACAACTTACAGTGTCGCCCAACCTAGCAATTTTCCTGCTGTAGCCTGGGTGAGATAAAAGTATGAGCCATCATGTCTAATTAAGAAAATAACATTATAGGTAGTGGTGTCTCATGCCTTTAATCCCAGCACTCAGGAGGCAGAGGCAGGTGGAGCTCTGTGAATCTGAGACAAGCCTTGTCTACAGAGTGAATTCTAGAGTTACAGGACAGCTAGAGCTCCACAGAGAAACCTGTCTTCAAAAATCAAAAGGAAAAAGTAAGGTGGGGGAGGAAATAACATTAGAAGTTAGATGTGGTGGCACACACCTTTGAACCCAGTACTCTGGAGGCAGAAGCAGGTGGATCTCTGTGAGTCAGAGGCCAGCCTGATCTACATACTGAGTTCTAGGCCACTCAAACAACAAACACACAAGAATCAAGCCAAAACATAGCCTAAAGATAAAATAGGGGAACACTCTGATCATTAGAGGCTGACACCACCCCAAAGTGGATCTATACAAATTCAAATAACTTTTTTCCCCTCATAATTATAATCTTCCTAGTTACTGTCTTACAACTTTTTTTTTTTTTTTTTTGGTTTTTCGAGACAGGGTTTCTCTGAGTAGCCCTGGCTGTCCTGGAACTCTGTAGACCAGGCTGGCCTAGAACTCAGAAATCTGCCTGCCTCTGCCTCCCAAGTGCTGGGATTAAAGGCATGCGCCACCACTGCCTGTATGTCTTACAACTTTTTTAGGATGCATTTTTAATTTTTATATTTATTTATTTATTTATTTTTTCAAGCCAGGGTTTCTTTGTGTAGCCTTGGTTGTCCTGGAAATCACTATGTAGAAGAGTATGTTCCACCAAGGCCTACTTATTCATTTACTTATTTAGTTTTTCCAGACAGGGTTTCTCAGCAGCCTTGGCTATTTATTTACTTACTTAGGTTTTCCAGACAGTGTTTCTCTGTAGCCTTGCCTTGGAACCTGCTCTGTAGACTAGGCCTGCTTCTACCTCCCAAGTGTTGGGATGAAAGGCATATCCCACCACTAACCAGCTTTTTAAAATTTTACTTATGTGTATACATGTTTCTTTATGTGTTTATGTGTACATAAAAGTGCATCTGCCGCAGGGCGGTGGTGGCGCACGCCTTTAATGCCAGCACTTGGGAGGCAGAGGCAGGCAGATTTCTGAGTTCGAGGCCAGCCTGGTCTACCAAGTGAGTTCCAGGACAGCCAGGGCTACACAGAGAAACACTTTGTCTCGAAAAACCAAAACCAACCAAACAAACAAAAAGTGCATCTGCCTGCAGAGTCCAGAAAAGGGTGTCTGGTCTTCCAGAACTGGGGTTACATACAGGTAGTTGTGAGCTACATGCCTGGGTGCTGGGGAACGGAATTCAGGTCCTCTGGGAAAGCGGCAAGCTCTCTTGACCATTAAACCATCTCTCTAGCCACTAAGCTACAGTTCTTAATTCAAGCTTACCTTAGGACAGCCCCTCAATTGGTGCTAGATTCATAAAAACATACGAATTCTACATATTTATGTAATATCATCTTCATAAGAAATATACACATTATGTTTGACCCACATATATATATTGTATTCTTTAAATTGGGTTAAACATATCTTCTCAGATATTTTGAAAACATTCAAAATCTTTCTACTTTTAAAAAATATACAGCAAATGACCATTATCTGCAGTTACCTTGCTGTGCGATATCACACCAGATTTTCTCTCTTATCTGACCCCTACAGGATATCAAGTGTAGTCCAGGCTAACTCTTCATGCCTCAGCCTCCTCAGTGCTGGGAATTACACAGAGCGTGCCACCAAAGATACTGCTCTTCCCGTCAGTGTCTATGAGGAAAAATACATCTGCAAAGTTAGAGGAAAGAATCCAATGCTAAAGCTGTGGTTCTTTCTTTCTTTTCTCTCTTTTCTTTCTTTTTCATTTTGTTTGTTTGTTGTTGTTCTTCGAGACAGGGTTTCTCGGCGTAGTTCTCCAGATTGCTAGAGACCAGGCAGGCCTCGAACGCCGCCTGGCTCCGCCTCCAGCGTGCAGGGATTAAAGGCGTGCGCTCCCTCCGCCAGGTTTAAACAACCCGGTTCCCTCAGGTCCAGCACACAAGCGAGGTCTCAGTTCTTAGGGAGTTAAAAGAAAAAAACCCTCCCAGCACGCTCCACACGTTACTCCGGAAGAGGCGGAGCAGCCGGGGGCGGGCCGTGCCCTAGGGGCGGGGCAGTCAGGGGCAGTTCCGGGGGGGCGGGACAGCCCCCTACTGTGGCAATCCTGAGGGGGCGGGGCAGTTCCAAGGGGCGGGACAGCCCTGAGGGGACAGGGCGGGGCTAAAAGTAAAGCAGCCCTAGGAGCGTTTGGCGCGAAGTTGTCTTAGCTGACTTACCTGCGACGGCGCTGCTTCGTACGTAGTCCCTTCCTGTTTTCTCCTCGGAGGCTTTTCAGTCCTTGCTTCGTTATTTTGCCATAGAGCTTGATACCTCTTCACCGAGTGCGTCATGGCTCCCAAGAAATGCCCAGAAACCCAGAAGTCTCCCGACGTCGCGGTGCTCCTCAAGAGCAAAAGCCGCCGAAATCCTCCTCCGGAGCTGGAGCCCGAAGCCAAGAAGCTGTGTGTGCAGGGTCCCGGTACGGCCTGTGCTGCTGCCTTAGCTTTCCGGTGGTTCAGGGTGCTCACGCCAGAGGCCCAAGTTGGGGTGGTGGGTGCTTGTGCCTAGGATTCTGAAGCAGTTCCTGGTCCCCGTCGCCTCAGGCTGTGATTTTACTGGGAGATCTAGGGTTCGAACCCAGGCCGCCAGTACGCTAAGCAAGGGGTCTGCCACTGAGCTACGCTCCCAGAGCTGCGTTTTATTTGCCAGTTTATTGACACCAGAGAGTTTAAGTTTAACTGCCCCCCCATCTCTACCCCAGGTGACAGAATCTGATGAGCTTCCATATCCATAAAAGCCACAGTCCCCACTTCCCTTGTTCAGAAGTTTTACACATCTACTGTTGCTGAATTTATAGTCAGTGTTGTTCGCTGTATGGTCTTGGGTTTCAGCTCTGAGAGTCTGAAATTCCTTCCCTCCTTCCTTCAGGAACCTCATTCTCAGAGGTTTACCAGGCTTGAACCTGGGTCTGTAAGAGATGTGGAAAGTTGATAAAGTGGTTTTAGCATGAGAAGAAAGGAAAGTTGTCAAGAGAAAAGGCCTATAAGATCGGGTTCACCAGAAGGGCTTGGTAATTCAGAGTTGCTTTATTTTCATTATGCTCTGATATACTTCTCCCTGAAGCAACCTAATCAATTTAGAGCTTTAATAAACCCTACTGCATTCTTCTGGTTTCTACCCAAGTAATGGGTAATGGTTACTCATTACATTATTTAGGTTCTTTTGTTTGTTTGGTTTTTTGTTTTTCGAGACAGGGTTTCTCTGTGTGTAGCCCTGGCTGTCCTGGAACTCACTCTGTAGACCAGGCTGGCCTCGAACTCAGAAATCTGCCTGCCTCTGCCTCCCAAGTGCTGGGATTGAAGGTGTGCGCCACCACTGCCCGGCTGTTTAGTATTTTTTAAAATACAAAGTCTTGTTGTGTAGCCCAGGCTGGCCTCCAATCCAGGTTGTTTATGCTGCAGGCCTCTGAGTGCTAGGATTACAGTTATGCACTACTAGATTTGGAGAGCTCTTATATTATTTTAATATAAGGTTAAAGAAACTTCTTTCCCTAAGCAATGACTCCTATGCTGTCCTAGAAAATTTGTGATTTTTAAGATTGTCCCTCAACTCCTAATTTTTCATCCCACACAAGAAAAGTCTTCAGTGTATGTAATTCTGTATCTCCTTGGCAAAGCTCTAAGGAACCTGCAAGGTCATATTTAGTTTCAGTCCAGAATTACTGTTTGGAGGAGTGTTTTGGAAAAGGGTTGTTATTTCTTTCTTGGGTTGAATGAGACTCAACAACATAGAAAGGCTTTTAGGAGATTGATGAGACAAAAGGTTTTCAGGGGAAAAACCTTTCCTTAGATTGGGGAGAGGAAAATGTCTGCATTCTTCTTTGGCAGTTTCTAGCAGGAAGTGTGAGTCATGCTGCCTTCTGGCAGAGTTGTCCAGCCTGCAGATCCCTCCCCGGAGCAGCAGCATTATCAGGGATCTTTACCAGCATAAGTTGGGCAAAGTCACCTGGCCATCACTACAGAAGGTGAGATGTTTCCTGTCTGAGGTACTCAAAAGTTTACATAGCTTTTCAACTATTACCCTCTCTCTCCAACTGGATGATAAATCAGTTCAGAATCATCAGGTCACCCCGGGTATGATGTTTGACCTACTGGACACTCAGTCACAAACAAAAAGTTTTACTCTGTAGACATCCTAGCTACAACATGCATTCTCCTTGCTTTCCAGGATAGTTCTCATACATTGCAGATAGTTAATGCACAAGGCCAGACTTATTGCCTATCCACAAAGGAGCCAGAGTTGACAGTTTACCCAGGACTTGAGTCTAATTTTTGAGACACGATCTCACTGAGTAGCCTTAGCTGGCCTGGATCTCTGTATATAGACCTGGTTGGCTTCAGTCTCACAGAAATTCACCTGCCTCTACCCCCTGAGTACTAGAGTTAAAGGCATGCACCACCATACCCACTCAGCTCAGGACATGAGTTTTAATTCAGTGAATCCAGATTAATTCTATTTTCTCTGTATTAGGGTCTCCAGAAGTCCTTTTTGCACTCTCTAGCTTCTTACCGGGTATTCCAAAAAGCTGCCCCCTTTGACAGGAGGACTACATCCTTGGCATGGCACCCGACTCATCCCAGTACTCTGGCTGTGGGCTCCAAAGGGGGAGATATTATGATATGGAACTTTGGCATAAAGGACAAACCTATCTTCCTTAAGGGGGTAAGTGGTTACATGTACTAGATGGTTATGCTATAAAACTGGTTTTTGGAGGAATGGAAGGAGTGTTGATATCCCATAGCAAGATGGTTGGGAACAAAAGTAACTGGGTGTTTTCAAACTTATAAATGGTAACAAAATTGAAATATGTTTTGGATGCTGGTCTTTAAAATATTAGAAAGTATAGACTAGTCATCCATAGAGTCTATCATTCCTTCTCCTCCTCTTCCTCCTCCTTTTCTTCCTTATCTTCTTTTTGAGATAGAATCTCACTATGCAGCTTGACTGGAATGCACTATGGAGACCAGGCTTGCTTCAAAATCATAGCGACCTGCCTGCCTTGGCCATGCCCTTCTGTATCCCTTCTCAATTAACCTCATTTTGTCTTTCTTTCCTGTGTTAGTTAATTTTTCATTACTGTGATAGTACCTGAGAGAAATGACTTAAAGGAAGAAAGGCAGCTGTAGAGGTTTCGGTCCATGCTTGTTTGCTTTGCAGGCATCATGGTAGAAATGTATGGTAGAGCGGTGCTGCTCATAGCAGTCAGGTAGCAGAGAGAATGAATTGCAGGGGTCTGGAATAAGTGATGGCCTTGTCCCCCAGAGACATGCTGCCTCTAACCATGTCCTATTAGCCCATTCATCTTGAAACTCATCAATAAATTAAAGCAGTGATGTAGTTAATCCCCTGATGATGCAGTTGCCTTTTAATCATCTGGAGACTTCAATATATGAGCTTTGGGCAGGGATGGGGGAGGGGGCAGTTCATACCCAAACCATAGTATTTCCCATGCTTCAGGTATACTAGCTACTTCTGTTCCTGAGACTGGGACTCTGGACTTGATTTTCCCTTTGGCTGGAGCTCTCCTTTCTATAGTTTTGCTCATTGCTGTCTCCCACTTACAGTTCAGGTCTCTGCATAATTTGCCTTTTTAAAAGATTTTCAGTATTTTTATTTTTGCATATGAATGTTTTTCCTGCATGCATACATGTACCATATTCATACCTTGCATCTTCAGAGGTCAGAATTGAGCATCAGATCCTTTGGAATTGGAGTTATAAATGGTTGTGGGCTGCCAAATGAATGCTCAGTACCAAACCTGGGTCTTTTGCACAAGCAACAAGTGCTTTAAACAAGCTGAGGTAATCTCTCCAGCTCCTAATCTGCCTTTTAATATTTATTTACTTATTTATTTTTGAAACAGGGTTTCACTATGTAGCTTTGGGTGGCCTATAACTATTTAGACCAAGTTTGTTTCAAACTCATAAAGATTGACTTGCCTCTGCCCCAAGAGTGCTGCTATTAAAGGCATGCGCCATTGATCTGTCTTGTTAAAGAGGAAATAGCCCCTGCCCAACCCAATCACTTCCTAAATAGTCGCCCTGCTTCACAATGTTCCCAAATATTTATCAGTATTTGGAATATTATATTTCTGTCTTGCCCATTGCGAAATTTTAATCATGATGACAGGATCTTGTCTTTCTGCTTTATCACGATAGCCTCAGGGCCTAGAACAGTCTTTGGCATAGAGTCACTGCTTTGTATTTGTTGAATGAATGAGGGGTTTGAACTACAGCTGAACAAATGCAGATGTCAGATGCTCTAAAACACTAAAGAAGAGTTCCTGGGAGTTATAGATGTTTTCAAAGTCTTCATGGATGACTGAAGAATACTATTTGAACAATCAGGAGACAAGCGGAAAGGCATGGTGCTGTCAGGTGTCAGGCAAGATTTGAAGATTTGCTGGAGAGTTTAGGTGCTTTGTTGTCATAACCTGCCCTGCTTCTGTTAGGGCTCAAAGGCAAGCCTTTTACACAGAACTACATTTTGACAGACTCACTTGCCACAATGCCTGACTATTTGATTTTCTGGAAAAGGGGTCTCCTATTAGCCCAGGCTATCCTTGAGCTTACCTATATGCTATATAGGTAAGGATGACTTTGAATTGCAGATGATTCTGCTATTTCCATTTCTTACATGTGGAATTAATTATAGATATGTGCCACCATGCCCACCAGTCCCCTTAGGAATGGTCTAAAATGCTAAGGTTTACGTTCAGTTGTTGAGATGTTGGCTGTTTAAGAAAATTTACCTTATCTGGTTGGTAGCTGATATTGGAGAGTTGTTCTATAAAAGGTGACTTTCTAGTTTCAGAACTGAAGTTAAAAACTCAGTAGACCTAAAGAAGCCAAACAGGTTAGGGCGGGGGGCGGGGGGAAGATATACCATTAATAGTAAAGAGACAGTTTTCGTGGAAAAATGTAAGTCTTAAATTTTTTGGATATAATTCTTTTTTCTTTTAAAAATAAAGCCTGAAAGTATATGTATGGTCTCTGTGAGTTCTGTATGATTCTTGTTTTGTTTATTTGGTTTTAGTTTTTTTATTTTTAAGACAGGGTCTTACTATGTGGCCCTTGATTGTTTGGAACTCACAGAGATGTACCTGCCTCTGTCTCCCGAGTGGTGGAATTAAAGGGATGTGCTACAATGTCCAGTTATTATTGTTTGAGATCAGATCTGCTAGTAATCTAGGCTGGCCTTGAATTCCCTATATAGCCTACTCCTAATTTTAAAAAGTTCCAAAATGGGGGCTGGTGAGATGGCTCAGCAGTTAAGAGCACTGGCTGCTCTTCCAGATGTCCTGAGTTCAGTTCCCAGCAACTACATTGTGACTCACAACCATCTGCAATGGGATCTGATGCCCTCTTCTGGCATGCAGGTAGCATACATACATTTAAAAAAAAAGTTTTAAAAATTGGTTAAAAAATTTGTAACATCAAGTACCATTTTTAAATTTTTTAAAAAGATTTATTTTATGTATATGAGTACACTGTAGCTGTCTTTAGACACACCAGAAGAGGGCATCAGATCCCATTGCAGATGGTTGTCAGCCACCATGTGGTTGCTGGGAATTGAACTCAGGACCTCTGGAAGAGCAACCAGTGCTCTTAACTGCTGAGCCATCTCTCCAACCCTTTAAGATTACTTTTAATTGTTTTAAAATACATGTAAAATACCATATTAACCATTTTATTTTATTTTTTTGAGACAAGAACCCATTATGTTGCCCTGGCTGGCCCAAAAGTTCTAAGTTGGAGTAATTCCTAAATAGCTGAGACTTGGACCAACTGATTGTATCTAGCCTAATACTGGCATTAGGTAACTAGTCTTCAGTGGTTTTAAGTAATTTTGTGGCTAGATAAAATAAAGCACACATCTGAGCTTGCTTACGTCGTAGCTTACCATCTCTCCCACTATAGTTTAGAGGTGAAAGAGATGAAGTTTTATCCCAGATGAGGCCTCTGTTAGTGGGAGGTTTTGGGAAGCAGCTCATCTGAAAGGCCAGATTATACAGGCATGGGAGACCAGGAGTCCAGGTCTGAGATTTGTGTCAAGAAAGCAAATACCAGAAGAAATTTAGAAGAAAGACAACCAAATGAGTGCAGAAGACAGGGCTGGGTAGATTTCCGGCCCCTATAACAGTGCAGGTAACAAAATAGGTGACATCCAGGAGAGGAAGTTTAAATTTAAGCCAGAACAAAGAGTTCCAGCAAGAGAATTTTATTTCCTCAGGAATCTAGGGCACAGGAATAGAGAAATGTGGTTATGCCCGGAGGTGGTAAATAGTCTGAAATATTCAAGTGAACAGCATCATGATGAAAAGGAGAGAGACAGCTGCTTTGAGTTTGTGCCAGACTGAGCCTGCTTTTGTTTCTGCACATTCCACTCCCAAATTTTTTTAGAAGAGGGTGCTGAAGGACTCCACATTACTAAGCATACTTCTGTTCCTGAGCCACAATCACCCTGTGTCACCTTTTCTTAGACATGTTATACATGTATATTACATATTCTGCATGTGTGTGTTATATGCATAGAACGGAAGTTTCCTTATACTGCCATGGAGATTGGTTTGAGCATTTGAATTTTGTGCTTCTCAGGGAGCTAGCTTGGGGCAGAGAGAAGATATGCTGGTGTAGAGGACTTTGTTTACCCCCAGATGTTGATAGGAAGTTGACTTGAGAACAGTTACAAGGGAACAGCAGGGCCATGTTTGTGACTTTTGTCTGATCTTGGCTTTGGTCTTGACATCTTTCAAACCCTTGGTGAGGTACTACACATTACATTTTCAAAGTGAAAAGATATTTAATGAATTTTTGTAAAATTTAAGTCTATTATAAAATTCAAGTAATAGAAGTTTAAAGATTTAAGTAAATATCCAAAACAATCCATTTTGAACATTTCTCTGGATATATACACTATTACACACATCCATTCATCTCTTCAATATTGCTACACAAATCATAGAATGTTGTGGTTAACTTATGCCAAATATGTATGTCATGTACACTAGTACCTGGGTTAGCCTTGAACTCTTTGTGTAAGGATGACCTTGAACTTCTCCTTTGTTTGTTTGTTTGTTTGAGACAGGGTTTCTTTGTATAGCCCTGGCTGTCCTGGAACTCACTCTGTAGATCAGGCTGGCCTTGAATTCACAGGAGATCTACCTGCCTTTGTTTCCTCAGTGCTGTGATTAAAGGCATACACCACCACTGCCTGGCTGATCTTAAAGTTTTGATCCACCTGCCTCACCTGGGATTACAAGAATGTGCCATCATGCCTTACTCTGTAATTTTCTTTTCTTTTTTTCCTTTCTTTGTTGTTGTTGTTGTCGTCGTCGTCATCATCATCATCACCTTTTGTTTTAGTATCAGTGTAATGCTGACCTTTTTAAATGAGTTGGAAAGTATGCCCTCTGCTTCAGTTTTCTGGAAGTTGTGTAGAATTGGTATTATTTCGATGTTGAATTCTGCATGTGTATGTATATGGTGCGTATGAGTTGTGCATGTGCATATGGATGCTCATACTCATGTGTGTGTGTAAGCTAGAAGTTCGATGTTGGCTGTCTTCCTTAGTCACTTCCCACTTTAATTTTTGAGGCGGAGTCTCTCATTGAACCAGGAGCTCATCAACTTGGCTAGGGGGGCTGGCAGCAAGTTCTACGGATCCACCTATTTCTGCCTCCCCAGCTCACAGCACAGACATGCAATACCACCATGGCAAAGCTTTTTACATGGATACTCAGAATCAGAACTTCGGTCTTCATACTTATACGACAAGCAGTTTTACTAATTGAGCCACCTCTTTAGCTTTCCTTAATTCTTTTTTTTTTTTTTTTAAATCTATTTATTTATTTTATATATGTGAGTATACTGTAGCTGTCTTCAGACACCTAGCAGAGGGCACCAAAACCCTTTACAGGTGGTTGTGAGCCACCATGTGGTTTTGCTGGGAATTGAACTCAGGACCTCTAGAAGAGCAGTCTTAACTCTTAACCACTGAGCCATCTCTCCAGCCCCCTTAATTCTTTTATAGAATTTATTAGCAAAGCCATTCATACTTAGAGGGTTTTCCCCCCTTCATTTATTTGAATATTAGTTTTTTGGGTTTTCTTTTTTCATTGTTGTATTTTTGTTTGTTTGTTTTTGAGATGGTTTTCTGTATAACAGCCTTGGCTGTCCTGGAAATCATTTTGTAAAATCAGGCTGGCCTCAAACTCATGGAGATCCATCCTTCTGAGTGCTAGGATTAAAGGTGTGCAGCACCATGCCCAGCACTTGCTCATTTTAAAAAACTTTTGTTTTTAATTATGTATAAATTTGAATGTCTGTGGAATCTGATTCCCTGAGGAAGCTGGAGGTAGGCTGTTGTGAGCCAACTAATGTCCATGCTGAGAACTGAACTTGAGTCCTTTGCAGGAACAGTATGTTCCAGTTCCTTCCTTCCTTCTTTCCTTCTTCTCTTCCTTCCTTCTTTTCTTTTTTTCCTCCTTCCTTCCTTCCTTCCTTCCTTCCTTCCTTCCTTCCTTCCTTCCTTCCTTAAATTACATTTATGTGGCTGTATGGCTAGGTACTGTGGAATGCATGTGAAGGCTGAGGGACAACTTTCAAGAGTTGGTTCTTTCCTACAGTGTGGACTCTGTGGGTTAAACTCAACAAGCTTAGCAGCAGTCAGTTTTATCCACTGAGCTATCTCACCAGCCCCATTTCTTTGTATTTTATCATTTTTCTATTTTGTAACTAATATATGGTAAACTTCAGTATTTGAGACACATGTATACAACTGTTAATGCAGTACCACAATAAAAATAATGTCTGTATCATTCCTATTAATTTCTGATACCCTTTAATAATTCTCTTACTCCTGTCCTTGGGAACTACTGATCTGCTTTCTATCCCTAAAGATTAATTTACATTTTCTTGGAATTTTGTTTTGTTTTTTTCAAGACAGTCTCTCTGTATAGCTCTGGCTGTCCTAGAACTAGCTGTCTGTAGACCAGGCTGGCCTCCAACTCAGATCCACTTGCCTCTGCCTCTCAAGTACTGGGATTAAAAGCATGTGCCACCACTGCCTAGTAAAATAATTTTTTTCCCTTTAGTAAATATTTAGGACTGGAATGGCTGGGATTTAGGGTACAAATCTTTTTGTGTCTGTGTTCTTAAGACCAAGTGTCATTGAATAGCTCAAGTTGGTCTTGAACCAACAGTCCCTAGCCAGCTGTAGTGTTAGAATATTTTACAGGTGTGTAAGGGGGTGTTGAAGGATTGAACCCTGGACCTTGTATATGCTAAGCCACAACTCTAGGCTCCATTTCTTTTTTCTTTTCTTTCTTTTTTTTTTTTTTTGGTTTTTCGAGACAGGGTTTCTCTGTATAGCCCTCACTGTCCTGGAACTTACTTGGTAGACCAGGCTGGCCTCTAACTCAGAAATCTGCCTGTCTCTGTCTCCCAAGTGCTGGGATTGAAGGCATGCGCCACCACCGCCTGGCTCTAGGCTCCATTTCTAACAATGTAAAGTATATTTTTTTAGATTTATCTGTTTTATTTTTATGCATATGAGTTTTTTTTTTTACATGTATGTATGTGTGCAACATGCAGCCTGGTGTCAGGTCAGAAGAAGGAGTTGGACTCCCTGGAACTGGAATCACAGATGGTTATGATCCACCATGTGGATGCTGGGAATCAAATATGGGTCCTCTGCAAGAACAACAAATACTCTTAACTGCTGAACCATCTCTCTAGCCCAATTCACCACCCTTTTCTTTGAGATAGGGTCTCTGTGTAGCCCTGGCTGTCCCAGAACTGCCTGTGTAGGCCAAGCTGACTTGAAACTCATAGAGATCCCCTGCCTCCTGGGTGCTGGAATTAAAAGTATTCATCACTGTACCTAGCTTGAAAGATTTTCTTTCTTTCTTTCTTTCTTTTTTTTTTTTTTTTTTTTGGTTTTTCGAGACAGGGTTTCTCTGTGTAGCCTGGGCTGTCCTGGAACTCACTCTCACTCTGTAGACCAGGCTGGCCTTGACCTCAGAAATCCATCTGCCTCTGCCTCCCAAGTGCTGGGATTAAAGGCTGGGATTAAAGGCGTGCGCCACCACCGCCCGGCTTGAAAGATTTTCTAAAGTGTAAAAAATGTTTATATTTGTCTATTGTTACATCCACTGCTTCATTCTTTTGTGTGGTCTAGATTTTTTCTTATAAATATCTTCCTGTATATGAAAAAATTCCTTTAGTATTTTTTATAATATAGATTAGTTGGTAATGAAATCTTTTTATTTCTATTTGCCTAAAAGAGAGTTTTGCTTTATTTTTAAGGAAAGTGTTTTTATTAAATATAGAATTCTAGAGCTATAATTTTTAGGAAATCAATTAAAATTTTTTTTACATTTATTTATTGTTTGGAGAAGGAGTACTTGAACATATGGGAATCAGAGGACAACTTATGGGAGTTGGTTCTCTTCTCTACCACATGGGTTCTGGGGATTAAACTCAGGTCAGTCTTGGCAGCAAGTGCTTTTACCTATTGATCTGTCTTACTAGCCCTAAAATTACATTTTAATCTACAAATAAAAAAATCGATATTTTTACGTTGTGCAATGTGGTGTTGTTTTTCTTTTTTTCAGTACTTCTAAGATGCTTTTTAAAAAATATTTACTTTTATTATTTTATTTTAAAATTATGAACGTGTGTTTATGTGTGCGCGTGTGTGTGTGTTTCTATGTGGGTATGTTTATATAAGTGTAGGTGCTCTCAGAGTTTAGAAGAAGGTGTCAGATCACTTGGAGTGAGAGTTGAAGCAGGTTATGAGTTGGCCAAGGTGGGTTCTGGGAACCAAACTCAGGCCCTCTTTAAGAGTCCTTAACTGCTAAGCCATCTCCAGCCCCTTAGAAAGATACTTTTTAGTCAGAGGTTTGCCACCATCCTTATTAAATCTCTCTATATAAATATTTTTTCTGGTTCCTCTAAAAAAAAAAAATCTCATGTAATCTATGCATATGTAGTACACATATGTAGTAGCAGCACTTAAGGCCAGTGTAGTATACATACTGATTTGGAGGCCAACCTGGCTGCATGACACCCTGCCTCAAAATACATAAATAAAAAAGGGCCGGGCAGTGGTGGCACAAGCTGTTAATCCCAGCACTTAGGAGGCAAAGGCAGGAGGAGTTAGAGGCCAGCCTAATCTACAGAGTAAATTCCCGGACAGCCGGGGCCACACACATTTTGTCTTGAAAAAACAAAAATAAATAAATAAATAAATAAATAAATAAATAAATAAATAAATAAAAATAAAAGATTGTGATGTGCTCCTTAATTTTCCAAGTTTTATCTGCTTGATATCATTGAGCAACCAATGGGTTTATAGTTGTCACCAAATTTGTCAATTTTTGGGCTACTTTTTTTTTTCTAGTAGTTTCTTCCCTCTTGTCTCTTTCTCTCTTGTTCTCCCCTTTCCACTCCCCTCTTTCCCCATCTGTCTGCCTCTTGAATGTTGGGATTAAAGGCATGTACTACCATGCCTGGCTTTTTTTTTTTTTTTTTTTAAGTTTTTATACAATATATTTTGGTAAGCTGGGCAGTGGTGGCACACACCTTTAATCCCAGCATTTGGGAGGCAAAGGTAGGTGTATCTCCGGGTTTGAGGCCAGCTTGGTCTAGCCTGGTCTACATATATAGTGAGTTCCAGGACAGCTGGGTCTAGACAAAGAAACCCTGCCTCAAAAAACAAACAAGCAAGCAAGTAAGTAAACAAACAAAAGAAAAAAATGTTTTTCATGTTTTCTCTCAATTTCTCCCTGATTCTCCCTATCTCCCTACCACCCAACTTTCTGTTATTTCTCTATTATTAAAAACAAAAGCAAAAAACCCCAACACACACACACACAAAACCCCACCCCCAAATGGAAAAATAAATAAGCAAAAGACAAATAAGATAAAAATTTATGCCCAAACAGCCAGCCATAGTGGTCATGCTTTTAATCCCAGCACTTAAAGAGTTAAAGGCAGGCAGAACTCTGTGAGTTCAAGGCCAGGCTGACGTATAGAATGAGTTTCAGGACAGTCAGAGCTACATAATGAGACCCTGTTTCAGGGAAAAATAAAAAAGCCAAACAAAGAAAAACAACACAAGAAGTCTATGAATATATCATTGAGTTTTTGTGTTGGCCAACTACTCCTGGGCCTGGGGCCTGCCCTGAAGTATGGTTAATATATCCAGTAGATACTCTGTATATTAAGAATGGTTTCAAATTGGGTGTAGTATTACTTCACAGGCTGTAATCTCAGCACTCAGGAAGCAAAGACAGGACAGAAAGATGTGAGCCAGCCTGGGCTGAATAGTGAAAACTAGCTTCAACAAAACAAAACCCAGATCTTTTCATTGGATGATGAGACTACAGATCATTTTAAAATTTTCCCCAACTAATTTGTGGTGTTTTTATTTCCTCCAATTTAGGGTAATTTCCTCACATACATTTACACAGTTATACGCAAAGTCTGGAAGAAGTCCATGTGAAAATCTCCAGAGTGTTCTCTGTCCATCTGCCTCAACACTCCATGTTGACAGTCTCTGCCCATCTACTGAGACATGGCTGCTATTCTCTCTTCCTAGCCTGGATATATTCTCCAAGCAATAAGTTTGCACAGTCTCAGGCCAATCTCTTTACTTTTCCATCCTTTCTTGTCTGCCTATTGCACATGTGTTGTAAATGTGTTTCATCTATTTTGTTCATTTTTCTAGTTGTTTAAAACATGAGGTATGTTTGGTTTTTGATACTAGCATGGTTAGAATCAGAAATGTACATTTATTAATTGTCATAGTTTATCTGAAGATTTAAATGTTTTTCCTACCAGTGGCTAGTAAGATGACTCAATGGGTAGTGACAGAATTCGAATCTCCAGTAGGTGGCATGGTAGCCCACCTGTAATCCCAGCATGGGAGACATGCTTGCTCAGCTTTGCCTTACTGTTTCTGCTGTGCTATCATGCTCTCCCACTGTGTTCTTATGAGATAGAGTCTCTTAGTGGCCTGGAGTTCACCAATTAGGGTAAGCTGGCTAGTGAGCTCCAAGGATCTCTTGTCTGACTCCCTAGTGCGACTGCCAGGTGTTGAACTCAGTTGTCATACTTGGGCAGCAAGTACTTTACTGACAGAGCTCTCTCTCCTTCCTTTTTATTGATAAGGTTCATGTAGTTCAGGCTGCCTTCACTTATGGCAGGCAGACTGTCATCCTTAGCCTCTCAAGTGCTGAGATTACAGGGTGCACCACCACACCTGGCAAAACTCTACTTAAAGCATTTTTTTCCTCTTTTGGGCTAGAGAGATGGATTAAAAGTTAAGAGCACCTGTTGCTCCTGCAGAAGATCTGGTTTCTGTTCCCAGTTCCCACATGGTGTCTCCAAAACATTCATAATTTGTTTCAGGGGAGTCAAGACTCTTTTCTGACTTCCAGGGGCATCAGGCATGCACGTGGTATACATGCATAGATGCAAGCAAAACACTCACAAAATAAGTTTAAAAAGTTGGGGCTTTTTTTTTTTTTTTTCTGTGTGGGGCTGGAGAGATGGCTCTGAAGTTAAGACCACTGGCTGCTTTTACAGAGGACCTGAGTTCAGTTCTCAGCACTCACGTGTGGACTTGCTCCCCCTCTTCTGGTCTCCACTGGTCACACTTGTACACAGGCATCTATATAGGACAAACACCTATACACATAATAATATGAAAACTGCAGCTCAAGATTTAACTTTTCCTATATAATTGTATTACCCAAGTATGATAAAAGTTTAATTTCTTTAAACTATCATTCTAGTACTATTTACTCCCACTCTCTCTTTGCCATAGACCTCTAGTATGATGGTAAATACATGGCTATTCCATGCATTCTTGCATGGAATTTTTTTTTTAAGTGCTCATTTAAGAAATTCTCGCTAGCCCAGAATGGTATTAGGCATGCAGTCTTGCCTCAGTTCCTGAGTGGCACCATGCTTGGCCTTCTTTGATAAGGCTAAACAATACTATATTATATACTCTATATTCCCACATTTTCTTTCTCTTTTTAAAGATTTTATTCAGTTTTAAGTATGGATGTGTGTGAGAGAGAGTTGTAGTGTTTGCAGAGGCCAGGAGAGGATGTCAAATCCCCTGGAACTGGAATTAAAGACAATTGTGAGCTATCATGTGGGTGTTGGAAATTGAACCCAGGTCCTCTGTAAAAGCAGCCAGTGCTCTTAACAGCTGAGCCATCTCTCCAGCACCAAACCCACATTTTCCTATAGATGGGCATTTGAATTGATTCCACCGCTGGACTATCGTAACAGATGTAATTAAGATGAGTGTTTCTATAGCTCTTTGAGATAGCCTGCATTCCGTTCTTTAGGATGTATAGCCAACAGTGGGATTGCTGGATCAAATACTGACGCTACTTTTTGAGGAACCCCTATACTATTCTCAACAGTGCTTGCACCATCTCGCATTGCATTGCCATCAAGAATGCACAAGATGGGGTAGGGGAAGCTATAATCAGAATGTATTATATTTTTTAAAAGAGCGTACAAGAATTCCAGTTCCTCCAAATCTTCGCCAACATTATTTTCCGTTCTTTGTGAGGTGTGGAGGTGGTATTGTAGTTTCCTTTGTGTTTCTCTAAATAATGTACCTTTTCATATGTTTGTTGGATATCTATGTCTTTTTAGAAGATATTTGGAGTTTTGTTTGTTGTTTAGTTATGGTTTTGAGTTAATATGACTATTAACCTCCTCTCAAATTTATGACTTCCAAGTATTTTCTTCCATTCTACAGGTTGCTTTTTCATTCTTGTTTCCTTTGATACTTAATTAAATTTTGTTTTATTGGGTTTTTTTGTTTGTTTGTTTTTGTTTTTTATTTGTTTGTTTTTTGTTGTTGTTTTTGAACCAAGTTCTGTTTTAGAAACAAGGCCTGGACTGGAGAGATGGCTCAGAAGTTAAGAGCACCAGCTGCTCTTCCAGAGGTCCTGAGTTCAATTCCCAGCAACCACATGGTGGCTCACAACCATCTGAAATGAGATCTGATGCCCTCTTCTGGCCTGCAGGCACACATGCAGGCAGAATGGTGCATATGTAATAAATAAGTCTTTAAAGAAAAGAAGAAACAAGGTCCCAGGTGGCTGGCCTTGAACTTGTGCCTAGTGCTGGCCACACAAGCACATGCCACCATGCCTGGCTCGGTTAATTTTTAATATTTAAACCAACATTGCCTTTTGGAACAAATCCATCCTAATCATAATGTACTTGACCTTTTAAAATAATCACTGGATTTAGATTGATAATATTTTTCAGATTTTTCTTTTTGTGTTCATGTATAAAATTTTCCAGTAATTTTTTTCTAGTAATTTGACAGATTGCACATCAAGATTACACTTACCTTAAATTTGGAATTATTCACTCTTTTTAGTCAGTGGATCGTTCAAGATTGACATCCATACTTTGCTGCCTCCTCTTTCCTTACCTATCTGAGTAGCTCAATCCAGAAATCACTAAGTAGGGGCAAGGAGGTATTTACACAGTAGGGAGACCACAATGGCCTCAGACCAGTTTCTGGATCCCTTTAAGTTGAGATAGATGTCAGTGCAGGTAGTATCAGAATGGTAGCTTAGCAATACAGTCAGGGCCTAAACAGGATTAAGGCCAGCCATTCAGCAATCCCATTAGGAGAGAGGGATTGAAGGCAGTGGTGATGTCTCAAAATAGTGAAGCCTGATCAAGTAGTGGGAACAGTAGGTTGTCTTACTAGCAGCAAAGGTTTAAGAGACAATGGATACTAGTTAACATGTTCTTACAGCTGTGAGTGTTGGCAGACTTCTTCATTCCTAGCCCTGAGGAGGCAGAGGTATGCAGATATCTGAGTTCAAGACTAGCCAGGGCTACATCATGAGACCCTATCTAAAAACAAAACCAGAGAATAATAATAACAACATTAAGCCAGTTAAATGCTTGTTATATTGATTACCTTTTTTCAAACTTAGAAGCTAGATTGCAGCAGTATAAGAAGGGAAAAAGGATCTTCTGAAGATGCCAAGTTCTTAAAACAGTGCTTGGTATATGACCAGCTTATGTTTCTTTCTCTCTCTTTCTATATATGTGTGTGTGTGTGTGTGTGTATATATATATATATATATATATATATATATATATATATATATATGTAACTCCAACTCCATATATAAACACACATATATAAACACATGTATATATACATGTATATATATCTTTTCTTTCAAGACAGGGTTTTCCTGTATTAACAACTCTGGCTTTCCTAGAACCAGCTTTGTAGAACAGGCTGGCCTCAAACAGAAATCCACCTGCCTCTGCCTAGTGCTGGGATTGAAGGCTTGTAACCATCACTGCCTTGCTTCAGCTCTTACTGAATTTGTTACTTTATTTGCATCTATTAGCCCTGGAACTGTATATAGTCCTGGAACTCATTATGTAGACCAAGCTGGCCTTGAACTCACAGAGATCTGCCTGTCTCTGCCTTCCAACTGCTGGCATTAAAGGTGTGTGCTCCTATGCCTAGCTTGGTTTTTTTGTTTTTTTGTTTGTTTGTTTTTGTTTTTAAATATATTTTATTATTTATTTATTTGTGTGTGTGTGTGTGTGTGTGTGTGTGTGTATGCCATGTGTACAGGAGGCCAGAAGAGGGCATTGGATGCCCTGGAGTTGGAGTTACATGCAATCTGAACCATCTATATAAATGCTAGGAACTGAACTCCAAAACAGCAGTTGGTGCTCTTAACCAGGAAGCCATCTCTCTAGCCATCTCTCTAGGTGTTACTCCTCTCCCTTTTTAATTTGTGGGGTATGTGTATAGTTGAGGGTCAAATCCAGGGCCTTGTGCATACTAGGCAAGTGCACTAACACTTCCTATACCTCCAGGCTCTTCACAGCTGTGCCACAGATGGTTTCCTGCTCTCCAAATCCCACTTTTTCTGAGCTGAAGCTCTTCTAATAGGAGCACACTGTGGTTTCCAAGGGTTGAACGTAAGAACATAAGCCAGGAGATGTGATAAAATAGGACAGCATGAGGGAGTTTTTATGGGTCAGTAATGTCTGCATCTTAATTTTGGGGGTGGCTAGGCTATTCAAATGTGTGTGTGTTGAAATTCAAAAAACTGTACCAGAACCAGTCATATTTACTACCTCTTAATTGAAAATATAAAAGTCAAAATAAAGCCTTAAAAAAAAAAACCAGACATTCTAATGTCAGATATCTAAGCTTGCCTTGGTGTTGCTACCTTAGTGCTGTTTGTGTAACCAGACCTGGTCCCTCACTTCTGGCCCATCATTACTCACTGGCTTTTTTCCTTCCTCATGTTAGATTGGAGCTGGAGGAAGCATCACTGGGCTGAAGTTTAACCATCTCAATACCAACCAGTTTTTTGCCTCCTCAATGGAGGGAACAACCAGGCTGCAGGATTTTAAAGGCAACATTCTCAGAGTTTATACCAGCTCAAACTCTTGCAAGTGAGTAGTTTAACTAGTAAGGGAAATGGCTTCTAAGCTCTAGATGCAGTTTTGCTGAGAACACACCCAGTTCTGTTTGGCCAGGGAGGACAGGGATCTTAGCCACTTTGTACCATTCCTTTTCTTCCTTAGACTCTAGCTGCTCTGACTTTGATCCAAATGGGTCATTACACTAGGAAGGTGCTCTGGATCCTTAGCTCTTGTCTTTGATGGAAGGGCTTTATTACTTCTATAAGTTATAGCCATATTAAATTAGGCTTTACTTTCACAGGATAAATCAACATGGTATTTGCTTAGAAAGGTATTTACAGAGTAGAGCAGGAATCAAGAATTGAAGTTTAGCCACGTGTGGTGGCATTTACCTTTAATGGCAGCACTCCGGAGGCAGAGGCTGGTGGATTGCTATGATTCTAAGTCAGCCTGGTCCAGCTAGGACTACATAGTAAGAGCCTTCTGAAAGAAAGAAAGAAAAGAAAGAAAGAAAGAAAGAAAGAAAGAAAGAAAGAAAGAAAGAAAGAAAGAAAGAGGAAAGAGGAAATACACAGAGAAAGAAAGGAAAGACAGAGAGAGAGAGGGAGGGAGAGAGAGAAAAGAAAAAGAGGGGAGCAGGAAAGAAAAGAAAAAAGAAGTGCAATTTTATTGCTCTCCATTTTCTGGGATGTAATGTCCTTACTATTTCCTCGGTGGACGTGTTAACAGGTAGAATCCTCTCCTAAGAACAAGTGTCTGGAGAAATAACAAATGCACTTTGATGTCTAGCCAGAGACACAATCCTGCTAAGGAATGCTACGTGGGTGTGTGCAGTGAGTCGAAGCAGCTTGGGTATTATTCTGGGCTGTCCCACAAGGTTGAGAACACCACCATCAGGAGAGGAGACTAGATGGACTTGTAGCTCTCTTGGCTTCAAAACAGGATCCATGAAATAACCTGCTTCTCAAGTCTCTGTTCTCACATAGTTTTCGAGAGAAAAAGTTTCTGGTAGTTTTTTTCCCTAAATGCTCAGAAGAGGACAGATGTTCCCAAAGCTGAGCTGAACAGTTCCTGTTTGGTTTGTTCTCTCCTTTGGTGTAAAGACTGAGGGGTGATGAGCGTGGAAAGAATAAATAAGGCTCTCCAGAACCTGGGTTGTGGGGAGCAAGCTAGCCTTTGAATTTACTTTGTGGCTCTAAGGTTCCAGGGACTAGCTGGGGTTTATGGGCCCAGCAATAACTGGACAGATTTCTGAGTTCTGTCAACTCTTTCTGCACTCTTTCACCCTATTTTTCCTGCAAGATAAACAAGGCTGAGTACCCTCCACTGGAAATTATAGTAAGACAGTTACTTTATTAATTCAACAAATATTTATTGATGCCTGTTAAACACTGCAGCTGCCACAGTGAATAAACGGACTATCTCAGTCTCAAAGAGTCTTATAGCACACTCTCTCCCTCTAGGGTCTGGTTTTGCAGCCTTGATGTTTCTGCCAAGAGCCGAGTGGTGGTTACAGGAGACAATATGGGACAGGTGATCATGCTGAGCACAGATGGCAAGGAGGTGGGTACTATGTGGCCCACTTTCCCATCCCTTCACCCCTCTTTGGTTCTGTATCTCCACCTGAACCAAACTTTTCTCTGCAGCTCTGGAACCTCAGAATGCACAAAAAGAAAGTGGCCCATGTGGCCCTGAATCCCTGCTGTGATTGGCTTCTGGCTACAGCCTCCATAGATCAAACAGTGAAGATTTGGGACCTGCGCCAAATTAAAGGGAAAGACAGCTTCCTCTACTCACTGCCTCACAGGCATCCTGTCAATGCAGGTGTGGCATCCCAAACCCCATCTTCCTTATGGACCCTGTCTTTCTTACCACTAGTCATCAATGATGTCTTGGACCCTTTTTGGCTCTGACTGCTCCTTTGGCCGTGGAGTTTCTATAGTAGTTTTGTTCATAGTCCAGATTGACCTCTCCTACCCTTACCTAAAAAGGAATGGTACTTTGGAAGATCAGGACACCAGGGGCTGAAGGTTCCTTTAGCTTAAGGGCTTTTCACTTTGTCAGCTTGTTTTAGCCCAGATGGAGCTCGGCTCCTGACTACTGACCAGAACAATGAGATTCGGGTTTACTCTGCCTCCCAGTGGGATAGCCCCCTGAGTCTGATCTCCCACCCTCACCGCCATTTTCAGCACCTCACACCCATCAAGGTGAGTGACAAGAGAAAGGGATCTGTCATTATGGGAGTGGGCCAGATCTTTCCACGTTGGGAGAAGGGTCACATACACAGCCTACAATCTCAGATGACACTTTTCACTGACACACAAAAAAAGGCTCCTTAACCTTTGGCTTTATATGTTCCTTTTATCCCATTTCTATAATTCCATTGAGAGTTCTGTCTTTTTGAGGTAGGGTCTTATTATATATCCCTGGCTGGTCTAGAACTTGCTACTTAGACAAAGCTAGTCTTGACCTAGTAGAGATGATGTGCTTCTGCCTCCCCATGCTTGGTATTAAAGGCATGCACCACCATCCACACCAAGCACCCGCTGAGTTTTCTTAGTATATCTTATAAGCTAACTTTCTACATTTTTCAGCCAGCATTGATCTTACTGTGGGTATTTTCTATGACCTTGATCCTTTGTTCTGCGTTGTGTTTAAATTACCCATGTATTGCAGCTGACCCATAAACTAACCTTATTGGATTGCCTTGCAGGTTTAAGTGGTTTCTAATAATAGAAATAAGGCCCTTAGTTTTCCAACTTAGACCTCTGTTTCATCTGCAAGAGGGCCTATAGTACCTAACTGGTAGGGTTTTGTGAAGATGAGTCAGGATACATAAAACACTGACACCATGCCTAGCACTTGATAAGTACTTAATAAACACTTTTAAATAAAACTTAGTGTCCCACATACTTCAAATCAAAACCAATAATAAACAATATTAAGAATTCTTCTGGGCGCCAGGTGGTGGTGGGGCACGCCTTTAATCCCAGCACTTGGGAGGCAGAGGCAGGCAGATTTCTGAGTTCGAGGCCAGCCTGGTCTACAGAGTGAGTTCCAGGACAGCCAGGACTACACAGAGAAACCCTGTCTCGAAAAACCAAAAAAAAAAAAAAATCTTCTGAAGCCAAGTATTGTGGCACATGCCTTTAATCCCAGCACTTGGGTGGTAGAGGCAGGTGGATCTATGTGAGTTCAAGGCCAGCCATGACTACATATTGAGATTTTGTCACATGCACACAAAAGGATTTTTCTGAGGATGTTGCTCAGTGGTAGAGTGTTTACCTAGCATGCACAATATGCCCCCCCCCGGGGGGGACGGTGATGGCACACATAAATTATCAGGTATGGTAGTATACACTGGTAATCCTAGCACCTGATGGGTAGAAGCAGGAGTTCAAGGCCAGTTATTGCTCTTGTTAGGCTGTGTGCTCTTCTGTCCCATCATATCCATTGATGACAACATCTAATTTTTTTTTTTAAGCAACTACTTCCAAGCCACTGCAAGTACCAATTTTCTCTTAAGTATTATTTATGTAATGTGTATGGGTGGTTTTTCTCTCTCTCCATATATATATATATGTGTGTGTGTGTGTGTGTGTGTGTGTGTGTGTGTGTGTGTGTGTGTGTGTGTTTGGGTATTTTTTTGTATATTCATCTGCATACCTGAAGGTGGCATCAGACAGTTGTGAGCTGTCATGTGGGAATTGAACTCAGGACCTTTGATGGAGCAGTGAGTGCTTTTAACCATTGAGCCATCTCTCCAGGTATATGTATGGGTGTTTTATCTGCATACATGTCTATGAACCGTGTGCATATGTGACCTTGGAGGTCAGAAGAAGGCATGGGATCTCCTGGAACTGGAGTTACGGAGGATTGTGAGCTAACATTGTAGGTACTTTCAGAGTGGCCAGTGCTCCTAACCATTGAGCTGTCTCTCTAGTCCCTCTTCTCTTGATCTTATCTTCTCCCTTCAAAACTGCCTGGAAGCCATGCATGGGGCACCTCAGATGGAGGCAGGATTGGAGATCTTAGGATTCCTGGGCTACTCAGTGTAACCCCTGTCTCATAAAAATCAAGAACTGTTTTGAAATTAGGAAAAGCCCATCCAATTCTATCACACCAATAACTGCAAGATTTGTTTTGAGTGGTATGATCTAGGGAATGAAGGTTTTTTTTTTCCTTTCCCCTTCACACCAGTGACTTTATATCCAAGTCTTTGTTATGTGTGGATAGTGGAAGATTAGTAGTGGAGCCATTTCAGAACCTAAGTCATTTGGTGTTGTTTACCAAAGGCTTTTTGTTTTGTTATACGTTTATATCTTATGTTAAAGTCTAAACAAGGCTGCTTGGCAATAGTAGTACACACCTTCAATACACTCAGGAGACAGAGACAGGCAGATTTCTGAGTTTGAAGCCAGCCTGGTATACAGAGGGAGTTCCAGGACAACCAGGGCTACACAGAGAAACTCTGTCTTGGTGGAAAAAACAAAGGAAAGAAAAATCCATCCTCCCCCCCAGCATCCCCCCTTCAAAAAAATCTGAACAAGGCTGATGGAAAAACATGTTAAAAGCCAGAGGGGTTCAGTAGTTAAGACCTTGCCTAGCATGCACAGAGGTTCAGCCCCCAGAATTACAAAGACAAATAACAAAATAAAAATGCCCAAGTTGATATCAACCTTAAGAAAATGCAGGGAAGGAGCTAGAGAGTTGGCTCAGTGGTTAAGAACAATGTTGTTCTTTCAGAGGACCTGACTTCAAATCCTAGTACATGACAGCTCACAACTGTCTCTAACTCCTCTTCCAGGTGATCCAGTGCCCTCTTCTGGTTTCTGCAGGTACTAGGTAAACATATAGTATACTCACATACATGCAAGCAAAATACTCACACATATAAGATAAAAATAAATCTTTACCAGGTGATAGTGGTGGTGCATGCCTTTAATCCCAGTAGTTTGAGGCCATCTGAATCTATAGAGAAAAAGTTCCAGGACAGCCAGGAGTACATAGAGTGAGACATTACACAAAAATCATTTTTTAAAAAGTTTTTAAAAGAAGAAAGAGAAATGGTGTGAGGCATCCTCAGGACCTAGAAAGCAAGCGTGCGTGTATAATGTAGGGCGACTCACTTTTAAGTCCCCTCCTAGATATATAGTAGTCCTAGCTGGCCTGACTATGTAAACCAGGGCAGCCAGGGCTACACAGAGAAGTCTTTTAAAATTAAAAACACTTTTATTTATTAATTTGTGTATGTGCCTATACCCTCATGCCACAGTGGGCAGGTGGTCAGAGTTGGTTTTTCCCTCCTACTACATGGGCCTTGGGGATCAAACTCAGGTTATCAGGCATGGTTGGCGTCAGATGCCTTTATCTGATGAGTGATCTAGTCAGCCCTCATACTTGTCTTGTATGCAGTATTGGGTTCTTCTTGACCTATAAGTGGTTAAAAATGAGAAAAATATGTATATATACATATGTGTATATATATTATATACACATACATATATGTGCATACATATATTCGTATATACACACTGAATATGAACAGTGTGTGTATATAATCCAAAAGAGGGTACTATATCACCTAGAAGTGGAGTTTTAAACAGTTGTAAGCTGGCATGTAGGTACTAGAATTGAACCAGGTTCCCTCTGCAAGAATAGCATATGTTCTTAACCACTGAACCATCTCTTTAGCTCCTCTCTTGCAGTTTCTTAAGATGATATCAACTTGTTTTTTTGCAATTCTGGGAACTAAACACTTGTGCATGCTAAGCAAGGTCTTTACACCTCTGGCTCTTAACAAATGTTTTCCCATTATCCTTGTTCAGACTTTTGTTTTTCAAGACAGGGTTTCTCTGTAGACCAGGCTGGCCTATGTGTGAGATTCTGGGATCATACATACAATCTTATGTATACTGTGTAAGTGCTCTGCCACAGAGCTCGATATCCAACCCTTAAAGAATACTGTGTGTGTGCAGGCTAGAGGTTGACAGCAGGTGTCTTTCTCAATTGTTCTCCACCTTATTTTTGGAATGGTTTCTCACTGAACCTGGAACTCACTAACTTTGCTGGAGTAGATAGCTAGCACGTTCCAGGTATCCTGTCTCCACCTCCCACCGGGAATTCTAGGTCCATCATGACAAGATTTTTACAGGGGTGCTGGGGACCCAAACTCAGGTGTACTTGTACCGACTGAGTCATCTTCCCTGGCTTCAAGAATACTTTACATTCTGACTGACCTCTCTGTTTCCTAGGCGACCTGGCATTCACGGTACAACCTCATCGTTGTGGGCCGATACCCAGATCCTAATCTTAAAAGTTGTGTTCCCTATGAACTAAGGACAATAGATGTGTTTGACGGAAGCTCGGGGAAGATGATGTGTCAGCTCTATGATCCAGGATATTCTGGTATTACTTCGGTGAGACTTGGACCCTCCAACAGTGATGGGAGGAAGCAGGGAGTCAAGCTACCTTTCTGATCAGAATTAGTCCCCATGTACTGCCTCTGTGCTGCCTTCGCCCCAGCTTCACACTGATACCCTTACTTTTGCAGCTCAATGAGTTTAATCCTATGGGAGACACACTGGCCTCTACTATGGGTAAGTAAGTAAAAGCAACTGTATCTCTAACTGTCTAAGCCTGACCTCATCTTGGGTTGCATTGGAGGCTAAATTCACCTTAGCCCTGTCCTATTCGTTTCAAGGCAGTAGGCAGTAAATATATCTGGGAGATAGTGGTCTCTGGTCTAGGTCACCCATCTGGCTTTATTCTGGTCATGGCAATGTCAGTCTGTTAGTTCTCCAAGACAGCCCCAACCTCTGAGACAGACCAGCACCAGAAGATGTCAGTCAGACTTCTTGTTTCTTCTAGGTTATCATATTCTCATTTGGAACCAAGAGGAAGATGGGTCTCAGAAAGATCACGAAAGACTATAAAGATGATGTGGGACAGCGATACTGGACCCCACAGATTGGAACGAGTTCTTTTGAGAAGTGGCAGCTGTTTGTTAATAGGCCAGCAGTACCCAATTCTTAGGGCTGGAGTAGGATATTTGTAGCATGGGATACTGTGGGACTAGGATACTGGCATGTTACTGCTCTAGATTTTGCTCCAGAAAATTAAAGAGTAAACCTACTACCCTCAGGGTTCCTGCTGTGTCTAGCCTGGAGGCCAAGTTTATGCTAGAGCCAAGGGGTACTTTTCTTTTTTCTGATGTATAGTAACAGAATAACCAGGGAATTGTTACATTTTTATATTCTATCTTGACATGGCCAATAAAAGCATATCCTTTGTATACTAACTAAAAACCCAAAAGTCCAGTGGGGCTTCTGAGAAGACCTAGTGCTGATCTGGTAAGAGTGCTCCTTGAATGTCAGAAATGGGGAAGGAAAAAAGGCACAGGACCAGCACTCACAGTCAAAACCTTCATTTCCTCGGAATTACTTCAGCCCTATTTTGGGCCACAGTCAAGGTGTACGATTCACCGGCTGCATTCACTTCACATTGCTGAAGAGTCCAGCCCAGCTGAGGGAGAGTCACTTCATGATTCCATGTGTTTCACTCCTACATGTATCCTCCACTGTCATCCAGGTACAGCACAAGTATCCTTCAGGCCTGCCTGAGGGTGACACTGGCAGTAGCCTCAGCCAAAGGGAAACTTTGTTGTTGGGTGACCCGGGTTCTTGATAGACATATTTTATACTCCTAGTGATTTGCAGTTTTTTGCCTCTTTTAACAATGTCCTCCAACCCATTTGCCAAAGATGTGGGCTAGGAGATAAAGAGCAAGGCTTGGTGGAGGAGCTAGGCAGATCAAATACTAGCTTCTTCAGGTTTTGGGGGGTTTTGTTGTTGTTTTGATCTCAGGTCTTGGGTGAAACCTGAATGCTTGTCTGTATCTCAAGTCCTTAGGGAGTGTAGAAGAGGCAGATCCTATTTAGAGAAAGCCAGTGTCCGACACAGCACATGGTAAACTGCAGGCGTGAAGATGGTGAGTCACAGGTGTCATGCACCCAGCCGAGCCTCACTTATTCATTTGGGCGTAGGTAATCAGGAAGGCTAAACCTGTCCCTGGGTTGGGATCAGCAATAGTCAGGAGCAAGGACTCAGCCCACCTCCCCTAGGAGGCAGAGGGAAGGGGACTGAGTGGTTGTCAAGCATGGTCTTCCCTGTCTGCAACATGGTGGTAGCCAGGAGGCTGGGCCTGCATCCGGAAGAGGACAGTGAGGAGCAACACTATTAGAAGGAAGAGGATGGAGCCACAGACAGCCAATGCCACAATCACCTCTGGGCAGGGGAGAGGAAGAAAAAGGTAACATTAGTATTCATCCAACAAATGCAGTGCACCTACCCCAAGCCAGGTACTGTGTTGACAAAGCGGAAGTACAAAGGTGGTCAAGACAGTCTGCTCTAGGAGTTTACGTTCTAGAGAAGAGATGCAGTAAACAAGCAAGCATTGCATGACACATTGGTGGTGCTGTATGAACAAGATAAGTTATAAATCACTGAGGATATAGGACCAGACCTGGGGTCAAGAAGGAAAACAGTTGAGAGTAGAGTGTCATGGAGTGGGGGTAGGAGGACACATCTGATAGGACAGGCTTGGTGTTCTGGATTCAGCAAGAGAGTATCATTAGAGCTGAGTAAGCAAGGGGCACTAGGAAACAGAAGACATCCAGGCCAAGCAGAGGCAGGGCAGTCATGGTAGCGAGCCTGGGTCTGCTGTATGATACATGTACATTTTTAAAAAGAAAGAAAAAAAAAAAAGACATGGTCTCATATAGCTCAGACTGTCTCAGAATTGACTGTGTAGTAGATCCTCCTCCCCTACACCAGAGTGCTGGAATCACCACACCCAGTTTATGCAGTGTTGGGAATTAAACTAAGGGTGTTTCCCCTGTAGTTTAGTTGGTAGAGCAAGTGCCCTACCAACTGAGCTACACACTTAGCCTCAATTTATATTTCTTAAGAAATTAACTCGGGGTGGGGGGGTGGGGTGGGGGGGGCTAGAGAGATGGCTCAGGGGTTAAGAGCACTGGCTGCTCTTCCAGAGGTCATGAGTTCAATTCCCAGCAACAACATAGTGGCTCACAACCATCTATAGTGGGATTTGATGTCCTCTTCACATAAAATAAATAAATTAATCGAAAGAAAGAAAGAAAGAGAGAAAAAAAGAAAGAAAAAAAGAGAAAGAAAGAAATTAACTCTGTTGTCTTGAGATTGGTAGGGGCAAGAATTAAACCAGAATGAATGTTAGGGTTTTGAGCAGTTCAGGCAAGAACTGATAGTGTTAGACTGGAGAGATGAGAGCTCAGTATCTGAGAAGCAGAGCAGATAGAATCTGCCAGTGGACTGGGTGGTGGGGTGTGAGGAAGATAATGCTTAATGGTACACTGTGTGACTATGAGACTAATGTAGCATCCATTAAATTGACAAATGTAAGATGAACAAGTAATCTGAGAAGAGATGCTGCTTTAGACACAATGTAGATGCCTTAGGTGACATCCATGGAGAGAAGAGGCTTCAAGTCAGCAGCTTGGGGAAAGCCTAGATCAGAAGTTATATAAATTGAAGTCAACCTACAAAAGTGGAACTTAACTTACCATGGAGATGAGGTAGGAAAGCCATGAGGTTGGATGAGATCCCTTGGGAGTCAGGACAGATAGGAAAGGGGATAGAGATAAGCCTTAGGCCATTCATTATTTAGAGAAGAAGGAATACAGCAAGGAGTTTGTAGTAAGTAAAAAAACTGAAGTCATGAAAATGGTTGTTACTGTATTGCAGTGCGGTTGGGGAGGGAATCCAGGACTTCACCCATGCTAGCCATGGATCTACCACTGAGCTATGTCCATAACACATAAAAAAAATGTGTTTAAGGAAGAAATGACAACTGTGCTGTTGAGGTGAGAGAAGCTGACTAAGAATTGATTATTTTGGCAACAGCTTCATTGCAGCAAAAGGTGATACAAAATTGTTTAACATCAAGTCTGAGATAAAAAAGTCTGAGGAAGTGAAGCCAGAATGTAGGCAACTCTTTGAAGGATCCCTCAAAGAGATCAGAGAAAGAAAGTGAGACTACGGAAGTGATTCTCAGAAGTCTTTGTTAAGCTTTGCAAGAGGACTTATCCAGCAGAGAAGGGACCGTGATCCCAGTGTAGGGGAGAAGAGCCTGACACAGGCTAAGTGGTGAGGCCACACCTGAGTACTGTCTTATATAAGCAGGGAAGCTGAAAGATGTGGCGGAGAATGACAATCCTCTCCTGGTAACTCTTACTTCTCAGTGATAAGAATATCACCTGAGGGTGAAGAACAGGGAGCGTACATAAAAATGGTCTTAGGGTTGAGGAGGTTGTCCAGGGAAACTCGGGAAGATGGCTGCAAATATGTCTGCTCCCTGAAGATTTCTGGATGTGATCTGAACACCGTCCTGGGATATGATTAGTATAGAAGCGGGTGGCAGCTCACCTGTGTCTGCAGTATCATTTGCTAGCTGGCACTCCTTCTGCCAGTCCTTGGGTATGACAGGTTCTGTGAGGCGAAGGAAGTCCTGCAGTGGGCAACGGTGAGGGCAGCCAGGCAGGATCAGAGGCCAGGGTGCCTTCTTACTGTCATTCCGAAAGTACATCTCGACTGAGAAATTCCTGAGAATTGACAGGAGGCAAGATAGAGATGCTCACCATGCCCATAGCTGAGTCTCTGGGTTGCCCTCAGTCATCCCAGTGCCTCTTTAGAAGACACTTGATAGCTCCACTTACCCATTATCTTCCTGGTACAGTTCAAATATGTGGCAGGAAGCATAGGGAGCTTGTTTCCCATTGTAGACATTCAGTGCCATTTGCAGAGCAACCAGGGTAGTGTCATGCTGTAAGGGAGAAGGGCTGCCCATAAGACTTGTTCCTTCACAACCCAGGAACTGGATCTGGGGAAATACCTAATTTCTATTTTGATACTTGTGTGTTGGGTGGGTGGAAAGTGTGTTTGGGGATAGGGTTGAAGCTTACCGCGGAATAAACCAGCAGCTTAGGGAATTGAGAGGTAGTTGCCATTAGGGTCAGGTTCTTCAATATCTGAGCCAGCAGAACTCCTGAAGAAGAGAAATTCCAAGTGTCAGTTCAGTGTCTTGAACCATCACTGATGGTTCATTAATGCTAGTCTTAGTTTGATCACCAACCCAGAACTCTTCCAGTTCATGGGGACCATATTGGAACTCTACACCACCTACTGCTAAGAACTGTCAAGTTTATAGAGAAGACAGATAAAGCTAGCTATTAGTATTTAAACAATAAACACAGGTGTAGAAACAAGTTAGGAGGCACTGATCATGACTTAACAGTATGAACACAGTGTAAACTTAAGACTGCTTCACAGCACACAAGATGTTGGTTTATGCCAGGGCAACAGCTGTATGCATACTGTGAAAACTACTGCATTCTCAAAGGTTTGAGAATGGGTACCCCTGAATGCTCAAAGTAACTGGCACATGTATTACCCCTAGTATTTTCTCTAAAAGTCTCAGCAATTCTCTGGAGGGAGGTATGTAGTTAGGAAAGAGAGGAAGGGTCTTTCAACATGGGTGAAACTTAAGAGTAAGAATGGTAGGACAGCCGGGCGGTGGTGGCGCACGCCTTTAATCCTGGCACTTGGGAGACAGAGGCAGGTGGATTTCTGAGTTCGAGGCCAGCCTGGTCTACAGAGTGAGTTCCAGGACAACCAGGACTACACAGAGAAACCCTGTCTTGAAAAACCAAAAAAAAAAAAAAAAAAAAAAAAAAAAGGTAGGCCAGAGCTGGAGAGATGGCTTAGTGCTTAAGAGCGCTGTCTGCTCTTCTAGAGGTCCTGAGTTCAATTCCCAGCAACCACATGGTGGCTCACAACCATCCATAATGGGATCTGAATCCCTCTTCTGGTGTGTCTGAAGACAGCTATAGTATATTCATATACATAAAATAAATAAGTCTTAATAAATAAGTCATATACATAAAATAAATAAGAACAGTAGATCAGGTGTGGTTGGCACACACCTTTAATCCCAGCACTTGGGAGGCAGAGGCAAGTGGATCTCTGTGAGACCAACCTGGTCTACATAGAGTTTAAGCTGGCTTGACCAGAGCTACAGAGACCTGTGTCTCTAGCTAAATACCAGAGGACTGGGAGATTTGGGCAACTAGCAGGGATGGCAAAGGGGAGATCTGGTTTTGAAAGAACAGAGAATTATCTTAGGCAGCATAGTGTGTGAGAAGCTCCCACAGCAGATCTTCAGTGCTAGAGAGTTTTGAGGAAAGGGTAGTAGCGTGTTCTTATCACTCACCCCCCTGAAGCCGGGCCTTCTGTACTTGCTCGTGGATCCCAAAGAGGAAGAGGAAGCTGAAGTCCTTTAGCTGGCTCAGACGCTGCACAGTTTGGGGTGAGGCCCAGGGTGGCAGGAGCAGCCCATGTGTTTGCTGTGTATCGCAGCAGGCAGGTTAGCTCCCTAGGCCTAGGCCAGAGCCTCTCCAAGGGTGGCTTTCTTCCCCAGGTGGGGAAGGTGCCTGTGTGTATGAGGGAGGAAGAGGAGAGCAGAGGTGAGGCAGAGGGGCCATTGCAGACATGGCAGACATCGAGGCATTGGAAAGGAAGCTCAAGCATGAAGAGCAGAGTCAGCACAGAAGAAACCTCACAGCACTGAGCTCTGGATGGAGAAGGGTACAGAGTGCTGACAACTAGTAAACCATTTCCCACTTTGAGGTTCTTTTTACCCATGAGGGAAGTTCCCAGGTTACATAAGCATGGGCTTGCTGAGCCTTCCCAGTGGGGACAGTGGTATCAAGACAATATGCTCTACTGCCCTAGAGACTTGGACCTATTGAAGACAGAAGAGCAATCCCAAAAGGCATCCTGGTTAGCTCACCTCACAAAAGAGTGTGTCATACACATTCCAGATGGTCTCAAGGGTCAGGTTCGAAAGCCCTGTCTCATTGGCCACCATGTCCAGAAATTGCTATAAAAAATGGATCAGGAGATCAGTACTGCTCTGGGGAAAGAGCAATCTGATGACCTACACCTCGGCCCCAACTCACTGCATTTTGAATACTCCTGTTCTGATACTCTGGTGTCTGCCGAGTCTCATTCTGCAGCTGCTCATAACGGGGACATGGACCCAAAGGAAACTTCAGCAACTACAAATTAAGGGGAAAACAGGCAGAGAAGGAGTCTGGGATCAGTAGCTCATAACCATAGTTGTTCCCTCACCACTTAAGAAGGGTTGGCCAGTCTTACCCTGTCTTCAGTGATGGGCACGGTGTGGACAGGGATAGGCTGCCATGAAATGTTAGGGTTGAAGTGCTGAACTTCATTGGGAGGGAAGAGTCCAGCCAGGTTGGCCTCGGCACTCATGAGAGTACGGTCAAAGTCTGTACTTCGCACATAAACCTGTAGATTGGAAACACAAATCTCTCCGTGTGTAGAGGCACGTTTGCTCCTCCTCAGAGCCTCAGGGGAGAACCTGTTCTGGATGATTACTCAGTACATTATAAACTCACCGTGCATGCACGCCCTCTCTGCTTCTTCCCTATTCATCAAGGACTTAAATATTCAGCTACAGGCTATTACCACAGTCTAACAAACTCAGTCTGTGGGAATGACTCTCGTTCAAACACTCCTTCCTGGTCATCAAAAGCACTCATTTGGTAAACTATCTGGTCTGGGAGACTTCAATAACTGGTTTGTCTCCGTAAAGAACAGAGTCCTTGTCAGCCAGAGAAGTACATCCTCATCCATACACATGGAAGCAGGATCTCAGTATGTAGTTCTGACTGTCCTAAAACTCATTATATAGACCAGGCTAGCCTCAAACTCAGGGATCCGCTTGCCTTTGCCTCCCAAGTGCTTGGATTAAAGGTATGTGCCTCTAATTCAGTTTGGTATACACTATTTTTTTTTTTTTCCTTTTCTTTTGTCAAAGCAGAGTTTCTCTATGTAGCCCTGGCCGTCCTGGAACTCTCTCTGTAGATCAGACTGGCCTTGAACTCAGAGATCTTTCAGCCTCTGTCTACCAAGTGCTAGGATTAAAGGTGTGTGCCACCACCACTGGTTTGGTATATACTCTTAATTCCAGAATTTGAGAGGCAGAGACAGGAAAATCTCTGAGTTCAAGACTAGCCAGGGCCATAAAGTGAGACCCTGTTTAAAAATACAAGAGTAATACCCTAGAGTCCAAATGGCAGCTATCACTCCTCACCACACTCCCTTCCCTTTTATAAATGGGAGGAGGGAGAAAAAAGGAACAGAGAGAGGTGGCTTGTGAAAAGGGAGGAAGAAAATAGGGAAGGGAAGGGAAGGGCAAGCTCAGGGTAGAGCTAGGTCTTTAGGGAACAGTAACCTAGATGATTGAGACAACTGTGGCTGAAAGCAGTAACCATAGGAACAGTTATCTCCACTGGGGTAAGCAGAGGACCTCAGAAGCGAGCACACTTGCCAGTTTTCACTGCCCCTGCTCCTGTGCTTTATCCTGGTTCTGTCCAGCTTATTAGACAACTCCAACATAAGCCCCATGAAGACAGAGATCATAACTGTATGGTATACCATCATAGGAAAAGCATTACCACAGTGCTTGGCCCTTAGCTGACAATAAATGTCTTGGACAAAATGCCTATTTGTTGTTTCAGAGTCAGAAAGTACTTTATCAGACCCTTCTTCACGTCTGAGTTGGACCCCTGGTCAGTTTTGTCTTTTCCCAAACAAGCAGAGATAATTCAGACTCCAGAGCAGTATTCTAGACAGCTCTTAGATATCTTGTCCAGGGACCAAAAGTTCAGGAGGGAAAACTTGACTGCCCAGCCTCACTCTTAGATTCTCTGAGATCAGAAGGTAATCCAAAGATCCCAATCTTGTTGCCAATCAGACTCTTAGCCTTACCTCTTGCCTGTGGTAAGAGGTGTTCAGAAAGCCATGGTAACGTTGCCGCAGAGCCTGGCCCAGCTCCCAGTGCTGTAGCATCCCTTCCTGTGGGCAGACCCGAGGGTTAAGAAAGTCCAAAGAGCTGGGCATGGTGGCCCAAGCCTTAATCCTTAATCCCAGTAGTCACTCTCTGAGTTCAAGGCCAGACTGGTCTACAGAGTGAATCCAGGACAGCCAGGGCTCTGTTGCACAGAGAAACCCTGTCTCAAACCTCCCCCATAAACCCAAACCCTGCCCTCTCCCCCCAAAAAAATGTCCAAAGGGAAGGAATCGGCCACAAGTCCTATGGCATTTAGGCATTCTTCCCTTGGCAAGGAGTGAGTTTAATTCCAGAAGTAGCCAGTTGTGAATGATTCTGTCCCGGGCACAGAGTTGTTAAGAAATCTGGTCCTAGCCAGAGATGTAGCTTAGTGTGCTAAGCATAAACAAGGTCCTAGGTTTAATTTCCCAAACCACAAAAACAGAACAACAAAACAGAGATCTGGTCCATGAGAACCTATGTGGGAAACTAGCAGTTTAGGTAGTCCCAGTTTCTGTGCTCCAGGTGTGATTCATTCTGTAGCATATCCTGAGACCTTGCAGGTTGGCTTCTGACCCACCTTGGTTAGCTGACCAAATCCTTGGGGCCATTTCTCTTCCTGATAGGGGTCCTTGGGATATGTCTTCACTGGTGACCGATCTCCATGTCGATACAGCTGAGCAAAGAAAATGGTTCGTCTACAGAATCAGAAGGGTCTTCTAGTTAAGGACAGGACCCACTTCTGTCAGGAAAGGAAACCTCACTCCATCTTTCTCTACTAAGCGAAGAAAAAAGACCCCAGTTTGGGCCATGCAATGTAACCTGAGATAACAGGTAAAGCTCAAAAGCACAGGTAGAAAAGTAGTGAAAGCAATGCCTCCTGGGGAAGGAAGTGGGCAATGAGACTGGGAAAACAAAGATCAAAGTCATCTTTATGGGTGACTTTCAACCTTTTAACTAAATTCCCATCCTAGGGAAGAATCATCCCAGGAAAGAATATCTCCTAACATTACTCGGTCGTCCTGCCCTAAAAAAACAGCCTAGGGCTCTAAATCCAGCCGCACAACCCGCTATGGGCCAGCTGCTTTCTAAACCGGCTCTTTCTCCTCCTTGAGACGTGAGACCCCCCAATCCCAGAACACAAGCAATGCCCCTCCCTCTACCAGCCAGCCTTTGCCCTTTCAGCTTTGGCGAACCCGTTGGTGACTCCGTCACCCATTACCAAGGTAACAAAGCGTAGACTCCGGGCCTGTATAGGTGGCATCACCGTTAGGCACATGCCAAGAAGGATCTGGAGAAAAGCCGCCTGGCTCCAACCAGACTGTCTGCCGGCCATCACCGTTGTCGGCTGTGCAGCAAGAGGCCGGAACGCCTTGGGCGGTACCTGCTGCAGCCGCCCGGATGCATTCGTAAGGACACTTGCCGGAAGTGCAGACTTCGCCATCTTTCTATGGGTTTGCAGGAGCCGGGGTTGAGACGGTCTGGTGGGAGAAGGCGGAATTTGGGAGGGAGTGCAAACGGAGAAGGTTTGCGATTGGCGGTGATGAACGAGTGTGGGACTGTAGCTCGAACTTCCGGGAAGAAAAGGCTTAAAGACCTCGTTTTTTGTAGAGGCGCTAGGTCAGACTTACCTCTTCTGCTACCAGGCTGGTGCTTGCCCTGCGTGGGGTCTGGGTCTGGAGAGCGAGTGCCTCTTATGAGGAGTGCTTCTGGGAGTGATCCCAGAGCCTCAGCTGGTGCAAAATTGGGGCAAGATGTGGGGAAGTACAGGGCCTAACTTTCTACTCTTATGTGTGTAGTTTAGCTTTAGCCTTGGCTCAGGCAGTGTTCCTCTAAGCCGTCTTGTTTGAGATTTAGGGCACTACGTGTAAACAGCCCTTTGGACTCCCTGTGCCCTTGAGATAGATCCAGTCTAGTGTACCATTCTCGTCCTAAACAAACCTTCTCACTCCTCAGTTTTTCAGCCCTTTCCTTGTGCTTATCGATTTCTAAATTAAATTAGTCTCAAAATGTCATGCTTCCTTTCAGAGGAGCTGGATTGTACAGGATGCACAGATTTCCTAAACCCGCTACATTGAATTCCTATGGCAGGAATTTCAGATAACTGCATCAGTTTTGATGCAGGCTGCCACAGAATTCGAGTTCCTCTAGACATTAGCCTTTAGGATTTAGAGGCAGGCAGCCAGTCTGACCTCTGGATGTTGTGATTCCAAACCTTAGAATGACACATAGTTGCAGGTCAGATCTTGGGCCCTTGATATGCTTTAATGGAGATCTATCCTTAGATTATCAACACAAATCTGATCAGAACTATCTGTTACTATTCCAGGACTTCAGATAACATTGTGTACCTTACTGCCTAAACGTTACTTCCAAAAGTCACCTTGACAAAGACTGGGGAGTGAGCAGAATAAGAAGGCTTGAAAACTAAATAGTTTTAAACTTAAAAACAAACAAACCTATGTGGTGTATGCCTTTAGTCCCAACACTTGGAGAAGTAGATAGATGTCTGAGTTGTATGTAGGCCAGCCTGGTCTATAGAGTGAGTTCCAGGACAGGCAGAGATAAACAGAGAAATCCTGTCTGGAAAAAACAAAACTAACAAAACAAAGTATTTTCTATGTATAGGTGTTTTGCTTGCATGTGTATCTGTGAACCAGGTGTATACAGTGTCCTTGGAGGCAAAAAGGCAGCATAGGATCCCCTGTAGATTTTAAACAGCCATGTGGGTGTTGGGAATAGAACCTGAGTCCTCTGAAGGACTGAGCCTCCAGCCTCAGTTCTTGACTTTTTTTTTTTCTTTTCTCTCTTATTTATTATTTTGATTTTCTTTTTTGTTTTTTTTTTAAATAATGTTTCTGCCTTCCCTTATTTATTTTTAAAGATTTATTTATTTTATGTATATGAGTACACTGTAGTTGTCTTCAGACACACCAGAAGAGGGCATCAGATCACATTGCAGATGGTTGTGGGCCACCATGTGATTGCTGGGAATTGAACTCAGGACCTTTGGAAGAGCAGTCAGTGCTCTTAACTGCTGAGCCATCTTTCTAGCCTCTATTATTTTGTTTTTCCAGACAAGGTTTCTCTGTGTAGCTCTGGCTATCTTGGAACTCTAAACCAGGCTGAATGCTGGGATTAAAGGCATGTACCACCTTGCCTGACTAGTTCTTAACTTTTTAAAGTCACAGGTTCCCTATAAATCACATGAAAAATTAGCCCTCTCTCCAGAAAAAAAAAAAAGTGTCCACATATGAACACAGAATACGGTTTGGCATATAGTCTCAAGTGATTCACAAAGATCCTCCATCCACTTATAAGGTTAGGAAACCAACCCAGAGAGAAGTAGTTTACCTAAACTTACACAGTTTAGAGAATGGATTGAAATTCATTTGCTTATTTCTGTTGTTGTTTGTCTTATGAGACAGGGTCTTATATAGCCTAGGCTGGCCTCACACTTCTGATCCTCTTCTTACCACCTGCTAAGCACTGAATTACAAGTGTGCACTGCCCAACTCAACAGTTTTTTTTCTCTACCTCTCTCTCTTCTTTCAGACAGGATTAAGATTTTGCTGTGTAGCCCAGGCTAGCTTTGAACTTATTACTGCCTCACCTCCAAAATGTACAAAGTATATATTGCCACACCTAGTTTGAAATAGAAGTTTTCTGATTTTTGGTTAGTATACAATCCATTGTTTATTTCTGAAATATTTGTTTGTGTATGGCATGTGTAGAGGTCAGACAGCAACTCTCAGTGGTCCGTGCTCTCCTTCCACAGTGTAGGTTCCAAGATTGAACTCAGGTGGTCAGGCTCAATAGCACACGCCCTTACCTGCTGAGCCGACTCTCACGACCCCAATCCTTTTTAAAATATAAAATGTGCTGGCACGGGCCTTCAATTCCAGCACTCAGGAGGCAGAGGCAGGTGGATCTCTGAGTTTGAGGCCAGCCTGGCATAGTGAGTTCTATCTAGGACCTCCAGGGCTACAGAGAAAAACACTGTCTCCAAATAAATAAAAAATAAATAAATATAGAATGTTTCACAACTGTCCTTGTCATCTTTGTGCAGGGACTATGAAAATCTCTCTGTATCACTCCAGTTTTAGTTTATGTGCTGCCAATGACAAACAGCAAGTAATGGACCATTTCTTGTAGCCTATTCAAACTGCATTGTTAAAGTACCTATGGTAGCCCCAAGGTATCTGGAGATTTTATCAAAGGAAACCTTTCACCTAAGTGGCATCAAATGGTACATGGTTAATTGACAAGTGCATTTTGGTGGAAGATGTTTGTTTTTCTGACAAGGGCTCACTTAGTAGGCTCTGCAGCTCTCCAGTCGCTCTTCTTACAAGCTGGCAGTGCAGGCATGATCCCCCACATACGCTTGTGGAGTCGCTTCACTTTTGTTTTGTTTTGCTTTTCAAGACAGGTTTTCTTTGTGTAACCCTGGCTGTCCTAGAACTAGCTCTGTAGACCAGGCTGGCTTCAAACCCACAGAGATCTGCCAACCTCTGCTTCCCCAGTGCTGGGATTAAAGGCACTTGCCACTATTGCCTGGCAACTTTAAGACTTTAATTCAGTTATCCCAACACATGGCAAGATTGAGGCAGAAAGATCAGGAGTTCAAGGACGGCTTCAGTTATATTGCAAGTTCAGGGCCAGCCTAGGCTACAAGAGACTTTTCGTATAAACTTCTACTCTGCAAAATCATCCAAGCCATTGTGTTTTCAGAGTGTAAATCTTTAGCTCACTAAATAGAAGAGAACTCCTTCAGGCTTTGCTCTTCTTCCCACTTGCTCAAGCCTGTCTATTCCCTTTGTGTCTGTCAGCCTCTGTGTAGGAAGGACTGGTGAAGCAGATGTGATTTCAATCTTTATAGTGAGCAATGATTCCAGGATAATGAGGGCACTGCACCAGACCAAAGCTTCAAGTTTGCAATTCCCCAGCTTCTACATTATTTTCTACAGGTGATTTCAAGTTCTTTTCACCTTGGTTCCTTAGAGTTGAAAAAAAAAAATCATTATGTCTGTGGAAAAATAGATGTATGTGTGTGTACCTATTCCAGAGCAAATAAATCCGTTTCCAAAGGTGAGATCAGGCAACTGCTTACTCTATGTTGGTAGAAGCAATCCTAAATCCAAATGAATTAACCATTCTTCCCCTCAGTTTTTGAAGGTAGTTTGTATGATGGGATAAAGTTGGTTCGTTTGTTTTTAGTTTGTACTTGAGCAGGGACTTCTTTTTACTTATGTGTCTGGATGAGTGTGTGTATATATGTATGTATATGTATGTATGTATATGTATGTATATGAATGTGTATACCTATGAATGCAGGTACTCATGGAGACCAGAAGATCTCTGGAGCTGGAGTTGCAGGTGGTTGTGAGCCACTCAACATGGGTACAGGAACCTGGAGTTGGGTCTGCTGAAGGATAAGACATGAAATGATAATACATGTCGAATAAATTATGCAGAAGAGCCAGAGTAAACATTACTTTTCTTCTTTGTGTTCTGTCTTCTAGATCACCTCTGAATACACAGGTTCTGTTCTGAATAGGGATTCTTCTTTATCTTGCAATTAGGAGATTGGGCAAAAGTCAACTTGAGTGGATTCCCAGGGCTGTGAAAGATGATTCCGTCACTTTTTACTCATCTAGAGCACCAAAAGAATTTAGAAGCCATATCTGCCCTAGCCCTTGTCTGCGAAGGGCCTGCTTAATCAGAAGGATTGCCTTTGGGGAAGTTATTTAGTGGTCCGTTTGACTAGGGGTGCTATTCTAAGCCCAGAGGTGGCCTCTGGAAGTTTGGGGTGGAAGAGTCAGAGCTGCGGCTAGTAAGATTCCCCAAAGATGTTCCTAGCCATCTTGCTTCCTGTAAGAGTCAAGAAAATACTAGAAAGACTTATAGGACTAGGCTGCTTTGACCTGAACACGTTCCTGTAGGCTGGTGGAACTGAACCATGAGGGTGGGGCTGGTCAAGTGGGGTGTGTGCTTCTAGCTGCTGATCACCTGATTGCCCTGGCTGGGGGTAGAAGTCCCAGTGGTTGCTCACCAGAAAGTCCGTGGAGATACTAGCAGCCTGTTTTAGCGTCCCCCCACTTTTTCCTTCTCCCTTCTCTTTGTGTCCAGCTCCTCCATTGCCCGCAACCTGTGATGGTGAGGCGCTGACAGTGCTGCCTCTCCTACAGGAACTGGCTGCCCCACCTCACTGGCTCGAGGGAGGCCCTGCTTGTTCAGCAGCTGGTCAGTGGGCTCCAGCCTGGGTTTGTGTATGTATGTTCCTGGGGCCTAGGAAGCACACTGTGAAGAGATTAGGGAGTCAGGAGAAGGATTAGGATCAGGATGAGGGAGACTCTTTTAAAAAACAAACAAACAGGGCGGTGGTGGCGCACGCCTTTAATCCCGGCACTTGGGAGGCAGAGTCAGGCGGATTTCTGAGTTCGAGGCCAGCCTGGTCTACAGAGTGAGTTCCAGGACAGCCAGGGCTATACAGAAAAACCAAACAAACAAACAAAAAAACCCTAGAAGATAATCTTTGGGCTTCGGGCCCATGTTACGTCTCAAGTTCCTTGAAATGAGGCATATCAGGGACATCTCTGAGTGAGCTACTACTCTGGAACTTGAGCAAGGGGAGAGAGCTGGACACTTGATGGGGGCTGGGACTGAGCTGTCCCAGTCTCTGTGGCTGCTGCCCTTGGTTTCTACTTTCCCAGGGTGGCAGGTCTTTGTGAAAATTGAGGAAGGAACCCATGAGAAGAATGGAGAGCCTTGTGCCTATGATTCATAAGTGTCCAGACCAGGGTGGATGACCTTACGACGAGAAGGAACGAGAGCAAAAGCCAGAGGCAGAAGCTGAAGATGGGGCTGCCAGAGGGGCTTTTTCTGAATGTGAGAAATGAATACATGGGCAGATTTTGCAACACCCCCACAGCCTGCCATCTTCTCACACGTGTTCCCAGTCTCTACCCGTTCCCTTGGCTCACCCTGCGCTTCCTCTCATCTCTCACCAAGCCCCTATCTACTTCAGTTTTCTCATCCTTCCCCCATCCTGTCTCTTCAGTCCCGCCCCCACAACCATGTTCATCCTTCCTTGTTTCCTCTGTTTTCTTCCCTTGTGCCCTGTTCGTCTCTCTTCTGTTCCCTCTCACTGCTTGTTTGGCCCCTGTCCTATGCTTTAATGTGGACCCATGGGAATTGGAGTTCACAGCAAAACAGGAAGGCCCTGTGAGCAGGAAACTGGGAATGGGGCAGGGGATGAATGGCCAACAGTAACCTCAACTCTTGCTTCTCACATCTGAATTGAGCTCTGCAGCCCACCAACCCTGCTGACCACTGGCCCGCTAACCATCGGCCCTGCTGACCACCAGCCCTGGCTTTTTCATCTCAGAACTTTTCCTTCAGACTTGAGAATGTTCTGGACTCAAACCTAGGAAGAAAAGATCAGAACGCCTGGAGAAAAGACATCTGAATTCTGATCTCAGTTTGGCCATTGTGTGGTCTGGGGCAAGCTCACAAACAAGTATCAGTGTATGCTGTAAAACAGAGCCATTTACTCTTACTGCCTCCCTCCTGGAGCTGCTCTCAGTAACCAAAGGGAAAATGAGAGATCTGTATACAACAACAAAGATTCAAAAGGTTGCTAATGCATATGTTTAAGGTTATGGGAAGACCAACCATTAAAGGAACTGGGAGTAGAAAGATAACCCCTGCCCATCCTTGGATATTACTGTGACACACTATGTTGATTTTTATTTCCACATTGATCATATGTGGCATCATCATCTTCATCGTTGTCGTCGTCGTGCCCATCTTAAAGAGAGATTCAGAGACATTAACTTGCTCAGTCAAGATGGTACAGCTGAATGGGGCAAAGTTCAGCCAAGAAGTGCTTTCCTAGCATAGGGTATAGCCCTCCCTGGGTTGTAACCCTAGCACTGAGGTTTGAACCCAGAACCCAAAAGAGAAATGATTGTGGTGAGTTGGAATTAACTCAAGCTAACTAGTGTGGAACAGAAGAGAGACGTTTGTTTATTTATTTGTTCACAAAAAGAAACATAGTCTCTTCTGTGTTTCCTCTCTAAACCAGCTGCTGATCCCCTTGGGAGATTAAATCAGTGAAGCATGATGGATTTCTTCAGGGCTGAATCTCTTGTCCCAGGAAGCAAGGCAGGAAAGCTATGGCTTTAGATTCAGTAGATCTTGACACCACCTCAGGTGGTACTGTTCCCTAGACGAGGCGACTGCCTTATCTTTTTTGTGGGGGGGTGGGGGGTCGTCTATTCTGGACTGACCCCTGGGTTGCTAGCGTCTGCTTCTCTCATTCCTCTCCCAGGCCTCTTTTTATTGGCTTCTTCCTTTCTCTGTCCCCCTCAGGGCATCCACACACCAACTCACTGGAAGGCCCAGCACCTGCCCGTCTTCACCCTTGGAGTTCTACCGGCTTGGCTCAGTCCTGGGGCTAGTGGGGAGAGCTTGGCGCCTTCCCAGAGGCAAGGGAGGAGGGAGGCTGGGAACACAGGCTGGGGCTTGGTGTCGCAATTCCGGGCCGTGCCGGGACCTTTGCTCCGCGAGGTGTCTATGGGAGGAGGGGGGAGGGAACGCTGACTCTGGAGGCTGCTGGGATTAGGGTGGGGGTGACTGAGAAGCAGTCCTTCTGTAAGAGCAAAGAGCCTCCAGGGTGAGGAGAGGAAGGAGAGAGATGGAACTAGGCCGGTCTGCGGGGAAACGCGACAGTCTTGGTAGAGGGTAGGGGACAGGGTGGCGCCGGCTAAGAGGGTGGCCGGCTGGGGAGGAGTTAGTCTGGTGGGGAAGCTACCTCGTGGGCGGGGGCCTAATGAGGCTAAGGGCCCTGGGTCGCCAGTAGGAAGGACCCCTTGGCAGTCCCTCCCTCGGCCTTTTCCTACATTGCTGCTTCTCCCTGCTGGCCCCTGTGCGCTCAGCTCTAGTCACTGGCTGCCCGCTGCTGCCTCGAGGCCCGGGTACTGCAACACCCTCTTCTCCCAGCAAGGGGGCTCCAGAGACTACGCAGCCAGGAAGTCTGGTGGCCTGGGGATTCGGCGGGTCTGCTCAGTGGCTTGGGGGGGGCTCTATCCTTGCATCTGGTGGGGAGGGATGTGATGGGAGGATATTCTAGAAGTGAGGAATAATGCTAACGGAAGATCTGAGAAGGGATAACGTTTTATTAGGTCTCTGAAGAACTGGAGGGGTTCTGGGAGAGGAGGCCTTGTACTAGCCAGATTCTTGAGACTTTATTCTCTAGAACTTTATGCTAGGACTTCAGAATCCACAGGGAAAAGATTACAATAAACAGACTCATAGAGTGGGCTTGGATTCAGTCTTGTGGTCCTGCCAACTTTTGCTCTCCCTAATGTCAGAGCAGAGGGAAGGACCCTCCACATAGCCTGGAGGGGGGTGCAGAGAAGGACAGAACAAAGCTGAGAACTCAAACAAGTCACGATTCTACTCTTGGCTCTACCACCTCCACTTTGTGTTTGTGAGCAGTTTCCTTAATCTCTTTGAACCTTAGTTTGCTTATCTTTCAAATCTTTCAAATGAATTTAAGAATAGTCCTGACAGGGTGGAGGTTGTAGAGTTCAATTGCTGAACATTTGCCTAGCCTGCCTGAAGAAGTCCTGGGTTCAATCTCCAGAACTGGGGGAAAAAAATTACACACACACACAGACACACACACAGACACAGACACACACACAGACACACACACACACACACACATATGAGAGAGAGAGGGAGAGAGAAAGAGACTGACTCCTGACTTCAACCGGGCCATGGTAGCACACGCCTTTAATCCCAGCATTCGGGAGGCAGAGGCAGGTGGATCTCTGACTTCGAGGTTAGCCCAGTTTACACAGAGAGAGTTCAAGGACTGCACAGAGAAACCCTGTCTGGAAAAACAAAGCAAGCAAGCAAGCAAGCAAACAAACCGGGACTTCATGGGGATATAACAAAGAAGGCTTCACAGTCTAATTCATGATAAGTAAATGTCAGCTGATGGAGTGAGGACCAAAAAAAGGCAGCACAGAAGGGAGCCCAGGCCTAGTTCTGGAAAAGTGTAACCTGGCTCGTTCCCGCAGGACAGTGTCTTGGTAATGTCCAGGGCTCCAGGAAGAGATGTCCTTGTGGCTGGAGGCCCCAATGCCTGATGTTTCTCCTGGTAAGCTGCTTTATTCAAACCTTCTTCCCTGAGCCCAGGCCTCTGGCTCCTCTCCTACCTCAGGAATCAACTCCCTCCCCTACCTTCATCCAGCACCTCTTAGGAGCACAGTCAGATCTGTTCTTAGTGCTGCTCAAACCCTTTTCCCTGGTTCTAGTGCTTGGTCAGTGAAGTCCTCAGTCTGGGTTTGCTTTTCTGGGAAAGCTGACATGTCTCATGCTTAGACAGCTCTGGCTTTGAGAGTTCTGTCTGTTCTACGAAATGGATGCCCTCCGTCATCCCCTAGGGGACAAAAATTAGCACCTTTATTTAAGATCCTGATGTGCTAGTTGGACAGTGGTGGTACATGCCTTTAATCCCAGCACTCAGGATGCAGAAGTAGTTGGATCTCTGTGAGTTCAAGGTCAGCCTGGACTACACAGAGAAACCTTATCTGGTAGTAGTGGTGATGGGGGTCTTGATATGCAAAGGACCACAACTGACAACACAGAGTACTGGAATCTGAAATCATGAGCTGTGGCTTAGCTGCCTTCTTTTTTGTTTGTTCTTTGTTTGCTTTGAGACGGTTTTTCTGTGTAGAGTGGCTGTCCTAGAACTTACTCTGTAGACCAGGCCAGCCTCAAACAAGAGCTCCACCTGCCTCTGCCTCTCAAGTGCTAGGATTAAAGGTGTGCACCACCATGTCTGGCTAGCTTGCCTGCCTTCTAATGGTAGAGTTGAGTTCGTAGTTTCCCAGCTGGGACACTTGGAGATGGAATCTGGATAGGACCTGAACTCACACCCATTCCCCTGTGCTTCTCTTGGGCTCAGATTCTGCAACGGAGTTGTGGAAGACAGAACCTCAAGATGCAAGAGACCAGGGAGGCAACAGTTGCATCCTCAGGGAGGAAGCCAGGATGCCCCAATCAACTGGGGGTGCTTTAAGGATAGGATTGGAGTCAGCAGAGCCTACAGCCCTGCTCCCCACGGTAGAGACCCTGCCAGAGCCTACAGGTAAGAGTCACCTGGATTTGGAAAAGGTAAAGTCTCCCTAGATAGGGGAGGGAAACTCTGGGGTGCTTTGCTTTCTAATGTCACAATTAAGTCCAAAGGCTCTGGGCCAGGTAGACCTGAATGGCTTTGGTGTGAACTGCGTCCATATCTTAGGTGTTTCTGAGCCTCAGTCTCCCTGCTTCTGAATTTAAATTAATCCTTATGATCATCTTAAGGATCGATGCTTATAAAGAACTCATGTAGAACTTAGGACATCATAGTTCTTGGTGAAGGACAGCAACTGTTATCATAGATTAAGCCATGCCTGTGGCCTGTCTTGGTAATTTCATCTACTCTGGAGGCTGAGACAGATAACTTGAGCCCTAGGAGTTCAAAGGCTACATATTGCGAGTGGGCTCGGGGAGAGGGAGAGAATGAGAGACAATGTCATTCAGTGAAGGGACAGAAATGAAGACTACCTAGCTAGGAGTGATCAAGGAAGGGAAAACATTAAACCTTGTGTCTCTATCCAGAGCTTCGTCCACAAAAGCGGAAAAAGGGGCCAGCCCCCAAAATGCTGGGGAATGAGTTGTGCAGTGTATGTGGGGACAAGGCCTCTGGCTTCCATTACAATGTGTTGAGCTGCGAGGGCTGCAAGGGATTCTTCCGTCGCAGTGTCATCAAGGGAGCACGCTACGTTTGTCACAGTGGCGGCCACTGCCCCATGGACACCTACATGCGGCGGAAATGCCAGGAGTGTCGACTTCGCAAATGCCGCCAGGCAGGCATGAGGGAGGAGTGTAAGTGTCCAGGGCTGGAATTGGGAAGAGCTGACGGGGGAAATATTGATACCCTGCTATGAAGGCAGACAGATGCTTAACCCTGCAGGGATCTCCTGAGTGTAGATGAAAACTTCTTTTATCTGGGCAGAGTGGCACATGCTTTTAGTCCAAACATTCAGGAGGCAGAAGTGGATCTCTGTGAGTTCAAGGCCAGCCTGGTCTACATAGTGAGTTCCAGGACAGCCAAGAGCTACATAGCAAGACCCTGTATTATAAATAAATAAATAAATAAATAAATAAATAAATAAATCCTCCTTGCTGTTACACACATTTTGTTTCTGGAGCATCAACCCACCCTTGGCTCACTCCCACCTCACATCTGGCCCCGTCTTTAGGTGTCCTGTCAGAAGAACAGATCCGCTTGAAGAAACTGAAGCGGCAAGAAGAGGAGCAGGCTCAAGCCACATCGGTGTCCCCAAGGGTTTCCTCACCTCCCCAAGTCCTGCCACAGCTCAGCCCAGAGCAACTGGGCATGATCGAAAAGTTGGTGGCTGCCCAACAGCAGTGTAACAGGCGCTCCTTCTCTGACCGACTCCGAGTCACGGTACTTGACCTGGGGAGAGGTGGCTGTACCTGAAGCACCAGCTAGCTTCTTAACTCACAGCAGTTTACCCTTTCTTCCTTGCCCACCCTGGGTAGCCTTGGCCCAGTGCACCTGACCCTCAGAGCCGGGAAGCCCGCCAACAACGCTTTGCCCACTTTACCGAGCTGGCCATCGTGTCTGTGCAGGAGATTGTTGACTTTGCCAAACAGCTCCCTGGCTTCCTCCAGCTCAGCAGGGAGGACCAGATCGCCTTGCTGAAGACCTCTGCGATTGAGGTGGCTGGAAAGGGAGTGGGGTGAAGGGAGAGACAGAGTAGGATTATCTATAGGGGACCTCCAGATATCCAGCTTGGAGAGTCCAAGCCACTGGGAAAGGGAATCAACCTCCTTCCAAGGGCCACGTACCAAGACCAGCCCCTTCGTCCCAGTCTGAAAGATGCTGCTTGTGTGCAGGTGATGCTTCTGGAGACGTCACGGAGGTACAACCCTGGGAGTGAGAGTATCACCTTCCTCAAGGATTTCAGTTACAACCGGGAAGACTTTGCCAAAGCAGGTGAGATCCGACACAGCCAGGGGACTGGCGCTTTCCACCATGGGGCCCATCATTAGAGAGCCATGGGCCTGAGGTTCAGGCGCTTATACCATGAAGATGCAAACTCCAAGAGAGGAGTTTGGAATGTTAATCAGCCACTTCAACCACTCCAAACAGACCCCTCTCCACTGAAGCATCTGAGGAGTCGATGCAAGCATCTTCTTGGTGGAGACCAGGCAAGGCAGAACAGTGGCCTTCATTTTTTGCTTTAGAGAGGATGTGTTACTTTGCACTGAGCTTGTGCTCAACATTCAGAAATATTGTGTAGCTGGTCTGGTGAGATGGCTCAGTGGTTAAGAACACTGGCTGCTCTTCCAGGGGTCATGAGTTCAATTCCCAGCAACCACATGGTGACTCACAGCATTCTATAGGGGCATCTGATGCCCTCTTCAGGCAGGCAGGCAGGCAGGCAGATATATATATATATATAAAATAAATAAAGTTTAATATGTATTTTAATATATATTTCATAGTGTAGCTACAAAAAAAAAAATTGAAAACCATTCTTCTGTCAGGCTTTTTAACAGACAAAAGGCAAGCAGCTTTATTCAGATAATGGTCTTTAAGGACATGCAGGCTCACTTGACCCTTAATCTCTTCCTGTCCCTTTTCCTGATGAGCTGTAGAACTAGAGTTGATGCATGACAAACATGCAGACCAGGAAAGCTGGTGTTTCCTCTAAGAATTAGTTCAAACTGGTGCTGGGGTCTGATGCTTGCTCAGGGCCAGCGGAGCGCCTCTCAGGTAGCTGTTAGCAATGTTTATGAGGCTGGACCTGGGAAAGGGTAGAAGTCTGTAGGAGACTGAGGAGTTTGGCAGCCGAGAGAGCAGGCTGGGAAATGTCACGAATGTTGTGACTCTTAGTGCTGATAGGATCCTGTGTTCCAGGGCAGAGTTCAGAAAGCTCTCAGGTATTTGGTGACTCAGACCAACCCATGAGCCTCTTGTCCCAATATGGGCTTTCTAGGAAAGCCTTTCTTAATTGCAGGGAAGGGGCAAGACTCAGTTAGACCCTCTTGTGTTTCTTTGTTTTTCTGAATGTCTAGGTACCGGGTGGGTCTATGCCATGGCTCTGTCCAACCTTAAAACCCAGCCCTGTCCCCCTCTTCTGCCAAGCACCTTTCTCTCAAAAAAAAAAAAAAAAAAAAAAAAAAAAAAAGGCTGCTATCGTAGACTCTTTTAACCCTTACCTCTGTTGGAATACCCTCTCTTTAGACCCTTCCTGTTTCTTCAGCATTTGTGGACTTTGTTGTCTGAATCTGTACCTATTTATAATATGTCTTTATTTAAGCAATCTTGATTTCATCATGTTTTCATTTCTCACTTTATCAGTGTGTTCTTGGGAGAAAAGGAACAGAAGGCTCTTTTTATTTTTTTCTTCTCTTTAATCATCTTTTCTTTTTTAAAGGTCTCTCTCTCTCTCTCTCTCTCTCTCTCACACACATTTTTGTTTTCTGCCATTCTTTCCCTGGAGGCTCTGGTTTGTCAAATCTCCTCCCGTTGCACAACCACTACCATGTGTTGCTTACAATGGCTGACTAGTGATGGACCTATCTCATTTGAGGGGTCCTTCCAGCAAGCATTAGCAGACCATCCTGGAGCACAGCTCAATTCTAGGACCTTCTCTCTTTATTTTGTATGAAGGGACTTTTAAAGCATATTTTGGAGCTTAAATTTTCATCAAGAAATGCTCTAGAAAAACAAAGCTTGCCTATTGAATAGATGAACACACAACACTTGGTACATATCAGGGTGAAGCTACAGGAAGTGACTCATCAAGAAACCTCGAATGGAAAAATATAGCAGATGGTTGCTAAAAGAAATCTGAGAAAGTCTGGAAAGCAGTGTGGGGTGGAGAGGCCGACAGTGAGAACAGAAGTGTGTACAGGTCCAGGCTGCAGCTCAGGCTGTGGCATGCTCAAGTGTGTACAGGTCCAGGCTGCAGCTCAGGCTGTGGCATGCTCAAGTGTGCACAGGTCCAGGCTGCAGCTCAGGCTGTGACATGCTCAAGAGTGTACAGGTCCAGGCTACATGCAGCTCAGGCTGTGGCATGCTCAAGTGTGCACAGGTCCAGGCTGCAGCTCAGGCTGTGACATGCTCAAGAGTGCACAGGTCCAGGCTACATGCAGCTCAGGCTGTGGCATGCTCAAGTGTGCACAGGTCCAGGCTGCAGCTCAGGCTGCGGCATGCTCATTGTCTTTTCTGCAGGAAGATTGGTCTATTAATGTTGGGGTTTGTTCTTATTGTTTTAAATTGGGAGACAAATATGAGGATCAGTAGTTCAAATCCATGGGCTAGGGAGGTGGCACACACCTGGAACCCCGTGCCAGGGAGCAAGCAGAGACAGAAGCATCTCTGGGGCTCACTGGCCAGCCAATTTAGATGAAATGGCTTGCTCCAAGTTTAGTGAGAGAAAACTCTCAGAAAACTAAGGTGGAAAGCAATAAAGTTACCTGACGTTGACTACCGGCCTCCACATGAACATGCATGGGCAAGTGCACCCCCTCCCGACATACTTGTGTACACATACACAAGTTCAAGGCCATCCTTGGCTACATATGGAGTATGAGGCCAGTCTGGTATTATACAATAAATTGTCTCAAAACCAAACCAAACCAAACCAAAAACAACCAGCCTAAACCGAAAAACAGAAAACAAGAGAGAAGCCAGGCATGGTGGCACACACTTTTAATCCCAGCATTTGGAAGGCAGATGCAAGCAGATCTCTTGAGTTCTAGGTCAGCTAGGTTTACATAGTGAGTTCCAGGACAGCCAAGGACTATGTCTGTCTGTCTGTCTGTCTGTCTGTCTATCTATCTCTCTCTCTCTCTCTCTCTCTCTCTCTCTCTCTCTCTCTCTCTCTCTCTCACACACACACACACACACACACACACACACACACACACACACACAAATCAACTGAAGTGAATATAGTATAGTTGGTAGAGTGTTTGTCTAAGTTATATGAGGGCCTGGATTCCACTCTCAGTACTGCCTGGTTGTGGTAGTAGATACCCATAATACTCAACAAGAACCAGAAGTCCAAGGTCATCCTCAGCTACATAGTGAATTTGAGGCTAGCCTGGGCTTCTTGAGACCTTATCACGAAGATGTAGTCTTTTTAAAAATTTAATGAACACATAGTAGATATCACATATGCTATTTACTATTCTAAAAAGTTTACGAGGTAGATATTACTATTTCTGTATTACAGATGGGGACTCTAGGACCCAGGCAGATTAAATATTTTACCTCAAGTCACCCAGCTTAGTCAATGGTAGATTCAAGGGAGTCAAATCCTGTCATCTGGAACCTCAGTCCACACCCTTAGCCACATTGTTTCTCTTCAGGATGTGATAATGTGATATATCAACTGTAACTCTAGTATTCAGATAAGCCAAGAAGGGTTTCTCTCTTTCTGTCTTTTTCTCCTGCTCCTCCTCTTCCTCCTCTTTTTCCTTCTTCTCCTCTTTTGTTTTTGACTCAGTGTTTCTTTGTGTCCTAGAATCCACTACGTAGACCAGGCTGGCCTTGAATGCGCAGAGATCTGCCTGCCTTTGCCTCCTAAGTGCTGGGACTAAAGGCGAGCACCATCCCTACCTGGCCTCTCTATTATATAGAATTTCTCTATAAGCAAAAGTCAGAGATACCTGTATTCTTACAAATGTGGCACCCTTGAGAATCCTAATAATATAATTGTTATTTAATTCAACACATTTTGTTTTGTTTTTCGAGACAGGGTTTGGCTGTCCTGGAACTCCATCTGTAGATCAGGCTGGTCTCAAACTCAGAGATCCACCTGCCTCTGCCTCCCAGTGCTGGGATTAAAGGTGTGCGCCACCACCGCCTCTCCTAATTCAACAGTTTTTTGTGTCAGACATTGTGCTAAAGCTCGTGCATACTTTATCATATGACCATCTGCATAGTGTTTTCCATCCCCATGACAAAATACTTGCAAGCAAAGGCAACTTAAGGAAGGAGGGCAATGTTGGCTCCTGGTGTGAGGGTGGAGTCTGCCACGGGGTAAGGAGCAACAGCAGATGGAAATGGTCATTGGGGATCCACAGTCAGCAAAGCAGGGGCTGGAGAGCGCCAGTGCTCAGCTTGCTTTATTCAGTCCCTCACAGGCCTGCCTAGAGCTTTGTCTGCTAAGTGAGTTTAGATTCTGTCAAGTTGACAGTCAAGTAACCATCACACCACATAATAAATATTTGATTTTGGTTTGGGTCTGGTTTTTGTTTTGTTTTGAGATGGGATCTTGCTATGTGGCAAGTTCCAAACTGGCTTGGAACTTGGAATCCTTCTGCCTCAGCCTTTCAATTACATTCATGTTTATCTAACAAAAGAGGTCGTTTTGTTAGATAAATTCAACCATTATTTGAATTTCACAGAGGAGGTGTGGAGAAGTTTAAAACCTTTTTCTTTCTTTCTTTCTTTCTTTCTTTCCTTAAGATTTATTTATTTATTTATTTATTTATTTATTTATTTATTTATTTTATGTATATGAGTGCTCTATCTGCATGTATGCCTGCATGCCAGAAGAGGGCATCAGACTCCAGTACAGATAAAAGTTGTGAGCCACCTTGTGGTTGCTGGGAAATGAACTCAGGACCTCTGGAAGAGCAGGCAGTGCTCTTAACCTCTGAGCCATCTCTCCAGTCCTAGCATGTGTTCTGACATGGCAGAAACCCGGAGACCTGTTAGTGACTTCCTAGCAGTTTCCCAAGTTGAGTTGGAGGGTGTTCTTCCTGCTCCTGCCACAACCTCAGCCTCCTTTCTTCTTCCCCAGGGCTGCAGGTGGAATTCATCAATCCCATCTTTGAGTTCTCTAGAGCCATGAATGAACTACAACTCAATGATGCTGAATTTGCTTTGCTCATTGCCATCAGCATCTTCTCTGCAGGTATGGAGGAAGGGCAAGAGGGAAACTGAATAAGAGACTTTCACCCAGGAGGGCTATAGTCCCTACAGTGGATGAGAGAGGTTGGGTGGCACATGTCCCTATTTGGGAGTTGTGATTTGGGTTATGGAACCAAGACTTTGGCCAGACCTGCTCCTCAACTCTGTTGGTGACCTATAGACCGGCCCAACGTGCAGGACCAGCTCCAGGTAGAGAGGCTGCAACACACATATGTGGAGGCCCTGCATGCCTATGTCTCCATCAACCACCCCCACGTGAGTCTCCCTTGGTGTCTTGTTCTTCTGCTCTTCAGGCCCATTTTCTGATACCCACTCTCTTTCAAGAATTCTGCTTCAACCTAGCATGATAATCCCTGCATCTCTAACAATCTCCCTGCCCTGTCTCACCTTTTCTGGGGAAGAGCAACAACTAGACTTCCCCCACACCCCCAGGACCGACTGATGTTCCCACGGATGCTAATGAAGTTGGTGAGCCTCCGGACTTTGAGCAGCGTCCATTCAGAGCAAGTGTTTGCACTTCGCCTGCAGGACAAAAAGCTTCCCCCTCTGCTGTCTGAGATCTGGGATGTCCACGAGTGACTGTTTCTCCATGTCCTTTGTGTTGGCCACATGGCTGCTTCCTAGAGGTGGAGCAGACTGAGAAGGGCAAACATTCCTGGGTGAAGGAGATCCTTGCATGGCATTAAGGGAAAGTCAAAGGGTTGGGTGTTTTGTGGCTGCTGGGCAGTTGGGGACCTACTAACGTTGTATGCCATCTGAAGACCTTGTCAACCCAACCCAATAAACTAGCCAGGAGGCCCACTTTGTGCAGGGTTCTTCAGGGCCCTGCCCATCCTGCCTCTACCACTTCCTGTTTTTCCTCATGGTGCCCCAAAGAAATTCTCCACTATCACCCTGTGGTTTGGCTGTAAGTGCCTCGGGGCAGCTTCACCAATAGATCTGGCACTTGAAACAGGAAGGCCAAGATGAATATAGAACTAGGGAAGCAAATTTCTGGATTGAGAGTGGGGGTGCTGCCTTGTCAGAGGAAGCATGTGTCTGTTAGGATCTGCCTCCAGACTCAGAGGAGAGGGGCAAATCACAAGCGGCAGCTTTTGTTCACTAGGCCTGCGGCTTAGGTGCTCCTTCCCCTTTAATGATCCAGGTAGGAGCAGGTGCTCGTTCTGTGGGGGGAGGAGTTGGACCTTCAGCAATAACTCAGCAGTACACTTCGCGTGTGTGTATAAAGTGTCTTACTTTTTCCATTGGCATCTGAAAAAGAGTACAGATTTAAAGACCCAGGGCCCGGTACTTCCCTTTGGGCTCTGGGCCCTGTGGGACTCGAAGAAAAGTCCCCGTAGGCCAGTGAAAGATGTCAAATGTTTGAGTTGTCAAAAGAACTGGACTCCATTTCCCAGAGGGCATCGCGGCACGGTTCTCGTTCCCTTACCTTGGTGTAGGTAACACCCCGGCAGCGCCGGCCCGAAGTGCCCACCCCCCGCCATCCCGACTTGGTAGATTCCACCGACAGGCTAGTTGGCCTTCCAGCCTGGGCAGCTGGGCACATCCAAACAGCGTGCAGGGGGAGCCAGATAAGATTTGGCTAAACTGTCAGAAAGCCTTAGGGGCAGTTTATCTTGCGAAGTGCTTTCAAATTGATCACTGTTTTCTCAAGAAGGACTCTATAACCAAGTCGAACTAAAAGCTGTTTGAGCAACCAAAACAAAATGTATTCCTTTGGGTCCTCCCCTTGACACCTACCTGCACTGGGCTGGCCCAGTGCTTTCCCATCGCGTTCCCACTCCCACAACGATAGGTGTGTGCGTAGCCGCCTTCCTCCCTGGGCTCTGCTTGGTGCAACCCCGGCCCCCGGGCGGCGAATGGTACGGCCCCAGCCCCCTCAGCCTCCCCCCTACCGCATCAGGTCTGAGTGGTACGCGCCCCCCGGTGCAGACGCGGAACTGGCGCCCGCTCGCCGTGGCGCCGGGCTAGGAAGCGACGAGCGCTCTGCGCCGGGGAGACGTCGTGCGGGCCTGGCAGGTTCCTCCGACAGTAGGTAGGGGAGTGCGCGCGGTCCGGGGCGCCCTGTGTGGGTCTTTAAGGGGAAAGTGGCGCCTGAGAGGAAAAGCGGCTCCAGGAGGAAAGGGTCTCTGAGGCGGCCCTGAAGGAGCGAGCGCGAGGGGGCGTGGAGCCTGCTGAGAAAGTGAGGCAGGGGTCCAGGCGGGGCACCGGCGCCCGGGAAGGGCTGCGGGCCCGCGGTGCGGGTTCCCGGGTGGGGGCGAGGAGCTGTCCAGCAGGCGAGGGGGCGGCCAGAGCTGTCCAGCCCCGGGCCCGAGGAAGGCACCAGCGCCTGGCGCGTGTGCGCGTGCGTGCGCACGCCTTATTTTCGATTAGCGTTTGGAGAACCACGTTTGGTTCTCTAAAATATACATATATATTTACATTTCATTCCTCAATATTGGCTTGCTGAAGACTAGGCACACCATTTAATCATTTGCTGCAACTGCTCCCTCTTCCATCCTCCCGCAGCTCAATTCTTCCTCGTGCTGGCTCCTTCTTTCTCAGTCCTAACCATAGCTGGCTTCATTGCTCCAGTTTCCCCCCACCCCCGACCCCCCTCCCCATGCTGGACCAGTCTGCTGATGAGCTTGCAAGGTCACTGCCTGGGGAGGAGGAGGAAGGAGAGGAAGCCTCCCGTTGTGCTCACGTCAGCAAAGATGTCATATCGTCCTTGGGTCAGGTTCTTGTGGTTTTTACTATGAGATCCTGCCCCAAATGAGGGACGAATCCACAGGGTTGGTAGCGTGGCCATTGTAGGCTGAAAAGGCAGAGATTACCTAAAAGTCCGTGGTGAGTTATGATGTAGGATTATAGCAGAAAGGTGTGCATTTAGAGATTTGGACTACAGCAAGACAAGAGCTAGGGGCTTTACATTAGTAAATAAGATCGAGGCAAGCAAGAGGCAGAGTCTGGGCCTGGTTGGTCATGAAGACTGAATGAGTTATAGGTGGAATAAGAGGGTTTAGAGTCTGGGGAAGCAGAGAAAGGCAGTGTTGATTATCTTTGTCACCTGAGTGTCTGAAGTCAGTGGCTATGATGGGATAAGAATTGAGACTAAAAATACATCCTGCCACTGCTAGCTAGGATAGTCCCAAGGTCTCGGGTTCTTGCAGCTCTGAAAGGAGAGCTGTAGAGTATGGCAACTGACTTGAATTTGGAGAGGGCCTTCATCTCACCAGCACTAGAGAGGCCCCCATAACTAACTTACTAGTAAGAGAAAGCTCCAGCACCCCCTCTCTCTTTTTTTTTTTTTTTTTTTTTTTGAGATTTTAGCCAGAAGATGCTTCTGATTTTCAGTGTAAACCTGCATTTAAAGACCCAGCCTCTGGTTCTACAAATTCTGTTTTATAGTAAGGTGCTGTAACACAGAGCTGAATCTAGCTTGCTTATAAGTAGATATGTCCGTATAGAACACAGTATGGCTTTTGCCTATGTCCCATTTCATAGCTTCATTTCTCTTAGGAGGAAGGGACCTCAGCTCTCTGAGGGTGTCCCACTTTTGCAATATGTTCATGCAATATGTTCATGTAGTTGGGAGAACCAGAGGACTGTTGAGGTTTATTAAGAGTGGTGAACCCCAGAAATGACTGACTGTGTGGCGTGTTCAGGAACTTGGTGGTGAAGAGCTATTTCTATTAAAAGCTGAACATGGGATTTAAAAATAAAATTAAACACAGACAAAAGTGAAGATAACCTGATTCTTAGTAGGTATTGGCATCTCCAGGGTTAGGAAGAATGGGATGCTGTAGGCCATGGCTGAGTTTGGAGTAGCAGCTGCTAGCACTGTTCGGTCACCAAGCAGGGGAGGGGCTATGGCTCTGCTATAAATAGTTCTGGGAGCCAGAGTCGCTATGGAGACAAAACTGAATCCTATTACCTATGGGTCCTCTATTGGGAGCAAGGGGGAAAGAGGGAACAGTATTTTGAGGACACCAGAGGTATTGTAAATTGGTCTTGTTTGTGGGTTGAGGAGGAAAAAAAAAAGAACTAATTATCTAGATCAAGTTGTGCCCTCAACACAGGCAATGTCTATGTCTGTAGAATGGCAGCGTGCGAGGCAAATGAAGTGTGTGTTTAGGGGTGTGTGTGTGTGTGTGTGTGTACAGTGAACAAAGTCTCAGTGAGGCCATAGAAGCAAAATCCTGGAACACTGGACATGCCCTATACAGGAGTGAAACATTTTATTTAGAAGTATATGAAAATCTAACAAGAAATAGACTCTTTTAAAAATATAGTTGTTTCTTTTACACACGTGTGTGCCTGAGCATGTGTATGTGCACTCGGTCAGTTTAGCACTGAGAAGAGCCACATTTTACCTGGAACTAGCATTACAGGCAGCGGTGAGCCACCCAGTGCTAGTACTCAGAGCTGAACCTAGGTCTTCTGGAAGAGCCATGAATGCTGGTAACTGCTGAGCCATTTCTCTGCCCCCCCAGGAAAGAATTGATTTCTAATATGTTAGGAATTCCCTTAGACACTTCCCCTATATTTGCAGAAACTCTGGTATTTTCAGTCCCTAATTCATAATTCCTGCAACATAGAGAAAGACCAAGCCTCCTGGGAACATATTATATTACTGACCCTGATCCCGAGACCAGAATGGACAAGAGCTGTGGTTCAGCACCAAGGGCAGAGGAAGTAGCACTAGCTGCTGGCCCCCTTTCTATCTTAAGTGGGAAAACTGGTTAGAGATAAGACAGTTGGGGCATGGACGTTCTTCATGTTCGACCACATGAACTACAGTATCCAGCCATTGTTACTGTCTGAGTGAAATTAACTGGAAAGTCTATATGATAGTTACACATCAGGCTGAATGCTGCTCATTGAGACAGAATAATTAGGTTTCCATGCAGACGGAAAAAGCACAGATTAGTGCTGTACAAAGAATGTGCTTTTATCTTGATCATCCCTGGAGTAGTCCTGAAAGTGGCTTTTTTTGGTTATAATTGTTCAACCTAGATTAGACTGTCTAGGTCTGTTTTTCAGAAACAGAGTCTGAGAAACTAGGCTGGAGATGAGCTAGTTAGCAGTCTGAGCCATTATTTCTTCAACTCCTCTTCTCCTTTTTGTGGTGCAAAGGATTGAAACCAGGGCCCCATCCATACTAGAGAAGCCCTTGATCACTAAGCTACACAAAACACCCTCAACCCTATTCTGTTTGAAATTTGACTCTGGAAGCACACAAACCCAGATAACCACCAGGCAAAGCAAGTGTCAGATTCTATCGTGAGTACCAAAGTGGAAGGCCCCTGACCTCTGCCCCTTGCTGAGACGAACCTGAGAAGGATGATTCCCTTAGGCATAGCACTGGATATTTCAGTACTTTTTTCCTTCTTGGATTTTCAGATTATATCAAAATTCCTCCTGGGAATGCTGGCTCCTTGCTCAGTGCCCTGAAGTTTCTCTGCAATGAACTGACAAATTGGAACCATGGTGCAAAAGAAGTCCTGCCCTCGGTTACTTGACTATCTAGTGATCGTGGGGGCAAGGTAACCAAGAAGACCAGTAACTGTCTTGTTCTCTGTGGCAGCCACAATGTCTTGTTATTCCCAGACCTTGTTTTCATGTTGCTTTGAATATCTTATTCTTTCCTATTGATTTATGTTCTTGTTATATGTTTTATTTTCTGCTTTATGCATGCTGCCTCTCATAAATTAATACATGGTAAATTATTTTAACTAATACTTTATGAGTTTTGAGCAAATATATTTTTTATAGCCAAGTTTTCATAGTTTGTAAAAAAGGGGAAAGCACACTGCTCTTCTCTGTCTACCTATATTCTTATGGTAATTTTGTAGCTAAGGTACTGATCTTCTCTAGGTGTTAGTGATGATTTTCTTGTTGAAACTTTCAACATAGTGTCTTCATGACAGTGTGTACTTTGTTTAGTCTGCTGGTTAAAACTCTATCCTAAAGTTCCTTTGAGCTTCATTTGTGGATCGTGGTTCAAGTGTGATCGTGTGTTACATGCTGTTGGGCTGCTGAGTGTGTCTTTCTGTCTGTCCTCCAGGCACCCAAGCAGTGATAGTGTGGCCCAGACTCCCGAACTGCTGCGGAGGTACCCACTAGAGGATCACCCAGAGTTTCCCCTGCCCCCAGATGTGGTGTTCTTCTGCCAGCCAGAGGGATGTCTGAGTGTGCGGCAGCGGCGCACGAGCCTTCGAGACGATACCTCTTTTGTCTTCACCCTAACCGATAAGGACACTGGAGTCACCCGCTATGGCATCTGTGTCAACTTCTACCGTTCCTTCCAAAAGCGAATGCCAAAGGAAAAGGTGGAAGGCGGAACAGGACCCCGTGCGAAGGAAGGAGTTTCTGCTCCCTGTGCCTCAGAAGAGGCTGCCGCTGAGAGCTCAGAGAGTGGCTCAACCTTGCAGCCTCCTAGTGCCGACTCCACTCCTGACGTAAACCAGTCTCCTCGGGGCAAACGCAGGGCAAAAGCGGGCAGCCGCTCCCGCAACAGTACCCTGACATCCCTGTGTGTGCTTAGCCACTACCCTTTCTTCTCTACCTTCAGAGAGTGTCTGTATACTCTCAAACGTCTGGTAGACTGCTGTAGTGAACGGCTGCTAGGCAAGAAACTGGGCATCCCTCGAGGCGTACAAAGGTACGGTTTGCTGCTTATGCTCGGAAGAAAGGGAAAACATTAAGAGATTGATGTGATTAGCTTGTGAGAGGAAAGGAAATTTCCTCTAGGGCTAGAGAGAAGGCTCAGCAGGTAAGAGCACTGACTGCTCTTCCAGAGGTCCTGAGTTCAATTCCCAGCAGGTGGCTCACAACCATCTGTAATGGGATCCGGTGCCCTCTTCTGGCATGTCTGAAGACAGTGACAGTGTACTCACATATATAAAATAAACCTTAGAAAGAAAAGAAAAGAAAAGAAAAGAAAAGAAAAGAAAAGAAAAGAAATTTCCTTTTCAGCTCCTTTAGGACAGTTTAAAGAGTTTAGTACCAATGTAAAGCTCACTGGGTGTTGGACCTCGTACAGCAGCTGTATTTTGAGAAATGCTGAGGAGTTCGACGTGGATGTGGTGTTGGGTTCCATCACATATGCCTTCTACACCATTTTTGTCATTCTGTATCCCCTCATGTATTCCTCTGGTCCCATCTGAGCTTAGAGAGGGGGCTTCTAGTCCTCTCCTTGTTATTATCAAGGTTTTATTGGGCTGCAGGGGTATCAGCCGACACCGCTTCTGTGTCTGAGTCTTGCCATGTGTTCCTTAGGGACACCATGTGGCGAATCTTCACTGGATCCCTGCTAGTGGAGGAGAAGTCCAGTGCCCTTCTGCACGACCTTCGAGAGATTGAGGCCTGGATCTATCGGCTGCTACGCTCCCCGGTGCCGGTCTCTGGGCAGAAGAGAGTGGACATTGAGGTCCTACCCCAGGAACTCCAGCAGGCCCTGACATTTGCTCTTCCAGATCCATCTCGATTCACCCTAGTAGATTTCCCTCTTCACCTTCCCTTGGAACTTCTGGGTGTAGATGCTTGTCTTCAGGTGCTAACCTGCATCCTGTTGGAGCATAAGGTGAGAGGGCCAGCTCTGTAGACCTTTCTAGGGAGGGAGCTGCATACCCTGTTGGGAGCTAGGTCATGAGTCCATTGAGACCCAGGAAGTGTGTCCTTTTTGTCTTTTTATTTCCAGGAGGTAATGTGATGGCAGGTAGACAGCAAGTATTTGGTTTGTGAGTTGAATTATGATATTGATGTCATGTGGAATGCTTAGTTGAGTTCTTTGTTAGACTGAGTTAATTCTCTGGGGATATCAGTTTTCTTCCAGTGTGTAGTCCTAGGACAGGGAGTGGCAGAACTAAAAACGTAGTGGTTTAAGAGAGGATTACTACAGTGTTTGGGTTGGAAGGTGACTGACAGGGTGGGGACTGGAGCAGTGGTGATTGCTGAGATAAGCTGCAGCTGTAGGCTTGGTGAGCCTGAAATTAAACTGGAGCACTGGGAGATCTTTCCGAGTAAACCTTGTTTCACACTGTCTAGTGATTTGTGGTGTGCCCGTGGCAGGTGGTGCTACAGTCTCGAGACTACAATGCACTCTCCATGTCTGTGATGGCATTCGTGGCAATGATCTACCCCCTGGAGTACATGTTCCCTGTCATCCCGCTGCTTCCGACCTGCATGGCGTCGGCTGAGCAGGTGAGTCTCACTCATGGTATCTCCCTGGCTCTTTTTTTTTTTTTTTTTTTTAAATATATTTATATATATTTATTGTATTTGTATCAGTACACTGTAGCTGTCTTCAGACACATCAGAAGAGGGCATCAGATCCCATTACAGATGGTTGTGAGCCACCATGTAGTTGCTGGGAATTGAACTCAGGACCTGTGGAAGAGCAGCCAGAGCTCTTAACCACTGAGCCTTCTCTCCCACCCATCTCCCTGGCTCTTGAGGGAGGAAGCCATTCATCAACACGGCTCCTATGTCCCTCAGAACTCACTAGTTTGAAATGTCGGATGGATTTGCACTGATTCTGTAGTGAAACTGTGGAATTTGTAGTTTCTGTCTGTTAAAGTTAGTGTTTGTGGACTCCTTGCTATGGTGCAATAGGCATTAATATACTGAAATGTATTGTTACCTTTCTAAAATCTGAAAAATTCTAAATTTGCCATACATCTATCTGGGATTTGGAGAAAGGAATTGTCTGAATTTCCTTATCTAGAAAAACTCTGACGTGATTAAGTGCCCGAAGTAGGTCTTGTCTTTGTTTCTTATCCTATTTTATCTTTTCCACAGCTGCTCTTGGCTCCAACCCCATATATCATTGGAGTTCCTGCCAGCTTCTTCCTCTACAAGCTAGATTTCAAAATGCCTGATGACGTGTGGCTAGTGGATTTGGACAGCAATAGGGTAAGACATCCAGCCGGATCCTGTTCTAAACCCAGTCTGTCATAACCACTCTTCTGGATTACTTCTATTGTAACACTCATTAAAACAAAGTTTTCTAATGCTGCTTTGACTTTATCGGGCAGACAGGTTATAGAATTTAGTCTTGCCAGAGTTAAGAGCTCCTCCTACACGCTCCAAGAGCCGTAAGACTGTTAGGTTTGTATATGTCATTATATAAAGTGTAGATAATCAGGTACTAGCTTTCCTGTAAGTTTCAGGTAGAAAGCTGTTTTCCAGCACACATTTAAAATTATATTAATATAATCTGCGATGTGAGTTTATTAAACCTCTTGTAGAAAGCTATGTGTTTATTATTAACTTTTAAGAAGATAAATGACTTAACAGGGAAACGGTACTTGCCTCCAACTCTGACAAACTGAGTTCACCCCCCAGGACCCACATGGTGGGAACATGGAATGTTTCCTCCCTCCAAACACAAATAAATAAATGTAATAAGAAAAAAAGATTGAAAATCAGTGTAGGGGCTAGAAAATGGCTCATTAGTTATGCGCACTTGCTGCTTTCGCAGGGGCCTGGGTTCACATCCCAGCACCCATATCAGGTGGCTCACAGCCCTCTGTATCTCCAGCTCAGGGGATCTGATGCCTCCAGCTTCTGCTAGTATCTGCACTCATGTGCACACCCTCATGCAGATACATACCTACACATAATTAAAAATAAAGTGTTAAGTCTTGAAAATAAAGCAAATACAAAGAAAGAAAATATAATCCACAATCCTAGATTTAGAGATAGTCACCAATGTTGTTTAGACATTTTTTTAGACAGGCAGGTATAGCTTATGTCTGTATACGTATCTCTCGTATGTATAGTATAACATATGATACTGCTGTGTCTGTCAAATCTCCCTATGCATGCTGTTTGCTCTGTGTAACCAGAGCTCCTTGACAGACCACTCTAAGCTCATGTCTTTTTTTCTTTTCTCTGCTGCAGGTGATTGCCCCCACCAATGCAGAAGTGCTCCCCATCCTGCCAGAACCAGAATCATTAGAGCTGAAAAAACACCTAAAGCAGGTAAGCAAGGGATAAAAGAAAGAAGGGGAAGGGTCTGCAAGATGGCTCAGCTGGTAATGGTGCCTGCCATCAGCTCTGACAGCTGGGCCCTATAGGCAGAAGAGACCCTTCCACAAGTCTGCACATGTGTGCTGTGCCACACAGGTAGACATACTCAGAATGAGTTAAAACATCACAACATTTTTTAAATAAAGGAAGTAACAGATGACTTAAGGTTGCTGCAGGAAGGCAGCTGGTCTAAGAACCCTCATGTGGAATAGGCTTTCTTTGCCTTGAATGGGCTTAAGAAGAGGTATATCTAAGTTTTGTGTAACAGGATAAATCTTAAAAAGTTTTTTTTTTTTTTTAAACTCATTGTGTGCTCTATTACCCTGTAATGTACATGAAGCTATGTGTATGTATACTTCAGGTCACCAGAAATCCCTGCACTCAGGCTGGTAGGGTGAGGGTGGGGGTGAGATCATCTTAACTCAAACATACAAAACCAAAAACACTCTTCACTTTCTGGTTTTTTTGTTTTGTTTTGTTTTGTTTTTTCATATCTGCCATTATTTGTCCTTATAGCATTCCTTTAGTCTTATAAAGTAGAAGTTAGAAGTTTGGACAAATATCCTTCTTAAATCAATTCCAAGGTCCCTGTAGAAACCTTTCTAAAATCCCTTTCTTTGAGTAAGCCCTTCCAGCCATGTTTTTATTGATTGATTTTTTTTCTTCTGCATGCTTAACAGTTCCTGAAGGTAAAGCACAGCAAGGCTGTGTCCCCTCCCTGTGGTCTATAGTATGTGGCCCCCAGCTGTGCTTCTAAGGAGTCTCATTTGAAAGCTCCTTAGAAGTCTTGCTGTGTTATCCCAGGTGCCTGGGAGCTCCTCTAGAGTCTCCAGTCTCGATGGTACTGAACTGAACTGGGATGTTCTGCCTTGGTTCTCAGCTCACTTGCCTCATCCGTGCTGATGTAATATGATACCTTGTTGCAGCAGAGTCTGGTGAGGGTTGCAGGTTCAGAAAGTTCTCTAGCTGTCTTCTCTTGCTATGTTTTTATTCCTGATGGCTGCTTAAGTATGACTACAGTAGGGGCTGGAGAGATGACTCAGCAGCCAAGAGCACTGGCTACTCTTTCAGAGAACCCAGGTTCAGTTCCCAGTGCCCAGCTCATGACTGCCTGTAACTCCAGTTTCAAAGGATCTGACACCTTCACACAAACATACATGCAGGCAAAACATCAGTGCACATGAAATAGAAATAAATAACACACACACCACACACAAAAGAGTGACTAATGTGGAGCTGGCTGGCCTTGGTGGTGCACACCTTTAATCCCAACAGTTAGTGAGGCAGAGGCTAGCAGATTTCTGTGAGTTTGAGGCCAGCCTGGTCTATCTACATAGGGAATTCCAGGTCATCCAGTGTTATATAATGAAACCTTGTTTTGGAGAAAGAGAGTGTGAGAGTGTGAGAGGAAGAGAGAGAGCAATGACTGATAGGAAGAGCGAGTGCTGTATGAATCTGTGCCAGTTTACTACTGTGCAGCCCATGAACCAGCAGCATTCACGCTTGGCCTCACTGAAACCGCAGAATCACACAGATGTATTGATTCCACATATACTGTGACACCAGCCCAGGTGATTCCTGAGCTCACCCACATTTAAAAAATGCTGCTGGTTTAGATCAGTAGTTTTCAGAGTGCACCATGGAGTCTCTTTTAGGCTAATTAAGCTGGGAACTTGAGATTCTGGTTTTTTTTGGTTTTGTTTTGATATTTTGGATTTTGGGTTTTTTTTGTTGTTTTGAGACAGGGTCTCACCATGTATTTCTGGCTGCCTTGGAGAGGCTCTGGTTTTTGTTGTTGATGGTAGTGGTTGTTGGTTGTTTTGTTTGTTTTCAAGACAAAGTTTCTCTGTATAGCCCGGGCTGTCTTGTAACTTGCTGTGTAGACAAGGCTGGCCTTGGACTCAGATTTCCCTGCCTTTGACTCTACTGTGCTGGATTAAAGATGTGTGTCACCACTGTCCGGCAAGGCTCTGGTTTTTTTGTTTTTTGGTTTTTTGGTTTTTTGATGTCCTTCTAAGTAGCTCTGTTTTTACAGTTCACTTGTTTATATTTCTATGTGTATTTCAATTTGAAAATCACTTCTTGCCTAAAATAAATGGAAACTATTGTCTTGAACTTCAATTTTATTTAAAAATGCCTTGAACTTGGTTGAGTTAAGGTGGACAGCTATATAATGCTGCCTAATATTTGGATTCTCTCTCTCTCTTTTTTTTTTTTCAAATATACAGACTCTAAAATGTTGGTCGTGATTTTCAAATGAGCACAGTTCTTTGTAGAGAACTTTTGATCAGAGTGACAGGTGAAGGCCTTAAGCAGCTTTTTCCTGGGAGCCGAGATGGGCTGCCTGAGAATCTGTCTTATATGAGGACGTTTTGTTGTTCCACAGGCCCTAGCCAGCATGAGTCTCAACACCCAGCCCATTCTTAACCTGGAGAAATTCCACGAGGGCCAGGAGATCCCACTTCTCTTGGGAAGGCCTTCTAATGACCTTCAGTCCACTCCTTCCACTGAATTCAACCCGCTCATTTATGGCAATGACGTAGATTCAGTCGACGTTGCAACGAGGTAAGGCCGTGAGTTCTTACGTTTGCTTCTCTGATCTCTTGGGTTTGGGGTGAGACTACTTCTGAGAGCCAGACTTACTCCATGTAATTTGTATGATATTTGGTTATATTTTCTACCTTAGCAAAAGTAAGGAGAAGAAATAGCTCATAGTCTCAGCATGAAGAGAAAGGCTGATGGTTCTTTAAGATCTCTTCGTGATGCTGGTTGAAACCTGTTAAGTGATGGTGTTGGGAGGTGGCTTAAGACCTTGGATCATGGCTATCCTAATGATACAGGGTATGGGTCTTGGATTATCTCACCACCCGCTTCTTTCCCAGAGTGGCCATGGTGCGTTTCTTCAACTCTGCTAACGTGCTGCAGGGCTTTCAGATGCACACACGTACCCTGCGACTCTTCCCTCGGCCTGTGGTAGCTTTCCAAGCTGGCTCCTTTCTGGCCTCACGTCCCCGACAGACTCCCTTTGCCGAGAAACTCGCCAGGACTCAAGCTGTGGAGTATTTTGGAGAATGGATCCTGAACCCTTCTAACTATGCCTTCCAGCGGATTCACAACAGTGAGTCCGCCTGTTCTCTGCTTGCCCCACACTGCATTTGCCTCTTGACGGCCCTGCCCTTGCTCCTTCCCTCCCTCTTTATTGCGTTAGACTTTCCCTACTTTCTTCTTTTCTCTACTGCTCACTGTTTTTCTTTTTGGGTAGATACATTCGATCCAGCCCTTATTGGTGACAAGCCAAAGTGGTATGCTCACCAGCTGCAGCCCATCCATTATCGAGTCTATGACAGCAATTCTCAGCTGGCTGAAGCCCTGAGTGTACCACCGGAGCATGATTCTGATTCTGACCCCACTGACAACAGGTGAGCAGTCCCTTGTGCAAGGAGGCAGAAATCTCATAGCAGTTGTAGGTGTTAGTCTTTGAAGCGCTGCATTATATTTTAGCCAGCTTTCTTCTTTAAAAAAAGATAGTGTGTGTGTGTGTGTGTGTGTGTGTGTGTGTGTGTGTGTGTGTGTGTGTTTGTGTGTGTGTGTGTTTGTGTGTGTGTGTGTTTGCATTTGTGTGGCCCTGTGTGTATGTGGAGGTTGGATGACAACTCTCTCCTGTTACCATGTGGGCCCCACAGATCGAACTTAGGTTAACAGGCTGGCAGCAAGAGCTGTAACAGCCTGAGCTGCCCGGGCCAGCCCCTCTTTTTTTTTTTTTTTTCTTTTTTTTTGTATTTCTTTCTTTTTGTATTGTTTTAACTCTGCAGTGGCAGTGATAGTCAGGACTATGATGACTCAAGCTCTTCTTACTCCTCCCTCGGGGACTTCGTCAGTGAAATGATGAAATGTGACATCAATGGCGACACTCCCAGTAAGTACGGAAGACTGGCCAGTATGAACTATGCGGGGCTTGGGTTTAGGGCTGAGGTGGTCTGTACCTCTTGGTCTCTCTTGGTAGATGTGGATCCTCTGACGCATGCAGCCCTGGGAGATGCCAGTGAAGTGGAGATTGATGAGCTGCAGCCCCAGAAGGAGGGTGAGGAGCCTGGCCCAGACAGTGAGAACTCTCAGGAAAACCCTCCGCTACGCTCCAGCTCCAGCACCACTGCCAGCAGCAGTCCTAGCACCATCGTCCACGGTGCCCACTCTGTACGTGAGGACGTAGAGGGGTGGGCGGGTGGTGAGAGCCACTGTTGAGGATGTGGGCTTCTGTCTGTTAGGAAACCTTACTGCAGCTGTTCCTTTGCCTTTCTCCATGTTCTTTCCATCTCCTTTCTCTATAATACTCCGAGATGGCCTGGAAGAAGGTCATTGGACTTCTTTAAGGTGTCACTATTATCTACTTATATAGTCTGTAAGTCCAGAGATGAAGAATACAGTAGCTTCTCTCATACATTTCATAGGCTAGGAATCTGACAGGTCTGGTCTGCTCCACTGAACTGAAACTATGTGAAACCACCACTGGGCATCGGGTGACCACTCTTTATTTAATGTGACTCCTAGGAACCTGCTGATGCTACAGAGATGGGAGATAAGGCAACAGCAGGCATCTCCAAGCCCCTCCCTCCTGTGCCTCCCAGCATTTGCAAATCTACTGTGGACAGGAGACAGACAGAGACTGGAGAGGGGTCAGTGTGCCAGCGAACCTATGAAAATCCATACTTCGAGCCCCAATATGGCTTTCCCCCTGAGGAAGATGAGGATGAGCAGGGGGAGAGCTACACTCCCCGATTCAGCCAACATGTCAGTGGCAGTCGGTGAGAGCCTGGGGACCCCACTGCAGTGACCCTGGGCAAGGTTAATCAGGAAGTCTATAGACTCTATTCTGCCAGAGGCTAGTTCTTTGAATGAGGGACTTAGGAATTATGGGATAAGAACAGCAACTGCAATATAGCATAAGGCCCACTCCCAAGATTAGGTACCCCTGCCTGGGACTCACAAGTGGCACTGTGCATTCAAGGGCTCAAAAGCTGCTGCGGCCCAACAGCTTGAAGCTGGCAAGTGACTCAGACGCAGAGTCAGACTCCCGGGCAAGTTCTCCCAACTCCACTGTCTCTAACAACAGCACCGAGGGCTTCGGGGGCATCATGTCTTTTGCTAGTAAGTACCTCAAACTTTCTCATTCCTCTGCTCCATTTTGTTTAGGGCACATGTCGCTCAGAACTTGAGATGTAGGGCTAGGCCTATATTAGTTCTGATTCAGATCATTGGGGTGATAGTGAATGAAGTATTTTTAAATGAGTTAAAAGAAACACCAACCAGATTAGTCATTAAATATGCATGCATGTATGTATGTATGATGTGTGTGAGCCCACACATGAATATACCAGCAGATCACAGCATGCATGTGGAGGTCAGAGGATAACTTGCAGGAGTTAGTTCTTTCCTACCCTGTGGGGTCAAACTCAAGTTTCTAGATATGATAGCAAGTGCCTTTACTCACCGGGCCATCTCTCTAACCCATGCACATATATGTATTTCAGACATAGTTGAATATTAAATATTATGGTTACATCATATCGTTTTACATATACTTTGTGTAAATATTTGTTTTGAATATGGCTTTGCCTGGTAAGGAGCTTTAATGGGCAGGGCATGTTTAGAATATATATGCAACTGATTTTCATGCTTACTTTTAGCACCTGAGGGCTAGAATCACTCACAGACTGTAGATTGACTATGGGCTAATGAGAGCTACCATAAAGGATGATTGTAGATGTCCTGAGAAGCCAGGCAGCAATTGCACTTCAGATCTAAAGATAGATGAACCATATAAACAAGATGTGGATATTGTCGTGGTATGCAGCCCGAGAAAACTAGGACTGGATTTTGAGCAGATCTATCTGGGGTTTGTTTATTTACCCTAAGTTTCACTCAATCCTTTCTAAGATAGTAGAGAGTATCTGATCAAGCTATTTGGGATGCTGTTTGAAAGGAGGGAGGTGACGATGATGTCACTTACGAGATGTCATGAGTATTTGTCCTGTTAACTCATGGGCATGCTCACTGTCATACCTTCCCCTTTGTAGGCAGCCTATATCGGAACCATAGTACAAGCTTCAGCCTTTCAAACCTCACACTGCCCACTAAAGGTGCCCGAGAGAAGACCACACCATTCCCCAGCCTGAAAGGTAACTACAAGTCTTCTTTTGTCAAACCAGGTTTCTCCAAGGGACACGTCAGACATGTGGGTGATTGTCAGGAGCCTGCATACTATGAATCGTTTGACCTTATGTTTGGCTGCTGCCTCATTTGCTTATCACGACTTCCACTGCACACTATAGGCACCAGGTGGTTGCAGATAGAAATAATCTTTGTAGTTGGAGGAGGCCCTGTTATATCAGAAGGACAGTAGCCGTGTGGGATTCCTGCTGCTTCGGGGAGGACCTATCAGGAGTATATGCTAACTCGGGGTTAATCAGCTGCCCCCAGTCATCTTCAGATTCCTACTACATGAACTTGGGTAAACTTCCCAAGGAACTGGTCCACAGGAGGATGATTATGGACAATCTAGCAACATTTATAGAAGCTAGCTTCATATGGCTTCATGCCAACTTTTGGTCTATGAGTGGTATTGATTGGCTTCTAGGGTCAATTCAGACCGTATTTCAATTTCATCTGTCATCTTTGTAGCTTGAGGGGCTTTTCTCAGTTTAATTTGGCTTCTGCTTGTCATCTCTGGATATTGTACTGAAATATTTAATTATAGCAGTACATACAGCGAGAAGCAACCATTTTATTGATACAGGGTTTTTCTATGTGGAGCCCCTCACACTTAAGAGTCTTCTTCCCTTACCCTCCCTAGTACTAAGATTAGAGACGTGTACAGCCCATCACATCCAGCTAGAGATTTCAGGAACCTAAGGAATGATCTTTAGTGGGGCGGGGATTTGGAGATGAGTGAAGGAGGCAGAACAGTAATACAGAGAACTCACCCATATTGCTACCGTGAATCTCAAATGGACGGGTGGAGTAGGGATGGAAAGGTGTGTGGGCCTCTCTGGCTCTCATCTAGTGCATTTGAAGGGAATAGTGATGGAAACTCACTGCATGTAATGCTTCATCTCATGTGCTGCACCTGGCCTTTCTACCCTGCCTCATCCTCACTACGGCATCCTTACTTCCCATGATGTCATCTTGCTACCCACAAGCCCTCAGGATCCCTGTGCTAGATATTCCACAAAAACAAGCATTCCCTCTTTCATGCATGTGCTTGTTTAGTATCTGAAGGCTCTCTGTGTCGTTTTCCTTGCCCCTGGCTTTGAGGGGTCCCAGGCCTAAGAATGTTCTCTCTTAGAGCCTTGGTTATCTCCTGGTCACTTGGCTTCCAGCTTTGACGTTCCCAAGAATCAAGGTTATATGCACTTTCCAGGCTTTGAGAGAGTGCTCAGATGGTCTGACTTACTGTTCCAACAATGGGTAGAGGGTTTCAAGTATTGTGGTGCACCTACTAATTGTGTATTTTTGTCCCAGTATTTGGGCTAAATACTCTAATGGAGATTGTTACTGAAGCCGGCCCTGGGAGTGGTGAAGGTGGGTCTTCCCCGTGAGCTGTGCATGACCTTTTTTTTTTTCCTAGCAACTTCTCTGCCTGCCTGAGGGCCATCCTCCTCATGGAGCAAGCAATGTCACATGAGTGACCTGCCTTGCATATCCCCCACGACACCCATGCAGCCCACGGGGCATGTTGCTGGTGCATGTGGAGTGGCCTGATCTCCATCCCCGTCTCCTGCACATTGCCATGGCTGCTTTCTACCTTTGTGTGATGTTCTGGTATCACCCTGCCCAGCCCTGCTGGAGAATGGGTGTGGACCATGGCAACCCAGGGGTGTGATAACGTGAGCCCCTGGACTATGCCAACGATGTGTCCCAATTCTACCTTCCCAATTTAGGAAACAGGAGGGCCTTAGTGGACCAGAAGTCATCTGTCATTAAACACAGCCCAACTGTGAAAAGAGAGCCTCCATCACCGCAGGGCCGGTCCAGCAATTCTAGGTAACAAATGGCGGTTCGTTCGTTTGTTTGTTTGTTTGTTTTTTCTTGAGATAGTCTCGTATCTCCTACAGTGCTTCCCTTAAACTCAGTATGTAGTCAGGATGAACGTGGACTGATATCTACTGATTCCCAAATGCTGGGGTTATAGGCACACACCACAGCACTTAACTGGAAGAACAGCTTTAAAGTTCTCAGGTAGAGGGAATGATTCCTATTTTTTAAAATCTTTTTTTTTTTTTTTTTTTTTTGTGAGGAATGTTCAAGATTGGGAGAGTAGCTCCCAAAACAGTAGATTTGCTCAATTTTCTGTCAGCACCTCACATTTTTAGCCAGTCCGCAGGCAGCAGTTTATGGTGTGGAGAAAGGGAAACTGCAGGAGTGTAGGAAGTTGTCAAACAAGATCCTTGGGGACATGGGGGCGTGGTGGCCATGAGCGTTTAGAGACTTAGCTTTGAGCTCTTCCCTGGGATATATCTTGTCTGGTGAAAGGGGGGTTGGTTGCTCTGCCGAGGATCAGATGACCACAGAAGTGGTTTGTGGGCCCTGTAGCGAGAACCAGCAGTTCCTGAAGGAAGTGGTCCACAGTGTGCTGGACGGCCAGGGAGTGGGCTGGCTCAACATGAAAAAGGTACGCCGGCTGCTGGAGAGTGAGCAGCTTCGAGCCTTTGTTCTGAGCAAACTGAACCGTGCGGTGCAATCAGAGGATGATGCCCGGCAGGATGTCATCCAAGATGTGGTAAGCATTTGGGCACGGGAGTCAGGGTCAACTGGGCAGAAGGATGTGGATGTTCAGGGAAAGTTGCTAGCTCTAGGTCCTGGCCTTTGTTGCAGGAGATCAGTCGGAAGGTGTACAAAGGAATGCTAGACCTCCTCAAGTGCACGGTCCTCAGCCTCGAGCAGTCCTACGCCCATGCGGGTCTGGGTGGCATGGCCAGCATCTTTGGGCTCTTGGAGATTGCCCAGACCCACTACTATAGTAAAGGTAGGGACATACTTGCTGTCTCTCTGTCAGGCTTCCCAGTGCCACTCTGCTCTGTCACTCTTTGGGATTTTGATTCTGGTATGTGTATATGTAAGAAACCTTATTCTTACCATGCAAAACAAGGCCATAGTTGTTTTTTCCGAGTGATAACTCTGCCCTACATCCTCCTGTATCCCCACTCCATTTCACTTTCCTGACTTGATTTCTACTTGATGTCTCCTTTAACCACTTTTTGTATTTGTTCCTTTCCTCAGAACCAGACAAACGGAAGAGAAGTCCAACAGAGAATGTAAATACCCCAGTTGGCAAGGATCCTGGTCTGGCTGAGCGGGGGGACCGGAAGGCAATGGCCCAGCTAAGAGTCCCTCAGCTGGGTCCTCGGGCACCAAGTGCTACAGGAAAGGGTCCTAAAGAACTGGATACCAGAAGTTTAAAGGAAGAGAACTTTGTAGCATCTGTTGGTATGTATTACTGTGTTTGATATGCCAAAATGGACCTGGCTTCTTAAATATCCCTCCATTCTCTCAACTCATCCAGAATCCATACTTTCTCTTCCCCATGCTTACTTTTTAGAGAGGGATTTAGGTCCTTGCCCATCTCCAGGAGCATTCCCTTAGCTGTGTTTGGTCTTCCTCTCCTGCTTGCTCCACAGCCGCCTCAGCAGCATCTTTGAGGAACAATGGAAGTTTGCTTAGAGACCCATGAGATGCAGTACAGGGAGGCTGAGCTGTATTCGCAATCCCTTTCTAATTTACATCTGAATTTCTTCACATAGAAAAAAACATGTTCCTGGAAACTATTAGGAAATTTATAGATACATCTTTGGGATGTAAAATTATGATCATCTGGGTCTCTGAATCAATTTTCCCCCATCCAAGCATTACACTGCTCTGGAATGTGTTCTGTTCTGGCATGTTTGGGTTCTAGACTCCAAAATCACAGATTTCTGAGCCAGCTCTTCTTTCTGTCTTTCCACCCCAGACTTGACTGAAAACTTGCTTATGTTTGGTGCTTCTGTATTCACACTCTGGTGTCACCTATTTGGCTCACCCTACTTGACCTTGAGTCATCTAGGCTGCTTTCTTTTTGATGCTAGAACCCTGGTCTCTATGCTATGCTTTCAGCTGAAACTTCTTTGCCACAGCCTCTAGCCATTGTTGTAAGTTCTCATAGGAACAAAGCAGCTCTCTTCTTAGGACCTCTCTAGTTCTCTGGTTGGCAAATAGTCTCCTGAAAGCTGTAGTAAAGCCTGACTTTCTCCTGCCTGATATGATGCTCTAGACAAAATATTGATCTGTTGTCCTGAAAGTCTTGACTCTACTTGGGCAGATCACACCCTATCAGAATCTCTGTTGCCTCATCTAGAAAATGAAGATACTATATAAATAAACTCTGACATTCCATCCGGGGGGAAAAATGCTTTGAATGGTATTTTCTGTGTTTTACTGAGAAGCTAGTGTTGACCATTTTCTGTTGTCTGTTACTTCTATTGGAAGCATGTTTTCCTAGATAGTGACTATGAGTGGGTCCCTTAGTTGAGCAGGCAATAGTTCTAAGGGTAAATTTGGTTTTTTAGTGGCAACAGGAGGAATTCTAACTGAATGCTTGGCCTCGGTCCAGTCCAGGAGTCGAGCAGATTTCTGCTCATGTCTCTGAAATTCTTGGACTGCTTGTCCGAGAGATTTCTCTCTTCTCTGTAATTTGTAAACATGGCCATTGCTCAGCTTATTTGGCTGAGAGCTCACAGCGTGTTGGGTGTAAAATGCTTGGTTGGTCTCTAACCTATTGAGGGTCCAGTTGGCATACAAAACACAAGGGTCTCAGGAAGAGCCCTTCCAGCTTAAAATTCTGTGGAGTGTTTACACTGGGAATAGGACTAGAAACTTAGAATCGTCAGTGGCAAAACCTGGATTTTTGATTCCTCAACCCTACCCAAATAAAGATATCTTCGTATCTTTTAACTGATAATGCTGTGTCTGAAACGGAGTGAGCATGGGCGGTGGGTTCTGGTCCTTTGACAAGTCTGACTCTTTCTGTCTTTCTCTCCTGCTTGCATTGCATCTGGGGTAGAATTGTGGAACAAGCACCAGGAAGTGAAAAAGCAAAAGGCTTTGGAAAAACAGAGTAAGGAACGAATTCCCCTTCCTGTCCCCCAGTCTCCCATACCTGCCAACTTCCCAGGCCCAATTGGGACAGGCTCCCTTTGTCAGCCCCACTCCAAATTTGTTTTTGGGTGGTATTTGGAGGAAGAGTTGTAAAGACAGGTCAGAGAATTCCTGGGGGGAGGGCTGTGCTGTATTTAGATTGAAAGCAGGTAGGTGGTGTGTGAACCCTCGGTGTATGGCGTGTAAGCTACTCCTTGTCCCTTCCTTCATTAGCAATCAGGCGTCTACTGAGTAAAATACACAAACCTTGGTTTTCTATTGCTCTGTATCTGGTGGGGAGAACTTCTGCAGATTGCAGCGCCCCTCTGTGGCTGATACCTCCCTCACTGTTAGGCCTGTGGGCGCAGTTGGCAGAGATGGTTGCTGTCCCTCTGTGTTGAGTCTGTAGCTTCCCAGCTCTCTCTGGTGGCTTGCCAGGCACACTTTCTTGCTTTCTTCGTTCTGTCTTTCTGCCATACCATCCTGGGTGGGTGAGTTAAATAGAGGCTTTTTGTTTTTTGATTTTTTTTTTTTTTTTTTTTTTTTGTCTCAAATGTAGATGGTGTAGGGTGGGGGAGACAGTGCCCACGGAAACATCGTTTCCTTCTTTCTTTTGGCCTAATCTTTTCTGGCCTCTTTAGACACATTTGTCAGGAATCCCTGAGCATCTGGGAATACTTTAATGGTCTGTTTCAGGCACAGGTGAAATTCTAACTTTGGGTGCCATGGAGTGGGGTTTGTTTGTGGAATGTTTTGTGTTAGAATGATTTGCTCTGGATTTTCTTAGGTTGAGAAGACAGCTGTAGAGACCCTTTGCCAGGTCTAATGTATTACTTGGTTCTTACCGATTCTGGGGACCACTTCTCGTGGGTCCCAGTGATAGGGAGGGGCAGTCCCTGGGAAGTGAGTAGGATTCGATGACCAGGATTGGAGCAGGCTTTGCTGCTGGCCCATCCTTCACCAGCCTGCTCAGAGCTCTGTGCTGAATAACACAAGTCTTCCCTATTTAGGGCCAGAGGGCATCAAGCCTATCTTTGACCTGGGTGAGACTGAGGAGAAAAAGTCCCAGATCAGCGCAGACAGTGGTGTGAGCCTGACATCTGCTTCCCAGGTTTGTGAGAGCCTTCCTGAAAATTGCCAGGAGTAAATTACTGTCTCAAAACAAGACACACACACACACACACACACACACACACACACACACACACACACACATTTTGGCAGTGGGAATTAAATTCAGGGTATACATTCCAGATAAAGACTACCACTAAGTTATACCATTAATCCTCAAAATAATTTTTATAGTTAAAAAGGAAACAATCTCAAATATAACCAATAATAAGGAATACTTAAATAAGTAGTCATAAAATGTAATAGTGCTATTAATTGTATTTTCAAAAATTTAGTAACACAGTATAATTTTATATATGTATATGATACATCTATGAGAGGGAAGGTCTTACTGTCTAGCCCTGGCTGGCCTAGAACTTGCTATATGTAGACCCAGCTGTCCTTGAACTCAGAGATCATCCTGCCTCTGTCTTCCAAGTGCTGAGATTAAAGGTGTGTGCTACTGTGTCCACCTTCACTTTAGTTTTTAAATATATCTAGAAATGATTAAAAGACTAACAGGAAATACACTAAAAGTAGAGGTTAATATGGGCAGTAGACTTATGGCTTATGTTTATTTCCTTCTTTCTTTCCTTTTTCTGCAATGAGTATTTATTTAATGTGTTATTATGTAAGTTCATACATTCCATCTAAGAAAAAAATTATTTGCTCAGGATGTCTCTAGAAATAGGTATGCCTTTGTCTTGTTTCAGAGGACTGATCAAGACTCTGTCATCGGTGTGAGTCCAGCTGTTATGATCCGAAGCTCAAGTCAGGATTCTGAAGTTAGCACCGTGGTAGGGGAATACCACATTGGCCTCTTTGTGGGTGGGGTGTGGATTTCTCCCTGGAAGGGCTCCTTCCCTTTGAAGGCCATTCTTAAGTCTCAGATCAGCTTGAGTCTCATGGGTGTGTGGCTGCAGGCTGTCACTCATTTTATAAAGAGGTGTATGGGAAAGCTGACACACCCTTAAAATGATTCTTTTCATAGCAGTATAGGGTTCTCACTGGCTTTGGGAGTCCCTCTCTGGGGACTGTCCCTTACTACCTTTTGTCTTTTCCAGGTGAGTAATAGTTCAGGAGAGACCCTTGGAGCAGACAGTGACCTGAGCAGCAACGCAGGTGATGGACCAGGAGGTGAAGGCAGTGCCCACCTGGCAAGTTCTCGGGCCACTCTGTCTGATAGCGAAATTGAAACCAATTCTGCGACCAGCACCATCTTTGTAAGCTTTACTTACTAACAAAAGAACATTTCTTTAATGGGAGAAGAAAGTGGTTTAGAGACAACAAGAAGGAAAAGGTGGGGCTGGAGGTGTAATTCAGTGGCAGGGCGTCTACTGAACATGTGATTGGTACTTCAGAGGAAAGGGAGCCTTGCCATAGTCATGCAGGGGTCTGGTTCAGCTGGGGTGGCGCTTTCTCTCTTTCTTTCCATCTGGTATTTTGTTTCTTCCCTCCCTCCCTCCCTCCCTTCCTTCCTCCTCTTCCTCCTCCTCTTCTTTTTTGAGACAATCCCACTGTGTAACCCAGGCTGCCCTCAAGCTTGTGATCCTTCTGTTTTTGTCTCCCAAGTGCTGGGATTACAAGTGTGTACCACCACACCCAAATGAAACAGGTCACTGAGCTCGAGCTTTGCCCCTCTGCTTTGCAGAGCACGCCTGCTCCTCTAGACAGCATCATCTACTTTGATCCATGTGCCACTCACTTTATTAAGAGGACAGTGGATATTCTCCACAACAGCTTTTCAGTCCTTTGTCCAGAGAGGACACTGAAAGATAGGATTCAAATGAAGTCATTTTTTTCACTACTGGTACTCATCTGTCTCCAGGTCCTTCTATGTGTCTGTTCCTAGTAGAGCCAGTGGAGGCTGAGATAGAGTTAAGAATTAGCAGGGCCTCTCAAGTTAGGGTCTGACTCATTCTGAGTCTACACAGACTGTTTTAATAAGAGTGTTTGAGAAGTCCTTCCAGCTGGGTGTGGTGGCTCATGCCTGTAATCCTTCTCAGGGGCTGAGGTAGTTTGAAGCCAGCCTGCTACATGGTAAAACCTTGTCAAAAGAGGTGGGGCCCTGGAAGATGTCCCAGCAGGTAAAGGCTCTTGCCCTCAAACTTTGATAACCTGAGTTCTGTCCTTGGAACTACATGGTCAAAGGAGAAAAACAACTCCTAAAAAGTGTTTTCTAGCCTACCCATGCATGCATAACCACCACCTGCACATAACCCCCAGGACATCATGATGTACAAAATGAATAAATGTTAGTTTAAAAAATCTTTTGAGGGCTGGAGAGATGACTCAGTGGTTAAGATCACTGACTACTCTTCTAGAGGTCCTGAGTTCAATTCCCAACAACCACACAATGGCTTACAAACCATCTGTTAATGGGATGCCATGCCCTCTTCTGGTGTGTCTGAAGTCGGCTACAGTGTAGTGTACTACCACTGCCACTGCCACTGCCACTGCCACTGCCACTGCCACTGCCACTGCCACTACCACTACTAATCTTTTGAAACTTTAAAAAATCTCTTTGTTGTGCTTTGACTCTGGATGTTAGAACAAATAGTGTCATTCTTGTAAGACGCTGGTCACTATGTGCTACCTCTTCTGGATCTTCTTACCATACAGTCTTAAGTGTCCTATGCTAGGGAACAGGGAGTGTTTATACAGCTGAGGTGAGAAAGGTTTCTAAATCTTGTTTGATTTGTGTGTGTGATGCAGAAGATAATGTAGGAAGACTCCTGTTATCCTGTTGGGCCTTCACACATACAGACACTTGAACACACACGCTCATGCACACACATGTTAAATAAATAAGCAATTAATTAACTTAATCACTTCTCCAGTCCTGTGGGGTAGATATTATAATTTTCCTTTTATAGGCAAGGAAAACAATCCTCAGTAACTACAAAATGAATAAAAAGTGGGGATCTGAACCCTTGCCAGTCTGACTTCAGATTCTGTGTTTTCTATTGAGTCGTGCTGCTACAAAAACTTTACCTTGTTTTGTTGGGTAAGGGTGTGAGACAGGATCTTGTGGCCCAGGCTGGCCTCAAACTTGTTATAAAGCTAAGGTTGGTCTTGAACTACTGACCTGCTTTCTCAGCCTCCCACAAACTGGGATTAGAGGCATGCCCATCTTTAAGAGAAAGCATTGTAGAGATTAAAGAATGAAGGCAAGTCAGAACAAAGACCTCATTCCTGCTTTAGGAAGTAGTAACAGCGAACAGGATCGTCAGACTGACTTTTGGCCAAGCATAGTAGCAGAAGCAGGAAAACTGTGTGGTTAATGGATGATAAGCCTCTCCCTGAGGTGCCTGCTTTACTCTGTCCATCTTGGTTGGTAACTCTAGCATCCGACCTACCATCTTGTCTCTCTAGGGTAAAGCCCATAGCTTGAAGCCAAAGGAGAAGCCGGCTGGTAGTCCAGTTCGCTGTTCCGAAGACGTAAGCCAGCGAGTCTATCTCTATGAGGGACTACTAGGTAAGAAATAGATTGACAAGGCCCCTTGTGTTGGAAGAAAGCTGGTCTCAGCCGTGGGAGAGGGTGGCATTGAACAGCTGCTGCTTGGCTTTTACTAATATCAATTTTGACATCAGATAGCATCTTAAACCTCTTTTTAATATTCGTTTATTTAATGGAGACGGGTGCATGCTGCAGACACACATGGAGATCATGGGACTCTAGAAGTTGGTTCTCTCCTTCCTTCTTCCACCATGTGGGCTCCAGGACTGAACTCAGACCATCAGGCTTGACAGCACGCACCCTTGCCCACTGAGGCATCTCACTGGTCCAGATAACATATTAAAATCTTAACCAAGGAACCTGTGGGATGAGCAGGGGTGGAAAACGAGACGAAGCTGGGCTTGGGCATTACTCACCAGGCTGTGTCTTTCTGTCTCCTCTCTTCCTTCTTGCTACCATGTTCCTCCCTGCTCACAAACTGGCAGGAAGGGACAAAGGATCGATGTGGGACCAGTTAGAGGATGCTGCTATGGAGACCTTTTCTATAAGTAACTGCCTTTCTTTGTGTGATGTGTTCATCCCTCCTGCTTGGGAGGGGCAAGGCCTCACTTGGGGGCCTCTGGGGTTGGAGGCAAAATATATTGGATCTGGGAGAAAGGCTCAGTTTAATTTGGAACGACCTTGTTTTTATCTGGGGCTTACTATCTTTTTATTTAGCAGCTACATTCTTTAAACGTTAAATGAGCCATGCTCCCCACCTAATAACTGACCTTATTCTACACAGGCAAAGAGCGGTCTACTTTATGGGACCAAATGCAGTTCTGGGAAGACGCATTCCTAGATGCCGTGATGTTGGAAAGAGAAGGAATGGGTATGGACCAGGGTCCTCAGGAAATGATCGACAGGTATGAGACTTAACGAAGACCTGGCAGTTTGCCCATTCGGTTCCTTCCATGTAGTCTTGTGGTCTCCCACTTGAGGACTAACTTGTGCCTGGGATTCTGCTTAGGTACCTGTCCCTAGGAGAACATGACCGGAAGCGCCTGGAGGATGATGAAGACCGCTTACTGGCCACACTTTTACACAACCTCATATCCTACATGCTGCTGATGAAGGTATCGCTTATGTACTGTATGGATGACATTGCTTATGCCCAGCTGATACTGGTGCTGGAAGGGCAAGACTGGGTCTATTGCCTAAGTTTTGGAATAGTTTAGAAGCTAAGAGTCCAAGGCTCCTATGGCAGCTTGCACACTTTTCCTTTTAAAGCTGCCAGGCTGTTTTGTTAATGAGTGTTATAAGGGTAATTGATTATCACTTGATACTTGTTTACTTTGAATTTTATGGATTCCCTTTGCTAAGTTATGTTAGGATACAATAGAGCTCTCCACAGATTACAGCTGATTTAATACGGTTTTTTCCCCCCAGTGGTGTATTCTAAAACCTCCAGGTTCTCAGAATTTATTTTTCAGTACCAGACCTTAGTTATGCAGAAATTTCTGTAGCTTGAAAAAGCTGCCTAGCTGGGCATGATGGTTCATGCCAATAAGTAAGACACTTGGGAGGGAGAGGCAGAAGGGTAAATAATTCAAGGCCAACTTGGCTATAAGTTGAAGATCAGATAAAACTATATAAAATCTTGCCAAAAGAAGAAAAAAGCCCTGCTTTTTAACAAAGGGGTGGCAGCTCTAGTTTGAGTTGTTTGGGCTTCATATTTATCGCTGTGGAGAAGTGGATTGCAAATTATCAAGAAGAATTCTCTGAAAGAGAAATGTGGATTTGAATTGGTGGTGGCAGAGAATTATTGTGAGAATGAGCCTTCCTGAGTTCTCCCTAGCTTTTAAATGTGACACAGAGACAGTTCTGTGAGCCTTTTGACTTGATTGATTTTGTGTCTTAGTTAGGTTTCTGTTGCTGTTATAAGCATTATGACCAAAAGCAACATGGGAACAGAGGGCTTATTGGCTGACTGGTGACAGTGCGTCATCAAAGGAAACCAAGGCAGGAACCTGGAAGCAGGAACAGATGCAGACACCTTGGAGGAGTGCTGCTCACTGGCTTTCTCAGGCTGCTGTCTTATAGACGTCTACACCAACCTGCCCAGGAGGGGACATCAATCATAATCAAAAACAACTCATAGGCTTACCCGCAGGCCAGGCTTACAAAGGAACTTTCCCAATCGAGAGTCCTCCCCAGATAAACTCCACCTTGTGTCAAATTGGCAAAAGCTAGTCAGCACTCCCTGTGTTGTAAACTTTTCTCTGTGCTTGAATTCCGTTTCCCTGTGGTCAGGGGTGGATGGATGGTAATGGTAAGCTGCAAGGTGTCTCAGGTACCAGAGTTCCACTGTTGCTGTACCTGTGTCACTGTTTCTAAATCATACTCTAAGAAGTCCTTTTGGGGAGGATTTTATGGTATTGGTAAAGAACAGGAGGAGGTGTCTCCTTGATACCCAACTCTCTAAGAGTCACTTTTCTGTAGAAGCTAGCTAGAGGCAGAGACAATTCCTTTGTTTCCCCAGCATATGGACAGAATACACAGTTGAAGTGTTCTGCCATAGTCAGTAATATAGTCTTTCAGAATTCTGTTTTTCTCAGGGAAGTGGAAACTTTTACATTTTCTTGTCTCTGCCTCACTTGGGAAGAGAGCAGACCCTTTATTAAGACTCCTGTCTTGGATTTACAGGTGAACAAGAATGACATCAGGAAGAAAGTACGGCGCCTAATGGGAAAGTCCCACATTGGGCTGGTATACAGCCAGCAAATCAATGAGGTGCTTGATCAGCTGACTAACCTGGTGAGCACATCAGACCATCCCTTGGGCTTCTTCCATTCTGCATGTCGTCCCTTCCTCTACAGAGCTTCCACAAGGAACACTTCTGACCCTGTCGATATGCAGCCTGGTTAATGCCTAGTTTAGAGAATGGGGCAGTAGTTTAGTGAATGGGTGGTTAGTAGTTTAGATAATAGGTGGCTAGTGGTTATTTTAGAGATGGGTAGTTATAGTTAGTAGTTTAGAGATGGGTAGTTATAATTAGTAGTTTAGAGAATGGGCAGTAGTCCAGGTGAGGTTTTAGCCTTTGCTTCTGTTCAGTGCTGGGACTCTCAGTGCTCCAGCTATTATAGTGCAGCAGTTTCCATGTGAGCTCTGCGGACCTCAGGGGACCTGAGATGAAGTCTGTTCTCATCACAACACTAAATGCCTCTTTCCTTCTTTCTTTCTTTCTTTCTTTCTTTCTTTCTTTCTTTCTTTCTTTCTTTCTTTCTTTCTTTCTTTCTCTGGCTGTCTTGGAACTCACTCTGTAGACCAGGCTGGCCTTAGACACCCAGAGATCTATCTGCCTCTGCTTTCTGAGTGCTTAGATTAAAGGTGCGTGTCACCAATGCCTAGCTAAAATGCCTTTTATAACTGGTTAATATTTGTACCAAGACTGCAAAAGCAGTCTTGAATAGACTGTGGTACATTACTTCCATAACACTAAACCGTGTGAGCCCCACCCTCACCTCCATGCATTCTGTTCTTTAAAAGAGACAGTTTTGTAAGCCGGGCATGGTGATGCATGCCTTTAATCCCAGCACTTGGGAGACAGAGGCAGGTGGATCTCTGTGAATTCAAGGCAAGCCTGGTCTACAGAGAAAGTTCCAGGACAGCCAAGACTGTACAGAGAAACCTTGTCAGGGGAAAAAAAAAAAAAAAGACAGTTTTTGGTAAGGTGGCTCAGTAGGTAAAGGCACTTGCTGCCAAATCTGACAACCTAAGTTTGATCCTTGGTACCTAAGTGGTAGAAAGAGAAAACTGACTCCTGCAAGCTGTCCTCTGACCAGCACATGAGCTTCATACCACATGCATACCCACACACAGACACACTACCCACTCGTCCACACTCACACAATGAATTAATAAGTAAATAAAATATAATTTAAGGACTAAAGAGTTGGGTCAGTGGTTAAGAGCACCTGCTTCTCTTCCAGAGAATCTGGGTTCAATTCTCAGCACCCATATGATGGCTCACAACCATCTGTATCTAGGGGATCCAATGCCCTCTTCTGACCTCTGAAAGCACCAGACATGCACACAATGCACATAAATACTCATACATATAAAATAATAAAATAAGCTTTAAAAAATTAAAATTAAAAGACCTAACAGTTTCATGCTGAATGTGGTGAGGCACACCAGTGATCCGATTACTTAGGATTTATTTAAACTAAAACTGGGTCTTACAATTTTTTAAAATTTCATTCTTTTCTATGTATTTGTTTGTCTGCATGTACCGCATGTGTGCACCACATGTGTACCTGTGCCTAAGGAGTACAGAAGAGTGAGGTGGCTCCCCGGAAATTGGAGTTACAGCCAGTGGTTAGCCACTGTGCAGGTGATAGCACTCTAACCACAGGTTCTTTGGAAGAAAAGCAAGTGCCCTCACCTGCTGAGCTATCTCTATGGACCCTGAAACCGACAAGCTTGAGGACAGTCTGGCTTATATTGTAAGACTGTCTAAAAAAATATATCATTTAAAAAAACTCCTGGCTTTCTGGGCATGTTGGTGCATGCCTTTAACCCCAGCACTCAGGAGGAAGAAGCAGAAAGATCTCTGAGTTTGAGGCCAGCCTGATCTACAGATTGAGTTCCAGGACAGCCAGGGCTGTTATACAGAGAAAACCTGTCTCAAAAAACAAAACAAAACAAAAAAAAAAAACAAAAAAACAAAAACAAGATAAACAAACAAAAAAATCCCTACCAGTTTCAGGACTGGAGAGATGGCTCAGTGGTTAGGAGCACATACTGCTCTTGCAGGGGACCTGGGCTTGATTGCCAGCACCCAAATGGTGGTTCACAGCCATCAGTAACTCCAGTTCCAGGGGATCCAATGCCCATTACTGGCCTGTGTGAGCACCAGGCACATGTGTACACATATGTACATTCAGGCAAATACTCATATACATAAAATAAAAATTAAAAAGCTAGTTTCACTTATGAATATTCTTGATGAAAGAGTGAAAATCACTTTTATTAAATTGTAGTCATTGCTTAGATGTCTTTCTAATATTTTCAGTAACAAAATGTGAAGTATTCATATGAAATGTAAATAAAATATCCAATAATAAATAAATTAAATTAAAAAAAAATTGACTCAAAAAAAAAAAAAGTGAAGTATACATAAAGCATCCCTGTTACAGTGTACTGGTTGCTGTGAGGAAAAGCAGTCTGTGATAGTGAAATACTAGCTTTGTTCATGAAACACCGTTCTATACCTATTAGGCTGAGTTGGCAGATACTTTTTAAAAAAGCAATACAGTGAACTAGTTCTCTGGGTTTTTCAAATTTATTCTTCTCTCATAATTACATCTCAACAGTAGTTTCCCCTCCCTCCTGTCCCCCATTTCCTCCCCTTGACCTCTCTCTTCCCCCACATCCACCCTTATCCCTCTCCCTTCCTGCCACATCCCTCAGAAAAGAGCAGTCTTCCCAGGGACAGCAATCAAACGCAGCACAACAAACTACAATAAGAACAGGCACATAGTCTCACATCAAGGCTGGATGAGGCCACCCAGGAGGAGGGAAAGGGTTCCAAAGGCAGGTAAAGGAACCAGGGACAGCCCCCCGCGGCTACTGGCTGCTACTGTTAGGAGACCAAGAACACCCAGCTACACAACCACAGCATATATGCAGAGGTCCTAGGTCAGACCCAAACGGTCCCTGATTTCTGTGAATCACTTGAGTCGCCAACAGTTGATCCTGTGGCCATGTGAACCTGTTCTTTAACATCGGCAGGTGACATATTTGTTGCCAAATTTTTAAATGTGAAAAATGAGAATTTGGAAGTTTGTTTTATTTTTTTGTTTGTTTTTTGTTTTTGTTTTTTAAAGACAGAGTCTCACTATATAGTCCTGACTGGCCTGGAACTAACTCACTTTGTAAACCAGGCTAGCCTGAAACTCACAGAGATCCACCTACTTTTGCCATCCAAGTGGTATGATTAAAGGTATATATCACGGTGTCTGGCCAGCTTTCTGGTGTTTTAAGGCTTTTCTAGTGAGGCTGATGATGTAATGGATATGATTTTTAAAGTAAGATATACTGAAGGAGTAATACTTGGATCGTATCTTTCTAATATACTGTGTGATATTACCAACACAAATGAGGGCAAATTTTCTACTCAAGGTGTAGAAAAACCAGGCAGGCTTTACTGTAGCTGTATAAATGTAAGTGTCCATTGATGTGTTTTCACGTACACATCGCAACTCTAAGAGACTGCAACTCTCAGCTGCTGTCCATAAAGCTGCTAATTCCAGTGGCGGGGGGGAGGGGGGAGGCAGAGGAGAACTGCATCGAGCTTGAGGCCAGCCTGGTCTAGAGAGCAAGTTCTAGGCCAGCAAGGTATAGAGGCCTGCTTATCTGGAAAGACCTTTAGAAATCTCCCCTTTTCCAGTGCCTACCTGTGAGGTCACATTTTCTTTATGGCCAAAGCCACACATTCAATAGCTTGTGTACAGAAACAAAGATGAGAATGTAGATGTTTTCTTTTAGTTTTCTTTCTCTCAGTCTTTCCCTCCCTTTCTCCCTCCTCCCTCCCTCCTTTCCTTTCTCCCTCTTCCCTCCCTCCCTTCTTTTCTCCCTCCTCCCTTCTTCCCTTCCTTTTTCCCTCCCTTCTTCCCTCCCTCGCTCCCTCTCTCCCTCTCTTCCTTTCTCCCTCCCCCTCCCTCCCTCCCTCCCTCTCTCCTTTCCTTCTTTCTAGAAACAGCATCTCTGTCTATGCAACCATGGCTGTCCTGGAACTTGGTACATAAAGCAGGCTGACCTCATACTCACAGAAATCTTTTAAACAAAGGCAGCTCTTATTTTGAAATTAGATTTTTATTTGTTTTGTGTGTGCGTGCGTTAGAGGACAGTTTGCTAGGGTTCTCTCCTACTGTGTGGGTTCTAGAGATCAAAGTCCAGCTGTCAAGTTCTTTACTTGCCGGGCTATCTTGCCAGCTGCCCTTTTACTTTATTTTATTCTATTTTATTTTTGAGACAGGTCTCACTATGTAGCATTAGTTGGCCTGGAACTTACTATGTAGACCAGGCTGGCCTCAAAGGTGTGCACCTTATTTTATTTATTTTTTTTTTTTCTGATGAGAATGAGATTTCATAGTTCAACTTGGTACACGACTAAGAGTGATCTTAGATTTCTCGTCCTCTGACCCCATTTCCCAAGTGCTAGAGAAAACGGGCATGCACCAGGGCCAGCTCCTTCCTCTCATTGCTTCCTCCTTTATTTTTTTAAATGGTGTTTTGTAATGTAGCTCAAGCTGGCATCAAACTTGTGATCCTCCTGCCTCAGCCTCTTCAGCATGTGGTACCATGCCCAGCCTAAGAATGCAGTTATTTTCTCCTAAACCAAACATTAACCAGATTTGTAAGTAAAATATTGATACTTCTTTTATTGTTGTTAGGAGAAATACATTTTATAAGGTGTGTTCCTTATCATATGCTTGGCTATCAGCAAATCATCGAATCCCAATCACAGCCCCTCCTCTCCTCTTAGTCCAATTATTTTTAAATGAATTAATAAACATTAAAATGTTATTAATATTTCAAGAATAGTAATCATAACTATAACTGACATAAACAGAAGTTCTCTGAGGTCCTCAGTTTTTAAGAGGTGTAGGGACCCTGACCCCAAAAAGTCTTCGGTCCTTCCCTGTGGCCAGTGACTAGCAGACAACTTGGTGCTAAGCAGTGGGCGTGGTGGCGCACACCTTTAATCCCAGCACTCGGAGGCAGAGGCAGGCGGATCTCTAAGTTCAAGGCCAGCCTGGTTTACAGAGGGAGTTCTAGAACAGCCAGGGATGCACAGAGAAACCCTGTTTTGAAACAAAACAAAACAAACTAAAAGATTGGGCTAAGGAAGCTGTTAGGAATTTAATTGCTAAGTGAGACTTTTTTATTTGTTTGTTTGTTTGTTTGTTTGTTTGTTTGTTTTTTGAGACAGGGTTTCTCTGTACAGCCTTGGCTGTCCTGGAACTCACTCTGTAGACCAGGCTGGCCTCGAACTCAGAAATCCGCCTGCCTCTGCCTCCCAAGTGCTGGGATTAAAGGCATGTGCCACCACTGCCTGGCTGAGACTTTTATTTTTATTTTATTTTATTTATTTTAAATTATTTTATTTATTTACATTTCAAATGTTGTCCCACTTCCTAGACTCCCTCCATAAACCACTCACCCCATTCCCACTCCCTGAGACATTTTTTAAAATTCCGGCTCGGTGTGTAAGAGCAACATCTGAAAGTTCCTACGCATCTCTTTTTCCTCAGAATGGACGTGATCTCTCCATCCGCTCCAGTGGCAGCCGGCACATGAAGAAGCAGACGTTCGTTGTGCATGCAGGGACAGACACAAATGGAGATATCTTCTTCATGGAAGTGAGTTCATGTTGGAGAGCCAGAAGGCTATTTAGAGACACAAGAAGCCCCTAGAGCAATGCTAGGGTTTTTCCCCATTTATCATTAATCTATGAAGTTATTATGCAAATGATTAGGTAACTATGTGATCCCTCACCATTTCTTTTCTCAGTATTGGATGTGTGACACAATCGTATTGTCCATGGATGAGAACATAACATGACGTGCTTGGGTGGTGATTGCTGCATATTCTCACCTCCACTTCGTTCTGTGTTCTAGTGTCCTCAGCCTTTCATCTGACAAGTATTGTTGTCTCCTTGTATCCTACAGGAGACTGTAGGCAAGCAGTAAGGTGGACCATAGCCGGGCAAAGGTGGTGCATACCTTTAATCCCAGCACCAGGAGGCAGAGTTTGAGGCCAGCCTGGTCTACAGAGTGAATTCCAGGACAGCCAGGTCAACACAGAGAAACCAAACAACAGATGATGTGAACCTAAGTTGTCATGTCCCCCTTTCTCGTGGGAAGGGAGTAGAGACCTCCAGTGTGCACTAGAACAAGCTGCTCTGTTAGAAGTAGTACAGCATGGCTGGCTGTCCACTGGCCTCTACCTAGAATTTTCATTCAGCATTTCCCTCATACTTCTCTATACTAGGATAAAGACTTTTTCCTTTTATCATTCCTTCTTTTTAAGAATTTTATATTTATTAACGTACATGTATCACAGCATGTGTGTGGAGATCAGAGGACAACTTATAAGAGTTGTTTTTCTCGTTCCACCATATGGACTCTGGATATCAAACTCAGACTCAGGTGTTCAGCCTCTGCGGCAAGTCCCTTTATTCACGGAGCCATCTTGGCGCCCTGTTTCCTTTTTTGTTTGTTTTTGTTTTGTTTTGTTTTTGAGACAGGGTTTTACATAGCCATAGCTGGCCTGGAACTCACTGTATAGATGAAGCTATCTTTGAACTCACATAGATCTGTCTGCCTCTGCCTCCAAGTACTAGGATTAAAGGCATGCACCCCTTGCCCAGCTTTGATAGTTATAATTTTTAAGCGTGTCCTAACATAGGTCCACCCATTGCCAGTGGAAATGAACAGTGGAAAGTGAAGAAATTCACTTTCTGCCTTTAGGGCATCTAGACATTTTGGTGATCACATCTCCTTGAACCTGCTTCTCAGTCATTTGTATTTCTTATATAAACTATTAGCCCCGAAGAGATACTTGACTTCAGAGTCAATATTTTTTGCAAGAATACCTTCTAAGTAAGAGTGGTCAGGAGCAGAGACGAGAGGGCTTGGATGGAGAAAGATTTAAGGAGCATCAATATGCTAATAATAATTATATAAATTATAACTTGTTATTTGTATGTGCCACTGCATGTGATGGAGATCAGAAGAGAGCTTTGTAGAGCTGGTTGTATCTCCTTCCATGTTTATGAGGGCTTGGGGGATCAAAATCAAGTTTCCTTGCTTGTCTAGCAAGCACGATCTTGCTGAGCCCTCATTATTATGGTTTTGTATCATAACTAGATTGTCAAGGCAGCTAACTGGGTACTGTGTATGTACAAACACTCTGCTGTTGAGCTGCATCCCCAGACCGATACCTGACTTTTGATGCACATTAAGAATTTTATGCATATTGTGCCAGGCGTGATGGTGCACTCCTTTAATCCCTGCATTTGGATGGCAGAGGCGGGATGATCTCTGGTCTACATAACAAGGTTCAGGACATCCAGGAGTACATAGAGTGTGGTACTATCTTTAAACAAACAAACAGAACAACACAAAAATTGTGCATATTAATACATATAACAGTTATTACTGTCAGTGAGCCCCCGCTTAACCGTGAGGAGACATCGACAAAGGAGCTTGCTTAGCGTGACATAGCTAGGTGTGGTAGAGCTAGGATCTCAACCTATGCAAGCTGGCCTTAGACCCATGCTCTAACCAGCATGCCGCACTGTCACTCCCATAACTGAAGCTATGAGAGTGAGTCCATCTGGAGGGAACTGTTGGACAGGAAGAGCACATGAAGGGAACCTTGCTTCTCAGTGCTCGCTATCATCCTCTGTTGAGTAGTTTTTATGCAATAACCATTGTTTGTGTGTCACTTACATAATTATAAAAGTATTCCATAGTAGAATTTAGAAGTAAACTCCAAATAAAGTAATTTGGTGAATTCTCAGTAAAAGTATTTGGAGAAGAGCTAAGACTAGAAAATGCACTGGCCCCAGTGTTTTCTCCCCAGTCACGCCTAACCATCTGCTTAGTGACGGAGCTGATTTCCCCATGGTTGTAAGATGGAGGCAGCAGATATACTCCAAGTCCTCGGTCTAGAGAGCAAATATGAGGTGGTGCACACTAACTGAGTTAGTGTGCATTCTCAAAGATTCCATTTCTGTCAGCAATCCTAACAGAAAGTATGTCCACTGCTTGTGTTTCCCCTAAGGGGACCCTGAGTATTGGGCAGAAAACTTGACCCTAGGGCTGCTCCCAGGGTCAGTCATGCCATCGTTTCCCTGTGAGGCACATGTAGTGTGGCCTGGGATGGGAAAACCTGTGGGAGATGAGGACCACTGGTGAACGCTGTGTCTTTCCCAGGTGTGTGATGACTGCGTGGTGTTACGTAGTAACATCGGGACAGTGTATGAACGCTGGTGGTATGAGAAGCTCATCAACATGACCTACTGTCCCAAGACCAAGGTCCTGTGCTTATGGCGTAGAAACGGCTCTGAGACCCAGCTCAACAAATTCTATACCAAGAAGGTACTCAGGGGTCTCTGTTTGGGCTGGGGATTAGATAGGCATTTAAGACTAAGTCCTGAATTCCTCACTGGAAAGTTACAATTCCAAAATCCACACCTAAAGCCAGACTTTGGCCTCCAGCTCTCAGGTGGACTGCTTACACAGGCTCTGAGACCTGACCTTGACCTTAGCCTTTGGGAGCTCTAGAGCAGGGAAAGTGAAAGGCTGGCAGGGCTCCTGTCACAGGACCTCCCCTCTCTGTGCTGCAGTGTCGGGAGCTGTACTACTGTGTGAAGGACAGCATGGAGCGAGCCGCTGCCCGACAACAAAGCATCAAACCCGGTGAGGAGCAGACAGCCCCGGAGCCTCCTCCTCATCACAGACCTGCTTAGAAAGTTGGGCTGTGGGATTCATACCTCACCAGTCAGCTGACGCCTTCCTTTTACCACAGGGCCTGAGCTAGGTGGTGAGTTCCCTGTGCAGGACATGAAGACTGGAGAGGGTGGCTTGCTTCAAGTCACCCTGGAAGGGATCAATCTCAAGTTTATGCACAACCAGGTATGCACAAGCAGCAGCAGGCGGCCTCCCGGCCCTAGTGTTCTGCTTTATAATAAGATCAGTTCCCAGGCTCTCGGTGCTCTATCAGTGAGTAAGAGGGAGAGCCTTGGGCAAGAGAGAGGTGAATGGCTAGACGGAGAGAGAAACTAAAGGGGAGGGCACAGTGACTGGAGAGACCACCAGGCTCTGAGCAGATGCAGCAGGGAGCCTGTGTTGGGAACTGGGAAAGAGAATGAGGCTTGGTGGCTGTGCTGCCCATCCATTAGACTCACACAGTGTGAGTGGGAGCGTCTCACTTGGCCCCTCTTGCGTGTCTCTGCCTTCCTGTATTCCCAGGGTGTGCTTCTCTTGGTGGTTTTGCTTTGAGAGTGTAGATTGGCTGATCTCCCTGTGTACTTGTGTGTGTGTGTGTGTCTGTGTCTGTGTGTGTGTCTGTGTCTGTGTCTGTCTGTCTGTCTCTGTCCTCTCCAAGTATGGGTGTTTGCCTTTTCCTGCTGATTCTTGTCCTTTCTCTTCCTCTGGATGTCCCCACTCTGCCTTGCTCCACAGGCCTCGTGCCCTTCCTTTGATGGGGAAATGCTTCAGGATCCTTTTTCCTACTGTGATTCCACCCTAGGAGCTGACTTCTCTTTTCTTCTTGGTCTTTTAACGCAGTGATACTTTTTCTCTCAGTGGACATTCCTTAAGCTAATTCCCTCTGAGGCCAGCGCATCATCCCAGGTCCGTTCCCGGCTCTGACTTCTCACACAAGTGCCTTTCCTCCCCTCCCCTAAAGTCCCCAAGTCTCTGAACTAGGTCCTAGTATGATATCCTGAAGTCCCTGGCCAAGTAACAGGAACTCAGTGGAGGTGCATATCTGACTTTGACATTACTTTGTCCCTCCTTGTCAATTTAGCTGGGAAGATGTCTAGCTGGGAAGTTTAGATACAATGAGAAATAGCTTAATAGCTGCCCAGACATCCTGTCCCTCTATTAGTGTATTTTGAATCTGGAACCTAGTGTGGCAGCACACCCATAAAAATCTTAAGGTTCTCCCTAACAGGGTTAAGGCCTCTGTACCTTTTTAGACCATGAAGGAGCTAGAGAGGTGGCTTCTGATCCTATTATAGTGCTATGGCCTTTGCTCCCAGAAAAGATGAGCTCTTGCTAATTCTTACCTAGACGCCCTGCCTACCTCCTTGTTCAGCACTCAGTGTTCTCCATCCTGGGCCTTCCGAATTAACAGTTGCACACCGTGTCCAAACTGTCCTGTACCGGAAGGCTTGGCTCCTAGAAGTAGCATCCTACAGAGAGTGTCAGTGAAGACTGACTTCTGGGTCTGACTCCATGGTTAAGGGAGCAGTAGCTTGTGGCCTGACCCATCTTCTGACGACAGCAGGCAGCTGGAGTGGTTATGCACTTGGAATAACAGATGGGAAAAGCATAGACTTGGAGTCAGAATGTACTTGGATCTGAGGCCCAGCTTCATTCATGAGCAAACAAATGTTCTGATCCTATTTCTTTCTCATCTATAACATAGAGATAGTACCGTAGACTGTAACAGTCAGATAGGCCAGTGCTCAGCATGTGGTAGCAGTTATTAATATTACTGTATACTTCTTGGGAGGTCATGGATCCTGTCAAGGAAGATAAGATCATCTCCCACCTAAGGACAGTCTGAGGGGAGCTTTGCACCCGTGCCAGCCCTCTGCGCCGGAGGAGGATGTATGGAAGGGTAGAGACCTGAGGGACCTGAGTCAGAGATCCCTGGGGCACTGTGTCCTATGAGTGCTACCTGGGTAGAGGGTGTGGGCAGGGAGCCCAGGCCAACAGTGGGGCCTTCGGGTTGGGTTTGACCATTAAAACTAATGCCTTCATTTCTCTCCCACGCTTTCTCCTCCGGCCAGGAGCGGAAGGTACTTGCCCTTTCTGCTTTCTTCGCTTCTTAGCGCTTTTGATTGTGTGTGTGTGGATTCTTATGTCCTCCCTTTGGGAGCTAGATTTCCTTGGGGAGCGTGGGCTGTAGCTGGGAGAGTGGGCTTCATGGAGCAGGGGTGGAGCCTTTGGGCCTTACCCCCACCTCCTCCCTCTCTTGCAGGTTTTCATAGAGCTGAATCACATTAAAAAGTGCAATACAGTTCGAGGCGTCTTTGTCCTGGAAGAATTTGGTAATTACACTATTTTGCTCTTAGGTCTGGACTCACATGGCAGTAACTCAAACCTTGGAGCTCCAGAGGAGGGACTAGGGCCGGGGGCCAAAAGCCTTTGCAGAGAGGTCAGGAAGAGCAGGAATGACAGGGAAGGAGAGGAACCCTGAGAAGTCAGAACAGAAAGGAGAGAGGCAGGATAACCAGTGGTCCTCAAAGAGCAGGAAACCTTGGACAGGTTGGAGTCTAGGATGGTGATGATGTAGTGCCCTCTTTCCTGGTTTGGCCAGCCAGTGGTCAGAGAGTTCTGGGGCAGAGCAGACTGGTGATCCTCAAACTCTGTTGTGTCCACGTTGCCCCCTGCCATCTCTCTAGCAGCCCAGCAGGGTCCTACCCTGCCTCCCTGGTACCACTCTGGTCCCACCCGGCTTCTGTTCTAGAGGAGGGCACGAGGCACCACAGACAGACTCAGCTGAGGCCAGAGAAGCCTCGAGGGCCTCAGAGGCAGAAGGGCAGGTCTATCTGGAGCTGGATCCAGCCTCCCCAAACAGGCACTGAGGAGTGGTGTAGTGGGGCTCACCCTGGGGCTTTGAGTTCCTGCTGTGTTTGTGCTTCATTCTTTTGTGCCCCTCATCGCTGCTATGAAAACCTTCATTCTCCAGCAGGTAACGTGACCTCGGCTCGGCTCGTGCTGCCTTTTCCCAGGCCCCAGCCTTGGGCCCTGCAGTGGGTGGTGGGCTAATTCCAACCGACCTAGCTGCTTCCATGACTAGTGGTCTCTCCTCCTCCCCACCTTCTTCCTTCCCAATGCCCCTCCCCCTTGTGCTAGCTCACTGTTCTGAGTTCTCTCTCCACTGTGCTCCCCTCTCTCTTTTGCCAGAGAGATACTTGGGGAACTCTTCCAACTCAGAAGAATGTTCTGGGGCTTCTTGCTCTGCCTCTGATGAGTTTATTTCATGCTAACACTGGGTTCTGGGTATTCTACCTCCCAGGGTCAGAAGAAGGTGTAGCCAACTCTCCTTCTATCTTTTCTGCCCCTAGAGGGATGCCATGCCCTCCTCCCAGTCTCACAAGGCCACACTGATGGCTGAATCTGGGGGACCCTACTCCTTCCTCTGGCCGGGTACAGCCCCTGCATGGCTGGGATGGGTTGACTCCTAATCTTGCATTCTGGGCTGTGGACACGTGTGTACTTGCCTGATGCTCCCGTCACCTCCACCCGGGTGCTGTACTCACCTTTCTCTTCTGATCAGTGTGTCTGCTCCAGAGCCCTCTGACGCTCTCCCTCACACAGGCAGGCCTGAGATTCTCCTGCCTCACAGGAGTTGATGTCTCCTCCAAGTCTGGTGTTGGGTTTAGTATTCTATTACTTCCTATGACTTTATGACCCTCTGTTATGGGGGTTGTGGGAGGAATGATATTTATCATGACTAGATCTGTGCTGGTGACAAGGATGAGTTCATGGGCATCTCAGCAAGGGAGTCACAGGCTAGAGACTACTCTCTTCCCTACTGCAACTCCTCAAAAGCCCTGGACAGTAGCTGTGACCAGGCAGGAGAATGGCCAGCCCTTCCACCTGGGGATACCCAAAGAAGCATGTAGATCCCAACCGCCAAGTAAAGAGCCACAGCAGACTTCCAGTGTCTGTCTGAGGAGTCTGCCCGGACAACCCAAGGAGTCTGGCTGGACAGGCTGAGCTCTGCTCTATCATAGCCTAAGCTGCCACAGCTACTGTGAGAGGATACAGAGGGAAGGGGAGCCTGGCCCTGGGCGCTGCCGCCTGGGGGAGTAGGACTCTGTTGCTCTTGGTTTTGAACTTTCTGTTTTGTCTTTTGCCCGTCCGGTTTTAGTTCCTGAAATTAAAGAAGTGGTGAGCCACAAGTACAAGACGCCAATGGTGAGTACGCGCCTCAGCCACGACGGGCCGAAGCACGCAGGGCTCCCTGGGGACCTTCCGGCAAGAAGGGCGGACCCTCGTGGGGGACTAGTCTAGATGCCAGTGGTTCAACTCAAGTTGGAATACATCTTTCATCTGGGGTACATGTGCTGACTCCCTCTCTCAGGAGAAAAGCTTCCAAAGACTTGCCTGAGGCTCACTCAGCCCAGTGGCCTGTGCTAGTGTCAGGGCAGGCCTTGAACTCTAGGCTGACCCTCCACCTCTGAAGGTGCAGGAGTCTCAGTGTGGCCGATCCAACGGGTCTTCTGTTTCCTGCAGGCCCACGAGATCTGCTACTCTGTCTTGTGTCTCTTCTCGTATGTGGCCGCAGTTCGTAGCAGTGAAGAAGACCTCCGAACCCCACCTCGGCCTGTCTCTAGCTGATAGAGAAGGGTCACACAGCTGGCCCAGCCCAGGGGTCACCCTCACCTCTTGCTGCTCCTAAGCGCCGAAGCTGCTGTGACTGAGACAGGGGTGATGTGTGTATGTTCTCTGCAAGCTCCTTCTCATGGTTTTAGCTGGTTTCATTTTATGTCTGAGTGTGTCTTTGTGTTCATCTGTCATGGGGCTAAGCTAGTCTCATTACCTTCTCTTCTTAAAATAGCAGACTAGCCTTCTGTCCCCTCAGGGCTCCAGAGTGTGTGTATGTGTGTGTGTGTGTGTCTGTCTGTCTGTCTGTGGGGGTCACTGTGAGCCCACTATTGCCTGTCCTTCAGATGTTTGCACTGTGGTCCCATGTCCTAGTCCTTATACCCTCCAACTTAGGGGGTCTTCTCTCTGTCCTCTGTGATCCAGCACTGCAGGGCACCTGGGACAGTTCCACTCTGGGAAGTGAGAGACACTTGAGGACAAGCCTTTCTGGCTGAGGGTCCGGGAGGAGGAAGGGAGGATTCAGAGGAAGCCCAGTAAGTGGCAACCTTCCTGCTTCCTCACAGTTTGTAAACTGTGGCTGCAGGTCATGCTGCTACCTGTCCCAGCTCCATCGATGGGTGTTTCTGAATGACTGCCATGTGCTGAGCTGGGAGTTCCGCAGTGGTCTTCCTGGCCTTTGGCATGAGAGGACAGAGGAGTGATGTGATGGTGTCCCAGACAGCACCAACTGCTCTGCCTAAGAGCCGGGGCTAGGTGGGTCAGGGTAGAGTTGAGCCCAGCATACATGCCTGTCTACAGGCAGAGTCTCCTGACTTCAGTGCCAGAAGAAAGCTATGGACTAGACAGGAGAAGAATGTAAATATTTCAGCTCCACATTATTTATAGAAAAATGTACAGCTGTGTGATGTGAAATAAATGTCCTGAACTCTGCCTGAGACCCCTGCTTTCCTCTTGGTTCAGCCTGAGGAAGGCTGTCCCTAGCTCATCTGCATCCAGCATTATATACTGAGATCCTGCTCTGGCCTCCTGCTTTCCGGGCTTTCTGGGGTGCCAGAAAGGGACACCTGCTACGCCACAGCTATGGAGGCTTGGGACGTTCTGGGCACTAGAGAGAGGAGGTGACTTGGGCATTCGTCCCTGAGCAGCTCGATAAAGAAGTCACAGGAAAACACAGGTGGTGCTCTAGATTCCCTATACAGGTGTGGTCAGGTGTGTGGTGATGTGACCTGGGCCTCCCAAGGACTTGTGGGCCAGGGCTCTGTGCTCTTGGGCAAGTGTGTGTCTTATGTGAAGTAAAACACAAAGTAGTAACCCAGGTCCGACCTTCATGGGATATCTGTGCCATGGGAAACCCTGGCACTTGTGGGCAGAATACCCACATCGCCGTGACACTTCTGGGACCTGCTGGCCACAAGATTTGAAAGAGATGTGGTCTTTGGGGAGGAAGTAGGAGAAGGTTATGATTTCCTATGTCTGAGCTAGATGGAGTCACTCTTGTCCCATGAGATGTGGTCATGAGTTGTGGGCTCACGGGCGTCTTGATGCCTGTACAGTCCAGGGCCCCACTGCCCTGTCCACTGTAGCACCCAGCTGGTATCGCCTGGATTACTAGGATGAGGCTCGTGCCTGTGCCTACAACGGAACACCTATGGCTCCAGTGCCTTTCACTTCCACACTTTCCTGAGCATGAGGGTGGAGGGAGACTGACATCCTTTCTAATTAATGTCTCACAAGTACAGAACACTGATCTGGAGAATGGTGTGCCTACCAAGATCAAGCAAATGCTGTATGCTTTCCATGGAGATGAACAGGAAACATCAACCCCCAGTGACTGCACTGATCTTTTATTGCTCTTACACAATGAGACACAGCCAGAGGGCCTGTCCCCAGTCACCATTTCTGAAGCCCACACATTTGATGCTCCCAATATTAACAGCACTCCTTAGGAGCTGTGACATCAGTTTCTGCAGAACCCATCAGACGTGCCTGCTATAACTGTTGGTAAGTCTGTCCAGGATGCACAGTTGCATACACATACAAATGCAGTAGCAGAAAGGGGTGCGCCTCCAACTCCTTTCTGGGCTTCGGGTTCATGGGCTAGCATTCATTTGTACCTGTGACATAGGCTACCTTGTGAATGAACTGAGGTTCCTTGTACCCCCATCTCCTGATAGCCACCCTAGGCCCTTGGCCTTAGGTAGTTTGGAATACATACCTAGCCATCTCTGGGGAACCATCCTGGTCACTGAGGAACTGTAAGAGGGAAGGAGACAAGCCATGTGATTCCCTAGTCTTCCAGAAGCCAAGATCCACTGAATCTGCCAGGGCCAGTGATCTAGCAGCCAGAAGTACTGTTTGAACTAGGACAGCAGAACCAAGCCCGGGGTCCTTGCCATTACCCTGCTTTCTCCCAAGCCCTGGCCCAGAAGGCTCCTTACCTCGCACCTCCAGGCGGCACTCACACTGTGCCTCGCCCTGCAAGTTGGTGGCCCTGCAGACATAGACACCCCCATCATAGGGGCAGGGCTTCCTGATCTCCAGAGTCAGTACTCCCTGCTTGCAGAACATGCGGAAACGAGCATCTTCTCCCAGATCCAGGCCATTCTTGAACCAGGAAATCTTGGGCTGAACATCAAGTAAAAAGAAGAGAAGGAAAGCATCTTGGTGACAGGGGGACTGGTGGGAATTCAGAGGGACTATTCTAGAAGTTCCCACTGGAGCACCAGACTCAACCCAAGGCTAAGAACAAACATGGAGCCAACAATGAGGGATTAGGCCCCGTTCAGGGGGAAGACTGGAAGATATTCAGAGATGAGGCAAAGACAGTGTACAGACTGGGGAGAGTTAACCATAGGGAGCCTAGAAGAGCAGCTTCCTGTCAGTCTAGCCCAGGACCTTGAGTCCCTACCTTAGGACTACCTCGGACAGCACAGCAGAGGATGGCATTATAGCCTGCAATGATGGAGCGGTTTGCCAAGGGCTGGGTGAAGCTTGGGGCTTCAGAGAAGTCCAGGGCCTTGTATTTGGGTGGCTCGTATGTGATGCCTGTTGGTGACAAATCTTGGTACCAAGGTCACCCCAAGCTCCCCTTCCCCTCCTCCCCCCAGGTTCCCCACAGTATGAGTAAGGGTACAGCACCTGGTCTTGGAATAAAGACAGGTTCCTTGGTGGCAGCGGCCTTGTCACTGGAACCCACCATGTTATGGCTGAAGACCCGGAAGTAATAGCCATTGCCAATGATAAGCTCTGATACCACACAATGAGTGCGGCGGTAATGTTCCAAAACAGTGAACCACTCCTGGAGGACGTGAAAGAACAGAAGTCTCTCTGAGGAACCTCTGCCTTTCTTGGGTACCCCTTGTGCCTCTACCCCTACCGTGGAGGAAACCAGAATAATGGATTGGGGGTCACCGGTTAGCACAGGGGAGAGCTGTTTGACCTAAGGAGGGTATATGGAGGCCCCGGGCCCCAGGCTCACCATGGTCTTCTTGTCAGCTTTCTGTACAGTATAACCCCAGATCTCTGTATTGCCATCATCTTGGGGTGGCTTCCACTCCAGAGCCACATTGAAACCCCAAGTCTCAACTATCCGGATATCCAGGGGAGGACTTGGCTTGTCTGCAGGAGACAGATCTGATCGGATCACTGAGCATCCTGAAGCTGCCTGAGCAGAGGCAGGGGCATGCTTGTATATAGGAGCCCCCACCCTTCTAACTACCCTCTGCAGAAGCTCTGAGCTGGGTTCCCAGACTCAAGGTCAGGAGACAAGGGTGCTGAAAGGGAGGTTCCGGGGCCACATACCCACAATCTGCAGGATCAGCGTTGCCTTGTCCTCCATGTTCTCAATGCGAACTGTCACCTGGTAGGTGCCCGAGTGGGTGCGGCGGGCAGCTCGGATGAACAAGATTGTGTCTGTAGGGCTGTTTCGGATGCTCACCTCCTCACCTGCCAGTGGCTGCCCCTCTTTGGTCCAGGTCACTTGAGGCCGGGGTTTGCCCTGGGGGAGGTTGACCAGCCCAACCCTGAGCTTGACTTTGCGAAGGGGCTGGCACTACACCAGCTACCTGTGGACTAAGGCCTCAGAGTCTGCAGCCCCCAGGAGATCCTTCAACTGTGGTTTCTTCTTTGGGACAGGGAAGGAGTCAGCCTACCTGGAAAGGGATGAGGAGGTTTACAGGCTCCCCAACTTTCTTCTGGATGGTCTGGCGCAGGTGTCTGGGCAGTTGGAGCCGTGGTCGCTCTGTGGGTAGAAAGGGGGCAGCTCAACAAGGGCCCTTCTGTAACCCAACCCTAAGGACCACAGGTCCATTCTCTCTTGGGGCAGGGCCCAGAGCACTGTATCTGAGAAAAAATTTGCCATGGGCCAGACTCTCCTAACCCACAGCAATTCCATTATGCTCAACACTAAAAGCTGTACACTGAGCTTCCACATATTACTGTCATGGTGTGTGTGTGTGTGTGTGTGTGTTTCACTTTTTAGATTTACTTATGTATTTATGTGTATGAGCTTTTAGCCTGCATGTGTACATGTGCACCATGTGTGTGCCTAGTGTTTGCAGAGATCAGAAAAAGGTAATGGGTCCCCTGAAACTGAAGTTATGAATGGTTATGAACCACACATATGTGTGCTGGAAACCAAGCCCTGGTCCCCTGCAACAATAGCAAGTGCTCTTAACTGAGAACCTATCTTTCCAGCCCCTGTGTTATCTTTTAAGGAAGAGCTGATGTAGTCCAGCCTGGACTCACCCCTCATCCTCCTGCCAGCATTACAGGTGGATACCATTGTGGTCAGCTGCAGTTCAAGAGGGTAAGGAAGTTATTTGGAGCCTCGCATCTTGTAAAATGTAAGCAGAGGCTCTGACGCTATGCTTTTGGACCCTTTATAAAGAGGACCAATCCTTCTACCTTTATAAAGAACAGAAGAATGAGCCAGGTGCAAATGACACACTCTCAGATGAACCTCAGATCCTAGATGAACCTAAATGACCCTGAGAAACCTCACTGTTCAGTTCTGAGGATAATACCTATGCTGGAGTCCCTGTTCCAGAAGTAGAAGCTGAACCAAGAGAGCCCAGGGTATAAATAAAGGCCCTGGCCCTTCCCTGTTCCTGCCCCAGCCCCTGTCCCTACCCCTGCCTACTAAAGCTCAGGCCTCTGTCTTGTCTCGATTGGGAAGGGTGGTCAGTGGCAGGCCTTTTAGCAGAAGGACACTCACGCAGTATCTCCCGCACCGTCACAAGCTCCTTGGTGATGATAGGGCCTCCAGGACCTGCCACATTGTGTGCTCGCACTCGGAACAGCAGCCGTGCCCCTGTGGGTAGGTCCTTCACCAGCAATGAAGTTCTCTCCGTCAGCCCCTGCAGAGCAGCCACCCACTCAGAGCCTGGATGTGGGCATAAATGAGTCAAAATCACACCTTACCTTGCTCCCACCTTCTGAGGGCTGGTCCCATGGGTGGAATACTCACAGCCCTCCTGGCTGTACTCCACACTGTACCCATCCAGGCCGCCTGCTCCCACACGCTCTGGGGGCCGCCACTTGAGTGAGACAGTGGTGTCCGACACATCTTCCACAGTCAAGTGGGTTGGTTCACCAGGGGGCCCTGGACAGAACCAGGTAGAAAGAGTCTGAGTGGGCCTGTACCAGGCAGAGAAGCGGCCATCCATAACTGGGACCTCAGTTGTCTGCTGAGCTCACGGGAAGGACTTCCCTTCTGCTGGCTTCCAGGCACCTCTAGGAATATTTGGTCTGCATTAAAAGACGTATCTCTGGGTTGACTTACAAACTAAGAGCTGATACAAAACAGGGACTCACGAAAAAGGAAAGGAGTCAAAAGTACACAAGGAAGGCTTCAGAAAGGACTCTTTTGTCGGCCTAGGGGATGCTGGAAGTGTAAGAGAAAGCTAAAACCCAGCGTGAAGCATGGGAACGTCCTGCCCATGGGTGTATGATTAGGCGAGTGGCACAAACCCAAAGTTAGTTCCTTAAAAAAGGGAAGGCTGGGGGCTAATGCTATGACTCACCTGCTTTAGAGACTTATCTCCCTTACAGGGGACTTGGGTCAGTACCCAGCACCCACTACTTGGTGGCTCACAAACTCCTGTAACTCCAATTCCAGGGGATCTGATGTCCCCTTGTGGCCTCTGACGGGGTGGCACATGCCTTTAATCCCAGCACTCAGGAGGTAGAGGAAAGTGGATCTCTGTGAGTTCCAAGCCAGCCAGGGCTACATAAATGAAATCCTGTCTCAAATCAGGGAGGAATGTAACTAACATTCACTAAGGTGTCCATTTTACCAGTGAGGTGACCCTGAAGTCTTTAATTTGTCCAGCCTGAGATCCTCATCTATAATGCAAGCCAGCTTTTCCCTGAGAGCACTAGAGACCATGCAGGCAAAGGCCTGATGGAGAGGCCACCTGTCAGCTAAGAGTCTGCTACCATCCATCCCCTTGGCCCCTGCATTCTGGGGATCTGGCAGGTTCACCAATAGGCATGAAGGGCTGAGAGGCAGGGCTGGGCCTGGACATTCCCACGGCATTGACTGCGTAGACTCTCATCTCATAGGCTACGCCCTCGATCATGCGCCTCGCCTCGTGGCTCAGCTCCCGCAGCAGATCAAAGTTGAGCCTCATCCACCTGTAGCTCTTTTTCTTCTTGCGCTCCAGGATGTATCCTGAGAGAAGAGAGGAGAAGTCGGGTCTGTGCCCTGTCACTCAGGTGACAGCTGCCCTTGGCTGTCCCTGTGCACTCACCCAGGACCGGCTGCCCGCCATCATAGGCAGGCGGTTCCCACTGCACAATGCAGGAGTCCTCGCCCACGTTGCTGATCTTAGGGGCTGCAGGGGCATCTGGCACATCTTGATGGGGAAGAGGAACCATATCAGCTTTGTCCAACTCAGAGTCCGACAACACTGCTCACCCCTCCCACCACCACCACCACCACGAGTCAAAGCAATCTAGAACCAGATTATGTTACCATCCACCATCTTATCACGTATGGTTCACTTTCACCTCATCTCCCAGCTCCAATTGGCTACATCCACCCGACCCCACCCAGCCCTCCACAACACAATCATTGTCCTATGCTCATTTCTCCCAGGGAACTGTCAGTGTCACAAGCAGTGATTTCTACACACCCATCTCCTCACAGGACCCTGCTCAGGCGGTCCTAGTCATTACCACTGCTCTAGAGTGTCCCTGTGACCCCTGTTGAGTAACTGGATGAGTGAGTGAACGAGCCCTCCCTGGTGGTGTCCTGTGCTCTCCGGCCTAGAGCTCAGGTTGACTCACCAATGACCTTGACTGTGAGGTTGACCTGGTCCTCGCCCACAGGGTTCTTTACTGTGACAGTGTAGACACCTTCATCTTCCTTCTCTGCCCCTTCAACTGTGAAGACGCTGCGGTCTTTGGTGGTCTCCACACGGACCCGGCCCTCAGTCTCACACAACAGCTGAAAGGGAGAGAGAGCTGGGGACAAGGCCCATTGGAGCCTATACAGTAGCCATCGGCCTTCATTGAGGAGGAAGTTCAGTTCAGGGTCTTTGGGAAGTGGAGGGGGGGCACAGCCTGGGTGGAAACTGTACCCCTGTAAGTGACTAGTTCAGATTTTTTCAATGTGACACAATAGGTAAGACACAGGCAAAGGGCTCAGACTCTAGTTTTGTCATGGAAATCAGTCTCTGTGTGTGTCAGTTTTCCTATCTGTCAAGTGGGAAGAATGTGACCCCACAAAGCTACAGAAAAACTACAGGCATTCAGACCCTCAGAGGAGCCAGCAGTGGCACAGAAGAGAAAGGCATAACTGGGCCGTGCCTGGCATCTGCACTTGCTATGGAGTGCCACCCACCCGTACATAGCCAAGGTTAGCTCTAGAGACACACAATCTAAATTCAGTGAGGAAATGTTCTCTCTGCTGGCTAGCTTTCAGAGAGCCAGAGGTGCTCATGGTTTGTTGGAGGTAAAAAGCTATGAGCAGTCTTCCCCAGCACTGGACCCTGCATGCTAAGATACCAACCTGCCAAGCAAGTGTCCACGGGCACAACTCTTATGGGGTAAGTGCTACTCTCTGTTAGGATCTGAGGCCTGCCCCCCAGAGGGGAATGCCATGCCTGGTACTGTAATCCTCTTCAAAAGCCCATGGCTGAGGAGATCATAGGCCCTGGAGTTGAACCTGCCACTATTATTTTGCTAAGTGGTCATGTTGTCAAATTGCGTTCTCATGGTTTCCTACCCCATAGACCTGGCTGGTCTCAACCTTAATCAAGAAGCTTCTTTTTGGTCAGCAACCAGTCAAGACATCAATGCTTAGAAATCAGTGCTGAGAGTAAGAGACAGAATGTCCAGCCCTTAGTCACAAATCTCTATTAAGCCCACTGCCCCACCACCACCTAAAGGCTCAGGGGACATTTTGTCATATGGGACCCAAAGGATGTAGGAGCTAAAGAATGGGGAAGAGGGCCGAGAAATGCTGTCTTCTGGCAATGGCGCAGCCATAGCCATCACCGCTCAGCATCTGTGCTTGCCTGCACTTGATAAAGCCAGCCAGACATCAAAGGTGGGCAAGGAAGTGCTCTCCAGGACCCACCCTAGACTGGGGCACTGTTGGCCCGTCATAACTGCTGGGGAGGCTGGAGGGGTTGGGGGTGGGTAGGCTGCACGTGCTCCAGTGGGTGGTCCCATGCTTGTGCATTCTCAGCACTATAGAACTTAATGGGTTAGAGAAAAAGCAAAAAAACCTGAGCACCCCTGAGGCAGAGGCCAGCCTGGTCTAGGAGGGAATTCCAGGTCAGCTAGGGCTGCATAACGAGAGTCTGTAAAAGGAAAGGAGTTGGGAGGGGGGATTTTGGGAGTAGGTGGGATGACATGGTGTGTATGCTCATATTTCATTGTATATGTGTATTAAATTCTCAAGAATAAAGAAAAATATGAATTAAAAAGAAGAAAGGGGGAGAAATGAGGCAGGGATCCAGGAACCATTTTAATTCTGATGACTTCCTAGCAAAGCCAAGGACACCAACACCCTAGGAGGGTCTTGTCAGTTCTCTCTCTCTGCACCATGAGAGAGCCCGTCAGGTCTTTCCTTAGGGTAGATATGACATACATAGAGAAGAGTGAGGACCACAAGTCATAACCCGGCTTCAATCTTACCTTCTTATCAAACACCCACTCCTCATCAGCACCTGCATCTGGGGCATCTGGGGGTGGCACAGCCGAGGCCTTCTTCCCCTGGGAACAAAATGGATTGGAATTAGGGTTAGCAGTGCTGAGTCAGTTTTCCTCCCATTCCCCATGTGCTTCCCACCATGCTCTGTCTTCTGGCCAGTGGGGGATCCCTGTGCTCCCAGTGAGTGGAGCTTACACCTTCAGGATGTGTGTGAGCAAAGCCTAACACTCACCTGGTCCCACCCACCTATTGTACAGGTCGGAAAACTGGGTGGAGGGGAAACTGCAGTACCTGTGTTATAGTCTTCTGCCAGACCACAGTGGGAGCAGGGTCCCCAGAAATCGGGACATCCAGGCGTAACTTGTTCCCAGCAACAACCACAATGGTGTCTGGTGTGCTGCCAGGACAGTCCAAGTGGATCTTGGGAGGTTCTGTATGGAGAAGTACAGTTCAGAGAAAAGGGAGGTGTCTGGACCCACAGGTGTGGCAGAGAAGGTCCAGAGGTTGCTTGGTGGGTGCTAGGCGCTCACATCCCTGGTTGTTAGTCTTCATCAATTTCATCTAGGTATAGTTTATATACAATAAAAGTACAAGTTTCAGCATAGATAGTCCTATAGGATTTTCTTGGGTCTCAGTCAGGTGTGGTTGTGCAAGCCTTTAATCCCAGCACCCAGGAAGCAGAGGCCAGTGGATCTCTGTGAGCTATGATAGCCTGGTCTACTGAGTGAGCTGCAGGACAGTCAGAACTATATAGAGTGACTCTGTCTTCAAAAGCAAAGGCAAAAAGAAAACAAAAGACAGGGTCTTACTAGTTTAGCCCAGGCTAGCCTCAAACTCTAAGTCTCCTGCCTCTATCTCCCATGAACTATGCAGGGTCTATGGCAAGGCATGAAGAAGTTAGGGTTGGGATGGGATATGGGGGTAGGAGAAAAAGCTGAGGTGGCACAAATGGGTCCCAAGACTCACCCTGCCTAGGCACAAAGTCAATCTTGACCTCTGAAAGAGAAGGAAAGCAAGGAACATTAAGGGGAAGGAAGGACCAAGCCATAGGCATTCTGGCCATGATCCCAAAACGCATGCATACGCGTGCATGCACACACACACACACACACACACACAACCATAGTGCTAGCTTACCCATGAAGTGGAGCTTGGCAGACAGGTTGCAGGCAAACCCTTCTGGCACAAAGCTGTAGTCAGCCTCGTCGGCAGGCGTGACGTCATCAATGGTCAGTTTGTGGACCCTGAGGGGCAGTGATAACTCAGCTCACAATCCTGGCCTCTCCATATACCCCCAACTTCAGGGGACTGTGCCTTCCCCTAGCTCCTTAAGTGTTCTGATATTTTAAAATGTGGCTTCTTTATCTATTTTTGTGTTTTCCAGCTTCCTCACGTGTTTTCTGAGGTCAGCAGTGCAGGCGTGATGTCCATACAGGGGCAACCCCTTGGAGACAGACAAACACTGATCTGGATGATCTCTGTGAACTGGAGTCCAGAGGCTCTGAGATGAGCTGGTGCCACCTCCTCAGTGGCCTACTGCCACTAGTCATAGTTTGGGGAATGGCAGGGCACCCCACCCTGAGTGTCTCCAAACTCTTTGCCTCTACATCTCTTCCTTCTGCCTTAGGTGACTCTCCCATGTGATTCCCTCCCATGTCCGTCCTTTGTAACTGTGTCTTCCTCTCTTTTTCTTTCTTCCCATCATGAGTTGTCTGGCCTCCCTTCGTAACCTGCGACCTTTTCACTCACCGGCCTATATGGGACACCTTTATGCGGTTGTCAGGCACCAGTTCCTTCCCGTTCTTCAGCCACACACCTCGCACGTTCTCATCCGAGACCTCACACTTAAATACGGCCTGGTCCTTGGCTCCCACTGCCAGGTCTGCGATGCTTTGGTATACCTCCAGCTTCTTCTCTGAGGGATGGACAGAGCCTGTGAGCTCAGGAGGAATGCGGGCTTGCAGGCAATGGTATGCAGGTTAGGTACATGCAATTGCGTGACACACATGTGTGTCCTGATATTATAGTAGGACAAGGAAACTCAGGTTCAGGGGGTGACACTGACTAGGCCCTGTGTGACCCTCCTAACACTCTCTGCAGGGCATACTTCAGCACACTTATCTTAAAGACAGGAAGATGAGGCCAGGGTAGCAAACACTAGCCCAAAGCCTGCTCCTTTCATGTGGCCAGCCAGTCTTGGGCTGGGGGCTCACCTTGTACAATAAGTTCAGCCAGTGCCTGGCCCCCACTTGTGCGCACTGCGTAGTGTCCCGCATCCTCCAGCATCGCTTCATTGATGATCAGGTGGTGTTTCTGCCCATCTTTCTTGAACCGGTATTTGAAGGTCTCCTCACGAGTCAGCTCAACCCCATCCTTCAGCCTGGCCCAACATGGGAAAAGTCTCCTTTGGGCATATGTCCCCACCCTCCAGCCCCACCCCATACCCCCACAGCCCCACACTCCTGCACTCACCATTTGACTTGGGCCCCTTCTTCTGAGACCTCACACTCAAACTCTACCCGCTGACCCACCATCACCAGCTGATCTTCCAGGGACCGGGTGATCAGCACCGGGGGCTCTGTCCAGGGAGGAACAGTATGAGGGCTGGTCCCCTGTGGCCTCTTTTCCTCCCAGGGTTCCCTGGTCCCAGGCCCACCTTTGACAAAGAGCTCCGTGCTGCATTTCTCACCCCCCACCACACACTGGTAGGCTGCATCGTCAGCCAGTGAGCACTGGCTGATGGTCAGAGTGCGCTTGGCACCAATGGACTCGAAGATGTACCTGGGCAGGGCACAGCAGCATATCAGGAGGGCCATGGATGCCCCTCCTGGGCTTGGTGCCTTTTACAAACAAACCCCATGCCTGTTTCAAGCTGTCAAGGAGGAGACTTACTTGCTATGAAACAGAAGGGGCCATTGCAATGTTTCACACAGAAGGAAGTGGTGTATATACGTAGAGAGAGGGGGGAGAGAGAGAGATGGGTTAGGTCAAATAACCTGAAGTTAGATTCCAAAGGTGGGGGAAAAATACAAAAATGGGGACCAGGAACTAGAGTTAGAGAGATCTCACAGAAAAATACCGGGTAGTACGGCTCTCCCCTCACCCCAGGACCCGGGACCCAGGACCCCGCCCCACCTCCACCACACCTGCCACTCATCTGGATCTCTTGCCCATTCTTAAGCCACTTGACTTCGGCGTCCGGATCAGCCAGTTCCACAGTGAGCCGGATCTTATGGCCTTTGTTTACCTGGTAGGCAGGCTCCAGCTTCTTCTGAAAGGCTGAACCCCACGACTCAGCCCAGTCACCCCCAATGCCCACACCCTTCCCCCTAGCACAGCCACAGCAGCTAGGGCAGGTGCCTGCCTCTTCCTCCCCCTGCTGTGTATCCCCGACACACCCTCTGGGTTTCCGTAATGACCCTGTCTGCTCGTCTGTCCTGTGACTATCTTTCTGTTTGTCTGTCTCTGCTTTGTCTTCTCTGAGGTTCTTTCTAACTACTCAGCTCCCAGGCAGGGTTAGAGGCACCCAGCCTGATAGAAGCTAGTCATGACAACTAGGAATGTAACAATGCCCCTCTCTTCCTCTTGGAAATGTTATGTAAAACATGCAGTGCCTTGCTGAACTTTTCCTTTTTTAATTGTTCTTTTTACTACCACTGCTCCTTGTCTTGCCCCCAAAGGCTCCCTCTGTCCATATACAGGTTTTTCTGTGGTGCTCTCTAGCCCGGCTCCTTTGTTGGGAGCTAGCTGGTGCCTTCTCCTTTCCCTTGTGTGGGAAGGGCTAACCTGTGCTCTTCTTTTCATCGTGCTTCATGCCCTTGAGCCTCTTCAGCATGCCTCGCAGGTCTGTGACTCCATGCTGGAAGGCGATCCGCTCATATTCTGATGGCGGCGCCTGTCTCAGGATCTCCCACACGTCTTCTTCAGCAGGTGCCTCCAGCTTTGAGTCCCTGTGTCCCACAGCCCACTGGGAAGCTCAAGGCAGCCCCTCCTTGCCTCTTCCTGGACATAGAATGAGGCCCTGCCTCTGCCCTTCCCCTCCCCTCCCCCTCCCAATCTAGGAGTCTTAGGGGTTGAACTAGGGAGGGCTTTGGGATGAGGGTGTGAGGAGGACTCTGAGGTTGTCGGACACTCACCTCCGGAAACTGCTGCTCCAGATGAGGAAAAAGGACAGACACACATTAGAAGTCTGAACACATCCCTGCCAAGACTGGGACTCTTCCTGGGGCCTTCATTTGCTCTCTTTTCCCCATATGGTGCCCCTACTTTTCAGGGCAGGTGTCTCATTCTTCTTAATACCAAACAGTACCGGGGCTACTTCAAGCCCCAAGAATGTCATCCTGGTGTGTGTGAGTTTCACCAAACCCCAGCAGAAAGGGTACACATTTCCAAAGCTAACATCCTTTTGCAAGACCCAGAGCCTCCCAACCCCATTCCTTACTCTCTGGGCAGCAGCAGCAGCAGCAGCCAAGGAGGGAAGATGGGGAGAGAGGGAAAGAAAGGACAGAAAAAGAAATGAAGTCAGGGCTGGGCTAGGTCCTTATTGCTACAGCTTTGGGGACCCTCTTTCTACTTCTTAGAGCCCTCAGAATCTATGGAAATGGTCTACTGTAGATTCAATATGGGGTTCTGAGGGGTACACTGAGAATGGTTATAACTCTTGTCCACACTGGGGTCATCCCACTTGATAAGGAAACCAGCTCAGAGAGGTGCTTCATTTTGTTCAGGGCCACACAGCTTGGAAACCTCAATGTCATGTCTTACTCTCTGCCTTGGAAGATGTGACCCAAGGACTCACCTCTTCTTCAGCAGGGAACTAAAGTCCAGAGTCCCAGCATCTTCATGGCTGTCACTGTGGAGAGAGACCCCATGAGGCTTCACTGGAGGGCTAGCAGGGCCGTAGGCGATGGAGTAGAGTAGAAGGAAGGGACATAGCCAGGTGGGGCTCCCACCCATCTCTGATACACCCCAAGTCTGTGATGGGGTAGATGGAGGACAGGAAGGGTACCTGGTTCTCCGACCTGCTCCTGCCAGGCTCCTGTGGGAGTTAGATAGCTTTTCAGTGACTTCAGCTTGGACCCCCATGTTCACCTATCTAAAACTTCAAGGGGCCTCAGCCACTCACACTGGCCTCCCTCCATTCCTGAGGAAAGAGAGCCACTCACGTGCGTCGGAAAGCTGATCTAAGGTCCAGGTCTCCAGAACCAATGGCCTCTGTGTACAAAGAGAATGAAGTGATGGGGTGACCTCAGGATGCGGGGACACAAGACTTCATCTTCTCAGCTTCTCCCAGGGTTCATGTTTAGAGAAGTGGGGCAGTTTCTCATCCCAGTCTCTACAGTGGGCTGCTTCCCACTCACCTCCCAGTTTGCATTCAAACTGTGTCAGGCAGGGACACAGAAACAGCATCCCACCCTCAACTTGCTCCTACACTTCTCCTGAAAGCATGGATTTCTTTCACACCTCAGGTGATCAGCCCTGGCATCTGGCCACAGCTAGTCGCCCTCTTTAGTTGGGAGATAGAAACAAGGCCAAGGAAACAGGACCCATGAAGACCACAAGTCCAGATGAGACCCCGGGGCCTCCCTCACCATGGACAGTGAGGTTGAAGTTGCAGCTGTCAAATTTGTCCTTGGTAGACACCTCACAGCGGTAGCCCCCAGCGGAAGTGGCCTGAGCATCTGTGATGTGCAGCTCAAACAAGTAAACCTGTGGGCAGGGGGATGAAGGAAGCCTGGGGCATTCCTAAAGAAAATGGGCGTGGCAAAGCCTGCCGACCTCGCTTCTCAAGGCTAACACATACAGAGCTTTTGTATAATTTACAGAAAGAATCCACCTTTCCAGACCCACGATGGGCTCTTGCTGGCACATGACAATGATAAAATTCCAAGCAGATGGCTACACTTGGGAGCTGTTTCGTGCAGTGTGCAGCTGACATGGGTTGAACATTGAAGCTCTGCCCTGCTTCCCAGTCTTCTAGCCTCCCTGTCCTGTTTCCCATACCCCTGACCAGGTATCCTACCTTGCTGGCTCTGTCGTAGCTGTCATGCAGCTGCAGGTGCTGGCCCACCTTGCTGCTCAGGTCTACCCACTTGCCCTTGAACCACTTGACCACAGGTGGTTTCAGGAGGCTGGCCCCAGCTACTCGGGCTGAGAAGACGATGCTGCCACCTGCAAGAGAAAGGTGACTTCTCTGACCTTGGTGCTCTGGGGCTTCCTTCCCACCCCCCCAAGTATGAGCACAGAAGCTCCTACTTACCCACAGTCACCTCACCATCCTGTGGTCGCATCAGAAAAAGGCCAATAGGGTCGTCAGAGGCTCCCTGATGCCCTGTGCCCGAGCCATCCTGGGTTACCGAGACTGACCCTAAAAAAGAGGACTTTTGAGGTCTGACCTGGGACATTCCCTGTCCATTGGCCTGTCCCTTGTTGTCCAGCTCCCTTTACCTTTAGGACTTGAGACACTTTCTTCCAACTCAGTGGCTGGATCAGGGACTTCTTTGGGGGCTTCTGGAGCCTCCAAAGAGGTTGGAGCAACTGCAGATTCTGCCTTCTCTGGAGGGGCTGAGATGGGATCGTGGAACAGATTCTAATCAGAGCCCGCCTCTCAGACATCAAACCTATGTTCCACGTAAGATGCATTCCACTTGTACAGTAGTGTCCCAGGCTCTTTCAGCCACTGGCCTTCCTCCAAGAACAGGAGCCAGCTTGCTTCTCCTTCCCCAGCCCACACTGTCCACCTGTCCCATGACCAGATTTCTGTTCTGAACAGCTCTGCAATCCATCTGTTGCCCCTCTCCAGGCTCTGGCTGTGGCCCAGCACCCCCAGCACCGTCAGCACCACCACCACCAAGCTCTTAGGATTTCCCCAACACACATAGCTAGCCAAGTCCTCATCTGGGTGTGACCAGGCTCCAGGTCTGTAATGGGAGAGGACCCTTCCTAGAACACCACTTATGGCTTCCCACCTTCACGATGCAGAAAGAGCTGCCACCACAACTAATACTTAGAGAGATCTTGGTGCAGAAGAGGGGAACAGGCATTTCTGGCTTACAGCATTGCCAGGGCAAAGGCTAGTGCCCAGAGTCCATTTCCTGTTCAGGGCTACCGCTGAAGTTCAGGTCAGGCTCTGGGGAGAGGTGAGCAAGCTCTTACCTGGCTCTGTGACCTTGAGGTCAAACTTGACCTTTGAGGAGCCTGCAATGACCGCGTAGGAACCCTGGTCGTCAGGGCCCACATCCCGCACCGTCAGCGTGTGTCGCTTGCCCTCTGCTGCCAAACCATACTTGTCACTGGCAGCGATGTCGCTGCCATCCCGCTGCCACCGCACCTTCACGCCTGAGCGCTCTGTCTCAGCCTCAAACACAGCAGCACTGCCTGCAGACACCTCGGCCGACCTCGGCTTCTTGTTGAAGGCCGACACTGAAGAGCCAGATGGAAATTACAGGAGCTAGGCTCCCTGGTACCCCATCCCCGACACCCTTCTTCAAGAAGTCTGTGGTAAGCACATGCCAAGCCTCTTGTTTAATGCTCCAACAGTTCCATGGGGTAGGCGCAGCCATATTTATTTCTCAAGTAATGGGAGGTTAAGTGATGGGTGAAAGAGCTCAGGCTGTTGTCCCCACCACCATCTCAGACGTTCCTACCCCCTGCCTGGGAACACCAGCAGTAGGCCCAGCCTCCCCTCCCATTGTGGGACCTTTGGCAAGGGCCCCAGCACGCTGCCTACTTGGAATATAGCTAAATTTGTCCTCTGAGGGCTTCAGACTAAGAATGAACAACTGAGATAACACTAGCCAGGAAGCAGCAGGGGGCTGGGGGCTGGGAGCTGGGGGCTGGGGGCTGGGGTGGGGACTGGATCCCTGCCCCCATGACCTCTGCAAGGGTAAAGGCCTGGTCTAGGCCTTTGGCTACAGTTTCTTTGTCCTTTGCTTGCCTGTTCTATTCCAGAGATTCGAGGCGCTGTCCCCCCACATCTGGAGTCAGGCATGGTGTGGGATACCCTAGGGGTTCCGGCTCATGGGACAGACACTCAGAGCTGGAAAGAATCACTACCCCTACATACTCATTACACTCTGAAACTGAGACCAGAAGATGCTCAGGGACTCAATGGGCTCCACTGTAGCCTAAATTTGAGCTCCTTGAGTCGGGGACCCTGGCTGAAGAAGAAAATATAGGTCCAGATAGAATGGGATGTTGACCTTGGATTCTTCCTAACTTAATGAAGTCATCTCTCAGTGGCCCTAACACTGAGTTTATCCCCAATCTCATTAGAGGAACGGGAAAAGAAGCAGAGAATTAGGCAAAGCCCAAAGAACCCACAGGCCTCATCCTACACCAGTTCCTAACCCTGCCCACAAGCTGGGTACACCACTGCCCCCAGGTCCAGACCCAACCCCTTTCGTGGAGCTACCTGGTTTCTTCCCTGGCTCAGGCATCTTGAGAACAGTCACACCAGGCACCAAGCAGGCCACCCAAGGAAGGACTGAACAGTGTCCTGTGTTCTCACTATTTATGAGGACTACCCCCGCCCCAGCCCTCCTTATCAGCCTCCTGTTAGCCACCTGCTAAATATAGACAAATTCCATCCAGCTGAGGTATCTTCATGGAGAAGATAAGGCCACTTAGTCCCCTGGCTTCTCCCCCCACCCCCCAGCAGGACTGGATAGCTTCTGCCCTTCCAGTCCTCTATGGACTCCGGGGATAGCCCGACCTTTGTCTGTGTATCCATCCAGCAGAAAACTACACTGTTGAGGTGCTCTAGGCCTGTGACACCCACAGGTAAAGAAAGGATCAAGGACACACGTGCTGGGGGTGAAGGTGTCCAGGTGCTATTTATTGTTCTTTTGATTAGCAGAGCTTTGACACCCATTACTGCACCACAAGGGGCAGGGGCTGGCCTTGGACCATGGAATCTTGGGTGGGCCTAATCTAGGGTTAGGCAGGGAGGGAATGATGCTGGGAGGTAGTGTCCTGCTAAGGGATGAGCTAGGAGAGCCTGAAGGTGAGGGCATGGGAGCCAATCCCTAAATGTTCTCTAGAGGACAGGAGCAGAGCTAGTTATTACGGAAGTCACGAAGACTAAACAAAGATGAATGCCGAGTGTTCTGATTCCCCTCAGCTCCCACCCCACACCCACAGTTCTTATTCTGTGACTGGACCCTCAGTTGTATCAGGTTCATCAGTTGTGACAAGGGGAAAATAAATTATGGGAATCCTATCAGACAATACTAGTAGAATAGATAGCTTTTCACCAGACTGGAGGGAGTCCATATATAAGCATTCCCCCTTCAATAGAAACTTATCAGATATGATTTCTACCCAATTTTAGTTACTTTAAAGTCACATCACCTGTTCCTATGTCCTGTGTGTGTGTGTGTGTGTGTGTGAGAGAGAGAGAGAGAGAGAGAGAGAGAGAGAGAGAGAGAGAGTTGAAGCTATTACTAGTAATCCAGGTTGGGCTCAAACCTATGACAATCCTCCTGCCTCAACCTAAGTGCTGCTATTCTAGGCATGCACCACTATGCTTATCTCTGAGTCTTCCAGAGAACTGTATGGGGCTGGAGCGCTGGCTCAGTTAAAAGCACTTGTTCTTGAAGAGAACGCAGGTTCCATTCCCAGCACCCACATGGTGCCTTACAACCAACTGTAACTCCAGCTCCAGGGACCTGACACCCCCTTCTAAACTTCAGGCACCAGGCACACACATGGCACACGTACATGCACGCAGGCAAACATTTTTTAAAAGTGTTTAAAGTACTGGTGCTTGAAAGCCACTTAAAACAAAACAAAACCCAGCTCAAGTTGGTGAAGGTGTCTGTTGCTAAGCCTGTCGACCTGAGTTCACCCTCTGGGGTCCACTGGTGGAAGGAGACAACTGACTCCTGAAAGCTGTCTTCTGACCTCCACAAATATGCCATGGCATATATGCACACACTCACATACACACAAAATAAATTAATTAAAACATAATAAAAAGGGGCTGGAGAGATGGCTCAGTGGTTAAGAGCACTGACTGCTCTTCCAGAGGTCCTGAGTCCAATTCCCAGCAACCACATGATAATGGGATCCGATGACCTCTTCTGGTGTGTCTGAAGACAGCTGCAGTGTACTCATATACATAAAAAATAAATAATATTTTAAAAATAATAAAAACATTTTTAAAAAACTGCTGCTCTACTACCAAGCTGTCATCAGCTCATATCCCATAGCCTCCTGAGACTCAGCAATCTGATCAGGGAACATCAGCCTGGGCTATGACAGAGCCACATGTCCGTCCAGGAGGTGTGCAGGGGTCTTTCCCCTATAGTAACATCCCTAGAGTTTGTGTTTTCTGAGGTGTGCAGACATTGGGAAACGTCTGCACTCCCTGTCTGCCACCACCTGACTACATTTTGTCTATACTACCTGGATAAAGCAAGATGTTTACAGATGTCCCTTGTCTGTGGACCCTAGGTGCTTTGAAGGGAAGGCTGTGCCTGTGGGAGTCTCTGTTAAGAATGCTTTGCAGCCAGGTTAGAGAGATGGTGCAGCCGGTAAACGCTAGGCTCACAATCAAACCATCCAGAATGCTGTGTGGTGCCTGGAGCTTTGGACTTAACTTCTTTTCTTTCTTTCTTTCTTTCTTTCTTTCTTTCTTTCTTTCTTTCTTTCTTTTTTTCTTTGTTTGGTTTTTTTGTTTTTTTGTTTTTTGTTTTTTTTTTTGGTTTTTCGAGACAGGGTTTCTCTGTGTAGCCCTGGCTGTCCTGGAACTCACTCTGTAGACCAGGCTGGCCTCGAACTCAGAAATCCAACTGCCTCTGCCTCCCAAGTGCTGGGATTAAAGGCGTGCACCACCACTGCCCACCGCCCGGCTGGATTTCTGCAGAAGCGTTTTCTCTTTCAGATAAGTGGAGCTTCTGCCCGGCCTTGACGTGATGGACAACCCTGGAGTGGACCCAGCTGTGTGACATTGAACCAATTATGTAACTACTATGAGCTTCAGTTTCCCATTCTATAAAATGGGGAGGTATTAGGCTCCTCATCTCAAAGTTGACAGATGCTAAATGATCAGAACACTTGTGCTTATTGCTATGGCCATCACCACCATCACTATTGGATCGTGTCTAACTCAGATTATGAGTTCCGGCTTCACTGAGACTTAAGCCTTCCTGGTGCTGAGGGCCTTTCAGTATGATCCCTGCGCCCTGATATCAACCCAAGACTTGTTTCACTAGAAACAAGCGCTGTTTGTCCATGGTCCCCATGTCCCTAAGGTCCAGCTTCGGAAACATGTTCACCGGACAAATAAGAAAGACATTAATGCACACGGGGTGCCCCCTGGACCCGGAACACACAAACTCTGGAATGAAACTCTTCGCGGGGAGAATAACTGACAATAACTTTACTTGTCTTCATGGGTTAATGGGTGGGAGAGGTGGGAAGAGGAAGAGCTTTCAAAAAAGCATTCAATATACAAAAAGGTGCCGACGCCAGACTCCCAAGGAAGCACCGTGGCCACTAAGCCAGGCTGACCTCGGGTGGAGTCCGAGGTCCAGGCGGCCCTTGGACCGGGCTAGAGTCCTGATGGGAGGTGAAGCGGGCGGGGCGGGCCAGGCCGGGCATGGGAGGGCGAGGCCGGGCCCCCAGTCCTGCCTTGGCCCTGGGAATGTCCTCCCTGTGTCCGGGCCGGGCGACAGGTTAATGCTATGGCCGGCGGGGGCCGGGAGCCTGGCGGGCTCTGCGGGTGATCAATGGGGCGGGAGGCGCCGCTCGGCCAGGCCCCCGCGGCCCAGCACCTCGCCGCTGAACTGGTAGGTGAGCTTCTTCTTGACTTTCTTCACCTCGCCCGTCTTGCCGTAGTTGCGCAGCGCGCGCGCCATCTTCTGGTAGGTCATCTTCTTGCGGTTGCCCTTCTGGATGCCCCAGCGGTGCGCCAGCGCTTCCTTGTGCTTGGACGAGAACTGGAAGGTACCTTTGTCCTTGTCCACCCACCAGATGCTGTCCTTCATGTCGCCGCTTCGCAGCAGGTCCAACAGGAACTGGTACAGGCGAATCTTCTTCTTGCTGCCTGTGGGAGATGGGCAACCAAGTGGGGTGTGGACAGGATGCAAGGACTTTGCGGGGACTCTCCCAGCAGCTCCTCCGGGCCACGGTGGGTACAAGCACACACTCCCACTCATGTGCACACCCCTCCATGTATACAAGTCCTCGTACCAACGTGTTGCACTTACATATATCCATATCTGCTCTCACATAGCTACATGCCTATCCACAGGTCCTTTCACGGGCCTTCACATGCAGGTACTCACACACATGACCTCACACACTCATAGACCCACACGCACTCACAGGATGTTACACACACCCACAGGCCCTCACACATGCATAGGCCTTTATACATTCACAGGTACTCACATATATGACCTCATACACTCACAGGCCCTTACATGCTTACAAGCCCCACACTCACAGTGCTGTACACACCCAGGCCTTTGAATATACACATAGAGTCTCCCATTCACACACTCACACAATACTGATGCACACACACAGACTCTCACGCACTTTGAAAAGATGCCCTTCACTCACAACACAGACAGACTTAGAAACCTATACAGGTAGAGAAGCATCCACAAACATGCACGTGCTTGTGGGCACACACACACACACACACACACACACACACACACCGGGAACAAAGCTGCTAGGTCATTTGGCCTTGGCTAGGAATATGCAAGGTACATAAATGTAAATGCAGCTAGGGCCAGCTGGCTCTGGGGCTGGACCCTACCTGTCTCCCCGTGCAGAAGGCCTGGCCCAGGCTCCAAGCCATCAGCTTCTCCATCAGACACCTCCAGTGGAGGACTCTGCCTCTCACCCTCCTCCTCATCTGAGCTCTGCTGGTGGGCTGGGGATGAGGATGGATAAGGGAAGCACATCCGGGACATGTAGGGAACCTGCAAAGGAAAGGAAGGGCTTGACGTCAATAAGGGGTAGCCCAGGGCTGCAGGAGGGGTCAGCAGGCACGAGGACTGAGAAAGGAAAACTAGGGGTCAGTCTGGGCCAAGACTTAGGGGTGCAGGTCACGGTACAGTGGGTTGCTAGTGATTGAGCCTACCATACTTCCTTCCCACTGTGGCCTCTGGTTTAGGCTAGATGAAGGTATGCTTTATCTTCATGCATGCAGAGGGGTCATGTGGCCTGGCAGTGAACTAGGAATAGAGGGGAGGGTCTGGGGGGCAATGAGCTGGGGCTTACTACGGAAGTGAGTGAGCCTTAATAAGGGGGTGACGGGCAGGGGAAAGAGCAGCAGAGGCCAGTGAGCGATGGCAGGGGTCAATGGTCGGGGTTAGGGTCCCTGGAGCAGATAACAGTCAGCAATGAAGATCAGTAGGGAGCCAGGGAGTCAGTAGAGGCTAGCATTTAGTGACTCAGATTCTGGGTACGTGAAGAGACAGTAAATGGGGACTGCAGTCAGTGGGACCCTGAGGGCCACAAACAGGAATGGGGTAGGAGAAGATGGCTGAGGGCTAGTGAATCATATGGGGTCTGTCCATCCTCTGTGAGATAAAGGTGTGGGTTCCTAAGGTCAGACGGGAGGTCAGCACAGCCGTTAGGGTACCAGCTGCCGTTGGCCCTGTAGAGCAGGAAGCCACGTTGAGTAAGAGCCTATGTCAGCTTCCTGTGAAGGTTCCATGCCTCACCACAGGCCTGGAGGTCTGGGGGATGGAGGACAGCCAGCAGCACACACCTGGTGACCGAGGCTGGCGTGGGGTGGTGCCATGGGGGTATCGAGGACATGCATCTGCTCCAGCTCCATGTGGCGGTAGAGCTGCTGTAACTGCGGGGGCTGCACACTCTGCAGCTCCGTGAAGTGGTTGTCAGGGAAGGTCTCAAACTCATTGTGTACATGGTGTGCGGAGAAATCCCAGTAATGGTCTGCAGAGAAAGCCAGGGAGGAGATCATGAGCCAAGGTGCCAGGGCAGGGAGAGGATATAATAACACAAAATAGTCATTCAGGCTGGGCAGAGGGTACATTAGTCATCTCCTGTGATGTTCACTTACTCCACTGCTGCTTTATAGAAAGGACTCTGAGGCTTAGAGGGGTTTCCTAACATGCCTATATTAAAGCCCCTAACAACAGTCATGCCTGGAGTTGTTGTCAGCAGTCATTCTAGATTCTGCTTCCTGACTGGGCCCAGAGACACAGGCTTCTGAGCCCTAATCTGAATCCTGGCTTTGCCATTTGTTGGCTGTGTGACCTCAGCACAAGCCTAGGCCTCTCTGGCCTCAGTAGACCCACCTACAAAATAGGTAGAATTGCCATTGGGAGAATGCACATAAACTCACACCCTAGACTCACAACAGGCCTTGGAAAACTGTTTGCTTTTCCTGCTTCTGTGACCTTCCACAGGCTCCTGACTACCTAAAGTCACAAGCATGGGTCCTTGTCACATGATCAGGGTATGATTGCAAAGTCACGGGGTTGACATTTCTCACAAACTGGAGTTTGTCTAAACCTATAGCGCTGTTTCTGTAAACCACGGGCAGGGGCAGCCACGCCCAGGTTCCCAGGAGGCTGAAGGGAAGAGATTTCCCCAGAAAGCCCCCGTGGGTGTCTGGTGTCAGTGGAAGAGTGGACCCAACTCCAGGAAGCAGCCGCATAGCCCTGGGAAAATCTGTGATGTGGTTTCTCCCTGCACCTTTTCCAGGAACAAAAGTTACAGCCTATCTGAGGGACTTTTGAGCACAATTTGGGGTCCAAAAGAAAGTATAGCATGGAGCTAGGGACGGTAAAAGCTCTCACCACTAAGCATGATGACCTGAGTTCAGCGGGCTGTTGCACACAAGCACATACACGCATAAATAAATAAATAAATAAATAAATTTAAGAAGAAGAAAGGAAAAAAAAATCCCTCTTACAAGAGGGATTTCCGGACTGGAGAGATGGCTCAGCTGTTAAGAGCACTGACTGCTCTTCCAGAGGGCCTGAGTTCCATTCCCAGCAACCACATAGTGACTCACAAGCATCTGTAATGGGATCTGATGCCCTCTTCTGGTGTGTCTGAAGACAGCTACAGTGTACTCATACATAAAATAAATAAATAAATTGAGAGAGAGAGAGAGAGAGAGAGAGAGAGAGAGAGAGAGAGAGAGAGAGAGGGATTTCCTCATGTGGCCTAAGGAGTGTGGAAGGCGCTGAGACAGGGGAAGCCCTCCAGTAACTATGCACATGTGTACATGGGTGCACGTGTACACACACAGACATGCACACCTTTGATCTTGTTTTTTCTTTGTCTCTCACACAAACACATCCTCACTTCCACATCCTCTTGACATATGCTTTCCAGCTATGTACCAGTGTCACAGGACTCTTTTTTGTAAAAGAGGAGTCTGTTCCCTCCTTCCACCTCAGGGGTCCCAAGAGCAAACTCAGGTAGGGGCAGTATATGCCTTTATCTACTGAGCTGTTCACTCATCCTTGTTCTTGGGTTTTTGAGGTGAACTCGTGGTCATCCAGACTTAGACTTTTGAGGTTTGGGCTTACATGCCTGGCTCTAGCTTTCTTGTCCTGCTAAGCGGTGCTGGGCTGTGTGGGCCTAAACATTTTTTTCCACTGAGCCTGATAACCCCACTTAAACAGTTGTTACCAAGGCTCTGTCCACGTGCCATATCTCCTGAGCCAGGTAGCAGGACCCATCTCTAGGAGACTGCGGCACAGAAGAGAAAGTGCATGCCTTGGAGCTGCAGACAAACCCGGGATGCATTTATAACTACATGCTCCTAGGCCTCAGTTTCCTCATCTGAGTGGTATAATAGTTTATACCCATTTTACCTATACACTGTGAAGGGGTCAATGAGCTATCTGATGCCCGGGGAGTGCTTAGGATAGACCAGGGTACAAAAGAAGAACATTTACTCCCACCACACTCATACTTGTCCTAAAGAGCCTGTGCCAGCACATCTGTAACTTCCACAATCACAAAATAGATGCCTTTAATGCCAGCACTCCAGAAGCAGAGGCAGAGACATCTCTGTGAGTTCAAGACCACCCTGGTCTGCATGGTGAATTCAGGCCATGTCGATATAATGAAATCCTAACTCAAAGCAAAGGTCTGAGGCCTGAGTCTGGAGAGGTAGCTCAGTGGTTAAGAGCAGAAAACCAGAGTTCCCAGGAACCACATGGCAACTCACAACCTCCTGTAACTCCAGCTCCAGAAGATTCAACGACGCCCTCTTCTGGACTCCTAAAGCATACACATGCACACACATGCAACAGACCCACAGGCACAGAGACAGAGAGGGAAACATAAATAAGCAATAATAAAAAGTTTGAGGCCATCTTGGGCTAGAAAGCAAGATCTCATCTCAAAACGAAAACAAAAAGCCCAGGGCTATAGCACAGTGGTAGAGTCACTTGCCTCTCATGAACGAGGTCCTGGGTTTGAGTTCCAGGACCAAAAACAAAGGTCACTAAACCCAAAAGGACAGAATGGGGCTCTGTGATTTAGATTGCGGACCCAGGTTCCTCTTGGTCACCATTTACCTTCCCCTGTCCTCCCTCGGCCCATTCCAGCTCCAGGGACAGGAACTGTGAACGTTTGTTCGCTGTTCTCTAGAGCTGAGAGGCGTCTGACCTAACTCTGGCCCCTCCCCACCTCTACTAGCTCGTAGCCTGAAGCAGCGTGGATGACAGCAGTGTGAAGGAAGCACTGTGGGGAAATGTGGGACTCTGCTCCCTGCTCTCAGTTTCCTGAAGGCGAGGGCTGGGACGCCCTGAGCTACAACTGTTTCAAAACCTCACCTTTCTCCTTGATTTGGGTGCCCAGGCAATTATGTAACCAACAGTCTGGTAGCAAACTCATTCCAAATATGGGGCTCCCAGAAAGAACGTCCAAGAAATGATTCAGAGAGCAAAGGTCAGCCTTTCTGGCCTCCTGAACCTCATTTCTCATGTTTCACTCTATAGCTTAGGCTGGTCCAGAACCTATGGGCCATCATGCTTGGCTCTAGATAACTCTTTTCTTTTTCTTTTCTTTTCTCTTTTGCTCTGTCACTGTCTTTCTTTCTTTCCTTCTTTCCTTCTTTCCTTCTTCTTTCCTTCTTTCCTTCCTCCCTCCCTCCCTCCCTCCCTCTCTCCCTCGCTCCCTCCTTCCTTCTGAGACAGTCTCATGTAGCACAGGCTAACCCAAGACTTGCTGTGTAGCAAAGGATGATCTTGAATTCTGGATACTCGTGTGTCTACATCTGAAGTGCCAGGGTTACAGACACGTGCCACCGTAGCCAGCTTGGACAACTCTTTGTGAATAGTGTTTAACTTTGGTCCCTTTATTGTGTCACCTTGCCTTCTGCCTAGAGGGCACCCATGTGTCATTAGCACAACTCGAAGCTCTTTACAGAAGACTATCATGTTATTTGCATATCTGTAACAGCTCCATGTCCACTTTCTTCATCCTGTAGGCAAGGCACCCACCATGCAGAAGGTCTCAGTGCTTGGTGGGCTCACTGTGCTAACTCACAGCCTTCCAGGCAACATGCTGAGGGTGTCACCCACTTCATCTCTCCTCCACTCCACTCTGAGGAGGTAGATGCTAGTGTAAACTCTTCCTTTTGACAGTAAAGGAAGCTGTGACTCAGGAGGTTAAAGTCCTGCCTTTAACCCAGCACTTGGGAGGCAGAGGTGGGAGGCTCTCTGTGAGTTTGTGGCCGGATTGGTCTACATAGCAAGTTCCAGGACACCCAGGTATACACCAGGAGACCATATCTTAAAATTAAAAAAAAAAAAAAAAAGTTAAGTCTTTTGTTTGCAGTGGCCACTGGTAGTGTAGTGTCATGACCTGAGCCCACTTCTGTGTAACCCCAGAGATCACTGTATTTTAATCCTTACTACAGCATGCCAGCTCTTGGGATCTAGGCTATTACTGTTAAGTAATGTAGGCTTTGAGTAAGACCTATGGTGGCCCCGAGAGCTTTCCTGATGCTCCTGTCCATCTGTCTGTACACACCCATCCATTCAACCATTATACTCCTAGCTAGCTACCATCACCCAACCTCTGTCTACCTACCAGCCATTTGTAACTCACCCAGCCAAAAGAGAGCCCATTTGTGACAGGGTCTTGATATACAGCCCAGGCTGGCCTCATGTGCTGGGATCAAAAGTGAAAACCACTACAGCTGTCAGTCTGTTTGTCTTGACCTTTTCTTGTTCCCACCCACTCATCCGTGTTCTTCCTTAGTTGTAAGAAGAACAAGAACAAGGCGATATTAAGATTACAAAACACCAAGCCTTAAGAGTCACTCAGCTGACCTTATCTCCTCAGGACAGAAACCCCAGCCTGAAGGCCAGGGCTGTCCTCAGAAGAGCCTAAGTATTCTCAAACCAGAAGATCAGGGACTGCAGAGATGGCTCATAGATTAGGAGCACTGACTCTCTCCCAAAGCACCTGAGTTCAGTTCCCGGAGCCATGTCAGGCAGCTCAGAACAACTCCAGGGGACCTAACACCTCTGCCCTCTGAGGACATTAGCACACGTGTGTGTGTGTGTGTGTGTGTGTGTGTGTGTGTGTGTACAATTGAAATCAATAAAAATAAATCTTTGCAAATCAAATCCAGCATAAGCTATATGAAACCATGTCTCAACAGAACAAAACAACAACAACAACAACAAAAAAAAAAAAAAAAAAAACAGAGGAGATGAGGAATCAAGAAACGAGGGACCAAAAGAAATCCTTTTTAGGAAATTACTTCCACTGCAGAACAGCCTCCCCCAAAAAAGCCTGTGGGCGTGTTGCCAAGGCCTGGAGAGCAGCAGGCCGCGTGGTACTTGTTTCTCTCAACTGTGTATCCTGGTTATTGGAGTTTTAATTCTTCCCCTGACACAGAGTTGAATATGGCCATACCAGCATCCTCTTCATCCCACAGCATCTAGCCCCGTGCCTGGCACAGTTGGTGTATTTATTAGATGAAGAGGTGAATGTGAGGTGGATGGAGGGAGGTTTGATAGGTGGAGGGAAGAAGGTTGAGTGGTTGGTTACACAGATGTGTGAGTCAACCCCAGCCCTATGACTACTGATTCCTAAAAGCCAACAGTAACAACAAGCAATGACAAGTGTTGCTAAACACATGAAGACTTGTGCATTGTTGTCGGACCTGTAAAGCTGTTGCTGCCGTTATGAAAGCTAGCATATCAGCTCCTCCAAGGAAAAGAGGAGCTGAGGAGATAGCCCAGTGATTAGGAGTGCTCGCTGCTCTTCCAAAGAACCTGAGTTCACGTCCTAGCAGGACCCACATTAGGAATCTCATAACTGCCAGTAACACCAGCTCCAGGGTATTCAATGCTCTGACTTCCATGGACACCTGCATTCATAAGTTCTAAGGAGACTGTGTAAACCCACGGTCATGGTCACGGCAGCTTTATTCACCACAGCCAGAAAGCAGAAACAGCAGAAGTACCCGTCAACACATGAGCCATTAAGCAAAACATAGTAGTCTGGGCTGGAGGAACAGCTGCCTTCCAAAACGAACTCATACAGTGAAATATCTTTCAACCTATAAATGGAGAGAAATTCTGGCACGTGCTACAACATGGTGAATCTTGAGACATTCTGCTATGTGAAACAAGTCGGTTATAACAGGAAAATTGCAGTATGATTTCCCTTATCAGAGGCACCTAACGTAATAAAATTCATAGAGATAGAAAGTAGAGTCAGGCAGTGTTGATGAACACCTTTGATTATAACACTTGGGAAGCAGAGGTAAAGGGATCTCTGAGTTCAAGGCCAGCCTGGTCAACAAAGCAAGTTCTAGGACAGCCAGGGCTGCACAGAGAGAAACCCTGTCTCAAAACAAAAACAAAAGAAGAGGGAGGGAGGGAAGGAGGGAGGGAGGGAGGGAGGGAAGAAGGAAGGAAGAAAGGAAGGAAGGAAGGAAGGAAGGAAGGAAGGAAGGAAGGAAGGAAGAAGGATGTAGGTTGCCAGGCTGTCAGGTTAGAGGATGGGCACTTGTATAAGGAGCACAGGGTCTCAGCTTGGCAAAATGAGTTCTCAAGACAATGGTGATGGTTACACAAAAATGTGCATGTGTTTTTGTTTTGTTTTGTCTTGTTTTGTTTGAGACAGGACCTAGTAACCCAGGCTAGCCCTGAACTCACTTAGACACTGGCCTTGAGCTCCTGATCCCCTATCTTTGGCGTACCAAGTGCTAAAATTACAGGCACACACCACCATGCCCACATGCCCAACCTTTGTGAATGCATTTTACTACACTTTATACCCTTGGATGATTTAGATGGTGGCCTGACAATGACACTTGCCGCCAAGCATGACAATCTGCTTGATTCCTCAGGATCCATATGACTGAAGGAGAGAACTGATTCTGATCTCCATTCCTGTGCTGTGGCACATACATAACTACAAATAGAGAGATAGATGACAGACAGACAGGCAGACAGACAGACAGACAGACAATAGGTGAATCGATGATGATGATAGATGATGGATAGATAGTAGATGATAGATGATAGATACTTGGATAGATAGATAGACAAAAATAATATAAAAGATTAGGATGGTAAATTTCATACTACGTGTATATTTGTGATACCTTCAAAACTTCTGATTATGTCTAACAGTTTTGTTTGTTTGTTTTATTTTGTTTTAGGTGTGTGTGTGTGTGTGTGTGTGTGTGTGTGTGTGTGTGTGTATTCATGTAGATGTTCAGATGAGTGTGTGCACATGCAGAAGCCAGAGGACTTCAACTATCTTTCTCTTTCACACTCCACCTCTTTCTTTTCTTTAAAGCAGAGTCTCTCCCAGACATGATGGTGCACACTTTTAATCTCAGCACTTGAGAGGGGTCAGGCAGATCTCTGTGAGTGCAAGGTCAGCCTGGTCTACAGATTGAGTTCAAGGCCAGCCAAGGCTACATAGTGAAACTCTATCTCAGAAGAAGGAGGAGGAGAAAGAGAAAGAAACTAAACCAGACGCTCTCCCATTTTGACTATTCTGTATAGGAAGCTCTCAGGATTTGTTTTGACTGCCAGAGTTACAGTGGTAACTAACTGTACAGTGGTATGGTTGGTAGCTGTTACGGTGGTAACTGTACAGTGGTACAGTTGTTAGCTATGCCTGGCTTCTTAGGTAGATGCTGGGGTTGCGCTCAAAACCTTATACTCACATAGCAAGCAGTCTAACTACTGAGCCATCTCCCCAACTTTACGCTCATTCCATTTTCTTTCTATTGCCACTACTCTCGTCTGAGCCTCCACTGTGTCTTGAGTTAGGAAATCTTTTTCCCTAAGTGCCCTTCACCGAGATCCTGTCCTGTCTCTCTTATGCCTGTTACCCACCTAGCAGCCGTGGGGCCATTTAAAATTGCTCTAATTCTACCTCTTGAGAAGCTGTGGCAGGGGATAACTGGTTTGAGGTTAGTCTGAGTATATGATGAGACCCAAGAAAGAGAGACAGAAACAAACAGAGACAGACAGACAGAGGAAGGATGGAGAGAGGTGAGGAGAAATGGATAAAAAAAAGAAAAGGAACTTCCAGAGAGACAAAACTGAAAAAAAAAATCTAGATTATGAAAAGGAGAACGCATGGAACGGTGCCAGGTTTCATAAAACAAACAAACAACAAAAACCTATAAAGACCAGGAGACAGTAGGGAAATGCTTTCAAATTTCTAATAGAAAACAAGATATTCTTTTCCACCCTGAAGTTTGACACAAGCAAACTGCTGCTCACAGTGAGAGCACAGAACAGACAGGAAGAGAGACAACTCCACACAGCACAGCTCCTGCATGGCCTCTCTGGAGCTCCCGGCACACCTGCTATATGCTGCCTAGGTTTTCTGCATACTGTGGCTCACCCTGTCTTTATAAAAATTCTGCAAAGTGGGTGTCATCATGGAGGAGTTAAGACATCCCGCACAGCAGTCTGGGCTCTTATCACCTCTCAGCAGAATTACTGAAAAACCCGAGGAAAGGTAGAGCAGGCATTCAAAGGAGACTCTAAGGCTCAGCCAAGCTATGACCTAGTCATATGATCATAACAATGGGCACATCTGTTCAGATGTGTTACCATGTACCAACGGGAAGCCTGAAGAAATGTGATCATTGTTTCGTGAATGCTTGTTGTTAAACGCTCCTCCTCAAACCCTACATACACTGATATATGTCTCACACTGGAAGACTGAGCTGACTCATCTCTGCTCAACACCTAGAAGGCCCTCAAACATCGATGTTTGTGGGACTGGGGGTTGGCTCAGTGGAGAAAGCACTGGGCATCGAACCATGAACATTCCGGTTCAACTCCCAGTACCCATGTAAATTCATGGTGTAAGTGGCAGCTCCCCCCACTCCCTGTGATTCCAGGGCTCTGAAGGATAAGACAGGTGTTCTCTAGAGCAAGGTGACTAGACATACCAGTGACGCCAAATACATAGAATGATGGAAGAATGATGCATGTAGCATAACATTTCTGCAAATGTCGCTGGCAGTGGGGAGGTGGGAGAGGAGAAGGCTTTGCTTGAGGCACTGCTGTATGGTTTTCACTATGGCACTGAGAACTTGTTTTATGTGTACGAATGTTTTGTCTGCATGTATGCCAATGTGTCATGTGCACATGTGGTATTCATGAGTTACAGAGAGTTGGGAACCACGCTTGAGTCCTCGGCATGAGCAGCCAGTGTTCTTATCTGCTAAACTCTCTCCAGCATCTGAGCAATTGTCATTTTAATAGTTTAAAATTAAGCACTTAAAATATATTTCAGGCTGGCAAGATGGCTCCCACAAGTTGTTCTCTTACTACACACACACACACACACACACACACACACACACATACACACGGAGGGGTGGGCAGAGAGAGAGACACACAGAGAGACACAGAGAGAGAATATAAAAAATAGAAAGTGTATTTAAACTTTCACCAAACATAAGGCTATTCAGATCATGTAATTTCCCTGTCCAAAACTCTCCAGTAAGATGAATTACAACTTAGAAGCAGAGGGCTGTCCTGGCAAGTGTGAAGACACAGTGTACAACTTATACTCCTCCATGGCCTTCCAACTTTTTTTGATCTGCCTTTTGACGGCCACTTTGGTTTCATGTTGTCTCCTGAGGATCTGTAGCCACGTGTCCTCTGTCGAGGCCTTTTGCTGTTCTCTGTCCTCATCCACCTCACATGCATGGTCCTTTCTCTTCACTCAGATTTCAGCTCAGCCATTACCCTCTCAACGGCTTCCCTGAACATTCATGTGAGCAGGACTTCCACAAAAGGATGAGTAGAGGAGGGGAGGTGCAAATTGAGTGGAAGGACGGGTGTGGGTGTGGTGGGTAGATGAGAGAGTGAGTAGGTGGGTGGGTGGGTTAGGTAGAAGGGTAAATTCATGGAGGATAGATGGGTGTGTGGATGGATGAATGGATGAATAGATGGATGGATAGATGGATGAATTCATGGATGGATGGATGGATGGATGGATGGATGGATGGATGAGTAGATGGATGAGTGGATGGATGAGTGGATAGATGGATGGATGGTTGTCACCCAGGTCAGTGACCCCTTTGGGGTTTGCATATCAGATACCTGCATATCAGATATTTATATTAGGATTCATAACAGTAGCAAAATCGGAGTTATAAAGAAACAAAAAAAATTGTGTGTCACCACAACATGAGGAAGTGTATTAAAGGATCCAGAGTATTAAGAAGATTGAGAACCACTGCCCTAGCTGCTTGCTTGGGTACAGCAATGCTAACAACACATACTAAGCACTGACCAGGCCCTGTTCTTAGCATGGTACACACAATTTCATAGAGGACACATGTCACCTCATCGACCTATTGCAATTCTGTGAGGTGCTTCCATGGTCTCAGTTTTGCAGATGAGGAAGGGGCACTCAGAGAGGCTCTGTTGCTTGCCCCAAAGCTACACAGCTGGTGAAGTCAATGAAGTTAGGATTCCACCAAGCATCACTTTCTTAAGGTGTGGACACAAAGGACAGGCAAGAATCAGCTGAAAGATGTGACGGGCAGAAGACTCTCTTTGTGGGTCTTCTATTAGAAAGTTCCAGTAGGGATCAGGGACAGCACCCATACTCAGATGGCTAATGATGTCAGTGGTTGGGGATGGACAGGGACACCCAGAGACCCTGGAGGAGTCTCTGAAGGAATTCTAGGCTCATGCCTTAAATAGAGTGCCATGAATCATTCCTATAACTCTGCCTATAGGAGTCATTCTTATAGCCCTGCCTATAGGAGTCATTCTTATAGCCCTGCCTATAGGAGTCATTCTTATAGCCCTGCCTATAGGAGACATTCCTATAGCCCTGCCTATAGGAGTCATTCCTATAGCCCTGCCCCAGATTGGAACACTGAGCTAGGGAAACCCAGGCTCCCTGTGAAGTGCTCACTTTATCTTCCCAGACGCAATCCCATATCTGATTTCTAGATATTTGGGCAACTGCATAAAGGCAAAACCGAGATGGCCAAACCGAGGTGGCCAACCGAGGTGGCCAAAGGCAATGCCTCTATCTCAACTCAGTGACTAGGCTAAAGAGAAAGCAGCCCTGCAGAGAAAGAGGCTCCAAACCCCGCAGGGCTTTCGAGACCTGTGCCACCAGGGGGAGCTCTCCTCAAACCCAGCGGGATTTCGGCCAGTCCTTCAACTGCTGCTGGAAGGATGGATGGATATGGTGTCAGAGTCACTCAGACCTGGTTCTTAATCTAGGTCAGGGGGGAAATAAGGATAACGTAGGCTGAGATAACATATGTTATCTGAACTTCACCCAGGGAGAGTATATTTCTTATCCACTGAATATGTTTAAGAAGAACAAAAGAGGGCACTTGGAAACTTTTCTAGCACTGGGGCATCTGAAAGAAGCCCGTGCCCTTGAGGCAGACTCTCCCGGGAGGACACGCTTCCAGAAGACTTCATGCTGAGTGCCAGTGAAGGTGCTTTCAAGGTTTGGCTTCCAAATGAAAAAAGCCTTCACTGTGTGGCATCACACATGACAGTCGTGGGTGTGGCTGTGAGGTGTGAGCATCCCCTCAGCTGTAGCACTGAGCGTTTCTCTGACCTTGAATCTCCAGATGCAGTCATTATGGAGAATCCCTTACCCCAGACTGGAACAAGGTGGCTATGCTTCTTGGTTCGTTTCAGGTGGCCTGTTCTCTCCTTGCCCAGTCACTAAGAGTCTCTTCCTTCTCCCCACGACTTTCTAGAGAACAAGACTGGGTTTTGGGTGGACAGTTGGGGCCAGGCCTCTTTACTCACTCAATCAGACTGGGCAGCCTTGGTGTCTGCCGAACAGGGGATGCTCAGAGATTTTCACTTGACCCAGGGTTGTTCAACTAGGTGTGGGGGGGGGGGGGCGGGGGCTGGAGAGATGGCTGTCATGATTGGAGGCCCTCTGGCATCTACTGAAAGAGATTTTTTTTAAGTTGCTAAGCCTTTTGCCAACAGAATTACCAAGTCCCAAATCTCAGAAGCAGCAATAGAGAAAGGCTGTTAGTCACAGGTAAGGGAGGGAGACTCACCAAAGGGGGTTTTGGATAAAGGGGGATATGAAAAGAGAGAAGAGGTAGGAAGAGTGGTCAGGAAAGATCACAGGCACAGGACAGATCACCTGGACCAGAAGGCACTGGCCTACTCAAGCCACTCAGCTCCCTCCCTATCCTCATTTATTAAAAAGTCCCCAAGCCACCCAGGTCTAAGCCGAATGGGGTCCTAGTGCTGAGAGGAAAAGTGGACAGAAGTCCTCATCCCTAACCCAGAAGCTATCTCCAGTTGATAAGCACTCACAGCGGAAAAATTAGTCTTCTTCAGTGGAGTCTCACTAGGTGCACAAACCACATTTAAGGGCAGGTCGCACTCCCTAGGTGGAGAACCATGCAGAATGTCAACACAAATGAACTCAATGGTGGCTTTGGAGCTTTGTCTTGTTTTTGTTTGGTTTTGGTTTTGTCTCACAATACTTTGAATTTTTATGGGATTTCTGTGTGTGTGAATGTGCGTTTTATGTGCTTCTCTTTCTTTCTTTCTTTCTTTCTTTCTTTCTTTCTTTCTTTCTTTCTTTCTTCCCTTCTTTTTCCCCCTGAGACAAGGTTTCTCTATGTAGCCCTGGCTGTCCTGGAACTCTCTCTGTAGACCAGGCTGTCCTGGAATTCACTCTGTAGACCAGGCTGTCCTGGAACTCACTCTGTGGACCAGGCTGTCCTGGAACTCTCTCTCTGTAGACCAGGCTGTCCTGGAACTCTCTCTGTAGATCAGGCTGTCCTGGAACTCTCTCTGTGGACCAGGCTGTCCTGGAATTCACTCTGTAGACCAGGCTGTCCTGGAACTCTCTCTGTAGACCAGGCTGTCCTGGAACTCGCTCTGTGGACCAGGCTGTCCTGGAACTCACTCTGTAGACCAGGCTTTCCTGGAACTCGCTCTGTGGACCAGGCTGTCCTGGAACTCACTCTGTAGACCAGGCTGTCCTGGAACTCTCTCTGTAGACCAGGCTGTCCTAGAACTCTCTCTGTAGGCCAGGCTTATATGTGTTTCTTGCACTTTTTCTTTGGCTATTTTTTTTCTGTTTGTTTTGTCCTATTCTTTTGTTTTATCTTAATTTATTTTTAAGTGTTTGTTTGTTTTCTAATGAGAGACAGAAAGAGAAAGTGTGGATTTGAGTGGTGGAGAGAATCTGGAATGAGCTGAGGAAGAGGGAACCACAATAAGAATATATTGTATGAAAATAAATTTATTTTTTAAAAAGTTCCCAAAGACCAGGCAAGGTAAATGAGAAAGACACTAAATTTGCCCTTGACACAGGAAGATGCTCAGAGATGGGGCATATGTTGTGGGATGCAGGGATGAGGTAGCTGCCTGCTTCTTACTCTCAGAATTCCAAGTAGCCTCAGGAGTCTTTTCCTCTCTCCAGCCCCAGGGCATGCTGGGATGAGGAGTGGAGGACCATGTACTCACCACTATGGCTGTCTCCATCGCCGCCCATCAAGGAGTAGTAGTCATGCGTTTGACGTGGGTATAGTTCTGCTGGTTCGTAAGTAACCAGATCATCTGATGGCTGCTGAGAGAGAAAGGTGTCAGAGCCTGAACTGTTGAGATCCAGTGAGGTTTTCAGCTAAGTTTAAGGCCTGTGACCTTCCCTGACGGGGCTAACTGGGAGCTGCCTAGCCTTTGCTTCAAATCCAGAGTGCTTGGGAACATAGTGGGAAAGGCGATGGTAGGAAGTTCAGGACAGTGTGCTAAGGCAATGATGAGGTAGAGAGGTCAAAGGTCAACAGAACCAGAGCTGAAAAGAGGGTGCATGCAGCCCCTTCCTTTCTTCTCTTATTATCCACTACACCATTCCACGCTCACCCACACCCGTGGGGACCCGTTGCCCACTCCCATTCCCATCAATTCACCCTTCTCCCACATGTACAGATACTCCCTGTGACACACTTATACCCAGACCCATGGGGACTCACTCTCACATGTCCACACACTCACTCTTGGGTTCCTGTCTTCGTCTCACACACAGCCATGCTCACCCTCTTGTGAGCCCCATGTCTCACACAAGTGTCTTACATCTACTCACACTCACAGACACCCCACACATGTATACTGACACACACATGCTCATATTGTGTCCCAGTCATCAGTACGTTCACAGAGCCTTTCAGAGCCAACCACATCCCAGTCTCCGGTGCTACATTGTGTCCCTCTGCCACTGTCTGTCCCTCACTCCTCCCCCCTCCCCCTCTTCCCTTCTAGTTAGCCTCTGTCCATCTAGTTTCCCGGGCAGACACAGTCCGACATGATGACTGCCATGTTGATTTGTTTGTACAAAGGTTACCCAGGCAGGTTTTGGAGACCAAGGAACTATCCCTTCTGCCTTCTCCCTCCACTGTCCTTCATGGGAGACTCCCTGCCACTGTTATTTCTCTCTTCCCTCCTCCTTGTCATCCTCCCCCTCCTCTGTCTTTTTTTCCCTCCTTTCTCTGTCTTCTCTCCCTCTGCCTCCTCCATCTCCTCTCTCACTTGCTTGGGCACGGGGATATGCATGCCCAAGCCTTCCCGTCAGTCACTGGGCTTCTCCCCACCCCCACAGAGTGTGCCCAAGGATTGCACAATAGTTACTGTGGCCTTGCTTGATGGGCCAGGGCTACCTTGGGAGCCCATCCATTCCAGACACTGGAGATGGCTTCTGAGGCTGGAGAGAGGGGCTAAGGATCTGGTATAGGAGTTGGAGGTCTGTCCTGTGCCCATATCTGCAGGAAGGAGAGGTCAGGGGTCGGGGACAGTGGCTTTAATTGAGGCAGAGTGGACTTCTGGAACAACCTCCATCACTTGTGCTTGCCCCCACATCTTCTCTGTCCCAGGTGGGAGAAGGGGATCAGAATAAAGGTGAGGACAGTGAGGTTTGGCCAGCCCATCTTCAATCCTGTGAGGGGGTCAGAAGCTGCCCTGGGTTTCCAGGCAGCACACTGGGCCTGCCCCTGTGGCAGGACATTGGCTATGATGTCAGGCCTAAGATGCTACCAAGGGCTTGAAGGCTGGGTGGGGTAGAAAAGAGATTTGTCTGTAGTTCAGGAAAGCTGAGTCAGGTAGGCAGGCCCGGCTCAGCCTTTTCCTCACTGCCCCAACACCTCCAGGGGTAGGAGAAAGCAAGAGGGTCCTCTCAAAGGGGTTCTGAGCTGCCATTTGCCTAAAGCTGCGACTGTCACTGAAAACAGGAGGAACAGCGGGGTCTGCCCACCTGCTTGTGTCCCTGTCCCTGTCCCCACCTTAACTCCAGCCAGGTCCTCTTGCTCCAGCCCCAGTTTCCATCTCATTCTGGTTCCAGTGCATCCTTCAGCCGATTTCTTATTGAGTTAAGTTCTAGCCACAGATCTAACTGCAGTGTTTCTGCCGTAGTTTCTGCCGTATGTGCTACTCTTGCCCAGCCTGGCCAAGAAGCCAGTGTTGGTCACTGCCCCAGACTCTCAGATCCATGTAGGCCCAAAGCCCAAACACTTGGATCCACAGCCATTCTTCTATGCCCGGCCACAAACTGAATGTTGGGGACCCATAGATGACTTAGAGTTCTAATAGCCTTTGTCTCAGGAGCCCACAGGTCATGAGTTAAAACCTCTCCTGTTGCCTCCGAGGGCTCCTAAGCCAGTCTCCAGATCTCCTCATCCATGGCCTCTCAGTAGCCACCCTCGCCATCTTCAGCCCAGTACCCTGCCCTAGAGCTCGGCCTGCCACTGAACCCATCTATAAATAGCTGTTCAGGCCCCACCGATCACAGCCCCACCATGGGGCCAGCCGGCAACCCTCAGCCCGCCAGGGCATGCTCTAAGGAAGCCAATGGCCCCTCGCTGGGTCTCAGACCAGCAGCTCCGGGGAGGAAACACCAACTTCCCACTGATAGGGAGCCAGAGGACAGCGAGTGAGCTGGTGGGTTAGTGGGCAGATGGTCACACATCCCAAGGCCCCAGGCTGGGCTGGTAGCGAACCCCCAGTACTCACAGGGGCGACGAGGGGAAACCCTTCCATTTTGCACGCCTGTAACATCCAGCTGAGCTCCAGGTTGGTCAGATCCCCTGCTTCAGTGGAGATCAATGTGGATCCCCCTCAGGACCAGGTGCCCCGTCGGGGGGCTGGACGGTCGTGGGTCAGACGCAGGGCTCAGGCCTGCCCCCTGAGCTACAGGAGCCCTGGGTGAGCCCCCTCCCTTGACATTGCAGGGCCAGCACAAGTTCCTGATTTTATCGAAGGGCCTGCCACTGGGAGATAGTCCCCTTGGGGTGACATCACCGCCCCAGCCCGTTTGCATAAATCTCTTGCGCTACAGGAAGTCTCTGGCTGGCTGGGGCAGGTGGTTCTCAAAGGGCAGCCCTGGGAAGCCAGGGGACCAGGCCCCCTGCCCAGAGGAAACTGGGGCTGGGAGGGAGAAAGGATAGCGCTACCATGGAAGGCTTTTGCGGCTCCAGCCACTAGGCCTTGCTGAGGTTTTTCACTGCTCTTTTCGCCTAATAATACCGATTTCTTCTCAGATCCCTGTGGTGGCCAAGAGTCACCTCTTTAGGGGGTCAGAATAGTGACAGTGTGGGTCCCTAATTTCTAGGGTAAAATTGGCAGGTGGAGGACTTTGGTCCCAAGGCTGCCAGGCTTGGTTCTTCCTGTAGGCCCTGCAATATCTGCTAGATCATCCTAAACCGATTAGGGCCAACAGTAGACACTGGGTCTCCCACATTGTATCTCGTTTCCTGACTCCTCAAGTGGGCTAAGTACCACAGCTGGTATTAGATCCCTAAGGACATTGTTCTCAGCCCAGATTTCCCAGTTTCTCCAACCCTTGAATGTTACTATCTAGACTTCCTAGCTTATAAACCTTCCTCATATGTTTCTCCTTTCCTGTTTTCCCATCCTTATCTCTTTCTGATTGTCTGTTCATCTCTCCAGTCCATCCATCTGCACATCTGTCTCTTCATCCAGCTGCTCACTTCTGAACTGTCAATCACCTCATCCGCTACCTTGTACTTACAACGTGTTCATGTAGCCCAAACATCAGCCCATCCATCTGCTAACACCTTGTATTTTTATTTCTTTATCCACTATATGTCGATCCATCCATCCAGTCATCTATCCATCCATCTGTCCATCCATCCATCATTTAGCTACACATACATTCTTCCACCCATATATCCATCTATTCACTTAATCTATAGATCCATTTATTTGTTTGCATATATTTATCCATCTCCCTGCCTACTCATCTACTTATCTACCTCCTAATCCACTTTCTATTCATCCATCCATCCATCCATCCATCCATCCACCTATCTACCAGTCTGTCTACCCATTCATCCACATGCCCATACATTTATACTGTCTACCTATCAATTTTTCCATCCATCACCTATTAACCGATCTACCTATTTATATATCCATCTGTCCATCCATTGACCCATCCATCCATCAACCCATCCATCCATCAATCCATCCATCCATCAACTCATCCATCCATCAATCCATCCATCCATCAACCCATCCATCCATCAATCCATCCATCCATCCATCCATCTATCCATCCATCCATGCATCTTCCCAATGTTAACCAAGCTCTATGTTGAGTTCTGGGAAAGTGAAAGGGTTTCCTGCCCTTCAGACATCTAGTCTAGAGAGTAGAACAATACTCCTGTTCCTCCACACACACCTGTCCCCAACTTCCGACCCCAAGGACACACACACACCTCTAGGGAGACTACTTTGTTGAGCAAGAACTTGTTTTGTTTTGTTTTTGTCTTCTTGAGACAGGGTTTCTCTGTGTAGCCTTGGCTGTCCTGGACTCACTATGTACTTGCTTTTGCTTCCTGAGTGCTGGGCTTAAAGGTGTGTGCCACCATCCCCTGGCTAGGGAGGACTTCTTGGTCCATCAGCTTCCTCCTGCGTATACTTTAACCTCTTGCTTTATATAAAAACTAGCCGGATCCCTCCACATACCCCAGTAGTTTCTTACTGCCAGCAGAAAAGGAAGGGTCCCATGTGTCACCTTCACCTGCATCCTCTCTTTTCTTGCAGACACACTTGGGACTCCCCAGAGGGTCCAGATCACACGTGCTCAGGGCTCCCAGGAACCTGACTCAGGCCCCTCCCTGAGATGAGGGAAGACACAGACTTGCTCTACACCAGCACTTGTAGCTCCTCATGGCGCCATCCAACAGGTCAATTCCGGGTGGCTCGATTAGAGGGGAGAGTAGTCTGGGACATGGGAAAAGCCCCTGACTGTTATTTTTATTCATTAATTTGTTGCTTGGATCGTTTTAGTAAGGTCTTGCTTATGGTAACCCCAGGCTAGCCTGGAACTTCCTGTATAGACCAGGCTGTCTTCAAATTTGTATTTATTCTCTCACCTTTGTCTCGATGTGCTGGAATGGGGAGTGAGCCCCATGCCAAGCCCTAAATTCTTCCCCCTTCCTTTCTCCCTTCACTCCCTCCCTCATCTTGTCTCCACCCTCCTTTCCCTCCTCTCTTCTCTCTCCTTCTCCTCCTTCTTCCCCCTTCCACCCTTGCCCTCACCCCACCTTGTTTTTGTTAGGATCTCTAGCCCGACTATCCTTGAACTTTTTTAGGTAGCTGAGGATGACTGATCTTTTGATCCTCCTGCCTCTACCTTCAAAGTACCAAAGATGCAGGCCGCCACATTCAATTGTTCAGTTTCTGTGGTGGGGCTTTCGTCCCCAGACCCTAGCTTGTTCTCTTTATGGGCACGTTTATTCATTTGTACATTCATCCAGTTACAGACGTTTCACTCAGTGATTTCTGTGTGCTGGACCCACAGGTACACAAGCATGAATGAGACCTGCAGGGCCTCAGGAGTCCACAGGCTCACAGAGAGATGTGCAGACAGACTGTGTGCTTTGTGGAGAGAATGCAAGAGAGAGGGGTAGAGGGTACGTTTGGGGACAAGTCATTTGATCAGTGTCACAGAAAGGACACCCTGGGAGCAGTGTGCAAGGGACATCACAAACTGCAGGCCTGACTGAGAAGGCAGTCTGATCAGAGGCAGGGAGTCAGAGAACCTGCAGCAGAGTGCTGCCATCACTGTGGCCAGGAGAAAGGCATAATGAGAATGCAAACTTTCATTGCTAAGCCGGGGAGCCTGCACCAAACACAGCATCATCGATGGAGTTTCTGTTGGTTCTAAGCAGGGAATGTGAGATTTGTCTTATGGTCGCAGACAGGAGACCAGGTAAGCTGTGTTCCCAGGGCATAAAGATTCAAGGGCCCTCAGGAAAGAATCATTCTATTGTCCTATGTCTGCCCAATGGCAGCTCATAAAAGAGGGCCCGGGGTGTCCAGAAGGATGACAGAGTGGTTGACAGATTTGTGGTTCTTACAGAACACCTGTGCTCCACTCCCAGTACCCACATGGTGGCTCACAGCTGTATGTAACTCCAGTCCCAGGAGATACAGTGTCCAATGTCCAATGTCTTCTTTTGACACACATATGGAACACATATATAAGTTTAAAAACAAACAAACTGCTTGTCCACATTAAATAAATAATTCTCATTTTTTTTTCTTTTTTCTTTTTTCCTTCACTCTAAAGACCGGGCGGGCCTCCATCTCAGAGATCTGACTGCTTCTGTCTTCCAAGTGTTGGGATTAAAGGCATGCTCCACCACTTCCCAGCAAAGTAATTGTTTAAAAAAGTAAAAGAAAGAGAAAGCCAGGGTGGCTTGGAGGGGTTTCAATCATAGAGCGCGTGCTTAGTGTTCTGAGTTCAATCTCTAGTACAAAACAGACCTGGGCAGTGGGGAAGAGGGGAACACAAGGAAATATAAGACTAAACTCTCTAGAAATGTGTGGACTAAGTCCCACCCTCTGGATAGCAGTATCCTGTGGTTGAGCACACTTGAACAGCCTTTCCCAGGCCTCTTCCCCTCTCACCTCCCGGGACCTACTGTTATTAAAATCCCAGAATCCTAGACTCTAAGAAAGTCCAAGTCAAACCTTGTACCTCACAGAGGGAACCCAGGACCCACAGGGAGGCTCCTAGCCTGACCTCAGTCACTAAGAGAAATGCCTGAGACAGTTGTTGAGGTATTGAGCTAAACGCACCTTCACGAGATGTTTTCAGTTTGCAGTGAGTTTCGTCCTCGAAGGTCAAGGGGGTAGCAGTGCTGTGATAGTTTTAAATCATGAGCAATAGGAGACATCTGCTAACGCATAACCCAAATTAAAGTTGCCTTTTGAAAGACACTTGGATGAGGGTGATAGCTCAGTTGGCAAAGTGCTCACTTGCAAGGGTGAGGACCTGAGTTCAATCCCAGCTCCTACATAAAAATCGGGGAATGGTAGTATACCTTATAAACCCAGCACTGAAGAGGTAGAGACAGGAGGGATCATCCTTGCCAAATCACTGAGTTCGAGGCACATAAGGGACCCTGTCTCAAAAACACAAGGTAGACAATGTCCTGAGAAACTGTAGATGTTGGTAAAAGAGGTTGACCTTTTGCCTCTACATACATGGACACACATGTACATGAATGTACACACACACACACACACACACACACACACGCAAACATGACAGGGAAAACTGTTGGTTTAGGGGTCTGGGGTATGTTACCAAGCTGGATGTTTCCATCCTTGTGAACTTATGGGACTAAGATAGCAAACCTGTTAAACTAAGGCCTAGGAGATCTGTGACTCCGGCAGGGTCACACAGCTTACGGATAGAAGAGTGAGCTCTGAACAGGTTCAGGTTTCCCGGCAGGAAGAGGGGTCTGATACTCCAGGAAGGGAAAGAGAAACAAAATACAAAGGCCAAAGGAGAGAAGAGAAGCTGACAACAGGAGCGTTAGGGAAGGGGAAAGGGAATGGGGAGAAGAGAGGACACAGAGAACAAAGGAATGTGGGGCCTCAGAGAGCTGATGGTCAGGGGTGAGTGGACCTCAGAGAAGGGAGCCCATCCCAGCCTCCTTCCTCTCCAGAAGAGAGTGTCCTGGGATTTCTGGAAGTTACCAGGTGCTCTTGCTGGACAGTGCTTTTGACTCACTTTTGCTGGCAGGAAATTGGTTTGGAACCAAAAATATTGGGGCCTCCAGGGAACAGAAGAGAAAAACAAAGTTTTAAATTATTTTTATTTTAGTGTTGATAATACAAACACATGGGGTATGTGTGTCTGTGTGTGTCTGTGTGTGTGTGTATGTCTGTGTGTGTCTGTGTCTGTATGTGTCTGTGTGTGTGTCTGTGTGTGTGTCTCTGTGTGACGGTTGTATCTGTGTGACTGTTGTGTCTGTCTCTCTCTCTCTCTCTCTCTCTCTCTCTCTCTCTGTGTGTGTGTGTGTGTGTGTGTGTGTGTGTGTGTGTGTAATGTGCACATGAGTGCAGGTTTCTTCAGCCGTCAGAAGAGGATGTCAAATCCTCTAGAGCTGGAGTTATAGGTGTTATGAGCCACCTGATGTGGATGCTGGGAACTGAATTTGTGTCCTCTGAAAGAGCAAATACACACTCTTAACCACTAAGTCATCCCCCCCCCAGCACTTTACATGCATTTCCCATCCAGAGAATGGGTTTTTCTGTGTAACCCCAGCTGTCCTAAAACTTCCTCTGTAGACCAGGCTGGCCTCCATCTCAGATATCAGCCTACCTCTGCCTCTTGACTGCTGGAATTAAAGGCACACCACCATATCCTGGGCATACATACATTTTAAAGTTAAAACACATTGTGTTTTTATTATGTGTTTGATGGGGCAGGTATGTGTGCCATGGCCCAAGTGTGGAGGTCAGAGGACAACTCTGTGGAATCTGTTCTCTTCTATCACGTGTAATCCCAGGACTGAATTCAGGTTACACAGTTTGAGCAGCCAGTGCCCTTACCTGCTGAGCCTGTTGGTCAGCCCTATTGAATACACTTCAAACTTTAAACATTTTTGACTCATGCTCACTTTACCAGGAATGTAACATGGTAATACAAGAGAAAAAATATAGTTTGTTTTAAAAAAATAAATAAGGCAAGTGAGATAGCTCAGTGGTAAAGGCCACCAGCCTTGACAACCTAACTTAGATCCCCTAGACCCACCTGGTGGGAGGAGCAAACTGACTCCAAATTCCTGGGCTCAAGTGACCCTCAGCCTCATAAGTAGCAAGGACTGCAGCTGAAGATGTACCCCGTGTTTAGAGTGCTTCCCTAACAAGCACAAGGCCTCAGTTTGATTCCTAGGTACTGAAAAACAAACAAACAAACAAGCAAACAAACAACAGAACAAACCAGTAGCAAGGCAATGAATGTGTGTCACCTTGTGCGGCTGTGTGTCTGCAGACTATAGGACACCATTCCTAAAACAGAGTACATAACATACATATGCGCAGTGAAAGATAACTGTAAAGCTAACACCTGTGACATAATTACCCAGGTGAAGACATTAACATGAAGCGTGCCCTACGTGCCCTCTCCCCATTTGCTTCTAGAAGGATCTGCACCTTTACTGTATCTCCTTGATTTTTCTTTGTCTTGCACTGAGGTTGAACCCAGGGCCTCACATAAGCCGGGCAAGTGCTCCACCACTGAACTATATCTTCCAGGCTTCCTTTTACATCTTAATATGAAGCAAAATGTCACTAAATCGCCCAGCAGGCCTGGAACTTACACACACACACACACACACACACACACACACACACCATCTTCTCCAGAAGCTGTGATTCCCGGCCTGTGCCTCTAGTCTGGCTTCTTTGTGTTACTGGGGATTGAAATAAAGGTCTCACAAGTACCAGCCAGGAGCTCTGAGTTACATCCTCGTCCTGTCTGTTGTTCCTATAAACATCTCTAAAAGTGCATTTTAGTTTTTCACATTTATTTATTTATTTATTTATTTATTTATTTACACACTTACTTACTTACTTACTTACTTACTTACTTACTTACTTACTGAGACCATGCCAGTCTGGTTAGTCTGGAACTCACTGTGTAACCTAGACTGGCTTTGTAATTTATTTTCATAGCAGAAAATGAATAGAGGAAGCGTGCGGGGACTTTGTAGCGCCCCTGTGGCCCTCGTGGATGCATGTTGCTGCGGTCCTCGTCGTTGCTAGAGAGTGTCTCGTGGTCACAGTTTCTATAACCAGGTCCTTATCAACTTGGGTTATTCTTTCTTTATTCTTTCTTTTTCCCAGCCTTGAACTTACAGATCTTCTCCTTCTGCCTCTCTGATGCCACAGTTAGAGGCTGGCACAGCTCTCTTCAGCCATCTTCGGCTGCTCTAACTGGGGCTGCTGTTAATAAAATACATTAGTTTATATGCATGCAGGGATGTGTCTATCAAAAATGCCTAACATTTGAATCACAAGGTCAAAGGGCAGTGTGTTTTTGATTCTGAGAGAGATGATAGACAGATAGGCATTGGCCTACCTCCCTTGACTAAATTGTACCTACTTGTCATCCTATTAGCAACATACATGGTGGTGCCGCTTATTGCAATTGCAGAGTAGGCCAGCAACCAAAACCCACAGGAGTCCTGAAACTACAGACCCTCAACCTCCCTAGCCCAGCACTTCAACCCAAAGAACTGAGGAGTGAGGGAACTCCCCTTCCCACCTTCCTACGCACAGAACCCTAGGAGCTGTGGCAAGATGCGTGTGAAAACATAGACCTCCCCATCAAGGGCTGGGAAAGCTGACCATAAAGAGCTGAGCCTGTGTACTGAAATGGCCGTCTTGCAACTTCCTCTCACGGTTGAGACACTGGAGGAGGCTCCTGGGGCCCCAGCCTGTGTTACTTGGGCCCCCAGAGCTCTGAAAGTTTTGCTCACAACACTGGGTTGGCTCTTGAGAACATTAAGATAGTCAACAAATATTTACTTGGGTTCTTCTAGGTGCTAGGTGACCAGAAGAGGCAGGAATCTTTTCCTGCCCAAATGCCAGGGGCAGAGTAGATGGCTGGTGACTTCCACTGCCTGTTAGAATCAAGGAGCAGCAAAAAAAAAAAAAAAAAAAGGGAGCATGCATCTGGGAAAGGGAGCTCACATGCTGGAAGTGTGATATATTAAAGGGGGACAAGCAGGGCAGAATGGTAGATCTGAGCAAACCCTGGACACATTGGGGGAATGAGTGCACAGGGTTCCTGAGAGACGTGTTCCAAGCATCGGGGTCACCCAGTGTCAACACCAGACCATCAGCTGTGGTGACAGCAGAAGATCCCTAAGGACAGACCCAGAGGGGAGGTCAAACAGGGCTGGGGGCTGGAGTTTGGCTTTGATTCTGATTGTGGGCACAGTGGCAGGTACAGTCTCACTCATCAAAATCTGAAGTCACCTTCATTATCATCCTCCTGGTGGCAGGCAACTGAGGCTCTGAAGTGGCTTTATATCTTGCAGAATTACTCAGCCAAGCCAGATCAGAAAAGACAGGAAAAAAAGCCTCCCACAAGTGCTTTTTGGAGTATTGTGAGCAATTGGCATTTCTTAAGTTTCTACAGTATGCCAATGGTAACTCCTCCAACCTTTCTGTGGTTCCATGAGGCAGGACTCATCAGTGCTATTTTGCAGGTAAGAGATTGAGGTCAGAGAGATGAGGGTCATAAAATGGGCACACACTTGTCTGGGGGTGAGGGCAGAGGTGCCTGCAGCTCTGAGTGCCCTAGAGCCTGGGCTTCTGCAGTTGTCCTATCTCTCGGCTTCTTGTGTTTCCCCCTACCTGAAAGTCACTCTTAGCTCTTGCCTGTCCAGAGCTGAAGTCCATACCTTGGAGGGCTGTGTTGTAGCCTCCTACACTGGGAGTCCAGCCCTACCCCCATGCCAACCAGAAGACACTACTCAACATTCCCAGTACCTCTTTCTCAATCTCCCACAGCCTTTGCTCACAGGCTCTCACCCTCTTCCACACCCTACTGGACACTCCTCCAGAGTGCCCTTTTTTTTTTTTTTTTTTCAGTTTGCCCTGTTTTTCCCAAGCCTTGCCTCAGTTTCTCCTCCTGTTCTATTCCAGCTCCTAATCCCATATGCTCCAGTACCAGTGACCAAGAGATACCAATCTCCAGATCAGCCCACACTCCTCTGAATCTTACTGTACCCCGTCTCCTGCTGACCAGGCCTGCAGATGCGGAGTGCACACCTCCTGGCCACATCACTCAGTCTCTGGCACCTCAAACCCACCGCCACCCACAGGGACTTCCGTCTGCTCACCACGGGCAGCACCACACCCCCAGCTTGCTCACCGAGGACAGGAGCTGCTTCCCCGGGACTCAGGCCCCCTCCTCTATGGAGCCCCCTGTACCATCCCACCTCTAGGCTCCACGGGATTGCCCCCACCCCATGGATTGGCTGTGTAGCTTTCTGAGTTCCTTCCCTCTCCAGAGCTTAAGCTCAGTTCTACAGAGACACGTCAACAAGAACCACTTCCTAGCCTTGTGTCCAAGACTAAAAGTCCACTTAGTATGTGCTTCTCTCATTGGCTTCTGCCAATGCTTTCTGAGGCCTGCAGTGTGACTGTTATCCTGGTACCTCATTCTCTACATGGCTGAGAGCACGAAACCCAGTTCTAGGGACCTCAGGCTCTTTGTCCCCAGATGGGAGCAATAATAGAATATACTTCTGGGAATGGAGGTGGTGATTTCTCAAGGATAACTGAAGTAGCAGGCACAGAGTCTGTGTGAGACACACATGCCTGGCATCTCAATCTGGGGAAGACAGCTTTGTCCTGTCCCCAGACCTCAGCATCTTGCTTAGTCCTCAGTCCCCTAAGAGCTTCAGAGAAAAGAAGCCAGAGAAATGGAAAAGAAGAGCTAAGAGTGGCTTCTCTCTGTTTAGGTCCCCACCAACCTAAAGGCAGTGTCTCTGAACCCTCTGCTCTCAGAAAGAGAGAGCCAGCCCAGAGGGCCTGGTCTAGAGCAGGAACCCTGATCAGAGGAGTGGGCTCTTTAAAAAGAGGGAAAACAGAGAAAGAGCTCCTATTGTGGGCCCAGCACACTTGTCTTTTCAGTAAGGCTATGGGCAGGAATTGCTTCTGCTTTATAGATAAGCAATGGCCAAATTCCAGGCCACACAGGTAGAAAAGGGCAAGTTTGCCTCCCTTCCAATCTTTTGCTGTCTGGGAAGCTGCCTGAGGGTGGATGTTTGAGGTTTTTCTGACGGGGCGAATGAGGGGTGCTAAGTGGAGTTTCTGAGCTCAGCTTCCACTCTATGGGGCACAAGGTCAGTACACAACTATCCAAGCCTCCCATCTTGGGTGGGAGACAGCCCAGTATGTTGGACCTGCAAGGAGTTAATTTTGTGAGGGGCCTGAGTGAATCAGACACTCCGCAGGCTACAATGGAAATTCCCTGTGCATGGTGTGTGGTCACCCAGAAAAGGGAAACGGTGCTTTTCAGAGCAGAGGACAAAGGGGGCTGGAGCCTGGGAGCAGACACCCGCCCGGGTGGGGCTGACAAGGGTATTGCGAACAAGGAGACTTGGCCTCTGGTTCTGTTCAGGGTCTGGAAAGAGGAGGGAGGTGAGGAGCTGCCAGGCCAGGCCTGATGTGTCTGACATACATGCTATGGTGTGTCTGAGGGCCTTAGTAGGTTGTAAGGAATTCAGCAAAGTCAAGAGCAAGAAAAGGCACCCAGACCATGGGACCACGTAAGCTGAGGCACTCAGCATGGAGACCCCATTCTCACTTTCCTGTCATGCATGGGCCATCCCAAGTAGCCCCCCTTCTGTACATCCTCTCCCCATCCCAAATAACCCTCATTGTGCCTCTGTTCCCCTCCACAGCCTTCTCTTGAAGATCTTGGAATTTTGTAGTTCATCTGTCCATTGGATTATAGGTTTCTGGGATCAAAGGGTACATCTCAGCTGTAGAGACACTGGGCACCAGACATAGGGCTGGCATGGCATACTAACTATATGTTTGTGAGGACTCAGAGAAGACAGGCAGTGCTCAGTCAGCTGTCTGTGGACCAAGCAAGTTCAGACTAGCGCCTTCCTTCAGCCAGGACATGGCAAGAAAGGAGGACTGGGTGAGCGGAGAAGGCCGGAGGAACTGGGCAAGAGTAATATACAGCCAGGGAAGGCGACAAGCTCCATGCTCTAAGGCCTGCTTTCTCCTCAGGACATCTCTCTCTGTTCTTGTCACTTCTGGGAACATCTCTCCTGCCGGGACAGAGACTAAGGAGTGGAGTGGGACAGGCAAAGGAGAGGCCATGTCCATTGAGGTGCTTTCTAGCAGTGTGCCCTTAGAAGCATGGTTTCCTCCCGGGGCCTCTGTTTCCACTTTATGACAGATAAGGAGATTGGTTTGTTTCCAAGACAAATAGATGACTGTGAGCTCTAAACTGCTTTATCAATATGGGGAGGCTGTCTACCCTCTGTAGAGGTTTTCCTTGTTGTTTTGAACCAATGTCTCATGTAGTCCAGGGTAGCCTTTGAATGTGGTTCTTATTAAAGGATGACCTTGGGCTTCTGATCCTCTTGCACTGTGTGCCACCTCGACTGTTCGTACAGTGCTGGGGACCAAGCTCAGGGATTTGTGCTAGACAAGCACGCTACCTACTAAGCTACGTTCTCCTCCCCCAAGTAATGGTTTATGTTGTCAACCATTGTCTATTTTGAAGTACCAAGCTGCTACTAGTTTCTAGGCAGTGCTGGGCTGTGGTCCTAGCTATCTCAACTCAAGTCTGGACTGCACAAATGCCTGTGACCCTCACAAGCTTAATCTGACAGAGAAGACAGGCAGTGATCAGTCAGCTGTCTGTGGACCAAGCAAGTTCAGACTAGCGCCTTCCTTCAGCCAGGACATGACAAGAAAGGAGGACTGGGTGAGCGGAGAAGGCCGGAGGAATCTGACAAGGGATTGAAATCCAGTTTGAATAGAGTGATGGGCAGGGCTTCTTACCAGGAAGCTTGCTTTCCAGGGCCCCAGGGACTCCAGTACCACCCAAGCCTGCTAGATCTCTTGACCCTTACTTGTCCATTGTGAAGTTTAAGAACGGCCAGAGAAGCCGCCCTTGGGTGGAGGCCAGAAGCACTGTGGCGGCCATTGAGGTTGGAGCTTTTCCAGGCGTGAAAGGGAACCGAGAACTGTGGGAATGTGTTTGTGCAGCCCAGGGTGAGCTGAGGCTGGTGGAAGGTATGGCCCCAGGAGCTCTGATTGTTGGGGTCCTGGGATGAGAAGAAGGTGACCCCCAGGAACATACTGTGGAAGTTAGAGGTCACTGTGAGGTGCTAGCAGGGAATCTAGAGCTTACCAGGCAGTGGGAGGTTGGGGAGCTATGTGGGGGGGGGGGAGGAAAGAGGAAGCCATGGGGAGAGGGGGCTGGGCCAGTGGGGATGGAGTGGGAGTGGGGGCTGGGGACCTGGAGCCACTTTGGCCACAGCCACTTCGCTTCTCCTGGTTTCGGTTTGCAAATAGCTGGCTGCTCTGGCTCCGTGCAGGCGGAATGTGCCCTGTCCCTCTATGACCTGCATCCAGTGAGGCTTAGGTCTGGGGGGCTTACAGATGCTTAAACCTGAGACTCGAGGATCACACTCAGCTTTTGGTCTGAGTTGGGTGGGTTCTGGTGAGCCCAGCACTGGGCAGCCCGACCTGTGGTCACTGAGGTAATGCAGCTGGGCTGGAGGATCTGCAGAATTTGATGACCTGGCCAGATGGCGCTTATTTATAACTGGGCCTCCATGGCCAGGGCAGCTGCTATGTCGCCAACTCAGCACTCAGGCAGGCCCAAGGCACAGAACTATAGAGGCCAGGCTGGTCCAATGGCCCCTTAGCCTGAGTCTTAGAGTCAGAGGATTCTGAAGTTGCAACTGGGTCCCTCTGCTATGGTTAGCAAATCTTAGGATTAGAGGGGAGCTTCCTGTGGGATACACATCTCAAAACATCCTAGACCAACAGAGTAGCTAGCTATCTCAGTCCACAAATCGGTCAATGTCTAGCGGCTTGAGCCTCAGCCTCCTTCAGGGGCCAGATGCCCTCTGCAAGCTCCTCACAAAGCAAAGTCATTCCTCTCCAGTTCTCGAAATACCAGCCCAGAAGCAAAACAAACAGCTTCGGGAAGAGGCGATGTCAGACCTCAAGGCCTGCCCCTAATGGCAACACCACATCTCAGCCCAGCAAGCAGGCTGACAGGTGGGGCCAGGAATGGGTTTCTCCCAAGGCTCCTGGGATTGTATGGGTCTCTATGTCTCTGGGAGAGGGGAACCCTGCATCTGGCCACTAGTCTTCTGAGGAAGGATGTTGGGGCTGTCAAACACACTTTTAGTATCTGCTGGAGTAAAAGTCTTCCTCCGCTGTCGTCCCTCTGTTCCCCCAACTCCAGGACTTACTTGGTTCTGGTAGGTCCAACCTGACTTACACTCTTCCTAGCTCTACTATTTCCCCTTTTGCCAAGGTCTATGCCCGGCTCCACCTCTGGGGGGCTCAGCATCAGTGCTGTTCCCAACACTGTGAATGTTGTGACTAGGGCCAGCGTGGGTTAGGGATTTTACATCATGGCTGCCATGACGCTACACAAAACCAGAAACCAAGGGTTGGAACACGGGAGAGGCTGACAGTAGCATTTAGAGAGACAACCAAACCCAGAACCATGTGACCCAGCACTGTCACCCCTTGGTGCTAACCTCCTGGGCTCCCAACTTGTCCAGAACTATGCATGCCTGACCTTTCCCTTGGGTAAGCTAAGACTAGGATGCAGTGTGGGCAGGAGTCTCCCACTGTCCAGATCTTAAGTCTAAGGGTGGTGGGCCCCTCACTCCCTTCTGGGCAGGGTCAGAGTGCCCAGCCTGGAGCCGCCCTGGCTGCAGCTGCCCCTGTTTCCACATCGGCAGCAGCAAGGCCGGTGCCTGAGAAAACAGGAAGCGCCCAGTCACCACAGGAAGCATGTGTGCACTGCCTCCCCACCCCCTGCCCATTGCAAAACGCCAACAGCCCCATTACCACAGGCACCACACAGGCCTGGGAGAAACGCTTCTTCCACCAGGCCCACAGAGGAGCAGACACAGACCCTGACTTTCATGAGCAGGGGTTAGGGTGATGTCCCATTGTGACCCAGGAGAGCCTAGAGTTTTCTGGGCCCTCGGAGCTCAGGCCATTTTAATTCAAGGTTCTCAGTCCAATAGTCAAGCTGGCCTGAGCCAGGCCTATTGTGGCTATACCTAAATGGAATTTGGTTTCAGGGGTCATAGAGAACCCATGTCTCAGACACGATATTTGCCTCTTGGAGACTGGTCTTCAGACCCCAGCCAGGCTCTACTTCTAAGCCTTACTGAGGTCATTAGCCTTGAGCCTGCTATCCCTCCCTCTCCAGGAAGCCTGCTGCTGTCAAATCTATACCTACTTTACCCTCTATCCAGATAATACTTTGCCCACCCTGGGGTGGCCTGCTTTGGGAAGGCTATGGCCCCTCCCATCCTACCCTGCCTGCCCAACTCACCTCTCATTCCTGGTCCCCATGCCCTGCCCTTGGAAAGAGATGGTAGTCCAGTAAGGCTGAATCCTGGGGCCTGGGGAGGCCTGTGTTCCTCCAACCCCGGGGTCCAGCAAGGAAAAGAGAAGAGAGCGGAGCATTTCATGGCTATAATAAATCAAAGGGGGAAGTCGAAGCAGGAGAAATAACAAACTTCCCTAGCCTGGGCACGGGGACCTGCCAGGCAGCAGCCTGGGGCACCCATAGCCTTCCCTCCTTCCTCCTGCCTCTCCAGCCAGCGTCCAGATCTCTTCAGAAGCTTAGGCACCTCACCTACCCAAAGCCTCCTCCCCAACAACCCTCTTCATTGATCTCTGGGACTAGGCACCCCTGACTAGAAAACTTGGGCCCAAATTTCCTCCTAAGAGGTCTAGAAATCCCCAAGCTGTGTGTCAGTCCTTGGAGGGTTAGATGCCAGGCTTCATAGCAAAAGGTCATGCAGATGGATGGCGGACCAAGGACCTTAAGGGACAAAGTGAGGGGTGGAGCATCCTGAAAACTGTGAACAAGATTCTTGGGGCTGGATGGACAAATGTCTGTGAGAGAAGATGCCTAAGGCAGGGGACAGAGGCAGAGCTGGCCCTGTGCTGGGACAGTGGCCAGGCCTTTACCTTGGCCTTTTGTTTTTCCTCTTGCTCTTCTCTCAGCTCTCAGTTCCCTCGGTTCCAAGGTATAGACCCAGAATATACATAGACATTGGAGGAAGCCATGGTGTGTGTCTCTGAGTTGCCCACTTAGGCAAAAGGTTAAAGGGAGAGAGTCTACTAAAATAAGGGAGGTTTTCCATATTATGAAGCCAGGCAGTGGTGGCACTCTTTAATCCCAGCACTCTGGAGGCAGAGGCAGGTGGATCTCTGAGTTTGAGACCAGCCAGGTCTATAGAACGAGTTCCAGGACAACAATAACAAATGTGTGTGTGTGTGTGTGTGTGTGTGTGTGTGTGTGTGTGTGTATTTGGGGGGTTCTCATATGAGTCATGTTTCCATGCCCAGGGGCCCCTTCTTCTGCTGTTGGGGTACAGGCAAAGGGACGCCAGGTGCCTCTACTGAAGGCCTTCTGATGTAGATACATGCTTACTCCAGTTCTCTGCTCTCATGTTAGCGACTTCTCCTCAGGGCCCAGTGTCACAGTGCCATCCAGACAGCTTCCCACGTGGAGCTCTTGGGAGAGAGAGGTGGGAACGGACATTCTTTGGTGCCTCTGTTTCCTCAGCAAGAGAAGAAGGTTACACCATATCTCTAGCAATCTTGTCAGCAAAACAGACCATGGAACATGCGCCATGAATGACCCTTGAGAAGTTACACACACCCCCAACCTCAGATTCAAATTTGGAAAAGGGGGTGAATGCTTATTTCAAACGTTTGCAATGAGGGACAAATAAGGTTTGGAGTGTGGCCTCCTGAGGCCGGCATCATACCACAGTCTCCTTCCTGCCTCTTCCCAGAAATCTCCACTTCCTCCCCACACACCTGACTGACTTAGGTGAGAAGCTTGGCTCCCCATTCTTCTCTGAGTACCCCAGGGCCCCTGGCATTGCTCTGACCTTCCCTGGTTTGGGAGAATGCCAGAGCCAGGCTTCTCAGCCCTCAACCAAGGAGCTCTCCCTTGGGATCAGAGACCTCAAAGGCCTAAACTTATTGGGGTGGGCGGGGGAGGACTCTATTTCTGCTGGCACTTCTTGCTCACCATGTCTATTTAGATGATCCGTGGCATTCAGTAGCCCATTTAGACAGACAGCATCTTTAGCCCTTACAGGTGCAAGATTAGCTCCATTTTACAGGTGAGAAAACTGAGGCCCAGAGCAGAGAAGTGACAAAAGCCAGGTTACCTAAGCTGCAGAAGGGAGATAGCTGAGTCCTCCTGCTCTCCAGTCCAGAATAAATCCTGTGCAAACAATGAGTGGACAGCCAGGCCAGGGGCCATGTCTTCCTAGCCCTCTGCTTTGGTGCTGTCTTGAGAGTCTACTTCTCCTGATCCCCCTGGAAGGTGCTAGGAATGGGAAACTGTCTCAAGTGTAGGGAAAACAGAGATTATAAAAGTCAGAGTGAGAACGGAACGTAGTGATACATGCTTGTGATCCCAGCGCTTTGGAGGTGGAGACAGGAAGATCAAGTTCAAGGTCATCTTGAGCTGCACAAGTGCAAGACCAGCCTGGGCTACGTGAGACTAAGACTTTTCATCAGAAAAACAAAATGGGGCCACCAAGATGGCTCATTTGGTAAAGGCTCTTGCCACCAATCCTGACAACCTGAGTTCAGTCCCCAGGACTCCCATAGTGGGAGGAGAGGACTGACGCCTATAAATTGTCCTTTGACTCTCAGATGTGTCACATGTATGTACTCGTGTGTGCATCCCTGCATATGAGCACATGTGCACGTGTGTGTGTGTGTGTGTGTGTGTGTGTGTGTGTGTGTGTGTGCGCACACACACTAAATATAATAACAGTTTGGAAAACAGAACGTGAGGCCTGCCATTGTAATGCACACCTTTAATCCCAGCACTTGGGAGGCAGAGGCAGGCAGATTTCTGAGTTTGAGGCCAGCCTAGTCTACAGAGTGAGTTCCAGGACAGCCAGGGCTACACAGAGAAACCCTGTCTTGAAAAACAAAACAAACTGAAAAACCAGGATGTGGAGCAGCCTCCTTGACTGAGAGGCCCCCTTTCACCTCCCACCTTGGACATTCACCGGAGGAACAGTAGCATGGGACTCTGTGGCAGAGGTCCTCAACCTTCCTAATGCTGAGACCCTTTAATGCAGTTCTTCGTGTTATGGCCACCCCCCAACCATAAAATTACTTTCATTGCTACTTCATTACTGTAATTTTTCTATTATTATGAATTGTACTGTAAATATCTGTGTTTTCCGATGATCTTAGGTGACCCCTGTGAAAGGATCATTTGACCCCCAGTGGGATCGTGACCCACATGTTGAGACACTAACCAGCTGAGGAAGGTGTATTCCCAGTGCCTAGACTCCAGGCATCGACACCAAACATTTGTAGGATCTTTGGATAGTTTTGTTTTATTTTATTTTATTTTATGTGTCTGGGTGTTTTGGCTGCATATGTTTGTGCATTCCTTATGTACTGGTGTAAACTGCCAAATGTGTATTCCACATGTAAACATGTGGGTGGTGGGAACTGAGTCCGCATCCGCTGCAGGAGCTCCTGTTTTTGTTTGTTTGTTTGTTTGTTTGTTTTTGAGATGGAATCTGTCTATGTAGCTCTGGCTGGCCTTTAACTTACTAGGTAGACCAGGCTGGCCTCAAACTTAGAGAAATCTGCTGAGTGCTGGGATTAAAGGACTGTGCCTCCATGCCTGCCCCCATTTGTAGCATTTGAAGTCCAGTTCTGTGGCTGAGAGCAGTCCCTGAGGATGTAACCTGACCTTCGAGTTGGGAGGCACAGTAGGAAAGTGCTTAACCTGGTCTGGAAATGTCGTGGAAGAGAACCTGACTTTACTAGCAGCCAAGGCTCTCCTTCCTGAATGCTCTTTCAGCCTCAGAACCTCAGGCATTAGCGGCACTCTCGGCGGCGGCGCGGGGGTGGGGGTGGGGTGGGGTGGCAGGGGCGGGGCACACGGATGGACACGGGGACACCCAGGTCTCCTCATTCCACTGCCTCCTTGGGCCCTGAAGCCCCTTCCTGTACAAATCCAGTTTGGTTGCACTTCACAAAGGAACCACAAAAGGCTTTCCTTCTCTACCTGCCCCTCCGACCCGAAACCCTTGAGTGACAGGGCGGGACTTGAAACCTTGGACCTGCTGGCCTCAAATATCAAATACTTGATATTCTTAGTGACCACTGCCTAGGCATAAAGGTTGCTGCTTCTGTCACCCTGCAGTATGTCCTTAGGTCTCCCTGACAAGTTACCTGTGTCGGTGGTCTCTGAGGCTCTAAGAAGAAACACTGTAGGCCGCTAGGCGCTTCTGCGTGGTGCTGTCCTAGGAAACTGGACTTGACTTTCTTTCCTAGTTTTTAACCCTTTTAGCCCTGGGAAGGGAGTCTGCAATTCTGTATTTGTGGTTTTGTAACCTTTTTCTTGGACTTCACACAAAATTATAAAAACTTGAGGCTCCACGAAGCCTAAATCTGCTTGTTGGCTGTAAATTCGGTAAGCCCCTTCCCCCTCCATTCATTAGGGACCAATGAAGCCTGACAATCAGGAGGGTGTGGCACAGCCAGTGAGAGCCTCGGGATACATCAGGCCCAAAAGTCAAGACCAACCTAAACCCTCAGAGGGCTTTCAAGTGGGCCTCTTCTATCCCACGGAGCTGTGGGGGTACTCCCGAAGGGCAGCCCTGTTGTCACTTGCCACTTGTCCAGAGGCGAGGGAGCAAGATAGGCCCCATCCCCCACTGCTCCCTGGGGTGGATCAGGCTGTGGTGCAGGTGGGGTCTCCTTCACCCCACCGAAGTCCCTCCCCCACGGCACTGGGTACGGGGGTGGGCCAGCTGCGTCCCGCACTGTCTTGCCGCAGGACCGACCCCGGCCTTATCTGCTCCGGCAGCTTCCGCACCCCCACCCTGCCCCCGCCTCCCTGCGCCGGACCCCAGGACCCAGGGGAGTCGGAGCCGCGGTGCTGCTGCCCAGCGAAGCGGAGAACACCGGCCCCCAGCTGGGCGGCGGAAGTGATCAGCTCCTAGCAGGGACCCTCCCTGCCATCCTGTCCACCCCAAGCCTGCAAGGGCTCCCCAACCAGGCTGTCTCCACCCCCAGTGGGAAGGTTCCCCCAAAGCCTCAGGGGACAAGGAAGCGGCGAAGGTCGGCAGGGTAATAGAGATTCTGACACAGCCCTTGCGTGTACACACACACACACACACACACACACACACACACACACACACATTCACGCCTAGCGACATCTGCCCAGGGGTGGAAGGAAAGAGAAAAGTGGAGACACCTGAGAGAAAGTGAACAGAGAACCACAGACTAGCGATGTGTGCAGTGTACCCACTGAGAGGACACACCCCAGAAATCTATACAGCGCCCCTACTCAAGGTCAGAAAAAGAGCAAGGAATCCAACAGAGAGGCAACTACAAAAGAGAAAACACACTGTCCCGCTAACATTTAAGGGACGCCCAGCCTCCTTGGTGAGGAGGAAATGCAAACGAAGACCGCTGTGGGATGCTATTTTACACCATTTGTCAGGTAAAATGAACTAGACATGGCGGTTGTTTGAGGCAGGACAGCAGTGAGCTTGAGGGTTTAGTGGGCGATGTAATGAGTTCTAGCTCGTGTGGGTAGTAGCCTGAGCCTCTGTCTGGACAAGCAGCAACAAACAAACCAATAAAAATAAAATAAAAAACCAAGAATCAAGCCTGGCAGACTCAAGACCGTAAAAAGAGGTGTGGCAACAGAATGGCCATTATGCCCAACTCCAGACAGCTACGAGGAAAACCGCCTGGCCTCCCCCTTGCAAAGCTGAAGTCGCAGAGTCTGTACGCCAGGCAACAGATACAGTCCTGAGGCTACTGTGCTCCAAGACCATACCCCAGGCACACTGCCAATAGCAATGTCTGAATAACCAATTGAAGTTGGCAGGAGGATGAATAAATCAGCTTCAGTGGATTCATTCACAGAAGTAGCATTTAGTTCAACAAAGTATCTGAATGACCCAAAATTGCACAAAATTGCACAAACAACTGGCTACCCTGTGTGGAGGGAAAAACAAAAACAAAAACAAAAGCCAGTTCTGAAAGACAGGCATCCTGTCGATGACCTTCAAAGCCAAGCCAAGTCACATCCTTATGAACAGCAATGCCGATCCCTCCTTATACTGCTTCTACTAGAAACTGCCTTCAAATGACTCAATTGAATGTTGAAAAACTATTAGAGCCCAGAAAATGGGGTTTGTTAAAAGGTAGCAAAGAAAAAGATTAAAATAGTTTGCCTTCTTAGGGCTGGAGAGAGATGGTTGGTTCAGCGGTAAGAGTATCCGTTGCTCTTGCAGAGGACCCAGGTTCTGTTTCCAGCACCTACACCGGGTGGCCCACAACCACACACAGGCACTTAAAAATATGAATATTAAAAGATAACACCAGGATGGTGGTGCACAGGACTTTGGAGGCAGAGGCAGGTGGATCTCTGTGAGTTGGAGGCCAGCCTGGCCTACATAGTGAATTCCAGGACAGCCAGGGCTACATAGAGAGAACATGTCTCAAAACACCAAGATAAATAATAAATAAAAAAAATAATTTTTCTTCTTATTTTCTACCAATAGTTTCCAAAGCTTAATATAAAAGATCCACTTAAAAGTTCTCCCAAATGGGGCCGGAGAGAAGGCTGTGCTTAGAAGTGACTGCTGCTCTTACAGGGGCCCTGGACTGGATTCCCACGCTCACACCAGGTGGCTCACAAGTCCTTATAACACCAGTTACAGGGAGATCCGATGCCCTCTGGCTTCCTTGGGCACCTACATAAACATCATGCTCATAAACTCTCTCTCTCTCTCTCTCTCTCTCTCACACACACACACACACACACACACACACATACACACACACACATTTAATAATTTTGCAGGGTGAATATGAAAACAATTGCAAAAACTATCTAAATAATGAAAAACACTTAAAATTATTTTTCTTTATTTAACATTTATGAGGAAATGTTAAATCAAACAACATTGTCCAAGCACACACACATATTAAAGCAATGACCCCACCTGTATCCCAGAGCAGAGGAGGCTGAGGAAGGATTAAATTCCAAACCAGCCTGGGACTCATGGTGAGACCTTGTTCAGAGAGGAGAGAGAGGGAGAGAGGGAGAGGGAGGAGGAGAGGGACAGGGACAGAGAGAGGGAGAGGGACAGGGACAGAGAGAGGGAGACAGAGGGGGAGAGGGAGAGAGAGAGAGAAAGAGAGGGAGAAAGAGAGGGAGAGGGAGCGGGAGAGAGAGAGGTGGCAGTGTTTGCCTGGTGATTTCCAGCACCAAATACAAACAAAACAGGACCAAAATGCTAACCATCACAAAATTCTAGTTACTTCAAAAAGGAGAAAAGGAGATATGATTGTGTTTTATTCATGAGAAAAAGTATAAATAAACACAGAAATTAAAGAAGACCCTAAAGGGCTAAGGTGACTTGCATAAAAATGTAATGATTTTGCCCCAAATTCGCACACTGGGGCCAGGACATAAAGAAGGGCATTATTGTATACTTCTATTCATACAGGCAAAGTTTCAAGGCAGAATTTCTGTGTGACCTTGGCTGTCCTAGAACTCACTCTGTAGGCCAGGCTGGCCTTGAACTCACAGAGTTCACCTGCCTCTGCCTCCTGAGTGCTGGGATTAAAAGCACACACTTGCATTGCGCCGCAGAGCTTGTCTTTTCTAGGAGGCTGCGTTGGCAGAGGAAGAGCCTATGATATAAAGGACACCAAATTCTCAAACATTAGAGCCTTCAGGGTGGATGTCTAGAAAGGGTCGCGGGAAGAGGGAGCCTTGGAAACAAGCTGGACTTGAACTCATACAAACCCATCTGCCTCTGCCTCCTAAACACTATGGTTAAAGGTCACCATGGACAGCTAGGCTGGACTTTGATGAACATAGATTAGTGTCAGGGCAAGGTGGAGGTTTCAGCATGGGCAAAGAGAGAGAACGCTGGGCACAAGGAGAGGGCTGCTTCCTCATGGAACAGCTGCTGAGTGTGGGAGAAAGAAAAGCTCTGAGGAGTCACTAGCATCTTGTGGCTCAGGAGTAAGAGAAGAAAGCACCCAGAAACTCAGAACCAAGCAGAGTTCACTCTGAGTACAATGACCTGGGACCACACTAGAAATGGACAGGTGTACTATCCATGGCCAGGGAACACCTGATGGAGCTGCAACCCAGGACAAGACCTTTTCAGAACACATTGCTACTTGCTTGCTGGCCCACACAGAGGCCCGTGAGGAGGACAAGTGCTTGCTCTCAGGAGGCCACACTCTGGAAGCACTCAGCCCCAAGCCCAAGTGTGTAGCCTTGGATATCAGGTGGTCAGATTACCAGGCCGGCCCCACCACTGCTTCATGAGTAACGTGCCCAGGGGTGGTCCCAGCTTCTGAGTTCTGAGAGTAGAGGCCTGGCTGTCTGTCACGTGCTCAGGTAAAAGTGTTGGAAAGAGAAACAAGGTGTTGAAGTGAATTGCTGGAAATTCCAGTGGGGGCAGAGTAACAGGTTACAACTCCCAACCCCAGCAGTCCCCTGGTCACACAGATCTGAGCAGTACCCATTCCACCATGCAGGGGTTTGTCTGTCCAGCATTCAGCCCAGCAAGCTGAATTTGAAGCCCTTAGGGCCTTCAAATAATTGATAAGCATCCGTAAATGTTCATATTTGCTCAGCAGGAAGAAAGGGTGGACACACCTTGTTTCCTGAGGTCTCTGCTCTTTGTATTACTTTAAGGTTTTCTTTGCGCATGCTTGTACATATACATATATGTGTATAATGACTATTAATACCTACCCTTTGGGGCTGGATGGACAGACACTCAGTGGTTAAGAGGGTTTGTTGTTCTTGCAGAGAACCAGCTCTTATGTCAGGACGCTCTCAACAGCCTGTAATCTGGCTAGGGGATTCAGCCCCCCCTTTAGGTACCTGCACACATACCCACAGCCCCAACATAAATCATTTTTTAATTTTGCCTTTATGTAAATCTTCCCACTGCGAGGGGTCGTTCTGAGTGAGTGTGCCTTTATTCATGGCCCTCACAGCAGTCCAGTTCAGAGTGGGGCTGGCAGTGCAAGCCTGCCATCCCAGAATCCAGAAGGTGGAGGCAGAAGAGTTCAAGAGTTCAGAGCAAGCCTCAGCTACATAGTAAACCTAAGGCTAGCCTCATCTACAAGATACCCTGTCTAAAAATCAAAACACCCCAAACCACTAATCAATCTACCACATTTACCTGCTTTACAGATTAAGAAATTGAGGCAAGTAATTTGTCCCAGGAAGTGTGGAAACAGATTTTTTTGTTGTTTTATATTTATTTTGAGAATGGATCTTACTATGTGTCCTTCTCTGGCCTCAAACTCAGAGACCTGTCTTTTTCTACACACAGCACATACTTTTTTTTAAAAAAGCACTTTCTTTTCTTTTCTTTTTTTTTTTTTTCTGTTTATGATTTCCGGAGGAAATTTATAATATCATCTTAATATGAATAATCACTCATACTCATTATTTTTCTTTCTGTGTGTGTGTGTGTGGTGGTTTGGTTTGGTTTTGGTTCTGAGACACAGTCTCTCTATTTTTTAGCTCTGACTGTCCTGGAACTCAACAGGCAGATCAGGCTAGACCTCACAAAGGTCCTCTTGCCTCTGCCTCCCATGTACTGTGCTTAAGGATTTTCTTTTTTTTTTTTTCTTTTCTTTTTTTTTTTTTTTTTTTTTTTTTTTTTTTTTTTTTTTTGAGGAAGGTCTCACTATGTAGCCCTGGCTGTAAACCAGGCTGGCCTGGAACTCACGGAGAGCTAGCTGCCTTCATCTGCCTCCCGAGTGCTGCAATTAAAGGTGTGTGGCACCAACCTGACACTCTTCTGTAGTTTTACCCACACACAGACACCGAAACCTAACACTCTAACTGAACATACAAGGACCCTACTGGCAGAGAGAGGAACCCAGTATGTAGACCAGGCTGGCCCCAAACACAGAGGCATACATGTGTCTGCCTCCTGAGTGCTGGAATTAAAGGCATGTGGTACCATGCCTAGTCTTATTCATTTATTTGTGTGTGTGTGTGTGTGTGTGTGGTGAGCAAAGGCAGAGGCAGGAGAGAGAGCACTCTCCCCCACCCCAGGGTATGTTTGTGCATCACATACATGAGAAGCCAGAAGCCCATGGAGATCAAAAGAGGACATCAGATTCCCTGAAACTGGAGATACAGGTGGTTGTGAGCCATCATTTGAGTTCGGAAAACACCTCACGTCCTCTGAAGAGCAGCCAGTGCTCTTAGCTGCTGAGCCATCTTTCCTTCTCCACAAGATCACCTTTTTAAAGTCAGTGTTTCAAACCGTGGATCTTTCCACCCTTCTGGCTCTGCTCCTCTCTCTGTCCCCACTCCAACATCCTTGCTCCTTCAATTCCTTAGATTCTGTTGGTGTTACTTCCAGGCCAGCTGGGAAGAAGGTATATAGTAAGAAGTGTTTGTAGCTGGGTCTTGCTAGTGTCCTTGCTGGCCAGGAGCTCTTTGACCTCTAGAGGCAAGAATGCTGACAGTGTTATTGTGAAATCACTTGCATATTGTGAGGTACTTTACATAAGATGGCATGATTTGCATACAGGGAGGAAGATATCTTTAAAGTTCCAGTGTGGCATCCCTAAACATCTTCTCCCTGTGGCAAAGAATCTGACTAGGCATTCTCTCTCGGAGCTTCCTGGAGGCCCTAAAAGCACATCCTGGGAGACTTACAGGGCTGTCGAGGAGAACCAGACAGGAGCATGAGGAAGGAGCTGGAAGTCTAAGAAGCACTTGTGTTAGAGTATAGTAGCTGTGTGTGATGGTGCATGTCTTTAATTCCAGCACTCAGGAGGCAGAGACAAGTGGATCTCTGGAGTTCAAGGCTAGCCTGGTAATGGAGTTGCAGGATAGCCAGGACTGTTGCACAGAGAAACCCTGACTCAGGGTTGGAGGGTGAGGGAGAAGAAGATGCCGGAGATATAGTTGATACAGCACTTGCCTGGCATGTACAATGCCCAGGGTGTCAGCACTGCATAAACTTGATGTGGGGGTGCACATCTATAGTCAGGAGGTCCACAAGTTCTAGGTCATCCTCTGCTATGTAACAAGTTCAGGGACAGTCCAGCATGAGACCTTATACCAAAAATATATAAATAAATAAACCAAGAGTGGTGGCACACGTATTTAATCCTAGCACTGAGGAGGCAGAAATAGATCTCTGTAGGTTCAAAGGCAGCCACATCTGTATAGCAAGTTCCAGAACAGGCAGGGTTACATAAAACAACAACACACAAGCGCATGTGCTCGCACACTGTGAGGTAGGTGAGGGGGGCATCAGCTGTGAAGTGTGAGTTCAGTCTGCTCTCAGAGCACCCAGAAGGAAAAAGGGACCAGAGAGAGCTGCAATGGGAGGTGAGGACTAATGAGACCGGAGACTTAAGTGCCCTCACTGCCCAAGGGGGTACTCATTCGGCCTCTGCTAAATGTCTTCCATGTCATTTGCTGGCTGATTCCCAGAAAAGGATGCAAAACTAGGACATGGGGGGCGAGGGTATGTTAAGTCGCATTCACACCTGTGTTCACGTGAGGTGGCTACCACATGCCCTAGGCAAAGGTACATCCAAGTTGAATTCTGGCTCCTCCATCTGTGTGGTCGTCTGACCCTAGGCCAACAGTCGGTACCTGAAGGATAAAATGATTTGGTGAGGTAACACTAATTACTGAGTAGACGGTCAGTAAGAGGCGACGCTAAATCAGAGAACTGCAGTAACCATTATTGTCATTAATTGCTCTACTAGTCTAAGAGTTCAGGCACAGGCTAAGCAAACACAAAGTCCTTTGTATCCTGGCTTGGAATTCCAGGGCACAGGGTCTAGTAATATGTATTGGACCTCAAAGGGTTACGGTCCTGGAGACAGTGGCCTGAGGTTCCAAGTGAAAAACCAAAGCATAAAAATAATTCGATGAGTAAGAATAAAATTCCCTCTTCTGAGGTACCCAGGGCCAGGCCCCTCCTTGCGGCAGGCACTTCCCCTTTCCCTAGCTCATGGAGGAGCCAGGCCCGCTGACTCAGAGGAGAACCACAGCCCGGCTCTTATCCCGGGACGAAGCGGTTTGGCAGCCACGCGCGCCCCCGTGTGGCCACTCCCGGGACTGCATCCTCAGAAGGAAGGCAGCTGCCATACTCAGGCCTAGCCGCCCTGTGGATCCCGGTCCCCGCACGGGTGCCGCCCTCACCATAGCTTAGCTTGGCTAAACGCGATGCCCCTGAGGGTACCCACTTCCGTCCTACCCTCCCCGCAGCCCCATAATCCGGCCCGAGCGGAAGTGCGCTGACCGCGCGGGTCCCCCATGGTAAGAGGCGGAAGCGCCCCCCCCCGCCGCCGTTCCGTCTAGCCCCCCGGAGCCGGGCGCGTCGGGTTCCGGACTGTCCCGTGTGACGTGGCTGCACGCCGGGGGTGGCTCCGGGCTGGGGGCCTAGTGGCGGGGCCGGGCGAGGCAGAGCCGGGGCGGGGCGCGAGACTGCAGCTGGATGGCCGGGCCCGCCCGGAGCGCTGCATCTGCTGCCGCTGCCACCTCTGCCACTGTACGGTGAGTGATCGCAGGACCCTCAGGCCCGCGTTGGGGGCAGGATGGACCGTGTCAAGTCCCTAACTTGTCGCGACTCGTCCAGAGTTTAGGAGTTGAACTTGCCTGCTTTTTGGCTCTTTACCTCTGTCGTCCCACACTTTGCCCCTCAGCCCTCCCGGCTGTCCCGCTTCTTGTCTTCTTCCACCAGACATTCTGGCTCACTTTATTGACTCTCCTTTCTCTCCATGCCCCATACTTCTCTGTTTAACCTGTGGACCCCCTTGCCTCTGCGTGACCCACCAAGGACTTGGCCTGGCTAGGGCCTGCCTTGGTCCCAGTGAAGCTTTGCTCGTTTTTTTATGTGATGGTGTTGGCAGTGGCGGCTGGGGGGGCGGGCGCGGGGGCGGAGGTCACTAATTATGGCCTCAAGATCCCAGACATAGGCTTGTAGCCCACCAACCAGAGACGGATGATTACTCTCTTCACATTCACTAGCAGATGAGGAAACTGAGGCAGTTTCAAGGTCACAGCCAGGATAAGTCAGAGCAGATCACATTTAAACTTCCCAGATTGAACTTCTTGCTTGGTTGACTCACATCCCCATCCGGCGATCAGTCTGCAGAGCACATTCCTTCTGGGATGCTTCAGGCCTCCCCTGGCATTCAGAGGACTTGTATTCCTTCCTCCATGCCAGCAGCTACCTGCATTGTCTAGCTCACCTCTTATTCATAGCTCTGTTAGGGAAGCAATAACTCATCCATTCCCTGAAGAGGACACTGAGGCTCAGGCTCAGAAGGGATTATACAGGAATTGCCCACAATCAAACAGTTAACAATCTAGAGCACCAAATTAATTAGCCATAAGTTACCATAGCCTCTGGCTCTGGCATCTGTGAGGCATCTCTTCTCTTCAGCCCCACCTCTTGTCTCTTGGTGACCAAGAACAACAAGATCATTTAGGAGGAAGAGGTTTGACCCATGACTCAATTTCCCCACCTGTGTTTCTTAGTGTCGCCCCATCAAGCTAAACAGTGCTGGCCTTAGACCCTGGGGTGTCTTCACAGGCACATCTGGCAGTCAAGCCTCCCCTGGCAGCTAGAGGCACCCAGCAGGGATGGTCCCTCCTCCAGTGGCTGAAGGAGCCCAGCCAGTGCCTCACCCAGTCATTAAGGAAAGTTTAGCCTCAGGCGGACACATTGACACATAGGCTGGAGCCAGCTCAGAAGGAAAAAATGTGTGGTTCTTGGGAGAAGTGTGGAGGTGCAGAGGGTGCTCTGTGCACCCACCCTGGGGATTGTTTCCTCTGCAGAGTGAGCAGGAGGGTGATGCCATGGCCATTTGAGAGGCGGGAAGAGATGCTGTGCTTCCTAAGTGGGGTATGTGGTCCAGAGAGGCAGCTCACATGAGCAGTCTTTGTGTTTTCTAGCACCCGGAATGCCTGGATGTCCCTGCACTGGCTGTGGGATGGCAGGCCAGAGGCTCCTCTTCCTCACTGTCCTTGCCCTGGAGCTCCTGGAAAGGGCTGGAGGTTCCCAGCCAGCCCTCCGGAGCCTGGGGGCTGCAGCTGCCTGTCGCCTGGATAATAAAGAAAGCGAGTCCTGGGGGGCCCTGCTGAGTGGGGAGCGACTGGACACCTGGATCTGCTCCGTCTTGGGCTCCCTCATGGTTGGCCTCAGTGGGGTTTTCCCCTTGCTGGTCATTCCCCTGGAGATGGGGACCATGTTACAATCAGAAGGTGAGTGGCCCTTCAGTGTCCCCGAGGATCAGCCAGAAGGGTAGGGGACATGCTGCTTGCTCTTGGGAAATGCCAAGTCTCACGTACCAGGCATAACTAGACACAGTGTGCCTAGCGTGGAGTCCAGTTGGACTCACCTTGGTCCTGTGAGCATAGGGTATACATACTCATTTGTTCATTCATGCATGCATCTGTTTATTATTTCAATCAAGGAACATTCTCCAGACTCAGTATGCACCGTGGCTGGCAATATGGCTGCCATACTACCTGGGCTCAAATCCTGGCTCTGCCACCCACCAACTATGTAGCACATGGCTTAACCTCACTCTGCCTCAGTCTTTCAGATAGGGGTGATAAGTCTGAGCATGCTGTCTAGTAGTAGAATGCTTACCTAACATGTTCAAGGCCTGGGTTCAATTCCCAACACCTCCGGTGAAAATACTAAGCCATGAGTTTTAGATGAAGCACTTGGAGGATTGCCTGGTGCGGGTGTGTAAAGTCTCATGTAGAACCCATGACTTGCAGAGGTGAGCAAGTCCTGCGTCATGCTTCCCCCCCAACCCCCAGTTTTGGTTAGTGGTGTAAAGGCTAGGGATGTAGTGTAGTCGGTATTGTACTTGCCTGGTGTACAGCAGCTCAGTCCTCAGCACTGCACAAGACTGGATATGGTAGGACACACTTGAGTGTGTACACACTGAAAATCCCAGACCTTGAGTGAAGACAGAAGAATCAGAAACCCAAGGTCATCTTTTAGTACATAGCCTGGCAGAGGCCAGCCTGTGCTATATGAAACCCTTTCTCAAAAAAATAAAAAAGAAGGTCAGAGCTGGAGAGACTCTGATATTAAGAACACATCCTGCTCTTCCAGAAGATCCAGGTTCGATTGCCAGCATTCATGTCAGGCAGCTCACAACTGTCTATACTACAGCTCCAGCAGGATGCTCTGGTCGAAGCAGGCACCTGCACTCACATAATACATATAGTTAAAAATAAGACTAAGTCTTAGTAAAGGAAGGGCTGGTAAAATGGCTCAGTGGGTAAAGGTGCTTACCCTGCAAGCCTGGCGAGCTGAGTTCATCCCTGAAAGCCGTGTAATGGTGGAGAGAGAGAGCACTCCCCAAAGTTGTCCTCCAATCTCCATATGTGCACCCATGTATCCATCCTCACATGCATTATAAGTAATAAAGCAAATGAATAAATAAAAAGAAATACTCTTAGCCTTTTACCAGTTGCCAGGCTCAGGATCATTCAGTAATGCATATGGTTCCTGGTTGATGATGCCTGTCTGATGGTTGCTACCAGTTGTGAACAGGACCCCCCACTCCTGGAGCCTGTCATGTCCATGTAGTAGGTGTCTGAGTTCAGACAGCCCAGGCTGTGGGGAAGCTCTGTGCTGGAGTGATTACTTAGTGTGTGTGAGGCCTAGGAGGGGTCTGTACAGGATGCATTTGGAGTGCGGTATTCCCATCTTACAACTGCTCTCTGGCCAGCCTGGAAATAGCAGGGTCCCTTGGGGGGGGGGGGGGTGGCTGTCACACCCCACCACCAGCTACCAGCTCTAGGCCTCGGCTGCTCTATCAGCTGATGAGATGAATATAGCTTCCATATATTCCACAATGCACTTTCAAATCTGGATGTGCAAGCCAGTAAAAGTTCCAAGATCCTGTCCTTTTTCTAAGGGTGGTACTAGCTGAGGAGAGAAAGTCCCATTTAATCAACATTTGCTCTATGCATTGTGGTTTAATTCTGGCAAGATCCAATTTACACATGGGTAAACTAAGTCTCCAAAGTTTTTATCTTGTGGTTGCCATCAGATGGATTAGAGATTTGGAACTTGCCAGGGTCCAAGCCCATCTCTTAACCAATAGTAGTCAGTGAGTCCACAATGATCCCATAGTCCACGGTAGATCCTCTGAGCACCCTGCCTCTGCTGGGCCTGTGGGACGTGGGGACCCAGAAGAGCAGTAGCCCAAATCCAGTCTTTGGAAGCTTGCAGTCTAGAAAGCAGTAAGATGGGCAAGCTTGGTAGCAGAGGCTCAGCACTGGACCTCATGTCTCTGCTTTGCAGCTGGAGCCTGGCGACTGAAGCAGCTGCTCAGCTTTGCCTTGGGTGGACTCCTGGGCAACGTGTTTCTTCACCTGCTGCCGGAGGCATGGGCCTACACCTGTAACATCAGCCCCGGTGAGTGAGAACATGTGGCAGGATACAGAGCTAGTGCCCATCCCCAGGGTTAACCTAGGCCCTGCTGGCTCTACAGGGTCTGGGAGAGGGATATGGGAAGAGAGATCCGGAAAAGCTTGTTTGAGAGGGAAGGTTTAATTCTGATGCTTTTTCAGTAGGTAGTCCCCAACACACACTTGGCAACCCCTCAATGCCCTGGACTAGCTCTGATCTAGGCCCCATTCCAAATGGCTCCCTTCTAGCCACTGGCTTGGCATGGCCTGTTAGTGCTCCCCCTGCAGGTGGTGAAGGACAGAGTCTGCAACGACAGCAACAACTGGGGCTGTGGGTCATTGCTGGCTTCCTGACCTTCCTGGCATTGGAGAAGATGTTCCTTAATAGCAAGGAGGAGGAGCCCAGCCAGGTGAGCCCAAGCCCCAGAGCCTGGGTATGTCAGGGTTTGGGGTTTTTTTTTTCCCCCTAAAGTAGACTACAGGGCCTGGAGAAGCCCAGGGTCCAAGTTAAGTCTAAGATATCTCTCAGCTCTCTTTCCTTACTCTTGAGAGCAACAGCATTAGCCTCTGAAGTAGTTTGATTGTATAGATCAGTGGTTCTCAACCTGGGAGTTAAACAACCTTTTCACAGGGGCTGCCTAACATCATCTGCATATCGGATATTTACATTACACCTCATAACAGTAGCCAAAAATGACAGCCACAAAATAATGTTATGGTTGGGGGTCAGCACAACATGAGAAATTGTATGATGGGGTTGCAGCATTAGAAAGGTTGAGAACCATCATCTCCTGTCCTCACTCTCTTTCTGCCTGCCTGTCTGAGTGGGGGGCATCTAATGTCTCCTCTCTCCTTCTTCTGGCTGTAGGCCCCCAGCAAAGACCCCACTGCTGCCGCGCTCAATGGAGGCCACTGTCTGGCCCAGCCGGCTGCAGAGCCCGGCCTGAGAGCCGTGGTCCGGAACCTCAAAGTGAGTGGCCCATGCGGGCCCCCCTCCTGCAGCTGCAGAGCTGAATGGCTGACTCAGCTCTGCCTCCCTGGCTCAGCCTGGCTTTCTCTCCCCTCATCCAGGTCAGTGGCTATCTCAATCTGCTCGCCAATACCATAGACAACTTCACTCATGGGCTGGCTGTGGCTGCCAGCTTCCTTGTGAGCAAAAAGGTAAGGGGTGGGACAAATAGAGCTCTGGCATTTCTGGTGGGAATGACACCAGTGTCTACCTGTTAGATCAATCTCCCAAACAGACTCTGCTTCTTGCTTTTATTATCAGTACCTTTGCGAAGCCCAGTCTCTATTCCTCGCCAGTCTCTCTTCACCTCTATTGTCCTCAAAGACTTAGTTTTGTTTGCATGTTTGTGCTGGTGCCGTGTGTGTGTGTGTGTGTGTGTGTGTGTGTGCGCGCGCGCGCGCGCGCACGTGCTTTTGGAGGCCAAAAGATCCTCAAGCAGGATTTGGATCCCCTGGAGCTGGAGTTACACCTAATGTGGGTGCTGGGAACTGAACTTGGGCTCTCTGGAGCAGCAGTAAGAACTCTTAACCTCTGATCCCCCTACCTCCATTGTACCCTTTGTCCCAAGCTGCTGTCGTTGGATGCCTCTATCAAGCTCCTAGACTTGGCCTTGCCCACCAGCAGACACTACCCCCTTCACCTCCCACTGCCGGCTATGCTCTGGCCCCATGGCTTGTCTACCCCTAACACTGGCCGGTCACTGTGTCCTCTGCCTGGAATGTTCTCCCTCCCACTTCCTCGGGCCTCAGTTTGGATGCACTTCAGGAGGTATCTGCTTCTCGCATCCTCCGGTTGGGCCCTGTCCATACTGTCACAGCACTGCGCTGTGTGGATCCACGGCAGTGTTTGTGTTTGATCCTGACTCTACCAAGCGTGTCCTACCTGCAGCTGGGGCTTGCACATGTCCTGGTGTGGTATGAATGCAGCCCAGCACATCTGTAGATGACATCATATTACCTTAAGTCTAAGAGGCAAGCTTTGTCTCCTTCAGTCACTACTGTCTTTCCTATAGCTACAGTGTCCTGCCCAAAGCAGACTCAAAGCAGAACACATGTTTATGAGGGACTGGGGATGGGGAAAGCCTAATAACCCAGGAAAGGCATCATAGACTCAGACTCACATCTCTGCAGATTGGGCTTCTAACCACCATGGCCATCCTCCTGCATGAGATCCCCCATGAGGTAAGTGCCCAGATTGTGGTCTTAGGGTCAGGGATCCCAAGGTTCCCATGCTCAACATGGGTGTGCAACTTGTTCAGGGACTTGGGGTGGGCCTTGCCCACTGAAGTGGGCTAGGGGAGGAGAGGCATGGCTTCATTAGATACTGGCCCAGGGGTAGGGCAGACAGGAGGCTGGGTGTTCCTGTCATCCAGTTCTTGGTTGAACATCTGAGCCTTTCTCAGGTGGGTGACTTTGCTATCCTGCTCCGGGCTGGCTTTGACCGATGGACTGCAGCCAAGCTACAGTTTTCTACAGCCCTGGGAGGCCTTCTGGGGGCCTGCTTTGCCATCTGTACGCAATCCCCCAAAGGAGTAGGTACGAGAGTGGTGGTCAGTGGTGTTCAAGAGGTACACCAGTCAGAAGGCACCTTTGCCCTGCTGCTTTTGGGGTCCCTTGCAGGAGGGTGGGGTACATACAGTGCCCTGAGCTCACTACCAGCTGACCCCCACCCCACCCCCACAGAGGAGACAGTGGTCTGGATCCTGCCCTTTACCTCTGGAGGATTTCTCTATATTGCCCTGGTGAATGTGTTACCTGACCTCTTGGAAGAAGATGACCCATGGTGAGCAACCTGCTGGGATGGTTGATGGGGTCCAGGAGGAGCTGCTGCCTCTGCCTACCCTGTCCATGCTCCTACATCTCCCCTCTCCCAACAGGCACTCCCTGCAACAGGTGCTGCTGCTCTGCTCCGGCATTGTGGTGATGGTGCTGCTCTCACTGTTTGTTGAATAACCACTGCTGACAGCCCACTCTGCATAGCAAGCAATAAGAGACTCCAGTTTGTTCTGTGACTGTGTGAGAGGCAGAGGGTGAATGCTAGAGCCAGCCTCTCACTGGACAGAGGGTGTGTGGTGTGCACGTGCAGCCAGAGTGTGAGAGAGAGACTGACACTGTGATCCCTGGGTGCAGAACCCAGAGCCCAACGTAGCACCTGCCCAGCCACCCCACTGTCACCTAGCAGCAAGGACTGGCAGCACCGGTGCCAGCACAGGCGCCCCTTCTCATTGACAAAGAAACCAAGGAGCCCAGGGCTATAGCCCAAAGTTTTTCCTCCTAGGGCTCTAGCCCAAGAGAGAGGAAAAAGAAAAAAGAAAACAGCAAACCCAAGCACCTTAGAGGCAGAGCTACACAGCTTTTCTCTGCTGTCCATTTTCCTTATCCTTCCCTACACCATCTCTACAGCCAAAGAAAGGGGAGGTGGGCACTTTATAGCACCAGCCCTCACTCAGCACTGATGTCCTCCCCTCCCCAGTGAGCAGGCAGCTGCTCCAATCCTCCTAGGGGCAGCCAGTCTGGCCAGCACGCTTTCCCAACCAGTGCTCCCTGGCCGTATGGAGGGGCAGCTCTCGCCAGCTCCAGTCTACAAGTCAGCACACAGTCCCAGGCTAGCGGTCTCCCGGCACAGCTCTCTCCGGGATGCTCCAGCCAGCACAGGGTCCAGCAGGCATTCATGCCCCAGGCAGACAGCATGAGCCTTGCTGCCCTTTCCTGCTCAGGGGCCCTTGTCCTTTGGGTTAGGAGTAAGATGGGGGTGGTGAAGGCTCCACATTGTCAGTGCTCAGGAATGTGAACTGGGGGAATGCTGAAGCCATAATCCCCAACTATTTCCCTTGGCTGACGCCCAGGTACTCAGCTGGCCCAATCTCCAGCCAGACTCCAGCCCTGCTGCTCAACTGTGGATGTCAGACAAGTGGCCACTGAAGAATCTGAGTGATTCCACAGCAGTTATGCTGTGGTTCATCTGTATCTGTAAATACTTGTTCTGTAGATATAAATAAATATTACCTAGACCGGCTGCCTCTTCCACATAGGCCTGTCACACAGAGCTCTTCAGAGTACTCCTCACGTTTTGACAGGTCTGTCTGTCACACTTGCTGTACGTCTCAAAAGGTTTCCTGTTTTCCCAGCATGTTTCCTTGTTAGCTCTTTATCCTAGTAATGCCTGAGCACCCATTTGAGCTTTCATCACAATCAGTGATCTTACGGACAGAAAAAGCCAAGGTATTTATTTCCCCGTGTCCCCTTCAACAGTTCTCATCTGGGGACTTAGAGCCACAAAGTCATATCCTACTTTGACTTCAGTGAAAATGTAGTTCATTTAACAAAGCTAGCTGTGGTGTCACACTGTAATCTCAGCAAGCAGGAATGGAGGCAGCAGAATCTGGAGTTAGGCCAGCCTAGCTTACTCGAAACACGTGTTGTGAAAAACAAAGGGAAAAAGGAGGGCATGGGGGAAGGAGCACTGCATATAGTAGTATATTGGGTAGAACTGTGAATCCAAGGCCAGCCTGGGCTACATAAGACCCTGTCTCACTTGAGCCTTCCCACATGGGCTGGAGAATGGGGTCTTTACAATGCTCCCTTCCTCTGACTGCAACATTATCTCACACAGCAGGGGGCACTGCATCTCCTCAGCAGCTGCAGGAGAGTCCTATCCACTTTTCTCAGCAGCCCACTGGTTGGGACAAACCATCTGTGTGGTGCACAGATGAGTCCAAAGCAAGTAAGTGGGAAACAGAATCAGCCACACCCTTAGCTGGGAATGCTCAGCTGCCAGTGTCCCATCAGCACCACAGTCAGAGGGAGATCTGTCCCACCTAGCTGACATGGGTAAGGGAATTGTCCAAGGACTTCGGGCCTGAAAGGTCCAAGCCCAGTTGTCTGTCATGTCAGCAGGTGCTCAGGGAGGGCTGTTGCTGTGGTGTGAAGCCCTGCTGGGAGGCCAACAAGCACATGCCAAGGATGACTGCCCAGCACTGTCCCCAGCCCCAACGGATGTAGAAGGGGCTGTAATCCTGTGAGGGAGAAGGAAAGGTGACTGGTACATGCACATTCACTTGTTTCATGGACAAGAGCAAATCCCATCTGGTTAGGAAGACAGGACACCTAAGTCTAGGCCAGAGGACAAAATCACTTCAGCTGCTGAGCACCTGGAGCAAGAGGTAGCCACACCATGATCAGCAGGCAGCTGTGAGCTGGCACGTGGGGAGGGTGAAAACAGCTAGCACGGTGGCCTGCAGAAGCATGATGTAGCTTGCTTGGGAAACCACGTCTGCTTGGGAAAAGGAAGAAAAGAAAGTAGCAGGGTTTTTTTGTTTTTGTTTTTTGTACCTTTTTGGTAATAAAGTGGAAAATTTTTTGATTAACCATTTTGAAAGGCCATTCAAGGCTACCAAAGCCACTGGTAAAACAGCTCAATGGAAAGTTGAATGATGGGCCACACAAGGTGGCACACACCTTTAATCCCAGCACTCTTGAAACTAATCTCAGGCTACAAGGCCAACTTTGTCTACAAAGAAAGTTCCAGGCTGGCCAAGACTACATGAGACCTTGTCAAAAAAAAAAAAAAAAAAGTGACTGATGTGTCTGAATCCCTGCTGTGCCCTCAGATCAGTGCACTTTCAGCCCAGCTGCTTAATTGCACCTGTAAAACGAGGACCCCCAGGCCAGTGAGATGATCTGTGGGTAAACTCACTCACTGCCTAAGCTTGTCAATCTGAGTTCGTCCCCAGAATCCAGGTAAATACAGACTCTCCAGTGGCTATCCTGATAAAAGTTATGCATTAAGACCTCTATTGGGGCTGGGAAATGTATCTTCTAGTTGGTAGAGTTCTTGCCTAACAAATACTAAATCCTAGGTTACATTCCAGTGCCACATAAAACTGGGAATGGTGGGACATGCCTGTAACCACAGCACTTGAGGCTGGCAAGACCACAGCAGACTGAAGGCTGTAGGGCTCCATACAGAGCAGGGCAGACGGCAGAACTAGGCTGGTGAGAAAACAGTGTGGATCTTGCTAAAGGTTATTTTGTGAGCCTGAAAAAAAAAATGAGAAGAGCTAATAAAAGTCATGGAGAAACATGTGGCCCAAAAGTCAGGACACTAGGGGATTACCTCAACAATTAAAACCCTAAGTGTTAGTTTCACAAGACAATAAGAACTGAGTACCACAATGCAGATGGCCTCTTCCCTCTGGACTCTAAGGTTAGAACCATGGCAATCAACAGTGGAGAGAAGACGTAAAGACGGTGGGTGGAGGAACTAGGGAGGACTCAGGCAACAGCTGTGCCCTGCACCTCCCTGCCACGAGGCCTCACCCAGACAGCTGGCTTGGGGCCCATGGCAACCTATAGGAGTTTTGAGGCTGTAGCTCCCAAGGAAAAGCCTTCTCCATACATTCCACTCCCACCCAGAGTCCAGGGAAGCTGAGAGAGACTAGTGGCGAGGAACAGAAAACACCTTTTATTATCAACTTTAGCCCACAGACCAACGGACAGACTAGAGGTATCTCTAGGCATAGTACTGCAGGTTGGCTTTCTTCTTGGCCTGAACCTCCAGGATGCCCTCCATGTAGTCCTCGTGAGTCAGCTCCGTGGCACCCCTGCGCAGTGCGATCATACCCTGCAGCCAGGACAGAAGGGATGATCTAGAATGCCTCCCTGCACCTCATGCCCAACTTCCAAAAGCATGGGTCCCTGACCTAACCAGGAAAGGGCAAGGCTTGAAACAATCCACCCACCCACCCTGACCACTCACCGCCTCCACACACACAGCCTTGCACTGGGCCCCATTGAAGTCATCAGTGCAGCGAGCCAGCTCTTCATAGTTCACATCAGGACTGGAGAAAGGACAGGACACCACAGAGCTTGGTTAGTCACAGAAGGCAACAACAAAGGGAAGATGTCCTACTATGTACCCATCAAACAATAAAATCCACTCGCTTTCTGCTGGCAGGAAGTCTTTGTCCACCCTGACTTTTCTTCTCAGTATAAAGGAGATTGGACAAAGCTATTTATAGGGTCTCTGATACACCGGCCTTCCAGAACCCTGCATCTAAGATACCAGGAAGCAAGTTTGCCTGAGGCTGGAAGCATGGGGTCATATAGACAAAAGACAATACGATCAATTCCTGATAAAGCCATGCATCAGCCAGCACAGTGCAGCTGCCCATCACCTGTCCTCATGTGCCAAGCACTGTGCCTAAGACATCACCATGGCTAAGTCTCAAAGTGGAATGATTTACCCTCAAGTTTCAAAATCAACATACTTTAGAGGGTTAGGTCACGCACTAAAAGTTGTATAGATCCGAGTTCAGATCATGTCCTGATCATGTCTCCTAGGCCATGCTTGGGCTGTGCCCATCTACGGGGCTGTGAAGGCCTATGTGTCTTCAAATGGGAGAATGAGGCACAGGTGACTGAGTACCACAGCACCCAGGAGGGTCTGAGCCCCAGCAAAACTCTACCTCAGGCAGTGGGGAGAAATGGAGGCTATGTGCATGCACGGGGTGGGGTGGATCAGAGGCTGGGGAGCAACAACAGTACAGGAGTCATGAAAACGGAGGACTCAAAAGCTGTTGCAGCTGACCTCACGTTCATCTTCCGTGAGTGGATCTGCATGATTCTGGCTCGGGCCTCCTCGTTGGGCATTGGAAACTCAATCTTGCGGTCCAGGCGGCCTGAGCGCAGCAGGGCAGGGTCCAGGATGTCCACCCTGTTAGTGGCTGCAATTACCTAAAGAAGAGGGGAAGCAGCAACCTGAACAAAAGAGCAGGACATCTACTCACAAGCACAGGTTACGGTGGTAACAGGAGGCAGCCTGAAAATGGGGAAGACAAAGCCCAAGCTGTCAGTACCCAATAGGGATAGAGTCAGCCCTTCACTCACCTTCACTTGAGTGTTGGGCTGGAAGCCATCCAGCTGGTTCAGAAGCTCCAGCATGGTCCTCTGCACCTCTCGGTCCCCTGCCTTTTCACTGTCGAAGCTGCGGTGCACAGGAGCCCGAGATGCCAGTGACATCACGGCATAAGCACAGGCTATTCCAACTTGTCCAGGGAAATGGTTGCCTCAACTTGAGGCTCCCAGCCCAGGGACTGGTACAGAGAAAGGTTCACCAATAATTAACTGCAGCATTCAAGCTTGCAGAGGCTTCTGGGATCAGTACTGAGCTAGTGACAGACAGTGAGCAGAAACAGCCAGGGCTAGGGCTGTGGCTCTGAGCAATGCATGATCCCATAGAACTTTGATTAGAAATATCTAGAATCAGGAACCCAGACAGCCAACCCCAAGGAAGGGTTCTATAAACAATGGCCAGCCAACCACCCAGTGAATAGAAAGAGCTTAAAACCAATTGGATATTGGGACGGTGTCCAGGATGGCGGTGGAGGGAAAGCAAGGTTGGAAGAATGGGCCACACAAATCTAGCATTTTTGCTAAGGAGCAATGGGGTGACCTAGGAATGGTTTTAAATAGTGTATGATGGACTTGGAAAACATATGAGATGACCACATTTCTTTTTTGAGAACAAGGTGTGAGCTGTGAGAATTTAGGAAAAACAGAAGTGCTACTACCCAGGAGGGGAAACAGTATGGGAGAGAGCTAGAATTTAGAGGAGCTGGGAGTTGAGCTCCCAGCTCACCCCCACCCCCAAGAACCCTTGGAAGTCCCTAGCGCTCCCTTACCGCTTGGTACCAATGGCATCCAATTCATCTATGAAGATAATAGATGGTGCCTTTTCCTTGGCCAGGGCAAAAGCATCACGGACCAGCTTGGCACCATCTCCAATAAACATCTGTACCAGCTGAGGGCCTGCCAGCTTCAAGAAGGTGGCCTGAGAGAGGGACAGATCAGACCAAAGGCAAAAGAAGCTCAAAGATTCAGGCCTGTTTCCTACAGCTTCAAGTACCCCCACCTCCTCCCTGCCCCCCCACCACACACACCTTGGTCTGAGCGGCACAGGCTCGAGCAAGCAGAGTCTTCCCTGTACCAGGCGGCCCATACATCAGCACTCCTTTTGGGGGCTGGATACCCAAGTTCTCAAACTTCTCTTTGTGGTTCATAGGCAGGACAATGGCTTCCACCAGCTGCCAGGAAGAAGTCCTGGGTGAGGAAAGTGATGCCCTGAGGGATCCTATAGCCCAAATCTAGTCTGCATCTCTCCTACTCTAATGCAGAGACAGTCTTCTCTCCTCTCCAACAAAAATACATTAACATCCCCATTTCCCACCCTAAGGGCAGCCAGGGTAGAACAGAGAGACAAGGACACTGGTCTGCATTAAATGCATAGCTCAGAGAGTAAGAGGGCTTACTGTGCAAGCATGAAGACCTAAGTTCAAATCTCTAGCACCCATGTAAAAATCCAGGCCTATAAAACACAAGCCTATAGCCCTGGTGCTGTGGGTTAGAGTCAGGAGGATCAGTGGGGTTTGCAGAGCATCAGCCTAGATCCAGGTGCAGTGGGGAACCACGTCTCATAGGAAAAGGGTGGAGTAAAGATCAGGGTAGTTGACATTTTCTGTGTATGTATGCAGATACACAAACATTTACACCACACATGTAGGAAGGAGGGAGGAAGGGAGGGAAGACACTGGGGCAAAAATCAGGAGCCTGAGAGCAGTTTTTGCTCTGGCCTTTTATGTGGCCTTGGGCAATCTCCAAGGTCTCTGGAATCCAGGCTGCAAGCATTTGACACTGTCTTTGGTTTGGTTTTGGTTGTTTTATTCTTCCTTAGGGCACAGTAAGGGAATACACTCTGGTCAATTAGATGAAAAAGTACAAAGGCTGGCATGGCTGCGGACAGCGGCCTTGCCTCCCTCACCTCCTGGATCTGCTTGTCCAGTCCCCCGATGTCACTGTATTGCTCTGTGGGCCGCTCATCCACCTCCATGGCCTTCACCCGAGAGTCATACTCAGTGGGCAGGGTCTCCAGGATCAGGTAAGAGTCTTTGTTCACACCCTGACAACAGAGCATGGAGTGTGTGTCTGTGTTTGTCCCAGCTCTGCCTAATGCTCTGGGGGACAATTATTTGTAGTCTAAAGAGAAAGCCACAGAACTGGTGAACTGCAAGGATCACAGAGGCTGCAGATAGAATCCCTGCAGCAGTGGCAAGTTCAGAGGCAACAGTGACCTGTGTAAGAAGCTCACAGAATCCCTGCCTGGGCACAGGCATCACTCACCACCAGGTCTCCTGGCTTCAGCTTTTCTGCATCTACCAACCCAATCACTGGCAGGAAGTATGTCTGTAGGAAGAGTTACAGGCAGGCTTAGCTACTTTGAAACTCCCCAGTGATGCCCCCAGCCTGGCTGTTACTGAGCCAACCTTACTTGTCGGGTAGAAGTTTTGATCACTGCACACTTGCCCTTCCTCTGCGAGTCCAGGTCAATATTGGCACCATCCTCCTCCTGGTCATTGGGGTCAACATCCAGCAACTAAGAAGGAAAATAAGGTCAGTCCTGTAAACTTCCCAGAGTCCACTGCTGTATTCCCTATACCCACAAGACCACAGGCCCTACTTCCCTCCTCAATCCAGCCTTAAGCTTAGTAAACACACAATTGATGTGCTAGGGGGTTGATAACATTTTTGTTTAGGTGCTCTTTCTGTTTGCAAAGTCCATCTGCCCCAAAAGGGGGGGGGGAGGGGGACAAGAAAAAAAGCTTCTGCCTTTTTCCTTATGTCTAGGAAGTGGGACTCAGGAAGTGTAAGGTCAAAGCTTTTTACACACTCTACCCTATGAAGCCCATCCCAAGCTGTCTCCAAGCCCTACTGCCTCCTATACACACACACACCTCAATGACGTTGGAGACAAGGTATGGCAGGGTTTTGTTCACTTTGATTTTCTCACTGTTCTCTTTGATTTTGTCTTTCATGGCTTGGAGTTCATGGGTGACTCGCAATACTTCACTCTTCATTATCTGGGATAAGAGAAAAGAAATGTTTAATCCTGATTCAGCTTGCATTAATTAGGGCCCTGTAATGGATGAGGTCCGGGTTACCCGTGAGACCCATCCAACCAGATCTAGGGCTTTCTTAAGGTCCAGCCTCTATATGTCCAAACTTCGGAGATCAGGACAAGAGGCCAGTGTGAAAAACTTCCTGATGAAGAGGCTGTGGGGCAGGGCTGGGTATTTTCCATGGGTTTATGTGTGAACGAATCCCTCTCTGAGCCTCATCTGTAAAATGGTGATTTGAGAACTCTGCTGCCTGCACCAGAGCCTGGAGCCCACCTTGATCTCGCTGTCTAGCAGCCGTGTGCGCTGGACGATCTCTTCTGTGGACATCTTGAGCACCTCCTCCCCAATGCCATCTTGCTATTTAAAAAAGGGAAGAAGTACTTATTTACTGTAACTAAGGGCTGCCATCCCACGTTCCCACAGCCCCCTCGCCTCCTGCTTCCTTATCTCAACAGCAGAATGAAGTCGGAAGCTCTGTGCCCAGTCCAGACTGAACCTGGACTTCCAGCCACCTCCTTTTCCGCCCTCCAAGAACGTCCAACCCTATAGCCCAAACTTTGGGACGCCCCTCAGGTCTCCCAGCACTCACCTCAGCTTCATCCCACACGGTCGCCATCTTCTCCTGCCGAGTCACTGGACTCTCGGGAGTCGGCAGCAGATTCATTTCCTGCATGAAAAGGCCGAAACTGGGAGTGCGCACGAGCCCCTGAAGGAACTCAGCGCGGCCTTTCTCAACGTCTTCTCTCCACCCGTGGAGAACTTCACCCGCGATTCCTGACGTGACAGAATTGGCTCTGTCTTCGTTACCGAGCGAATCTGCCGCTGGGTCTCCACGAACCAAACCGAGGCAATAGGGCCCGCCCAGTGGCTCGCCGGTTGCTCGGGTTCGTGCGGGAGAGAAGGCTGGGCTGCTATTGGCCGGCGCGCGGATGGGGGCGGGGCTCGCTGCACACCCGGAAGAGGCGGGAGAAAGGAGGGAGCCGTGGAGTCTTTCGGGAAATGCAGTTTTTAACTTGGCGGATCACTGAAAAGGAGTTTGCAGGTTCCATCTAAGGACCCGGGTAAACTTGGAATTGAAAGATTTGCACAGTGTGGTGGCGCACGCCTTTAGTCTCAGCACTCCGGAGGCAGAGGCAGGTGGATCTCTGAGTTGTCTATAGAGTGAGTCCAGGAAAGCTAAGACCACACAAAGAAACTCTTGTCTCAGAAAGAGAGAGGGAGAGGAGGAGACGGGGAGGGGGAAAAGAAGTTGCCAAGTTTGATGGCAGATGCCTGTCATCCCAGCCACTGAGACACTGCAAAGCTAAAGCAGATGCATTTCTGCATATTAAGGCCAGCCTGTGCTACAGTGAATTTCTAGCTATTCTGGCCACAGTGTGAGTCTTAAACAAAAATAGCCTAACAAAACCCAGATAAACCATTGCTTCTACTAATATCAATGCAGATCCAACTGTCCACATAGGGAGGTTATTTTTGTTACAACATACTGTATATATTTCAACTCTTGTTTAAGGTACTATATCGATGCAACTCATTTAAAATGGGATGTAAAGTTCTAGTCTGAGAAAGCTGCTGTTACAAACTGTTTAGTATCATTTGAAATGCAAATTAGAAGTTATTTACCTATAAATAATCAAACGTATGGTCATGTTAGATCCTAGTTCAGTTAATTTCAGAAATAAGCTTTATTTAGCCTATAGATGTTTTCAAAGTTACACAGATAGTAAATAGCTAGAAACAAGCAAACAAGATTTGCCTATTTACATATACTCTAGGTAGATGGTCTTCAAACACTTCAAAAATCTATAGAACATGGCATTTAAGATGTTTTAATAAGGGGCTGGAGAGATGGCTCAGAGGTTAAGAGCACTGACTGCTCTTCTAGAGGTCCTGAGTTCAATTCCCAGCAACCACATGGTGGCTCAAAATCATCTGTAATGGGATCTGATGCCCTCTTCTGGTGTGTCTGAAGACAGCAATAGTGTACTCATACATAAAATAAATAAATACCTTTTTAAAAAGATGTTTTCATAACAGGGCTTTTTGTGACATTGAGATGCATCAGCTCCTGGCATCACTTGAATACTACTTCAAAGAAGATGATGGGCATTGAAGACCCTCCATATGGAGTTTGATTCAAATGTGGCAAAGCTGGACACTGGGCAGAAGACTGGCCTTGCCTCAACTGCTGACAGCATGTTGTCCAAACCGTGGACAAGCAGGACACTGAGGAAGTTGACTGCTGAACCTTGCGAAGACAAGAAGGCCAGTCCTTCATAATTCCTGCTTCACAAAAAGTGTGTCAGATATTCTGGGCCTGTAGGCTGAAGATAGATGCCCCAATATTGCACGGGAATCTTGGGTGACTGACAAGGCAGCCAGCAGTCTCTGTCATTCCTATAGCTTTGGAGGCTGCTTGCTCTGCACTTCCTGTTTTCTCAGGTAATATTTATCCTCAGGAATCTGAGGTTGAATGGGGTTGAAGACTAGATAGTTACAGTCTCACATTAAGTTTAAGTTGCGAAGGGATTAAGAAAAAGATTTAAGGTCTAAAAAGATGTATTCAGGTTGATACATGCAAGTTCTGATAGAAGTGAATTAAGTACAGAACTTTGAACTCACCAAGATAGGATAGACACTGGGGTATTTTCTTCAAGTTTGCCAAATACAAATGGACTGGACATTATGAATGTAATTCTTACCTGATAGTTTTCATAATTGTTCTTATTGTATACAATTTATTGATGTTAGAGAAAGAGCCTTTTATTGGACTAAGACAGGGAGATTTTGAGGTGATCTTTTTTTTTCCGATACAATCTAGCCTAAACAAGGCACCAGATCCATAAAAGACCCTGTCTCAGAGGGTGAGAGGAAACAAAGAGCAAGACCCTGTGATCTGGGCCTGAGATCCTCTCCCCCCCACCACCACCTGCATGCTTCCCAGCTGTCCCACCTCACAACACTCCATGGCACTGCCCAGGTGGCCCAGCAGCCGGTAGGCCACAGCCATGTGGTACTGGCTCATGGCCCGATATTTGAGGCTCCAGCCTTTGCCATAGTCGTTGACAAGCTCTGCAGCCTTGCAGGGGAAGAACAGGGCTTTCTCATAGTCCTGCAGGGGGCACAGAACAGGAAGGGGACACACTGAGTGGTAGGAACTGACCCAAACCCAGGACTCCAGGCCTGGGATCTGTGACAGCCAGGGAGCCCCAGTGTTTGTTTGTTATAGGGTGTTTTGTTTTGTTTGTATTTCTTATGTTGCTCAGAAAAGCTGCAAAGTTGCAGTCCTCCTGCCTTCGCCTCCAGAGTACTGAGGTCACAGACATGCACCACAGTGGTCATGGTTAGTCTGTTTCTTCATTGTGTCTTCCAGCAGTAAGCATGATCCAGGGAGAAGGGAAACCAGTGCTCAAGTATGGCTTCTTGAGATTGCTGCTGTGTGCCGAGCCAAACACAGTTCTTAGATTTAGCTGATGCATAGTAAATATTTGTTCATTCAATGAAAATGACACAGCTGGCTTCTCCTCTCATGCAGTCCTAGATGACTTCTTGACTTCAGGACCACACAGGGCTCCTGAGGGTTCAAAGACAGTGTTCCACCATCAGCACCAAAGAACATCAGATCGAGGTTATCGAGGCTAGAGTGAGATTGACCTCTATAATCTGTTGTAGAGTATCCAGAAACATTGGACTCAAGCCAGATCTGATTATGATACCTACTCTCGCAAGAAGAAAACAAAAACAAACAAAGCCTTCTCAGAATTAGGACACAAGTCTTAATCTTGCCACATCTTGCCAAGATGTCATATCTTTCTTCATAATACCTGGGCCTCTGCCCTTTGATTGGTGTCATAGACCCCCCAAACTCCTCTCACATCTAGGTTTCTACACCTCCTATAACTATGTCACCACTGAATATCAATGAATATTAATGTTCTCTAAACCAACAGCAAAGCCTCACTGACCATCAAAGACGAGCCAAGTCTTACTCTGTTGCCCACGCTCTCCGAGCTTCCCTTTCAGAGCACTTACCAGGAATATGTATCTTCTGTGATGATTTGGCTGTCTTCTCTGTTAAACTCGCTGAGTACACGTGTCCTAGTGTTTGCATGAGAGCCCAGGAGAATGCTCAGGGCACAAAACATATTCTCCTCCTCACCCCTTTAAGAGACGGTCTTACTATGTAGATCAGGATGGCCATGAACTCATAGAGATCCAATTACCTTGCCTCCTGAGTGCTAATATTAAAGGCTCACAACTGTCTGAGTGTGTGTGTGTGTGTGTGTGTGTGTGTGTGTGTGTGTGCGCGCGCGCACGTGCGTGTGCACACGTGTGCACGCGTCTGCATGCCTCATATCCCAGATGTCTATGAACTCTCTGTATAATCATGGATGACTCTCAAGTTCTGATTACCATGCATCCAGGCATTGAGGTCACACACAGATTTTACCACCACACGAGGCTTGTGCAGCACTAGAATCAGAGCCACAACCCCTCTCATGCTAGGGTGGCACTCTCCTAAGTCACCAACATCCCCAACACCAGCTTGCTTTCGATTTGCAAAATGTGGCACCTGTCACAGAAGTGTATTCCCTAATATCTCTTAACCTCTCCCTCCCCCAGAATATATCCACAACACCTCCCTCCCTGTGTCTGTGTAACATTTCCTCAAGTTTGACATTTTGAAAAATTCTTTATTTTGAAAAAAGGTAAAAATATATAAAAAGTTGAAAGAACAAACAATAAAAATCTCTGTGCCTTTCATATAGATTTGCCTCTGTGTGTGTGTGTAGACAAGGTCTTACATTATACCCCAGGCTGCCAGTTTTGAAGCACCCAGGCCAGCTGTCTTGTACCTAATCTGTCCTCTACATAGCAACTAGTGGAATTCCTTTGAAACTGCTTGGATCATGTCACTCTGCCTAAAACCTCCACAGCAGCTGCCTGTCTCTCTGAGTAAAAGTCCAAATCCTTGCAACAGCCTATAAAGCTTTGTGTATTTAGACTCTGGATTCTTAGGTCTCGGCAAGCAGCCTCCTTGCTGTGCCTTGACTATCTCAGGCAAGCCCCTGTTTCTTTTTTTCTAGAATATCTTTTATAATTTTGCTGCTTGACCTGATGCCTATTTTTAATTTTTATTTCTCTTTTAATATTTATTTAATTTAAGTGTAAGCACACGCATCTGTATCATGCATTCACATGAGTGCTGTCCCTAAGAAGGCCAGAGGGGGAGATCAGGCACCTTGGAGCTGGAATTATGGGATTTATGGGATGTGAGCCACCAAAACAGGTGCTGGGAACTGAACTCAGGTCCTCTGGAAGAACAATAAGCACTCTTAACCATTAAGCAACTTCTCCAGCCTGTTTTTTTTTTTTTTTTTTTTTTTTTTTTGTTCTTTATTTTTTGTTTTTAAATGTCAGGATCTCACTCTGTAATTTACCTGGCCTGGAACTTGTTGTCTAATCCAGGCTGACCAGATCTCATATCGGTTCTTCTGCCTTAGTCTTCTGAGTGCTGACGTCGCAATCACAGCCCACAGCACCTGACTTTCTCACCTTCTTTTCTTCAGTACTGGGGTTTGAAGCCAAGGCCTCTGCATGCTAGACGAGCCCTACACCACTGAGATGCATCCCAGCTCTCCTCACTTCTTTTGAGTCACCTCTCAATAATATCTCAGTGAGGTGACCCTAAGATCCACGCTAATACCAAGCCTGCCAACTCTGCCTACTCCGGAGCCACTCTACTCCTTTTTTAAAAAGCAATCTGGCTGGGCAGTGGTGGCACACGCCTTTAATCCCAACACTTGGGAGGCAGAGGCAGGCGGATTTCTGAGTTCGAGGCCAGCCTGGTCTACACAGTGAGTTCCAGGACAGCCAGGGCTATACAGAGAAACCCTGTCTCAAAAAAAAAAAAAAAAAAAAAAAAAAAAAAAAGCAATCTTTCTGTGTCTTGAGGAGCTGGGGCTACAGGTTTTCTGTGTCTTGAGGAGCTGGGGCTACAGGTTGTGTCATGCCTGGTGTGTGTCTGTGTGTCTGTGTGTGTGTGTCTGTGTGTGTATAATATACATACACACTTAAAACAATCTCAATATTTCAACCCTAGTAACTCCTTTTGAGGGGAAGGGAAGTTTTCAAGAGAAGATTTCTCTGTGTAACACAGGTTGTCTTGAAATTCACTCTATAGACCAGGCTGGCCTCCACCTGCCTCTGCCTCCTGAGTACTGGACTACGGGTGTGAGCCACACCACAGCCAGCCTTGTAACTTCTTTTCATGAATCAAATGGAAGTAAGGTGAGGTCTAGATGCCACACAGCTGGGTCCTTGGGAGAGAATTTGCTGAGGTGAAGACCATCCTCCTGGGCTAGGGGATGTAGCTCAGTGGAAGAGTGCTGACTTAATGCTCTAGACATGTTCGGAGATCACAGTTACTCTGTGGGATGTTTCTCAAGCTGTATCCTCCTAGTGTTCTGCCTCCTTTCATCTTTCCCTGGAGATGTTAACCCTTCTCACATGATGAACTGGGCCAGCCAACCATTTCCACCGAGACTCAGCTTTTCCTTCTCTTTAAAATGAATAAGCACATACATCGTTAATTCCAGTACTCAGTGCATTTGAGGCTATCTGTGTTTACATAGGGAGTTCTAGGTCTGCCAGAGCTACACAATGAGATCCTACCTTAGAAAAAATGAATATCCAAGGGGGAAGATTGCTCAGCAGGTAAAGGCACTTGTTCCCAAGCCTGATGACCTGAGTCTGATGCCCAGGACCCCCATGATAGAAGCAGAGGACTGAATTCCTTTAAGTTGTCCTCTTACATCTATATGATAAGGTTTACAGGAGAACAAGATCACCCGAGCCACACTGAAGCCACAGAATGAAGCTTTATTGAGGTCTGTCTCTGAGAGAAGGGAGAACAGCCATGCCAAAAGGGAGGTTGGGTTTTATAGGATGGTTTAAGCTGGGATGGGAAGCGGCAGAAGAGCATCAAGAGAAGGCAACTGCTGCAAACAAAATGCTCAAACAGAAATTTTTATGTGGGGACTACTGGGCATTAAGATAACAGGATGCTGTGGTCTTGGCTTGGACTCCTGAGACATGCAGAAAGTGTAGGGTTTTTTTTTTTTTTATCTCCTTGAAGGAGCTGGTTCCCTCTTGAGTAGGGACTACGGCCAGCCTAACACTTCACATATATAGTGGTATGAATATGTACATGTAAACACTAAATAATTTTTTTAAAAAACATTTATAACCATTTTATGAGGAAAAACTTGCAAACTGTAAACATCCCATTAACTCAAATTTTAATAATATCAGTATGGTCCCTAACTTGTTGAATTAAAACTGTGTCACTGTGTCCAGAACCTTTGTGTCTCTCAAAATAGTCATGTTGAGGTCTAGCCCCTGGGGTAATGGCATTTGGAGATAAGGCTTTGGGAGGCGGTAGGGGTTAGATGAGGTGGGGCACTCACCTTTATAGATATAAGGAAGAATGCCTCTCTTTCTTTGGGAGCACAGATAAAAGGTTATATAAGGACACGGTGGTAAGGCACAATAGAATCTTCTGCCACATTGATGCTGCACGTAAGTCTCCAAAGCTGTAAGGAAATATGCTGTGGTTGTTTGAGACACCATCCCTGGTATTTTGTGATGGTAGCCTGTGATGATAAAGCAGTTGTGATTTGTCACCACCATTGGGGCTTTGGGAGCCCTTCCAAGCTGGCTCACCTCCCTTTCTGTTCCTTCTGTTGTCTGGGATAAGATATTCCAGCCCCACCTTGTACTTCCCATGGTCCAGGGCTAGAACAGATTGTCTCCCAAAGAGGCTAGTTTTGTTGTTGTTTGCTTTGGTCTTGATTTGGTTTTTTTTGTTTTGTTCTTTGTTTGTTGGTTGGTTTTTTGAGTCAGGGTTTCTCTGTGTAGCCCTGGCTGTCCTGGAACTCACTCTGTAGACCAGGCTGGCCTCGAACTCACAGAAACCCGCCTGCCTCTGCCTCCCGAGTGCTGGGACTAAAGGCGTGCGCCACCACTGCCAGGCTGACCTTTACATTAACACGGGGATGATTTTTTACTAACATAAGCATAAGGACTCACGAGCTCATTCCACATACAAAGTTGAGTGTGCTGGCAAGCACTTATAAACCTCACATGGGGGATGGAGACAGGCTAGTCCCTGGAGCTTGCAAGTGAAGGCAGCCTGCCTAGCTCATTTGGTGAGTCCCTGGTCCCAGTGAGAGACTTTGTCTCCTACGGTAGCTGGAAATGCTTGTATTCTAGCATGAGAGCGCCACTCATTCCAAAACCTACAGCAGCCATGGTTCTCTGTATGAGACCTGCACACAGTCAAGCCAGGGAAAATTCCAGCATAGGTGCAGGAGGAAAGGCTCATGAGACCCCCGCCCCTCGCTGAGGAACTGCTGGTAATTGACAGCTGCTAGGAAAGGGTGGCTAGTTTTCCTTGGAGGAGTGTGACCACCAGCAGGTGACCCAAATGCTGGTAGATGACCCCATATCCACGTGTGTAAGGGCAGCACTAGTTAGAGTCAGTGACTATGAAAAAAGAATAGTCAAGAGGCAGAGGCAGGGGCAGGCAGATCTCTATGAATTCAAGGCCAGCCTGGTGAGTTCCAGGCCAGCCAGGGGGCTGGCCTGGTCTAAAAAGTGAGTTCTAGGCCAGCCTGAGCTACACAGTGGGACATTATTTCAAAAACCAAAAGAAAAAAAAAAAGGGAAAAAAGCCTAGGTCCTGAACTCAGGAGGGCGACAGACATGCTGGTGGACGTCTATGAGGAGTTCCAGGGAGAGCTGGGGATGGCTATGATAAAAATATACTTTATTTTCTATATGTATAAAATTCTCAACAAATAAAAAATGTTACTGAAAACACAGAGCCAGGCGTGGTGCACATACCTTTAATCCCAACTGGGGAAGCAGAGGTGAGTAGATCTGCGTTTAAGGCCAGCCTGGTTGGGGGGGTGGGGGGGAGGCATAGACTAGGTGATCTAAATTCAGACACTATTTTTTAAATAAAAAATAAATTATTTTTTTTCCATGAATGGGATTTTTTTTTTTTTTTTTTTGCTTGTGTGTACATCTGAGCAAGGTAGGGCTGAAGGAGAGGTAACTAACCATGTGGAAGACAGGATGGTTTGAATGGGTTTAATAAGATATGAGGCAGTCAGGGAATGACCCAAGACTTATGGCCTAGTCATTTAATAATAAATAATTAGTCTCAGAGTCGTTATTGTTGGGAACTAAGTGATCAGAAGGAAAAACATTTAAAATTTTTTTTTTTTTTTTTTACAGAGATGGGGACGCTCTCCGGTCTTTTTTCTTCCCATAGGACACCGACCTTGATTAACTCATTTTGTTTTGTTTTGTGATAGGTCTTATGTATTTCGAGCTGGTCTCAGTTCTGCAGTGTGGCTCAGGGGGATCTTGAACTTCTGATCCTCTTGGGCCACCTCATACATACTTAGTGTGGCTTTGGAAATTAAATCCAGAACCTCATGCTTGCCAGGCAAGCAGTGTACCAGAGGCTCTGTCCCCCAGCCGTTAGCTCTCTTATTGAAGGCCTTATCTTCAGATACATTCACTATCCCCCTGGTCCCAAACTCACACAGTGAAATTGTACCCCCATATGGTGGTACTTGTAATGAAGCCTTGGGGAGGTGGTCATCAGTCCCCTTCTAATAAAAGAGCCAGAGCCAGGCATGGTGCCACATGCCCTTAACTCCAACACTCAAGAGCCGGAAGGCAGCAAGAGCTTTGTGAATTTGGATCGACAAGATGATTTCTAGACCAGCCCGAACTACATAGTGAGACTCTTGTGTCAAAAACAAAACAAAAAACAAGCCCAGCCTAGACTAGGACTACATAGAGAGATCCTGGATTTTTGTTGTTGTTGTTGTTTTGTTTTGTTTTGTTTTAAGTTCTGGGTAGAGGTGGCACATGCCATATCTGTGCTCTCAAGGGCAACCTGGTTTACAATGCAGATTCCAGGAAAGCCAGGACTACACAGAGAATGCCTATCTCAAACAAACGAAGTGACCACAGAGTCACTTTGCTCCTTTCTCCACATTAAGACATAGATGCATCTATGAACCAGAACATGGGCCCTCACCAGACACTCCACCACGAGGCTCCTGGCCTCCAGAACTGTTAGAAATAAATGTCTGTTGCATATAAGGTATTTTGTCATATCAGCCCAACAGACAAAGGCATTAACAGATAAAATTTATAGGACGACAGCTGGGCATGGTGGCACAGGCCTTTTATCTCAGCACTCAGGAGGCAGAGACATGTTCAAGGCCAGCCTGGTCTACAGAGTGAGTTCCAGGGAAGCCAGGGCTACACAGAGAAACCCTGTCTCGAAATCTCAATAGCAACAACACCTGAAAGATGGGTGAGGCAGGGAACAGTCAGGTGGCTCAGCATGCAAAGGCATTTGCCTCCAAGCTGGAGGGCCTGAGTTCCGCATCGTGAGGGACTCACATGGTGGAAGGACACAACTGACTCCCCCAAATTGTTCTCCGACCACACATTCACGCGGATATATATGCCCCTGTTGGGGGCCGACTTTTAGCAGAAAGCGGCTATCAGCTTTGCAGCCATCTTGAGCCATATACCCTGACATGAGACTTGGATTACAATAGCCTACAACAGTTGAGAACACTCCAATAATCTTGGTTTAGATACCTTGAGATTAAAGGTGCGTGAGATTAAAGGTGTGTGAGATTAAAGGTGTGTGACTTAGAAGTATAGAGATCAAAGTTAGAGACAAGACCTAAGGGCATGATTAAAGGTGTAACTTAGAGGCGTGGCTTAGAAGTAAGACATAAAATGCAGAGGCAGACAGTAGGATTCAGACATTAGGGAGACACAGCAGAGAGAAGACATTAGGGAGACTATAGAAGACAGAACCAGACATCAGACTAGAGAGAGAGATTCATACACATCAGACATTAGGTAAAATCTGGCCTCACCCTCGCTCTTGCTGAAGCCCGACCTGCAGACCGGAGCAGCAGCTTGGGCCAGGATACAGTGGCCGCCCAAACGTGGGTCGGCCCAGGCCTCAACATTTTGCTCAGGCCGAGACATTTTTTGGCCACCCCAATGTGGGACTAGTGCGGTCCCCAACATGCCCCCACACATGTGCACACACACAAAATAAATAGATGTACTTAATAATATTGGTGGGGTAGAAGTTTACAATGTAGTCCACACAAGTTTCTAGCACTTTCCACATTGCTGTGTATTCTGCTTATTGTGTAGTGGTTCCCTTCCAACTTCTCATGCCTGTGTGCACGCGTGTGTGCACAAGCTTGTGTACGTGCGTGCGCATTCGAGCATGTGGGAGCATGCGTGCGTCTGTATTCGTGTGTGTGTGTGTGTGTGTGTGTATTCATGTGTGTGCATGCGTGCGTGCACATGGGGTGTGTGTGTGTGTGTGTGTGTGTGTGTGTGTGTGAGAGAGAGAGAGAGAGAGAGAGAGAGAGAGAGAGAGAGAGAGAGCTCAGCAGCAGGATCTTGTCTCCAGTTCTCGTGGTAACTTAACTGCTAAGGTGAGTAGCCAGAGGTCTCACACCATACATGGAGTGAGGCTTGTGTCTGGAGAATCGTCCACAAGGAAGAAGGGTCAGAATCCCTGGCACCAAGTACAAACATTTTATTTTTCTATAAAGAACAAAGTACAAAGAAGCAGGGGAGGGGAGCTAGGCCCAGAGCAACAGGCAGGCCTCTGGCCCTGATTCGGCTATGGAGGCCCTGGCCACTACCCTAGGATTTAACCAGGGCCTCCAGCTTGATGGTGGAGAAGGAGCCAGGGGAGGTTATGTGGAAACCCAAGATGGCCACCGAAGTCACACAAAGCCTGGCTTCATGGAAGAGCGGCGGCAGTTGGGGCAACTCCTAGTGCCGTTGTTTTGCAGGCATCTGTGGAGGCAGAGGGCTGCATTCACTCACCCAGGCCAGACTTACTTCAGGCCCTGGCTTGTGTCCTCTTCCTTTCCAGTCCAGGAGGTCACTAACCAGTGGAGGAGAAGGCTCTCCTGGGCTCCTGCTCACTTCCTGCCTGCCCTGCACCAGAGGCTTCCAGGTTGTAGCAAAGTTGGCATTTGCTGCCACCCCCAAGGCAAGCCTGGTCCTGGGGACTGACTTGAAGGGGCCCTTCTGAATTCCCCTTGGGATGATGGTAAGAATGACACCCCAGCCCCCAACCTCCCCCCCCCCCCAGGCTGGAGGGAGCCTGAGTAAGTAAGGGAGAGTCCATGAGTAAGTAGGTGGGAAGTTGTTGGAACACACCCAGGAACCGGGACTTTGCATTTAATATCATTAGTGTGATTTGGGGGTTCCTGCCCTCCCAGCGAAGGACTCACCTGAGATGAAAGATGTGGGAGCAGGGCAGGGCCTGCAGCCGGCTGTTCTTCTCCCCAATGGACTCGCCACAGAGGCCGCAGTAGAGCTCAGTCTCCTCCACGCATTCGTGGAACCTCACTACGTGCGCGCGCAGCTCGCGCTGCAGCCCTTTGCTGCGGTAGATGCCCTCACTCAGGCAATGCAGCTTGAGCTGGCTCAGCTAAGGTGGTGGGGATAAATCCCGTGAGGGACTAGACGAAGGGCAGGGCTTAAGAAGGAGCCGTTCCTGCCACACCCTTGCCTTGCTGTGGGACCTGGAAGAAATATCCTGCCCACCCTAGCCTTGGATTCCCTTTGAACAGGGTGGGTAAGACTGGAGATGGGGTCTCATATATATATAGCCCGGAGTGACTTCAAACTCCTCTAAAGTCGTGGCTGACCTAGAACTCCTGGTCCTTATGCTTCTACCTCCCAAGTGCTGAAACAGGTGAGCCCCACCATACCATGTTGCTGAAGGATTTTGTTGACCACACCTGCTGCTGTGTTGCCTTTACAATAACTAATGTGTTTTCCTACTTTTATTAAATATACGTATCTGATCAGTCTGATACCTGGATACACATGAATGGCTGTGGTCCAGCCCAAAGCAAATAGAGTTCAACATCTTAGTTGGGCTGTGCCCCAGAGCCTAGAGAGATACACATTTTCTAGAAGACTTTGGGAGACACAAAGCTCTCTCCAAGACTTTAAGGTCTGGATACAGCTGAGACATGTGAAGAAGCTGCAGAGACTGTGGCTACATAGCTGATAGCTGAGGGACATTGGGCCTCATCTATAGCATGAGAACACTCACAGGGAAGGCTGTATTTAGTATTTATGAGGACACGCAGCTCTTGAAGAGCAGAGGACATTGTTAGGATTGCTATTTTGGTTTTGTTTTTAAGATTAAAAAATGTGTACAAGTGTTTTTGCTTGCATATAGGAATGTGTACATACATGTGCATGTCTAATACCCATGAAGAAGACATCTACCCCGTGGAACTGGGAGGCCACTAGGAACTCAGCGACTCTCCAGGGTGTGAAATGCCTGCCCAGCCCTAGAAATATTCTCTGGGAGGAAGGTGGAGATCCAGGAGGTTGGGTGGTTTCAAGAGCCTTTTCAGAGGATCAGACGGGCTCAGAGTGTGAGCAGGGGCTCATCTATTCCAAGCTGGCTTCCTTCCAACTCACTATGTAGTCAAGGATAACCCTGAACTCCTGTCTCCTCTACCCGAGTGGATGGGATTACAGGTTTGTGCCTGCATACCCAGTTTTCCTCCTTTGGCTCTTGACCCCAGACCCAGGAGACATAATCATGTCTGACCTTATTTCCAACCTCTTCAGCCAGGTCCTGGGCTTTCTCGATGGCATCCAAAGCCTGAAAGGTGAGCAGAAGCCAGAGTTGTGAGCAATCTGTTTGCCTTGGTGCATAGCAAAAACAAAGAAAAGTGGGCCTGGAGTGGGGGAGTGGGAAACGGAAGGGGTGGGGCCATTGAGAAGGCAGCAGAAGAGACTGAGCAAGTTAGATCCTGCCTTAGTTTATGCTGACACATGGGCAGAATGTGACTGCCTCATGGGAGAGTAAAAGGGAATTTAAGAATATATGGTTCAAATGCTAGAGCTGGTGCTTTATATGCTGTGGGTCCCTGGGTGAGACATGGACCTTCTTTAGTGTGGAGAATTGAGAATGTCTGGGTCTCATGGCGACAGGTGAGGCAGATGTTAAATAAAGGGGACAAGCCCAACACTGTACCCCAGTGCTGGCTAAGTAGCCCCAAATTGGGAGCATCAGAGAGAGCTTTAGCCACAGGAAAGGGCCTGACCTCACCTTGTCCAGCACCTTCCTGGCCATCCAGCACTTGGCCACACCCAGTAGCACATGCACCTGCCCCAGGCGGTTTCCAATCTCGGTCATGATGCTCATAGCGGAATCGTACCTTGGGAAGGCTGTCTGCAGAGCCAAGCAGGGTTGGATTTGGGGTGCTCCATGCCCAAGGCCCCTCCCCACCTCATCCTGGTGATCTCACCTCCAGGTCCCCACGGCTCCGGTGGATATCAGCAAAGCAGAGCAGACAGAGTGCTTGCAGTGGGCGGTCACCATGCTGTAGGGCAATCTTCATGGATTCCTGCAAGGGAGGCTGCTCGCTCAGGCTAGCTCATGTGACCCTACTACGGGGTGCCCTATACCCAGCAGTCCCTTAGAAGGGACAGCTAGGATCACCACATCCTCTCGTGGTTGCTGAGGCCTCTTGCACTGAACCACTAAGATCGCAGTACTGTCTGACAGAGGGAAACCAAAGCTCAGAGAGAAAGAAGCACCTTCATCAGGATCAGGGGAAGAAGTGTGTGTGTGTGTGTGTGTGTGTGTGTGTGTGTGAAAGAGAGAGAGACAGAGACAGACAGAGACAGAGGAAGAAAGAGAGAGAGGGATGAAGAGAGAAAAAAAATAAGAGCAGTTTATTAAGAGAAAGGCTCTCCTGAGAATGTGTGCGCTAGAGAGCTGGGACAGCTCTGAGACTCAAAAGTGCCCCCCCTCCAATCTTTTTTTTTTTTTTTTTTTTTTTTTTCCCCAAGAGCTCCCAGTGCAGTCCAGGCTAGTCTCAAACTAAGTGATCATACTGCTTACAGACAGGTAGCACTGTATGTCTCTGTTTTACTAATTTTTTTTTTGTTCTTCTTCTTCTTTTTTTTTTTTTTTTAAAAAGACATTCCCATAAAGCCCAGCTAGGCTTTGAACTAACTATGTACCTGAAGATGTCCTTGAACATCTGATCCTGTCTCCACCTTCCAAGTGCTGTAGGGCTAAGGGATGAAGCCAGGGCTCTGTGCACGTTAGGCAAGCGCTCAACAGCTGAGCCACATCCCAAACCCTTACAGTTTACTTTTCAAAGTGGTCCGCAGAGGCTACAGGGACAGGGACGCTCCTTGCCCTGAGGATGGACTGGAGGGCATGAGGTCTGGTGCAGTGTTTATGATACACTCTTCAGGTGCTTATTGGCAAGCCTTTGGGGGGATTCTATGGGCTGTTCTAGAAAATAGGGGGCCCTGTGACCTGGGCCTGAGATCCTCTCCCCCCCACCACCTGCATGCTTCCCGGCTGTCCCACCTCACAACACTCCATGGCACTGCCCAGGTGGCCCAGCAGCCGGTAGGCCACAGCCATGTGGTACTGGCTCATGGCCCGATATTTGAGGCTCCAGCCTTTGCCATAGTCGTTGACAAGCTCTGCAGCCTTGCAGGGGAAGAACAGGGCTTTCTCATAGTCCTGCAGGGGGCACAGAACAGGAAAGGGACACACTGAGTGGTAGGAACTGACCCAAACCCAGGACTCCAGGCCTGGGATCTGTGACAGCCAGGGAGCCCCAGTGTGTGTTTGTTATCGGGTGTTTTGTTTTGTTTGTATTTCTTATGTTGCTCAGAAAAGCTGCAAAGTTGCAGTCCTGCCTTCGCCTCCAGAGTACTGAGGTCACAGACATGCACCACAGTGGTCATGGTCAGTCTGTTTCTTCATTGTGTCTTCCAGCAGTAAGCATGATCCAGGGAGAAGGGAAACCAGTGCTCAAGTATGGCTTCTTGAGATTGCTGCTGTGTGCCGAGCCAAACACAGTTCTTAGATTTAGCTGATGCATAGTAAATATTTGTTCATTCAATGAAAATGACACAGCTGGCTTCTCCTCTCATGCAGTCCTAGATGACTTCTTGACTTCAGGGCCACACGGGGCTCCTGAGGGTTCAAAGACAGTGTTCCACCATCAGCACCAAAGAACATCAGATCGAGGTTATCGAGGCAAGGAAATCCTTCTGTGAACAGCCAATGCCTTCCTTCCAGTCACCAGGAAAGCAGGGTCCATTACTTGCCATATCTTCTACCTACATCATGGTTCCCTTTCTGGGGCCCGTCCATACCATGGGAACCAACCCCCACCCACACCCAAGCCCCTACATCTGCATCATGAAGATCTTTCTACTTAATCATCTATTTCATACAAACAAGTCCTGGCATTTCTTACCTCATTTAAAACAGCAAGGCCAATGCTCACCTGAAATCCCAACACCCAGACAGTGGAGGCAGGAGAATCAGGAATTCAAGGCTAGCCTTGGCTATATGTGGAATTTGAGGCCAATATGGATTCATGAGACCCTGTCTTTAATCACTCATCCACCCACCCACCTACCCAAACAAACAAATGGACCAAAAATTTCCATCTGCAAGAAAGAAGGACTGAGTTTACAGTCAGTGGAAAGGAACACCTAAACACTAGGTTTGGGTTAGAAATAGCCCTGTTGTATAAATTCCAGTTGTTCTGGTTATCTGAAAAGATTCAGTAGCACAGACAGCAAGGCAGCAGACAGCCTGGTCTACAGAGTGAGTTCCAGGTCAGCCAGGGCTACACAGAGAAACCTTGTCTTGAAAAAACATAAACAAACAAACAAATGGGAAAAGCAGGACACGGATATGTCTAACTCTTACCCAAGAGGTGTGACCTCATCTTACCAGGATCACTGGAGATAAATGAAGGATCTCAGGATGCCTCACGGAAACACAAAAGCAAGATGGAGAAATGCGACGTGACCTTCTACAAAGCAGGTAACCTGGTTTCTTTAATGTGTCATGTAAAATAAAAGGGAGAGCCAGAATGGTCTATTCAAAGCCATAAAAGACACAGTAAGCCATTGGCTGTATAGCTCTGGTTGAACTCTGCTTTCAACAAGCCGAGGGAAGTATTTTGGGATATGGAGAGAAATGTAAATACAGGCAGCATTCAGGGATTAGTTAGCCGCTATTCTGAGATTATGATAATGTTGGTGTGTGTGAGAACAGTTATTATAGTTATGTCAGAATGAGTCACTGGAGAACAAACATCCTTTTTAGATTTTAGTGATGTGTATAGAACTATTTCAGGGTCAAAAGTGAGATGCTGGACTGAAGAGATGGCTCAGGGGTTTAGAACACTTGTTGCTTTTGCAGAGGACCTGGGTTCAATTCCCAGCACCCACATCTATAATTTCAATTCCAGGGAATCTGAGGCTCTCTTCTGGCCTCTTGGGGCACAGGCACATACACAGTGCAGTTACATGCAGGCAAGTACTCTTACATGGAAAATAAGTCTAAGAAATAAAAAAAAAGTAAAATAGTGAGGTGTCAACAATTTTTCTCCCCACCCTCTCCCTCCCTTTTTAAGATAGAGCTCATGTAGCCCAGGCTACTCATTGTTAGTTAACAATGACCTTCAACTTCTGATCCTCTTTGCTTCCTCAGAGCTGGGATCACAGGCCTGGGATCACTACTGTACTCAGTTCCGCAGTGCTGGGAACTTTGTGAACGCTAGGCAAGCATGGTACGGACCAAGCTACACCCCCAGCCTGATGTTAATAATTCTCTAATACAACAATTAAAACATGTACAGCAAAAGTAGCAAAATATGAATAATTGGTACATCTAAGTAGTGGGTACATGGAAATTCACTGTAACATTACACCTTCTTACATTACTTTCCCTTTTGTGGGAACAAAGTATTTACCATGTGACAGCAGCTAAAATTCTCCAAAAGCCGAGTGAGGCTGGAGAGATGGCTCAGCAATTAAGAGCACTGACTGCTTTTCCAGAGGTCCTAAGTTCAATTCCCAGCAACTACATGGTGGCTCACAATCATCTGTAATGGGATCTGATGCCCTCTTCTGGTGTGTCTGAAGACAGTAACAGTGTACTCATATACATAAAATAAATAAATCTTAAAAAAAAAAAATCTCCCAAAGCTTGAGGCTAGAGAAATGATGGCTTAGCAGTTAAGGGCACTGGCTGTTCTTCCAGCATCCAAATGGCAGCTTACAACCGTTTGTGCTTCCAATGCCATCCTCTGGTGTCCACAAGCAACGCACACATGTGGTACTCAGACACACATGTAGGCAAAATACCCATACACATAAAAATGAAAGTCTTTTAAAAAATTTCCCCCATCTGGGTATTACACTAGGCTACACGAGGCCCACTAAAATCCTGGTAATTGGAAGCTTTTGGTCACTGACCCTACCAGTAAGTTCACACCCCACCCTTCTGTGTGTCTCCCCATCTCCTCATATACCTCCGTCAGCTCAGTGGCCTCCCTGTCTTGGCAGAGCTTTGCCTGACGCTAATTCCTGGGATCTCTGCCTGGCTCAGCCCTCTCCTTCTCCACCACTCACTGAGGCCTTCTGACCACTCTCTTAAAAATGGTGCCCCTACCCCTCATCCTGGTATTACCCACTTTTCTTCAAAGGATGAACTTCCTGATAGCGTTAACTGTTCCCCTCTCTCTCTCTCTCTCTCTCTCTCTCTCTCTCTCTCTCTCTCTCTCTCTCTCTCTCTCTCTCTCTAAGACAGGGTTTCTCTGTATAGCCTTGGCTGTCCTGGAACTCACTCTGTAGACCAGGCTGGCCTCGAACTCAGAAATCCGCCTGCCTCTGCCTCCCAAGTGCTGGGATTAAAGGCGTGTGCCACCACCACCTGGCTGTTCTTCTCATCCAGACAGTACAGAGCTTCTTAAGAGACCCTACCATTGTCTTTGTTGTTACAAACACAGAGTCCAACAACAGTTCATGAGATGTAGTTGATCCTCAGTAAAAAATTTTTTCTTTTGTTAGTTAGTTTTTGTTGTTGTTGCTGCTGTTTTGAGACAGGTTTTCTTTGTGTGTATAGCCCTGGCTGTTCTGGAATTCGCTCTGTAGACCAGACTGGCCTCACAGACAGATCACAGATCACATAGATCTGTCTGCCTCTGCATTCTGAATGCTGCCCAGCTCAGTAAATATTTTTTCAAGTATTTATTTGATATTAAGTGTATGGTGTGTGGCCTGGGTGAATGTATGTGCACTGTGTGCTTGCAGCAGCCTGCAAAAGTCAGGAGAGGCATGGGATCCCTGGAAACTGTAGTTGCAGCCAGTTGTGAGCCACTATGTCAGTGCTGGGAACCAAACTTGTGTCCTCTGCAAGAGAGGCAAACGCTCTTAACCACTGATCCATCTCTCCAATCCCCCTGCCAATAAATATTTTTTCGACTGAATCTTTCCATCCCTGCCCTGAGTCCTGTTCTTCCTCATCTATACACAGGTATCTTACGATTCAGAGAAGTGGGTGACTTGCCCAAGACTAGACAGAAACAGCTTGTTCTTACACAGGGGCTTCCCTGTCATCTGAGAGATGGAGGTGGGATTCATGGCTCTACCTTCCCCAGAGTTTTTCATTCACTGAACCGCTATTTAAAAGGAAGGCTGAGGGCAGTGCCCAGCAAAGTATGTGGCTGGGTCCTAAGAGGCTCTGGGGCTTTCTTGAGCTGGACCTAGAGGAAGCAGGTACAGCCGCCACAAACTCCAGCAGTGAGTTCACGGATGCCAGAGAGTTTGTGGACCTGCATTGCTGCCGAAATGCTCCGTGATCAGCCTCATCACTGGTGCCAAGAACCATGCAGTCATCCCAATGAATGAGGCAGGTTCAATGCCCAGTTTAAAACCCATGCCACCCGTAGGGCCATTTGCAGGATGGGTGAGCCAGATAATTCTATTCTCCAATTGGCTAAGGCAGATGGCATTGTCTCAAAAGAACTTTTGGCCAGAGAAAATCAGGGAGTATTTATCATAAACAACAGTATGAACCCCATCCCCCAACACACACACACACACACACACACACACACGGCCCTCAGGGAGCCTCAAATCCCCCATTTTCCTCCCCCCACCCTCCACAAAGGGACGAGGCCCACCTTGACCTGGGCGTAGAAACTGCCCAGGCTGCAGCAGACACGGCACTCCAGCATGGTGTCATCATTGTTGTGGGCATAGCGCAGGGCCTTCTCAAAGCTCTCTAGGGCCTTCTGGAAGAGGCTGAGACCCAGGAAAGCATTGCCCATGCTCAGGCTGACCTGACCCCCAAGCTGGGCACCAGCCCTGGTACCAGGCAGGCCGAGGCAGGTCTTGCAGTAGGAGATGGTTTTGTGGAACTCACAGAGCTTCTCATTGCTGCGCGCCAGGTTCAGGTAGCTTTCGAGCAGGAAGTCAGCATCCTCCAGCTCCCGAGCAGTATCAATCTGGACCACAGCAAACTAACCCCAGGGTAATAGGTAACTCAGCCAAGGCTTAACCGGCAGCCCCTGGCTGCCACAGCCAGCCCTACTTCACAGTGAGAGAGAATGGCAGACTCCAAGGCTCAGACTCAAGAGTTTGCACTATCTCAGATCCATCCTCCCAGGCTCCAGTCACAGCATAGAAGCTTTAACCAGAGCTCAGGGCAGACACTACCCTGTCACCCCCAGCCTCAGATCCTCAGATCTGGAATCTACCACCGACCAGCCTGACCCTCAAACTTAAAGCCTGTTCCTCCAGGCAGCAAGCAGCAGACTAAAACCTAGACTTGGAGGTCTGGGTTTGAGATCCCTGCACTCTGGCTCCTGATGCCCGTGAACTGTAGTCTCAGAGGCTTTGACACTGAAGTTGAAGGCCACAAGCCTGACTCTGAAGATACCCAGCCATCTAAGACTCAGGATCTTCCATGCATATTCAAAACTTCAGACCAGACACTAGCCTATGAGACACAGAGGGTTCTCAGGGAGATACCAGGGCTCCTGGGAGTTGGAAGCCACCCAGTCCTGTTCTCAACCCTCTCACAGCACCTGGGCCCTCCCACAGCACCCTGGAAGGGTAATGTGTACCTTCAGCATCTCTTTGTAGCGACCCATCTCTGAGTGAGCTGTTACCAAGCAGCCCAGCACCCGGAAGCGGCCCACGAGGTCAGAGCCCTTCTCCAGCACCTTCATCCACACCTGCAGTGCCTTCTCTGTCTGGTTGGACTGGTACAGCTGCAGTCCTTTTTCGATCTGTTGCTTGGTCTGGTCCTGCCCCATCCTCCCACAGCCTGGCCACTCGGAGAGACCGTGGTTGGCTAGGTGTCTTTAGAACCTCATGGTGTTGGACCCACAGTGCTGACTGATCTCTGGGAGGGGAAAGCAACACCAGGCAAAAGCCAAGCAGGGCCTGGATGGACAACGGGCGCCACCCTGGGAACAAGGCTGGTTCAGACACTGTCTGCAGCTGTCCCTGCCAGTTGGGGCCACGTGACTTCTGAGGAATGTCAGCAGCAAGGTCACGAGGGTTTCTGCTGCACCCACTCAAAGCTGAAAGGTGGCTGCCCCAGGGATACAGGCATTACGACACCTGAGAACCTGTTTGGCGCCCCCTTGACACTTCTGACACTGGCCTTGATGCCCCTAGCAGGTTAAGCTCTCTGAACGCCTTGCCAAAGGATGTCTGCCAGGATGCGGTCAAGCAGGTTCTGACAGCAGGAAAGCAGCAGGCACAACACTGGGCATACAGGATTTATTTTAATTACACTGCATTATTTTTATTATGTATACGTGAGGAGGGGTATTCACCTATAAATGTAGGCATCTGTGGAGTTTGCAAGTGCCGGATGCCTATAGGCAGTTGTGACATGCTCCATGACTGAACATGGGTCCTCATCAAGAGCAGTAAACGACATTTATGCATTTGTTTGTTTATTTGATACAGATTCTCTCTACATAGCCCTCGCTGTCCAAGAACTATGAAGACCAGGCTGGCCTCAAAGAAATCACTTGCCACCCCTGGCAGCAAGACAGGTTATACACAGTGGAGGTATCTTTCCTTTTTTTTTTTTTTTTTTTTTAAGATTTATTTATGTAATGCATATAAGTACACCACCATTGCTCTCTTCAGACACACCAGAAGAGGGCATCAGGTCCCATTACAGATGGTTGTGAGCCACCATGTGGTTGCTGGGAATTGAACTCAGGACCTTTGGAAGAGCAGTCAGTGCTCTTAACCACTGAGCCATCTCTCCAGCCCCGGAGGTATCTTTCCATCTACTTTGTTTTCTTCTTAGGGTCAGTGTGATGGTTAGTCTTGTCAACTTGACACAATAAAGAATCACCAGAGAAGGGAATGCTTTGGCTTCTGGGGTAGTTTGAATAGGCACAGCCCCTTCACTAACATGTTTGTATTTGGCTTGCTTGGCTCCTATGGAATGGCACTATTAGGAGGTGTGGCCTGGTTGGAGTAGGTGTGGCTTTGTTGGAGGAATTGTGTTACTGAGGAGGTGGGCTTTGCAGTCTCATATATTTGTTCAAGTCTGGCCTCTTCCCTGCTGCCTTCTGATCAAGATGTAGATCTCTTGGCTCTTCCAGCACCATGTCTGCCTGCATGCTGCCATGCTTCCCACCATGATGATAACAGACTAAACCTCAATTAAATGTTGTCCTTTATAAGAGTTGCCTTGGTCATGGAGTCTGTTCACAGCAGTAACACAGAAGTTGATACCAGGAACTTGGGTATTGCTGTGATAGGCCTGGCCATGTTCTTGTGTGGAAGAATGTAGATTTTGGGACTTTGCATTTGGAAAGCAATGGACTGCTTTAAGAGGGGCTGACCCGGCCATCATACCAGAACACAGAAGGCAGTGTGCTGAGGGGGATTTAAACTGGAGGCCTGGCTCAAGAGGTTTCAGAGAACATTAGTATGTAGCCTAGAGACAGTTCTTGTGATATTTTGGCAAGGAATTTAGCTGCTTTTGTCCTTGTTTGAGATTTTCCTGAGTCTAACCTGAAGACTTTTGGATTAATTGCATTGGCAAAGGAAATCTCAAAATAGCTTAGTCTAGACTCTGTTGTGTACTAACTAATGTTAACTTTTTCTTTTTTTTTTTTTCTTTTAAATTTTATTTATTTATTTTATGTATATGAACTCAGGACCTCTGGAAGAGCAGTCAGTGCTCTTAACCACTGAGCCATCTCTCCAGCACCATTTTCTTTTTTTCTGTAGTCCAGGCTGGCCTCAAACTCAGAGATCCTCCTGCCTCTGCCTTCCAAGTGCTAGGATTAAAGGTTGTGTACCACCACCACTTGGTTCTTTTTTTTTTTTTTTTTTTTTTTTTTCTTCAAGACAGGGTTTTTCTGTGTAGTCCTGGCTGTCCTGGAACTCACTCTGTAGACCAGGCTGGCCTCAAACTCAGAAATCCGCCTGCCTCTGCCTCCCAAGTGCTGGGATTGAAGGCGTGTGCCACCACTGCCCGGCCACCACTGACTGGGTTCTTATGCTAACTTTTTTTTCTTTTTAAGTTTTATTTATTTAATGTATGAGTGCTCTGCTGCATATACACCTGCAGGCCAGAGGAGGGCATCAAATCTCCTTATAGATAGATGGTTTGAGCCACCATGTGGTTGCTGGGAATTGAACTCAGCACCTCTGGAAGAGCAGCTAGTGCTCTTAACCACTAAGGCATTTCTCCAGTCCTTAATGTTAACTTTTATAAAGAGCATTTGGATGAAACAGCAAACTGAGCAAGAAAAATACAATGTACAGTTCAAGGATTAAAGGGGCACTGGGAAGTAGAATGGAGCTAAACCCTGTGTTCAAGGAGATAAACAGATTAAAGATATTCAATAGAATTAGGGAGAGGGGACCTCGGGACAAGATCCCAGCTAGCTAAACTTCCATCTTGTGAAAAGGAGTTAAAGAAAACTTTAGGTCTAGGGAAGGTGGTGTATGCCTTTAATCCCAGAACTTGAGAGGAAGAGGCAGGCAGATCTCTAAGATCAAGACCATCCTGGTCTACAAAGCAAGTTTCAGGACAGCCAAGCATAGGCAGAAAACAAAACAAAACAAAAACCAAAAAAAACCCAAAACAACAACAAAACAAAACAAAAAAACAACCCCCCCCCCAAAAAAAACCATCAAAACCAGAAAGCTGGTGATGTCACAGAAGGGGGCCATGTTTCAGCCCTAGCAAGCAGAACTTGGCAGCTTTAGTTCTGGCTTTAGAATCAAGGATAAAATGTGTCAGGGATGCCTCTGAATGGAGGACCAGAGAGGCCATTGTATAAAAGGGGTTATAAAATCTCCCTCTAAACGACAAGTTTAAAGTTTAAAGACACTGAAGGCAGGCATAAGGCAGGGGTGCATGGAGGACCAGAAAAACCATTGTGTGAAGCTGTGAAGGTGAAGCCTGGATTGCCTTAGAGACCCCAAGAGCTTAGAGATGCCATGGGATACCTGCCAAAGGAAAGCTGCTAACAGGAAGTGGAACCAGCTCAAATGTGTTGTACTTAGCAAAGCTGAAAGGAGTTGGAGATCCGAAGAACATTTTGACATCAGACATGGGAATGTAAAGTTTGGAAATGTAAAGTTTTCCCATTTACATGGGAAATGTAAAGTTTGTACACTTGGGTTTTGGTCTTGCTTTGGTCCTCACTGCATTTCAGTCCTTCCCTCCATTTTGGATCAGTAATGTATACTTTGTGTCATGATACGTTGGCAGTATGTGATCTGCTTTTTGATCTTATAGGGGGTTAATTTCAGAAGAACTTTCATGTTGAACTTTTAAATGATGAGACTGCGATAGACTATGGGGACTGAAGTTGGTCTATATGCATTCTGCATTATGTTATGGCTACAAGCCTATGGGGACAGGGAGTGGAATGTGGTGGTTTGAATAGGAATGGCTCCTGACTGGCTGGTTTTGTGTGTCAACTTGACACAAGCTGGAGTTATCACAGAGAAAGGAGCCTTTGAGGAAATGCCTCCATGAGATCCAACTGTAAGGCATTTTCTCAATTAGTGATCAAGGGTGGGAGGGCCCAGCCCATTGTGAGTGGTGCCATCCTTGGGTTGGTAGTCCTGGGTTCTATAAGAAAGCAAGTTGAGGCTGGGCAGTGGTGGCACACGCCTTTAATCCCAGCACTTGGAAGGCAGGCGGATTTCTGAGTTCGAGGCCAGCCTGGTCTTCAAAAAAAAAAGAAAAGAAAAGAAAAGAAAAAAAAAAAAAAGTTGAGGAGGAAGCCAGTAAGCAATCCAGTAAGCAGTACTTCTCCATGGCCTCTGCATAAGCTCCTGCCTCCAAGTTCCTGCCCTGTCTTCCTTTGGTGATGAACAACAATGTGGAAATGTAAGTTGAATAAATCCCTTTTCTCTCCAACTTGCTTCTTGGTCACAATGCTTTGTGCAGGAATACGAACCCTGACTAAGACAAACTGGTTCTGGGAGTGGGGTATTCCTCTGACAGCCTGACCATGTGTTTGGAGGACTGTGCAAGGATTTTGGAACTTTAACTTAGAAGAGCCACTGGGATGTGAAGAGCTCTGTAGGATGCTCTGTAAGAGCTTGGAAGAACAGTGCAAATGATAGAGGCCTAGCTTGTGAAATTTCAGAGGTAAGATTAAAGACTTCATCAGGCCGTTGCAGTTTTAATTATGAAGATTCTGTGGATTTGGTTAGCTGGGGCTGAAGAATCGGCTGTGATTAACAAGATACTAGAACTACTGAAGTGAAACCTTTGATTACTGGGATGATGGATGCTAATTAGCTGGAACTAAGAAATTAGCAGTGACCAAAGAGAGACCAGCATCACTAAGGTGAAATCTGGGAAATGTTTCCTGAGAGCACAGAGAAGCTGTGCTCCAGAGGTAGCCACCATTGTACCTTGTGTTGGCAACTGTACTTGGTAATGTGTAAGTCACCCAGGTGGTACTGGTTTTGAAACATGAAGGGGTAGCAGCTGATGCCTGGCACTGAGAGGCCAATGGTGAAGGTGCAGCCTCAGTGGCAGGTGAAGGCCCAGGACTGAAGGGGTCATGCAGAGAAGCTGAGGCTTAGCACCGTGAAAAGAGCCTATGAGAGGCTATTTGTGAAAGTGCAGTCCAGTTGCAGCAGAAGACAACAGTGTTTTGGAAATGCTGGTACCATGAGGTGACCACCAAGAACAGCAACAGCAGTGAAGTGCAGGCAGCTGGAGCCTAGAAGACATGGTGTGTGCTACAAAGGGGAGAGCTGGAGAAGTGACCCAAGTCCTTGGAGAACCCAGAAGGTCGTGAGTGTATCCCAGACATTGAACAGCTAGTTTGCTTTTGTGACTGTGCCCTGATATATTCCCCTCCTGAAGCATTTTAGTGGAGTCCACAGTTAAGAGACTTTGAATTGTAAAAAGACTCTGAATATTAAGAGATTGGATATTTTAAAGGGATTGAAATTTTAATATGTAAGAATTTGTAAAGACTGAGGGACTTTTAAAGTTATTTAGATCTTGGGGATGAATAAGAAAGTGAGGGTTGAGGCTTAATAGTGATGTTTGTGTGTCAAGTTGACAAGGGGTCAGTTATACTGGCTGGTTTTGTGTCAGCCTGACACAAGCTAGAGTTATCACAGAGAAAGCCTCCCTTGAGGAGATGCTACCATGAGGTCCAGCTATAAGGCATTTTCTCAATTAGTGATTAAAGGTGGGAAGGCCCATTGTGGGTTGTGCCATTCCTGGGCTGGTAGTCCTGGGTTCTGTAAGAAAGGAAGCTGAATAGGCCAGGAGAAGCAATCCAGTAGGCAGCGCCCTTCCATGGCCTCTGCATCAGCTCCTGCTTCCAAGTTCCTGCCCTGTGTGAGTTCCAGTCCTGACTTCCTTTGGTGAACAGCAATGTGGAAGTGTAAGCTGAATAAACCCTTTGCTCCCCAACTTGCTTCTTGTTTTGTGCAGGAATCCAAACCCTGACTAAGATAGCCCCCAAAGACATATGTGTTTGAATGCTTGGCTTAGAGGAAATGGCATTGTTAGGTGTGGTTTTGTTGGAGGAAGAGTGCCACTGAGGAGGTGGCCTTTGAGGTCTCATATATATGTTCAAGTCTGGCCAGTGAGAGGTCATCTCCTCCCTGCTACCTTCAGATCAAGATGTAGAACTCTTGGCTCCTCCAGCACCATGTCTGCCTGCATGCTTCCTCCCATGATAATGGTTAAAACCTCTGAACCTATAAGCCAGCTCCAATTAAATGTTTTCCTTTATAAGAGTTGCCTTGGTCATGGTGCCTCTTCACAGCAATGGAAACCCTAACTAAGACAGCTTCTATCTTCCCATGTTCATTGGTGCTGGGAGGACTGGAGCTGCTGTGGTGATTTTCCCCCTCCTTTTCTAAGCCAGCGTCTCATGTAGCCCAGGATGGTCTCAAACTTGCCTTGGAGACAAGGATGACCTTGCCCTTCTGACCCTCTGGCCTCTACAACCTACAGTGCCATGAAATCCAGTTTCTCCAATGCTGGGAATCAAACCTAGCGCTTGCTAGTCTAGTACTTTTACAAACTGCATCACATCCTGGCCCATTTTCTTTCAACTAGTTTCTCTATGTAGCCCAGGGTAGCTTTGAACCCTGTGATTCTCCTTCTACGTCCTGGAATTAAGGAGTTTTTTTTAAACCCTTATTTTTCAAAATGTTTAATTACTACATTTTATGCACATGCTCAGTGTCCTTGGAGGTTAGAAGAAGGTAACTCAGGTGCCTTGCAACTAGAGTTACAGGTGGTTGTGAACTATGATGTAGGTGCTGGGAATAGAATCTGGGTCTCCGCAAGAGCAAAACCTGCTTATAACCATTAAGCTATCTCTCCAGATCCTAGAGAAGCACCATGTAGAACAGTCCAACAACTGACTGTAATAATGCAAATGTTCTATGCTGGCTGTTGTGGTTTAAAAGAGACTGGACTCCACAGGTTCACACATTTGAATGCTTGGTCCCTGGTTGGTGGCACTACTTTGGAAGGATGAGCAGAGGCCATGCTGGAGAATGTGTTTGTAGAGGTAGGCTTACAGGTTTCAAGCTCCTACAGCAGGCCCAGGCTCTTGCTCTCAGCCTTCAACCTGCAGGTAAGATGTAAGGTCTCAGCTACTACGCCAGCGCAACGACTGCCCGCCTGCTGCCATCCTTCCCACCATAATGGCCAGAGGCTCACTAAGCAAACCCCCAATTAATGCAATTTCTTTTATACACTGCCTTGGATATGCTCTTCACAGCAACAGAACAGTAACCAAGACATTGGCAGCATGGCAAATGTTTTTGAATACTTGAAATGTTAGGGTAGAACAACTAAAGAACCAATTTTATTTAAAAAAATATTTTATTTGGGGATGAGAAGACGGCTCAGAAGTAAAAGAACTTGTTAAAGAAGAGGACACAGGTTCAGTTCCTGGTACATACTTGGCAACTCACCATCTTTAACTCCAGTCCCAGTTTCCCTTCTTCTGAGCTTCAAAGACACCAGGCACATATACCAGCACACATACACATGTGAAGGTAAAACATTCATGCATATAAAAAAAAAGTCTCCCTGGGCTGGAGAGATGGCTCAGCAGTTAAGAGCACTGACTGTTCTACCAGAGGTTCTGAGTTCAATTCCCAGCAACCACATGGTAGCTCACAACCACCTGTAATCAGATCCAATGCCATCTTCTGGTATATCTACTTTCTCTAGGAAGGAAGTCTTCTTCCCTTTTGTGTTTTTGTTTTAGAGGCAGGGATTCTCTGTATAACCCTGGCCATCCTGGAACTTGCTTGGTAGACCACACTGTCCTTGAACTCAGAGATTTGCCTGTATCTGCCGGTGGAGTACTGGGATTACAGGCACACACCACCACTAACTGGCATATCTTAACTTAAAAAAAAAAAAAAAATTACAGAAGCTAATGGGGAAACTGTTTGGAAAGATGTAGGTCCAGAGCAATAGTTCTCAACTTGTGGGTCAGGACCCCTTTGGGGGGTCGCATCAGATATCCTGCACACCAGACATTTACATTAAGATTCCTAATAGTACCAACATTGCAGTTAGGAAGTAGCAATACAATTTATGGTCATCCCAGCACGAGGAACTGTGTCTGTCACAGCATTTGAAGGTTGAGAACTACTACCCTACAGTTTCAGGATGCGGCAAGTCCCATTAGGGGAAGGGAAGTGGGAAAGGACAGATAGGTTAGGGTGTTTTTGAAACAAGATGAAAGACAAGCTCAAAGGGCTGGAAAGGGCCCAGCCAGCTGGTAGGATACTTACTCATTGAGTAGATTTATAAGAGAAAGAAAGGAGAAGCCACCTCAGGATGCAGGCTATCTAAAAGCCAGTGGTGGTGGCACACACCTTTAATCCTAGTCTTTGGGAAGCAGAGACAGGTGGATCTCTTGAGTTCCAGGCCAGCCTGGCCTATAGATCTGAGCACCAAGACAGCCAGGACTACACAGAGAAACCCTGTTACGGTGGTTTTAATAGGTTTAGCCCCTACAGCTTTATGTATTCGAGGGAGTGGCACTTTTAGGAGGTGGGGCCTTGCTGTTAGAAGTATGTCCCTGTGTAGCTGAGCTCTGAAGCCTCCTAGGCTTAGGCTCTGCCCAGTATGGAATTTCAGTCTCCTGGCTGCTTTCCAATCAAGATGTAGAACTCTTGGCTCCTCCAGCACTAAGCATGTCTGTACGATGCCATTCTTCCCACCATAACAGACTGAACCTCTTACACCGTAAGCCCAAATTAAGAGCTTGGTCATCGTATCTCTTCACAGCAATACAACCCAAACTAAAACACCTTAGTTTGAAAAACAAACACAAAGAAAGTAGCTTAGTCAACGGGGGCTAGGAAAATGACTATTCATGAATATGGCCTCTAGAGTGATGAGAACTTTCTCAATTTTGGATGTTCAATAGCAGCACCACTCTAAAATCCAATGGGGTAATTGCACTGGGATGGGCTCCCAACTTTTAAAATCTTCCAGCTCAGAAGACACTATAGTGCAAGCCTTTACACCCAGCACTTGGGAGGCAGGATCTGTACTACAAGAGCGGCCTGATCTGCAGTCAGAGCTGTGTTAAGTCTGTCAAAAAAACAAGCAAGCAAGCAAGCCCCAAACTCCCAGCTTGTATGTGTGGGGGTGTAGCTAGGACAGGAAATGTGCCTTTCCCAGTTGACAGTTCAGTTTCTCAAGCCAAGATAACTTTCCTTTAGAAAAAAACAAAAGACCTCCCTATTACCAGAGCTTCCCCTTCAGAGACAAAGGCCACACATGCAAAGTAATTTAAACCCTAGAGGGTAGTGGATGGAGAAGATCCCAGGAATCAGTGCTTGAGAGTCACAAAGTCTCCATCTCTCCTGGAGGGAAATGCTATGATATCAGTGTGACATTCCCAGAGGTGAAGGGAAAATTTGGTTTTCCTTTCTGGTGGCTTTTTCTGAATCAGAGACTGGGCTGCTTAGATGAATGTAGCATCCGACAGAACACTCTGTGTGCTTATCAAGAAAGTCACTGCAGACAGACAACAAACAAGCATCGAGGTGGTGGGCCATCACAGAAACATTTCATAAGGGAATACAAACTGTTTAAGATACCATCTGTATTAGAGACATAAAATCAGACTTTAAACATCATAAAAGGCGAGTTTGAGATCAGCCTGGTTTACAGATTAAGTTCCAGGACAGTCAGGGCTATGTAGAAATCCTGTTTTAAAAACAAAACAAACAAAAGTTTAAAACTAGCTACAGCTCAGTTGGCAGTGTTCTTTTAGTATCTATGAAGGCCTGGGTCCAGCCTCCAGCACTGGGGGGGCTACATAAACTGGGGGGTGGGGGGAGAGTGTTTCTCTCTAATCCCAGTGCTTGAGGTAAAGGAGGTTCAAGGTCATCTTCAGTGACATAGTTTGAGACCAACCTGGGTTACATGAGACCTCTACCTCAAAAACAACAAAAACACCCCCCCCCCAAAAAAAAAACCCAAACAACTAAACCAAGCTGGGTATGGGGGTGCATGCCTTTAATTCCAGTATTTAGGAGGCAGAGGCAAAGGCAGGTGGACCTCTGTGACTTTAAGGCCAGCCAGGTCTACACAAGGAGTTCCAGGAAAGCCAAGACTAAATTGAGACCTTTCTCAAAAACAAATAAAACATCAGAACCAAACTACTTTTGACATCAACTTGAATTTTTGTGGTTCCAAGAATCAAACAGGACTTCTGCATGTTAGCTAGACATATCTAAACTATATACCGAGTGTTTACATGTGCATGGAGGACAGAATATGGTAATTATTCCGTAATTACTCTCTACCTTATTTTAAGTGTATTGTTATTTTGCTTATATGTATGTCTGTGTATTGTGTGTACATAACGCCCATGAAGGCTAGGTGTGAATCTCCTGGTTATACAGATAGTTATAACCAACCTTGTGGGTGGGTGGGTGCTGCTAAGCAAACCCCAGTCTTTTAGCCAGTACTCTTAATCTCCAGCCCCATCAACACTTTTATTTTTTCAGATGGGAGTCTCTCTTTGAATCCAGGGAGAATAAACAGGGTTAGGCTGCCTGGCCAGCATGCCCCAACATCTGTCTCTGCCTCCCTGGTATTAAAACTACAGGTGTGCCCTTATTATGCCTGGCTTCTTTGGGTGGGGGCTAAGTTCAAGTCTTCATGGCAAGCACTTTACTGAACAAGCAGTATCCCCCCCCTCCCCACCCCCCCTGTCTAGTTAAGTTGTAAAGAAGAGCAACAACTTTTAGGTATGTCATTAAACTGAAAGATGTTCACTCTACCACTTAATTTACATATCTCAGAAACGCAGAATCCCAATCCCAAGGCAACGACTGAGAGGGCAGCTCTACTACCCTGATTTTTTTTTTTTTTTTTTTAAAGATTTATTTTATATACATGAGTACACTGTAGCTCACACCAGAAGAGGGCATTGGATCCCATTACAGATGATTGTGAGCCACCATGTGGTTGCTGGGAATTGAACTCAGGACCTCTGGAAGAGCAGTCAGTGCTCTTAACAGCTGAGCCATTTCTCTAGCCCCCTACCCTGCTTCTTAAAGATTTAATTATGTCTGTGTCACTGCATGTGGTTAACTGTACACTTACTGCAGATGCCCAGCTGGAGTTACAAGGCATGAACAAGCCCAGTATGGGAGCTGGGAGCCAAACTTGGGGGTCCTCTGCAAGAACAATCCATGCTCTTAACCACAGAACCAGCCAGCTTTCCAGCCCCTACCCCCTTTTTTTTGAGTCAGAGTCTCACTATGTAAGCTTGGCTAGCCAGGAGTCCACAATGTAGAGCAGGCTGGCCTGTAAGATACCCACTTGCCCCTCAGTGCTAGGATTAAAGGCATACACTGCCATGCATTGCAGTCAAAGAGAATCAAATGTGAGCCAGACATGGTGACTCATGGCCATAATCCGAGAATGTAGAAAGCAGAGGCAGGAAGATCGAGAGCTCAAAGTCATTTTCCTACACAGCTAGTTTGAGGCTAGCCTGGGGTACTTAGGACTCTGCCCCCCACCCCCCCAAAAAAAACCCCAAACCAAAAAACAGCAGGGGGAGGGAGAGGAGAGAGAAAGAGAGAGGGAGAGAAGAGAGAAAGAGGAGAGGGAGAGGAGAGGAGAGGAGAGGAGAGAGAGAGAGAGAGAGAGAGAGAGAGAGAGAGAGAGAGAGAAAGGCATTTGTCAACAGGAAACCATTAAGGTAAGGCTCTGAGCACACCATTTCGTCAGAGTATGAAATACAGAACCCAGGAGGATGCTTAATAGACATCTTACATCATTACATTATTAGCAGATTTATTTTTCTCAGACAAGCATGTCTCAAAAAACCAAACCAAATCAACCCCCTCCCCCCAAAAAACCCAAAATTTAAAAAGCCATTTAAATTCAATGGTGGCACAAACACAGACTGTACTTAAATGCCACACTATATAAGGACAGTTCAGACAGCACATTTTGTATGAATGCATAAAAATAAAAACATTAAGGGCAGATGAGGTGGCTCACACTTTAAACCCCGGCACTGCGAGTTGGAAGTTGATCTGATGACATAATGGTCCTATGCTTGCTAGGGCTATGTACTGAGCCCTGACTTCCACAGGTGGTGGCCCTTCTGCAGGAGCAGTAGTGATCAGTAATTCCCTCCAACATCAAAACTCCCAACAGAGGCAAAGCTGTAGCCACCTCAGGACGTCAGGTGGACGGTATGAGAGCCACAAGGCCTCATGGAGTCTCTCCCCACTGGAGCCTGGGGTCACTGAAACTGCCTATGACAAGCTGGTTAACTAACCACTAGTGTTTGCTTTTGAGACATTTCTCTCTGGGAGTTGGACGGCTTCATCTGAGTGCTCCATAGTCTAGCAACAGCACAGCTGCTTTTCAATGAACTTGTTAGTATGTAGATGGGGAGGGGGCAAGCAATACTGCCCAGGAATGATGTAAAGACAGATTATACTGAGTTCCACATGTTTCCCATGTAAATTTACTGCAGCTCATAGTCCAATGGACATTAGCTAGGGTGAATACCTGAAAATTCCTATAAAGTTCTGTTTCTATTTCTGCAGTGTTGGGGATCAAATTCAGGGCCTCATATGCCCTAAGCAAGCGTTCGACTATTGAGCTACGTCCCCTGCCCCAGGCTTCTGATTTGAAACACATTTTAAAGCCAGGCGTGGAAGTGCATGATAGTCATTTCAGCATCTGGGAGGCTGAGGCAGGAAGGCTCCTGACTGTAAGGTCAGCTGGGGGCACACAAGATTCTGTCTTGGAGGGTTGGGGAGAATAGAAATGGAGACCTGAAAAACAGTAATTAAAGGCAAGTGTGGTTGACAAGATCTCTATAGTCTTTATGTGAATATCAAACGGAAATGTCCAGAAAATGCTTGAGTTTAAGGAGAGGCTGCTCTCCTGCCCGCTTTTCCAGAGCCTAGCACATGCTAGTGTACCACTAGGCACTAGAAGGCAGGCTATACATCAAGAAATACTACTCACCAGACCCACCCCAAATAGTGGGGCACCGAGAAGAGAACTGAAGTCTGCCCATGAGCCACAAGTTAGCGGTAGCTTCCAGAGAGGTGTCAGGTCTATGAAGACTGGACTACCCAGTTACCAGGAGTCTCCATGTAGGATGACAGATGTAGTGAAGGACTGCACAAAGACAGTTCTGCTCAGCCAGACCCAATAGCTCAACTACAAGCTCCCAGAAGTTCAAAGGCAGTCCTAGGCAGGGGGCTTCATTAGAGAATGATCTAGAATACCTGAGGAGTTTACTGAAGGAGGTCTAACTACTTTTTGGGCTGGAGACTAAAGGCTTGGAGTGAAGGCCATGATCTAGGACTCACATGGGCCATCAGCTGTAATAGAAGAGGGAGAACAAAAATCAAAGCTACCAAAATGTTTTAAGGTGTTTCCATATTATGGTGACCCTGTGGAATGCGGACATGCCACACAAGTAGCAGTCCAGAAAGAACCTGTCTTTTCCTCTAGGAGCTTTGTATGGGTTCAGCAGAATCATCATCAGGTCTGTCAACATGGAAGCCGCCCCCAAACCCATCCCCACCTCCCGGCACTGGCAATCAACAACTCTGAAGACAAACAGTTCTTCTCAAACAGTTTAATAGCAAATAAACAAAGGAAGGTACCACACTTGGCAGATACAAAATGACTTTTTGTCCGTGTGTCTGTGCAATTAAAACAGATTTAGGTTCCCCATTGGGACAAAAGGAAAAACACACAAAAAGGAAGGAGAGTCCTTTTAAACACATACTCCCTTGCTCCAAACTTTTAACAACTTTTTTCTTTTTTAATCCACTACACAAACTGTGATTAGGTAAGAAAAGCGACAAGGGCTCTTCTTGCCCTTTTTTTTTTTTTTTTTTAAAACCATTAAAGCAAAATCCATAATTTTCTACAGAGTACAACACAAGTTCACACACAAAAGACGTCTTTTATAAATCAAACAGGAAAAAAGGAAAGCTCAAACAAGGTCAAGAAAAAGCATCTCTACGGCTGAATCACGACTTTGAGTTGATTGAATCCCGTTGTTGCTGCAGAACAGACTGTGCGTTTGGTCATAGTGGCAATTGTTTTCTCTTCACATTGTGAAATCACTTTACATTGTTTTCTAGTAGAAAAGGCAAAAAACTGTACAAAACCCCTAGTGTTAAATACAACGTTTGTACCAATAAAAAACTCACACAGGTTTGTCTCCAAAATGTAAAGTTTCTTTTTTTTTTCTTTTTAAATTATTCACAAAAAGCAGCTGGAAATCAGAAAGGCAGCTGCCGCTCCAGGGTCTCAAATCCATTAAAACCACTACAGAACAATTAAAACGATCAGAGAGAAAAGGAAAAGGAAACAATGTCCAACATTTGGCATTTGGTTTTATCCACAGGTTTTCCCAGAGCTCCTCTTGGAATTGAAAGCAAACTATATTGGCAAACACAGCTTCTCAGTACACAGGAAGGGGGCCTCAGCACCTCCTGCCAACAGAGGCGCTCTGTGCAGTCAGACTGTGGGCACACAGCAGGCTCTCTCATGCTATCTCACGCTAGGCTCTGGCCTCTTTCCATCCTGCCATCCCTTCCAGGACATTAAGCAGCCTACTTACAGGGGTCCCCCACTTGGCTGCCATTTCTTCCTAGTAAGGTGGCCTCAAGCATAATATATTGAGCAACCTGTAGGGGTCCCAGAGCAGAAACTGTGCTGGAGTCCCTTCATTACCAGGGAGTGGATGATGCTAGACAGTGCTTCTCCTCCCCACCGCCATCCCTTGCTGCACCTTGCCACCCTTTGCTGGACAATCTTGCTTCCACTTCCCCTACCACCAGTGCTTAAGTCTCAGTGGGATCTGTCAAATCCCCCCTCCCCTGCCTCTGCTCTTCACAGATCCATCCCTGCCTATTCATTTCCTCTAGCCTCTCCTCCTCTATTCACATTCTTCCAAGTCCCCAAGACCCTGAGGCTGGATGGTGCTACAAGAGAAGAGGGTTAAGTTTCCCTTAGGAAACCAAAGAACCGGCTGGCCTGGCACCCGTGGACAGTAGCTATCTGGCTCTTCACCCAATTTAAAAACAAATTCTTGCCCTTGCCCCAACTCTACTAGCTAAGTTAAGAGTGGAGCCATAGTGAAAAGCCAGTGTGGGGTGGTTGGTGCCCAGAGCTGTAAACAGTGTGAAGACTGTAGTATTTATTGTGCTTGTCACCTAGGAAAAGCGCAGGCAGGCAGGCAGGTGTATTGCCACTCAGTGCACAGACGGGCCCCCTCTGGGTAGTCAGAAGCAGTGCCCTCCCTCCCTCCCTCCATACCTCCCTCCCTCCCTCTGTGATCTAGCCTCCTGCCTACCCACAGCCACCTTTGGTTCTGCTTCTGCCTCTCTGCCCCCACCTGTACTCCCTGAGCAGAGCAGCCAGCCTCCTGGATCCCCCACTGAGACCTGGAGGCCACAAAGAGTGACAGTCTAAGTGCACAGGCAAACACTCTAAGGGCAACAGAGGAGAAAGTTGCCACTTCAAAATAAAACAATACAATCTTGAGGAAAAAAAAAAATCAACCCCATAACAATTTAAAACATCTTCTTTGAAACCCCTTTAAATCAGTCAGTTTTTGCACAAACTATAGAAAACAGAGAGGTGAAGGTGATACATACGAAGGTGTGAAGAAACAGCAGGAAACATGCACAACTTGTTTTTTCTGGGCATAATCTTAGTAGGAAAGGAAAAATTCAAAACAAAAAGGCAAAAACAATACAAAACCCAAAAAAATGGAAAGCATCACATTTTGCTGTAGAGACTGTAGGAAGAAGCATGGGTGTGAGCTGGCTGAGCCGGGCGAGGGGAGAAGAGGGACCCTAGGGCTTCCCTGCAGGGCTGCTTCAGGAAGAACCACAAAAGGAAAAGGCTAGCTGAGGCCCAAACCTCAGCACCCAGTGAAAAGGGAATGGGGGTAGGGTGCATTTCAGACATTTTCTGCAGTTGAGAACTCAGAAAAACAAAAATCAATAACAACATGCGGTCTCCTCAAGCCCCAAAACTATGTCAGCAAAATGTGTTCAGGAGCCTCAAATATTTTAGTGACATCTTTTATTTCATTGTTTATTTCAAAGTTGTCTTTAAAACTAAGCACACAGAGGAACAAGCCTGGAAGCGGACTGGCTGTGTGCTCACAGGAACACAGACACCACACGGCATGTGCTAGCAGGGCTGCTCTGAGACAGGTACAAAGAATTGGAATCACAAAATCAAGTGGTTATCTTATGAAGTTCTAGAAAAATAGATTTTTTTTTATATTCAAATGCAAGTTTAAATATTTTCCCTTCAGCAGTCGTTCTAGCAAAACCAATTTGGCAGCACAAAAGGGAAAAAAAAAAGAAAGAAAAAAGAAAAAACAAAGAAAGAAACAAACATAATAAAATACACATCAGCATCAAAGGTCAACACAAGGTCAAAGGTGAGAGTTCAAGCATCAGAGAAGCTGAAGAGACAGGGATTTGGACGATGTACTTGACGCCACATCGACATGCTTTAGGCACAACGATGAACAAACGGCAGGAATCTAGAAAAAAAAACAAACCAGAAAGAGGGAGATCCACTGAGTTACACAGAGCAATACATCCAAACAGAGAGAGAGAACAGGACACTCACTGTATGCAGCCCTGAAATGAGGAGGCGGGGAAGGGCAGGGGTGGGGAATGACAAGAACTTTTGCACATGCTAACAATGGACACAGGGAAAAGTTCAAAAGGACATGAAGGACACCAAGAGAACATCCAACTGCCAGAGACAGAAGGGAACCTAAGGCTTGGATTTCCCACAAAGCACCTAACACATCAAGACAGTCTCTGGGCAAGCAGGGTCTCAGCAACAAAAGATGCTAACTAGAGTGGGGAGACTATTTAGGGTATAGGGTCAGAGTTTCTTGCTCAATCCTAGGATGGCCTTTTGTTCCCAGAAATCCAAGCCCTAAGCTTCCACATAAGCCCTGGCCACACTCCCTGGCCACCAGTGTGGAACCCAGGAGACAGTGGTTGGGCTGCACTGAAGGCAAATCAGTGGCATGATATAATCCATGAAACAAAACTACAGCAGAAAACACACTGTAAGTGAAACCTCCACAAAAACAGAAACGGACTGCTTAAGACTTCACCTCAGTCTCCACTCTAGCTGAGCCCTTTCACATCAAGACTTATAGGGGAGCAGCGTCTTCAACAAAACCATCTTTGGCCTGGGGAGAGAACTGTGCTCAAGGACAGTGCTACTGCTGTGCTGATGCACTGGGCAAATGGATAACAGAAGTACATGGTCTCCCCAGCTGGCTGGCTGGCTGGCTGAGCAGACCATGGCTCTGCTGAGGCAAGTGCTCTTTTTAGAAATCACAAGTAGGTATGAAGTTTGGGGTCTGTTCCAAAGGTGGTGACACTCCTTTGCTTCTAATATCATTAGGAAGGTTTCATATGGTCCTGGAGCACAGGACCAATCTGTGGACAAATGGGAGAGATAGAGGGAAGCCGGAAGAAGGAAGAAGAACGTGGTGTTCTGGCCAAGGAGGAAGACAGAACAGAAGGTTAGGGAGCACAGCACTGGCAGCACCCTATGGAGCACAGCTCTCGCCTCCGCCAATTCACAGCATTAATGTTAGCCTTCCCCTTGGACAGGTTACCTGGGCTGCAAACGGTCACAGAAAGTCAGTAGTTTCAATCATACACAGCACCCTGTGTGTACAACAATCACATTCTGGATTCTACAAAATCCTGGCCTTTTCCAGAGATATAATTTAGGTAATAAATATTCTCCACCCCGGAGCTGTATAAAACTTCTATAAAAATAGAAACAACATTCTTGGTTCCAGCCGGTTGGGATTCAGAGCAGTGCAGTGCCTTCCCAACCTAGCATTTTTTTCTTTTTTTTTTTTTTCTTTTTAAGTTTTTTTTTTTCTTTTTTATTTTTTTGCATTATTTTAAAAAATCCCATCATTACCCTGGAAGCCTTTAAAACACTTTTATCTTGAAACACAGGACACTTCTCCCAGTGCACAGAATTCAAGTTTACGTGGTTCAGCTTAAGAAGTATATGTTTCATGTTTAAGAGGACAACAGACTCAACTTATCACTATAAGAGAACAGCGGATATCGTACCACTAACAACTTTCTGTACAACAGCAAGATGGTCAATCCCTGTTTGTTATTCACAGGGACAGCATGACAAGGAGAGTGTCCCCATCTGACTTAAAGCAGGCTAGCCCCTTCTTATCTCTGCTGCTGGAAGCCAAGACTTTTAACTTGTGAGGCTTAAGCTTCCAATGACATAGGAACCCAGGGCCTGGCTGTGACTATTAATCATACGCTTAGGGCCACCTCTGCTCGGATACATATTCCCAATAGCTTTTCTTGGCGGAGGAGAGCCCAGAGGCTGTGTGGGACAAGACCCGTGAAAGGCAGCGGGGAGCTTACTGTAAGCATGACAAAATGAACATGGGTTAATACTGAGGTAAATGAACACTAAATCATATGAAGCCTGTAAACTTCCTGTATTCTCTCTTCTGTCTTTAAGGACAGAAAGTAGGGCTAGAGTGGCTAGAGGAGAGGCTTGCCAGACCTTTATGGGGATACAGCTTTTGGGATACTTTCATTAAGGAGGCAGAAGTGCACTTCTGAACCTTCTTGAAGAGACTTTGATTCAGACACACTAAGAAGCAGGTCTCCCTTCCATCAAATGGCTTCTTGATGGGCTCTGCCCATAAGCTGTGCCCTTGTTAGCTAAGAGCTTCTTAGGTCTGCCCTCATGAGAAAATTGTGGCCAAAGAAGGAGGTGTAGTGAACTTCCACAGACTTTCTTCAAAAGAAACTGCCGGAAATGGGCATAGTCTAACTTCATGCTGAAATAACCTAAAATGACCTCTCTGGCAGCTTCCCCCAAAAGACACCAACCAGGCAGGGCGATGTAACATGAATGGCAGGCTGGGCCGGCTGGTCATGGTATCTGTCTCCCTGTTATTTGCATATTTCAGGCTAAATGAAAAGTGCGTTATTTCCCAGGATTCGCTACCCCCTTTTTAGGAAAGAAGGGCAGAAATCCAGGACAAAAATTAGAAAAAGAGATGGCATAAGCTCAGCATTTCCACAAAAAGCAGCAGTTCTGAAGGGGTCTAGATGCCACCTCACCCACTCTGCCTTGCCCTCATTAGACTTCGTTCTCACTCTACCCACACTTGCACTCAGGGAGAGAGACTTTGGGGACCAACGTTCTGTTCTGCTCAGCCCTCTTTCCATGGTTTGGGGCATGTTCTACTTATCTTCTAACCCATTTCTCTCTTCCTCAAGGTGAACTGGTGTTGGTCCTTCTCAACAAACTGGTTACAAACACAGCAAACTTTAAATAAAGAAAAAAAGAAACAAAACAAAACAAAACCCCTCAGGATATGGCACCTAAACTCCAAAGTAAAACACTGGAAACCAAAGCATACACTTGTCCTCTGTACGAAGCGACACTCCCACAGAAGGCAGTAGCTGAGTCTTCAGGGCAAGCTGTGCCTGCGAGAGTGGCAGGGATCAGGGTCCAGGGCTGTCAGCACACAGCCTTAGGGCTTCGAATGATTAAGGGCGCTCCTCCCCCACTTACCAGAAGATCTTCTCACTCCAGTCTCAGAGGGGAGCACTCAGTAGGGCTTACTATCATTCTTCGAACGTTTGAGCTGCACTTTAAGCCTCTTCATTCCAATTTGAAAGCCGTTCATGGACTGGATGGCAGCTTGAGCTGAGACAGGATTGTCATAACTTACAAAACCTGTATGTCCAAGCAGAAATCTCGGTGAGGAACCTAATAACGCAAGCAATCTCAGTCCTTGTACAAAAAGTTCTCAGTTGTTCTCAGCATGCATGAAAATTCTGGCTGGTGGTACCACCTGACATTTACCAGCACCCTGTCTCCCCCTGCAAAGCCAGTTCTATACACTATTTCCTCTGGACCAATACTGTGAGCAGAAATCACTACCTTTACTACAGATAAAACTAAAGCTCAGAAAGAGGTCATATGATCTGCTAAGGTTACACCCAGATTCAGATTTTTCTGAATTTGTCAGCAGCCACTTTCTCTTTCTCAGTGGCAAAATACTTAACCCCATTCTGACACCAGAAGAGAAGTCAACATACCAAAACACTTGCTTAGGTTTGTCTGCTTGTCTATGAAAACCTTGGCAGACACGACATTCCCAAAGGGCATAAACATCTGCAGTAAGTCCTGGTCTCCAAACTCCTGGGGCAGGTGATAGATGAACAGGTTGGCTCCTTCTGGACCTTCAGATATCCATTGATTGGAAGAGTGTCAGTATTAAGTATGCTCATCCCCAAGGGTCAATGGTCTCTCATTCCCATCTATACCAACACTAGCAGAATCTCAACAAATGTATTCTCTGAGGGGGAACTAGACAGAGTCTCTAAATAGAAGGCAATAATTCCAAAATTAGATCTTCCCTTGCATGTAACCATGTGTCATCTCATGGAAGAATTTTTTTTTCTGAAACAAGTTTTACTCATGTAGCTCTGGTACCTGCCTCTGCCTCCCAAGTGCTGAGATTAAAGACTGGTAGTGGTGGTGGTGTGTGTGTTGTCTCATTATAAGGCTCTGGCTGTTCTGGAACTCACTACGTAGACCAGGCTCAAACTCACAAAGACCCAGTGGCCTCTGCATTGTGGGCCATTCTCTGCCTGGCTCATGGAAGAATGTTAAGGGCCCACACCTTGCCAGAGAGGGTACACAGGGATCAGAAAGACAGCAGATCTGCAAGTACAGTAGTAAAACCAACTGGAGACTACAGGGAGCAAGAAAAAGGAGGAGAAACGTCCTTTGGGCTAGCTATATAGTCAAAACATGTTTCAGCCTATAGTTCTACCGTTCAGGAGGCTAAAAGAGGAGGCTCTCAATTCAAGGTCTGCCTGGGCTACACAGTGAGACCTGCCTCAAAAACAAAAGCAAGTAAACAACAATAAAAAATTAGTTTTCAAAACTGTGTTTAGGCAGCACTAAAGGATGACAGATGGGTGGTGCCAGAGGCAGGAATGGAGCAGCAAATGATGACGGGAGCTAGGGAGCTTTTAGGGGATATTCATAACGGCCTCTCGTTGTGGTGGGTGTTTCAACACCACAGAAACTCAGAGCTTTATACCAAAATGGGCAAATTTTTAATTTAATCCTACTTAAACTACATCTCAGTTAAAAAAAAAAAAAAAAAAAAAAAAAAAAGACATTTTAAAAATGTGCCCACGAAGCTGGGCATGGCGGTGCACACCTTTAATCCCAGTACTCTTTAGGGGTAAGTTCAAAGCCAGCCTGGTCTATAATTCAAGACCAGGACAGCCAGGGCTGTTACACAGAGAAACCCTGTCTTGAAAAAACACACACAACCCTCCCCACCCCCCAACACACACACAAAAGTGCCCGTGATTAACACTAGACTCATAGGAAAATATATTTTCTCTACTTACAATGTGATTTTCTAAGGAAGAGTGACTAAGTTGTCAACTACATGGCCCACTGTGGCTTCCAGGTCCATGCACCTGCCATCTCTGTGCCCTACTACTCTTTTTCTGCTATACACACTCTTGATTTACTTCTTCACATTCTCCAGGTCTCTTAATACTGGTTTACACACTAAAGCCAAAAAGGCTACTTGTTTTTCTTACATTAGTGTGACACCTTATCAAACCATGGTTATAAAAACCCAGTCAAACCTAAACACTAAGGTGCCAGCAGGAACTGTCAATGACATCTCTCCTAAATTTAATTCCATTTCTATCAAAGGATATAATCCCATTTCTATCCATGTACTTCTCACTCCATCAAACCTACCAGCTATCTCACTTCATCCCATCATATCTTGGTGTCTCATTTAGGACATATATCAGTCAAAGAGAAAAATGTCAAATGATGCACCTAAGAGGAATATTTAGACAGTCTTCTGGTAGATTATAAGATTCTTGTCAAGTGGCCAGATCAATTTCAATGTTTATTTGTTTCTTTATTTAAAAACTAAGTTCTATCCTAAGAGGATCTATGAGATTCTGATTCACCCCCTCCCACCCCCCAATGGGCAAAAAGCACTGGACTTCATAGTCTTCCTCAATTTGTTCTTGGCCTTGGTTGGGAAAATGTTAGTCTACCTAACTTCCCTTGCCCCTAACCTCAAACCTAATCCTGGTGCACTTACCTTCCTTCTGGCTTCCAGCAGCACCAATACTCTGCTGTGTCAATAAATTCTGGTTGTACAGAGTGGGGAGGGCTGCAGCAGCATATTGCTGGATACCAGAATACGCCTGGGTAAGGGCTTCCATGGTACTCCCAGTGCCATTGGAAAGGCCACTGCTGCCCAGACCACCATTCAAAGCAGCCATTCCTTGGAGGAAGAGCAAGATTAATATACTAGAAAGATTCAACTGATACTAAAGACAGATACACTTAAGTTACTAAAAAACGGACCTCTCCCCCCAAAAGGTGACTTTTAATTTCCCTTTTAACTACCCATTGAGTTAGACTATTCATCTGACTAGTCCCATTTCAGACCTTGATGCTACTGTGAATATTATAAATCCCACATCTCATCACCACTCTCTTTGTTACTGTTTTCTAGCACATGGAAGAATTGACACCACTCACAAATGATTAGGTCCATTTTTCATCTTTACCTATTCTACCCCCCGACCCCCTCTCTCTCTGGCTTTTGTTTGTTCTGTTTCTCTGTGTAGCCCTAGCTGTTCTGTAGACCAGGATGGATTTGGAAATCTACCTGCCTCTATCTTCCCAGCACTAAGATTACTACTACCAGGCTCTATGTCCTCATTTAACATTATCTTTGTAAAAGCTTTTTTTGTATTTTAAAATTCTGTGCACGACATTCACTCCGCACCCAAAGGCCAAAAGAAGGTGTCAGATCCCCTGGGAATGAAGTTATAGACAGATAGCTGTGAACCATCATGGGGATGCTGGGAATCAAACCCAGGCCCTCTGGAAATAGTAGGTGTTCTTAACAGCTGATTTAATGTTCTTCCAGTTGCTGATTTAATTTCATTTGGGCAGGGGTGGGGGGCAGGATTTTGCTTGCTTGTTTTGGATTTTTCAGGACAAGATTTCTCCATTCTCCTGGCAGGCTTGAAACTTGTTCTGTTGATCAGGCCAGCTTTGAACTCAGATGTCCACTTCCCTTTCCCACCTAGGTACTGGGATTAAAGGCATGTGCCACCACCACCTGGCCTCATTTCTAAGCACCCTCCAAAGTATTCTATTACTTCTGCTTTGCAGATGAGAAAATGAGTATTAGAACGATGGTCCAAGGTTATAGCTGGCTAAGCAGCAGAGTTTGGATTTACCTCAGATCTAACACAATCCCATGATTATTTCTAACTTTTCTTGGGCCAAAACAATCTTTCTATTAGTACTTCTATACTGGGTCAGTTTATAAAAGTAGCCTGATGACAACCAGGGGTTGCTCATTACCTGCCAATGAGCCCACGTTGAGGCCAGCTGTTGCTCCGGCTAATGTTTGCAGGGCTCCAAGTGAGGCTATGGGGTTGACAGAATTACTGCTGCTTGAGCTCGGTGAAGACCCTGCTATTAGAAATTCAGGAGTTAAATCATCACTTGCCTTCTCCTGCCAACAGGAACCAAAGCACAAGAATGATTCTATGGACTCTTCTATTTACAAAAAGGATTTTGCAATCACTAAATTCTGACAACTGTCCTTTTAAGTCAGAGACAAATGATGGCTACAACAAACTAAAAATGATGAGATTTCAAATAATCAAAAAATGACAACTGAGGGTGGTTCGGCGGGTAATGGTGCTTGGTTACCAACCCCAAGAACCTGAGCTCCATTCCTGCCTGGGACCACAAAGTGGAAAGAACCAACTACTGTCAAGTTGTCCTCTGATTGTTACATGGTGTGCACGAATGCATGCACATACGCATACGTACGCATACGCGCGCGCGCGCGCACACACACACACACACACACACAATCATTTAAACTGTATATATGTGCACCTATGTAAAGGTATGTATATGTGGGCATAAAGGTTAGAAAAGGAAGTCGAATTCTCTGGAGTTATAGGTAGCGGTGAGTTACCTCCTGTGGGTACTGGGAACCAAGGCCAGGTCTGCCGAAAGACCAGTACATACTGTTAATCACTGAACCGTCTCTTATGCCTCAATAAATAATTTTTAAAAATTTAATGAAAACACAAAACAAAACCAAATCTAAAAAGGGGATGATCAACAAGAACCTTCACTCCTAGCATTCAGGAGGCAGAAGGGTCTTTTTTGAGTTCAAGGCCAGTCTGGTCTAAACAGCAAGTCCAAGACAGCCAGAACTCATATAGATAGAGACCTGTCTCAAAAAACAGACAGACATTAAGACAGACAGACAGACTGATCAAGACCTCCGAATCTGTTGTTTATATTACAACCTACCTGGTATGTGTTAATTCCTTTCCTTTCCAAGATGAACTGCCCCTGCCCTTAGCTCTGCCTTCAAAGAGAGGATGTGTCCAAGGTACACAATGTTCCCTATCATCCCCTTACCTGAACTGGTGAGTACGCTGAGTGGACTGCTGGATGTAGTGAGAGCATTGGTACCACTTGGTGTGTTCTGAGCTGCACTAGCTGCAGCAGCTAGTGCAGCCAAATTCTGTAGCTGCATTGCATTTAACCCTGTAATATCCAAAAAAATGCATCAGCCAGCAGATTAGATGCCCAACATTTATTCCAGCAATTACTGGAAACTGGTCCCAGACAAAGAAGTAGTAACTATATAAGAACATACTTAGTTTCTATATTTTTCATACTATACCACAGGGATCAGCTATCATTTAGTATGAAATTTTGAAATACTGGGATTCTAATTCAGTGGTATAGCAATGTTAGTGATGCAAGAGGCCTTGAGATCTAGCCTCAGCAAGGAGAAAGAAATTTAAAGTCACTTCCTAAGAGAAGAGCTTGTTAATCCACTAACATAACAGCACTCCAAATGAGCACTAATACAGAGGTGGGCAAAACTGAATGGGAATACCATTCAGTGACTCTGAATGTGCTCTATCATGGGGAAGGAACCTAAAGGAATAGCGCCCAAGCTGCTATAAAGTAAGGCCTTCTTACACACAAGTAAGTGCACTGGAGGGAAAGAAGCAGGAAACAAAAAGGTCTGGAAGACTCCATGGGAGTAACAGGAAAGAACAGTATTAGGAGAAGAAATGAAGAATAAAGAAAACACTGCCATTCTAACAGTAAATTAATCATCAGAAAAAGAAAAAAATGTGAAGGAAAGAAAATTTTAAGTAAAACCTAGAAAACACATAATAAGAACAAATTTGAATTGTGTTGTATTATTTTGTAAAGCATTATAGTAGAGGACATACAGATTAAGATAGGAAGTAGAGAAAGTAAAACAATATGCATTATATCTTTCCCAAAATAGAAAACCAAATTCCCTGGGGCAAAACCAATTACTATCAAAACTCCCAAAATGCAAAATGCAGCTCACCAAACATGCCCCCTTTCTCAATGTAGTGCTTAGCTACACCCCACTGGCTAGGGTACAGGCACAAGCTGCTGTAGAACTACTCACATTCTGCCTCTTCAGACTCTTCTTGATAGCCCCTGGCTCCTGACTGTCTTTAGAGCTTCATTTTGCTATAAACCATGTATCTGTTACTTACATTTTCCATATATCTTAACAGCAACAACAGCATGAATTCAGAAACACAAAAACCCACTGGTTTTTGTAGCTTTGGGTAGGAAAGCAAAGTCACTGAAACTTACTATAGAAGGTTTTTTGGCATCTGAATGGCTAAAGCCTAGATGGTCCCTAAGTGTTCTTTGTCATTTTCCTTCCCCAACAGTGACTTAGAATAAAAAGACACCACACAACTTCAGAGCAAAGTGGCACTGACCAGTGGGCCACATGATAGAGTCAAGAAAGTTGAGTCCTGAGAATTATGTAATGAGCAAAAACATTTTGGCACAAATGGTGCCAAACTCTCAAACTGAGGAAGCTGTCTGCTGACCTGTGCACTGCTGCTCCTCTGCAGCAGGGAAGCACTTACCTCCCATTGGGTGGAGGCTGCTCAGGGTGTTGAGGTTCCCAGAGGAGGCAGTCTGCTGAAGGAGCTGCAAATAAAGCTAGACATTACACCAAAAAACAGAACAAGAGTGAGAGTGAGGGCTGGTTCTGCATCTGGGATAACTCTAAAGCACAGCAAAGCAAGAGTGCGGAGGCCCCCAGAGAGAACCAAGTCAAACACATGGCCCCAAGCCCAACAGGCATGCAAGTCTCTGACTGCACAGGACAAGGGCAGCACAGCTAGCTCACTGGCCCAGAAGACCACTCTCTGGATAGTGAGACAGCTCAGGTCTCTGTGCAGCAGAGCACAGCAGAGCACAGCAAAATAATCTAGATCCCAGCACAGCACACCTTGGTTCATGCCATTCCTAGTTTCTTTCTCTCTCCCATGCTCTCCTTGTGAGGCCAACACACACATTCTTTGGGTTACAACTATCAACTAGTATATTTTATTATTATTTTTGAGACAGGGTCTAACTATGTAGCCCTGGTTGGCCTCAAACTCAACATGTAGACCAGACTGGCCTTGAATTAAGAGATCCACCTGACTCTTCTTCCTCAGTGCTAGGATTAAAGGTATACACCAATACATCCAGCCCTCCACTTAACTGTTTTAAATTATCACATGGGATCATATTGTAGTATTTTAGGTGTGTGTGTGTAGTTGAGAGAGGGTCTCTCTTTTATTATAGCTCTGGCTATCCTGAAATTCACTATGTAGATCAGACTGTCTTCAAACTCACAGAGATCTATCTGCTGTCTCAGTCCCCTGAGTGCTGGGATTAAAGGCATGCACCTTTACACCTGGCTAGAGATTATTCTGGCAGAAAACTACAATCTCTTTCAATGTTCCTAGCAGTTAAAAATAATTAATTTATTGATATATATATATGTAACAATCCTTTACCCTTCTTAAAAATCTTGTTTTAAAGACATTCTAGTTAGAATAAACTGATAGTTCTAAGATTTTAGAAATGGAAACCAGTGAGCATCCAATTAATTAAAACTTGGTAACCATGTCAACAGAAATAATTCCCTTTCTTGTTTTCATACATAATCAGTATTTGAAAGAATAAGGAATGAATGACTGTATTTGCTATCCCAATAAGAGCATTTCCAAACTATCTATACAGACTCAGCTGTTTCCCCATTTTTAGCTTCAGAGGAAATTCTTTATCTGAGAAGAGGTTTCAGTCTGGCCAGGAACACACTGTAGCTCACAGGTTGACCTAGAACTCATGATCTTTCTGCCTTGATTTTCCAGGTACTGAAACTATAGCCATGTGCAACTATGGACAAAAAATGTCCTTTCTTTTAGGACTCACAAATCTAACAATCCCCTGTAAGATTATGATAAATTATAACCTAAATAATAGATTATAGAGCTGAACCTTCGTTTAGACCATATGACTCAAAGTCATTAACAGAGGAAATCAACTAAAGAAAACTCATTCACAATTTGGGAAATGCAAATATGTACCTCTCGTTTAATAGTATCCTAATTTTAATCTCAGAATCTTTCAGTGTGCTGAAAGATACATCTGTCATACTTTTAGGGGACTTTATAAAGATTTTGATGATGATCTCCACACCCTGTATAAAGAGACATGGAAAATGATGCCGAATAGTAAAGATTTTCTTAAGGATTTCTCTTACAGGTAGGGAAATGAGATACTTACAATTCTTTAAATTAAAAAAAAAAAAAATCAACATTTTAGTTTAATTGTTCCATATTAATTCCTCAATATGGAACCATAAAGGAGATAGACTAGCACTTCATGACATTGCCTAAATTTTTATATACAATCTCTACATGCCCAAAGTTGCAAATGACACTGTTAGCTAGAGACAGCAGAAGAAGAAACAGCCTGGAGCTTGCAAAGTCTGCAGAAAGCAAACCACAGAACTCACTGCTAAGTACTGGGGCCCAAGTGTGTTCAGACCAGCCAGGTTTCCCCACACAGACGCTGCACTAATCTGTTGCATCTGCTGCTGGAGCTGCTGGGCCATTCTCTTCTGTTCTTTGTCCTTCTGGGTGTCAGCAAACTTTACCACCATGGGGGATGAGCAACCCTATAAACACCAAAACCAAAGCGTCAAATTCTTTTAGAGCCAGAGAGATGGCTCAGTGAGTAAAAATGACTGCTGCCAAACTTGATGACTTGAGTCTGACTCTGAAACCCACAGAGTGTATGGAAGAGGAAAACAAACCACCACACATTGTTCTTTGACCTTTACATGCATGCTGTGGACAGACAGATGAACAGACATCCACAACTTAAACCAACACCATTTCTTCCTGGACTAAGGAAAAACCCTCCTTTGTGTTGGTATGAAGGCAGCATTATATTTCTCACCACCTACAAGTGACTCTTCTGAGAGGCAACAGTGGCAAAAAGGCAATTTATTTCTAAAAATCATTTTCTGTTTATTTTTAAAATGGGGAGATTTTTTTTTTTTTTTTTTGGTTTTTCGAGACAGGGTTTCTCTGTGTAGCCCTGGCTGTCCTGGAACTCACTCTGTAGACCAGGCTGGCCTCGAACTCAGAAATCCGCCTGCCTCTGCCTCCCAAGTGCTGGGATTAAAGGCGTGCGCCACCACCGCCAGGCTAAAATGGGGAGATCTTACTATGCTGCTCAAATTGGTTCTGAACTAGTGGGTTCAAAATGATTCTCCTGTCTTAGCCTGAATCGCTGGGCCTATAAGCATATATCATCATTTCTGGCTCCAATATGTTAACTTTTTAAAGATTTATTTATTTTATATGTGTGTTTTCTTGATTTGGATGTATGTGCATCACATGCATTCACAATACCCACAGATGCCAGAAGAGGGTGATGGATGACCTCGAAGTGTAGTTACAGATGGTTGTGAGCTACCATTGGCTGCTAGAAATCAAACACAATTCCTCTGCAGGAGCATCAGGTGCTCTGAACCACTTAGCCCCATAATTTTAAACATCTTAACACAGACTATTTTAAGTTTCAGGGTGATCTGGTGTTGTATATTGATAGGCAGCTATCCCAGCACTGTCAGACACTGTTTCTCCTCTTCCACCTCTCTGCTCCTTACCTCCATGGTTTGTGCTTGGTGCATTGCTTTGATAGCTGTTTGTGCCATGGTTCTTGTTGTAAAAGTCACAAATGCACAACCTGGCAAAAAAATAATCAATGTTTGTTTGTTTGAGGCTTATCTGACAAGACACTGACTGAATATCTAACTTATTGTGTATCAACTACTATCTTAGCAATGCAAATATGACCCTACTTTTCAGGGGTTCTCGAGCTTCCTCAGTAGACACATATATGTCATTATAGTGTACTAAATGCTACCAACGACAACAAATAGGTTTTGAGGGAGAAGCAAAGAATCTTAGTTCATTCTGATTTAAGTAAATGTGGAGAGAAAAAGTCCATTTTAGACATCAAGAGAAACTGAGGACAGAACTCCTCGAACAATATGGGGAAAATATAGGCAGGATCAACTAGAGAGATCGACAAGATCAAGGTGTACAGCAGGAGGTAGCAGGCCCAAGCTATTCATCTATGGTAGCCAGGGATCTGTCTCCAATAGTCCAGTTAAATAAGAGACCTCAATTTAAGACAAGTATCTGTTTTAAAAGCTCTAAAAATGTACCACCTCTGCTCAAGCCATCAGGTCCCCGCAATATCCGGCACTCTTCAATCTGTCCAAACGAAGAAAACATGACTCGGATGTCATTTTCAGTACACTTCTTGGAAATCATACCAATAAACAGCTTCCTGTCTTCCACAGCTAAAAGGGTAAACACAAAAAGCTTATCACTAAAAGGCAGAGTCAAGAACTAAATTTCTTGCATTTGAGACTAGCCATGGCTCATACCATCCACTCCACAGAGTCTAAGACACATTTCTTCTTCCCATAATTTTGTATCAATGGTATAAAATTTTAATAACCAATGATACATGATATAACAATGTTTAATATGTTTAACGTTTAATAACTTAAAATTATACATATTTGAAAGCATTTCCATAAGATATGGAGAATCTGTGCTCTTGTTCAAGTTAATTCACCAATCAGTGTGAGATTGAGACAGGCAGGTTACTGCAAAGGCTAATCTTGTGGATTTTAAATGCAAAGTTCTTAGTATCTTGCCTTGCCCTTAATATGTTTGTTCTAGAAGTACCATGAAAAGGCTTTCACACTTGATATAATCAATGAACAGAAGACACTTCAGTGAGAATTTTCTACCTTCCTTTTCCAATATTTTAAATTTTATTTATTTTTAAAAAATTTTCTTAAACTGTGAATAACATTTGGCCTTTTGTCTTTCTTCCTCTCAGTCCCCCTTGACTGGGTATCTCTAAATAACTCTGGCTGTCCCAGAATTTGCCATGTCCTGGAATTTTCTAAGGTAGCCCCAGATTCACAGAGATCCTCCTGTTTCTGCCTCCTGAGTCATTTGTATTTCTAAGTGGAACTCTTGAGAATTTAAAATTAATGTTTAGCCTCTGAGCTTTTTACAACATTGTTTATTTTGTTTAAATGAACCTTTATGAGCCAGCTACCATCCAATTTCAGGTGGAGTCTACTGTGGAATCTGTACAATTCCCACAATTTCACTCAGGAAGAACAAGTCCTCAGGGATGGTACCAAGTGTCGCTGTCAGTAGGACAGCCCCTGAAATGTCAGCCTGCTTTTGTACACTTTTTCCCAGGTGGTTCTGAGACAAACTGCTCTGAGCTTCCTGCTGAACTTTCTGTTATTAGCTCATGAACTTGTTAGGAGTTGCATTTTCTCAAAGACTTCGGGTGGGGGAGGGGATTACTTATAGCTTTTTAAGATTACTTATAGCTTTCTGACTACTACCATTATGTTCAGCTTCTATAGATGACCCTAGAAGTCTGAATTCATCTCTGGCTCCAAAAGTACCTGGGTCATAACTTGTGGCTGGACTGCAGGATCTTGGCAACTGCATTGACCATGGACTTGTCCCTACTAAGCTCAGAAAACTTTCTCCTAAAGCACAAGCAGGTCTTCTTTCCAGCTGCTCCACTTTCCTTCTTAACCTTGTCCATAAGAAATTATACTTATCAAGGACATTCTATGTTTTCTGTTGTGTATCTTGACTATTTTTGAAATATGGTCTCATGTGGCCCAAGCTGGCCTCAAGCTCTAAATGCCTAGATCCACACTGTATACTCCCACACTCCTGAAAAATCTGTTTGTGTTTAATTTTCTCTATTATTAACCCTATTTTTCTAGCTTATTAAAACTGTGAAAAAGTAGACATTTATAGCACAACTCAATATAAATGCCCTAAGAATAGCAAACAGAAAAGAGAGAAAGGAAGAAAAGAAGGAAGAAAGGAAGAAGGAAAGAAGTGTTATGCTGAGCAGACTTGATGCGCACATCAAGATGCTTACCGTTGTTCTTTTCACTGTCAGCAGGTTTCATCTGTATAGGGTGATGCATCTAAAAAGGAAATCCACTCGTATTAATTTCCAGCCCCATTAATAGCTTTCAAAAATAGAGCCTCTAAAGAGCATACCAAAACAACAGCCTTTAGAATTTGCTCTGGACTCATGTCTGCCCAATGATCTTAACTCAACAAAATACAAGAACAGACTGAATAGTTATAAAGTTAAAACACACAAAACTCTTGGCATCGGGAACTACTTTGGCCTATCTTTGAAATGTTCACTTTATATTCTCCTTTTCACAGTAATTCCCACAGCAAGTACCTTTCCTCCTAAATGCTTTTTTAGTATGTGCCCAACAAGCACAAGCATGCTCCATGCACAAAATTTAAAATCATTTTAACTTATAAAAGCTCTTACCCCTGGGAGGACCTTCATGTTGTGAAGAGCATTCTGGGCCTCTAATGCAGCTTTACGGGTGTAAAATGTAACAAAACAGCACCCTGAATAAAGAAGGTTTTGCAAAATCAAATTAGTGCCTTGAAAACAGAACTTTAAAAATATTTCTATCCCTATACTACTGCTTAAATTCAAGAAATGAATGAGCTTATTAAAACGGAGAGGAGAAATGGCTGGGGTGAAGGGTGTTACCTTTTTGGGGGACAGTAGGGGTGCTGTCATGACAGGGTTTCTCTGTGTAGCCTTTGCTGTCCTGAAACTACCTCTGTACCCCAGGCTGGCCTCGAACTCAGAGATCCACCTGTCTCTGCCTTCCAGTTTTGGGATTAAAGGTATGTTTCATGACCATCTGGCAAAGGGCGTGACTTTTAAAAGCATCTTTCTTTGTTCTAGTCTATTATAGCTCTAAGTCTTATTTCTAGCTTCCTTGTAGTCAGTAGAAATCTTCTTTTGATGCTTCTGTAACTTCTCTGGAAAAATGCTTTTTTTTTTTTTTTTAAAAAAATCCCCATCTTGAGACGAGATCTCATATAGCATAGGCTGGCTTTAAATTTACTATGTTATCAAGGATGTCCTTGAACTCCTGCCTCCACCTACTAAGAGTAGAGATTACAGTATATACAACCATGCCTGGCTACAAGGCTCCCTTTACAAAGGTTATGTGCCATTCCACTTAACCTGTCTTACTACAAACTAGGTAATATGCTGAGGAACAGGACCTAGCCACAATCAAGCTAGACACAGTTACTACTCTAGCAGCCTGGTTTTCTGGAACTCTTTTCTCTCTGCTTGCTCAGAACAAACTACTCTCTCTATCACAACCAATTTTTAAAATTTTTTATTTTATTATTTTATGTGTGCGGGTGTTTTTTTCTGTGTACCACATATACCTGGTGCTGAGAAGGCCAAAAGAGAGCATTGGATCACTTCGGACTGGATTTATAACCTGCAATGAGCCACTGTGAAAACTGAACTTGGATTCTCTGAAAGTGCAACCAGAGCATCTAATTGTTGTGCCATCTCTCCAGACTTTCATAGCAAGTTTTCGCCATATGTTTCAAACCCAATTATCACCTATCAAATTGTAAAATTATTTAAGAACAAGAACTTAAAATCTTTTCTGAATTCTTCATTCTCAAATAATTTTGTTTCTCACTGCTTGGTACTGTCTAGATTCTTGAAGGTTTTGTGTTTTGTTTTATATATAAATTAGAGACTCAAAGGTCTTAGAAATCTTGGGCTTTAGTGTTCTGATACTTGTAAAGTCTCGTGAAATACAATAGTTTTCTCTCAAAATTATACAGCACTTTAGGGTTTTAAATTCATGTTGTATGACCAGAGATTTTCAGAAAAACAACAATTTTTATTTTTGGTTAATTATGCCATGTGAAAAAAATTCTTCTGTTTCTAGATCCTTGACTTATTTTGTGTAAACATGACAACCATGTTCCTCATGTTTGTATTACAGAATAGCTATTTCAAAAAGTCACTCTAATACTGGTGACTTGGAAAATAAGAGCATGCTTCCATATACAAGCAAAGCTAACATTGCTTACTTACTATCAGTCTCCTGAAATGCACATGCTGCTGTAATCTCTAGAAAAACCCAATCTTTCTTTTCCTATCCATTTTGTAGGCTACTGCCAACAAGTTGCCTAAAATGAAGCCTCAGTTGATAAACCATCCTGTAAGGGCTTCTCTGTGAGCACTTACAAAGAACTGCCAAGATGCATCTTATAAATCATACTCATGTGGTCACCTTAATATTTTATTTTTAAACCATTAAATATGTTTGGATTAGAAAATATAGTTAAGGACACCATCCCATCTAACCACAGATATTCTGACAACCAGAGATGGGATACATAGTGTAATACAGGAATTAAAAACCCAGCTAGGTATGATGGTACATGCCTTTAATCCAAAAACTTCAGAGGCAGAGGCAGGGGGAATATCTTAAGTTGGAAGCCAGTCTGGTCTACATAGAAAGTTCCAGGACTGCCAGAGCTACAGACACCGTGTCTCAGACAAAACAAACACACACAAAAAAATTAAAACCCATTCATCTATACTCTGCTAAAAAACCCAAAACCCTGTTCAATGGGTAAAAGTACTTGCTGGTGGTAAAGGGGCTCTTGTCAAGTCTAACCTTGAGTTCAGTTCCTGGGATCCACATAATGGAAAAAACCTAGCATCTCATCTTGTTCTCTGCCCTCCATATATTAAAAGAATAAAATAAAATAAAATAAAAAGAGCTCACCTTTGCTCTGAGGAGGGTTCTGGCTCCTGTCCCTTAGGATGTTGATTTCATAGACAGCACCATACTGCTCAAAAAGCTCCCTCAAGTCTTTCTCAGACCAGGTCCTTGGAACCTGGCCCACAAACATCTTGATAGCATCAAGATCTGGTTGGTCTGGGTGGTCCAGGGTGCCGTTCATTTTCTTTGAGCTGCATGAGATAAAGTGAGAGGCTATTTATATTGCATACCAGAGGGTTTTTTTTTTTTTCCCTCTAAAGATTTTCACCAACTTTTTGAAACACAGAAGGAGAAAATCTACTTCATTCACTACTCCCACTTAACTTACCTGAATTTTGTCCATTCTACTAGATACCAAACTAAATTCACCATTGTGATTAAAACATACTGAGTTTTAAAGAAACTGACATCACATGTCTTTTCTAATATGAAAGTTCTCAGAATCTATAAATATAAAGTAAATCTCCCAAAGATTGATCAGTTTGTTGTTGCTTTTGTTTTGTTTGTTTTGGTTTTTCAAGGCAGGGTTTCTCTGTGTATCACTAGATGTCCTAAAACTCACTCTGTAAATCAGGCTGAACTTGAACTCAGAATCAATTGCCTGTGCTTCCCAAGTGCTGATATTAAAAGATATATACCATCACACTTGGCCCTACATCAATTTTTAATAATATCCAAATACAACTAAATAAAATAAATCTCTTTTAAGACTTTATTACTTGTGTGTGCTATAGGTAGCAGAGGTTGGAAGATACTCCGGAGTCAGTTCTATTCCTCCTCCTTTCTGTGAGTTCTGGAAACTGAATTCTTGTTGCCAGGCTTGTGGGCAAGTATTTTATCTACTAAGTCATCTCATCAGACTAATAAGGATTTTTAAATGTCTGTATAGTAACAAAGAATTAATAATTACAAATAACAAAGATTCAGGACTTCTTAATATATATAAAGACAGTCTCCTTTAAGCAGATGTTAGAAGAGATGCATTATTTCCAAAATCCAAACTAAGAATTCACCAGAATGATAGCTTTGAAAGCTAAGCATCAAACTTATATATATGATGCTCATAAGTTAACTCTATCTCTTATTAAACTGCCAAACTGACTGTAATGGAAGTTACTGTAAGCCTAGGTTTTTTTTCTGAATTATGTAACTAGTAACTTGCTGGTTTTGAGACCTTGCACTGGATTTTCCACCAAATACAGCCATTTCAAATTCCACTTCTTCCAGTCCTATGACACCAACACTCCTACCTGAATAACTGTATCCTACCCTGCAAACTGTCAAGAACTTAAGGGCGCTCTTGCATCATAAATGTTTCTACAGAAGATACCATCCATTTCCTAGTCTTTCCCATCATTTCAAGATCTTACATTTAAAATTTAACATCTCAACCTAACAATTTAAATTCTCAAAAACTAGCAAGGAGTGTTGTTGAATCTATCAAAGTCATTTAACCTCTATGCCTTAATTTATACATCTTTGTAAATGAACATCCATAGAGGGTATCACACTTATCAGGTGTGGGGTGTGTGCTTGTAATTATAGCATTTGAGATGCAGCAGGACTGTCTCAAGTTCAAGGCCAATCTGGGCTACATACACCCTATCTCATTAAAAACAACAACAAAATCAAAATGACATACAGCCAACACTTGTCCCTGACTTACGGTTCTCTATAAGTTTCCATTTAGTCAGAGTCATTCTAAGATATAAACAGTACTAAATTTCCATCTCTATTACATAGCCAAAATCTTCTATTATCATGTGGCTCAAGAACTGGTAACTCAGCAAAAGCAGTAATGATTTTAATCTTGTCTGTCCTTTTTGTTTTTGTATTTTGAGACAGGCTGACCACAAACTCACAGATATCCACCTGCCTCTGCTGGTATTAAATGTGTGCACTAGCACACCCAGCTAATCTTATCCCTTTTTATTTCTTTTGTAAAGGCAGTATTGGGAATGAACTCGGGTTCTCCGGCAAGCGTTCTACCACTGACTTATATCCATAGTCTTCCTGCTCATTCCTTTAGCTACACCTTGTACAGTGGGCTTGGTTCACAGCTGTGTGCAATGAAGGCATTTCTTGCTAATGGTTCCAAAATTCTCTTTCCTTAAAAAAAATTTTTTTTAATGTATGTGAATGTGTGGTGTCTGTCTGTCTGTCTGTCTACCACATGTGTGCCTGATGCCAGCAGGGGCTAGAAAAGAACATCAGAGCCCCCAAAACTGAAATTACAGACCATTGTGAGTGGCATGTGGGTACTGAAAATTGAGCCCCATGTCCTCTGGAAGAGGACTCTTAACTACTGAGCCCTATCACTAGCCCTGGAAATCCTCTTATTTAAGCAATGAACCTCACCAAAATGAGTGCTATACACAAAGAGGAAGGACTCTCAGCTTTGAGTGCAGCAATCATACCCAGGAGTAGTAGAACAGCATAACCCTGACACTTGGAAAGTGAAGGCAGGAGGTTCAGGAGAGAATCTGAAGCCAGTTGTGGCTATATGAGAGCATGTTTCAAAACAACAAAAGGGTAGCTACCACTTCCTATGATTATACAGTTGCCACAGGATCAAGCTATTAAAAACTTATTTTGGAAGCAAATGAGGTGGTGACTCAGTGGTAAAGTGCAAACACAAGGACAGAGTTTGGATATTCAGCATCCACAGAAAAAGCCTGGTATACCAACACTGGGAAAAGACAAAAGATTCTATTCTGCAGGCTTGCCTGGCTGGCCATTCTAGCCTAATAGACAAATTATAGGTTCAGCGAGAGACCCTGTCTCATAATAATAATAATAATAATAATAATAATAATAATAATAATAATAATAATAATAATAATAATTATTATTATTATAAATTGCAACTAGGCATGCAAGTGCAACCTTTAATTCTAGTACTTCAGAGACAGGTCATCATGGTCTACAAAGCAAACTGCTAGGCAGTCAGGGCTATATAGCAAGACCTTGTCTCAATAAATTGAACAACAACAAATATGAAGTGGAGAGTGATACAAAAGCTAACCCTGGTTTCCACATATCTGTATTACATGGGTACCTATGAAAAACCCATCTTGGAATATACTGTCTTACTGGTTTTGCTTTATGCTATTAATTTAAAACCATAGGTGGTAGAAGCTAGTGGTATACACCTGTGTTCCAGCACTAGGGAAGCTGAGGCAAAACATTGAGTTCAAGGAAAACTGAGGCTATATAGAGACACTGTCTGAAACCAAAGGACAAGAAGAAGTGCAAGAAGAAATATGGCAGGTAACTGTAAAAAATGTAGGGAGTTTTTAGCATTTTAACCTTACTATCCTAATAGAAATCAGGCCGCCTCCATGATGATGATGATGATGATAGAAGGAGGAAGAGGAGGAAGAAGAAGAGGGGAGGAGGAGGAGGAAGAGGAAGAAGAAGAGGAAGAGGAGGAGGAGGAGACATCAGGGGCTAGAGAGATGGCTCAGTGGGTTACTAGCACTGGCTGTTCTTTCAGAGGACCTGAGTTCAATTCCCAGAATCCACATGGCAGCTCACAGCTGTCTGTAACTCCAGTTCCAGAGGATCTAGCACCCTTTCACAGACACGCAGAGCACCAATGCACATAAAAAAAAGAGATCTATTTTAAAAGGCACCATTAAGTAGTGAAACAATGGTGTCACTTACAGCATGACTCTAACAACTTTTATCAGTTTTAATAGCGTTTTATTAAAATGTTGCTGATCTCTCATTATGTTTCTATTAAATAGAAGATTAACCAAACCTCAGTGGTTCTCAGGATATGTTTGAATAATAAGCTGACAGCTCTTTCTGCAGAGGAAGAGGTTTGTTCATTTATATTACAATAGAAGCTTCAACTACACAGCCTTGTCCTTTCCTTCCATATGTGCACACCATTTCTAACTTTATTATATCACCTATTCAGTGTGAAGCAAAACCATGGATAATATACACAAATTACAACTTATCTAAAACCAGTAAAAACTCAGAATCCTAGACAAATCTTTTTCTCTCCAAATTCTCCATTCTATCCTCTTTTGGGGAAGGGGCCTAAGGAGGACTGAGCTTTGCACACTAAGCAAGTACTTTGCCACTAGACTATATACCTCTTCTTCCTCCTTTTTTTCCGCCTGAGGCAGAGTCTCAGTAAGCTGTTCAGGATAGCCCTGAACTTACTCTGCAGAGCAGTAGTTCTCAACCTGTGGGTTGCAACCTCACTTTGGGAAGAGGGTGTTGAATGACCCTTTCACAGTGGTGGCTTAACACCATTGGTGACCTAAGACCATTGGAAAACACAGATATTTATTTACATTATGATCCATAACAGTCTCAAAATTTACAGTTATGAAGTAGGAACAAAAATAATTTGATGGTTGGGGGGGGTCAACATAGCATGAGGAATGTATTAAAGGGTCGCAGAATTAGGAAGGCTGAGAGCCACTGCTGTAGAGCATGGCTGGTTTTTGTCCTGACTTAAGACTCCCTGGTGCCTGGGACTACATGCCTTTTACCACCAGGACCAGCTTTAAAGCCTTTAAAGACTTTGAAGCCCACCGCGTTCGTGAAGCAGCCTTTGCCTTTCTGTATACCAACTCTCTATCTGTTAAGAATTATCTAGGTCAGTGCTATGTGAACCAAGGCTCAAAGACCAGCGCCAACTTCCAAACTTTTTAGTTCGAAAGTTCCCTATTCACAGAAATTGAAATTTAGCAATTATGGATTAAAACTAATAATAATGACAAATACAAAACAAGCTTACATCTCATTATTTATTTATTTTAACACCTCCCTCCCCCAGCATGGAATTTCTCTGTATAGCCCTGGCTGTCTTGAAACTCACAAAGAACCTCTTGCCTCTGTTTCCTAAGTGCTGGGACCACTGATTGGCCACACCTAATATTTTTTAAGGAAATATTTTTTACAATATTTTACCATGGAGTAAAGAATGAGGTAGTTCACCAGTTTGAAAAGCACCACTTAGATGGTTCAACTTTTCAGACAGACTGAACATGCTGTAGATATCATGAACTCCAATCACTCGCTGACTCATTCCTGCTTCCAATATTTATCGGGCACTTAACTTATATAGGTCCACACAGTTAGACATGGTATACACTGTAAATAACAAAAGCATTGTATGACAAATAAAACATAATTATACACATTTGAAAATAAAATCCATGATTATGTGTGCTAATTTGAAAAATTGTTTTTTTTTTTTAATTTATATACATAAATTAAGAATTTTCTGTTTCACATGTATGGATGATTCAGGAAGCCAACAGATACAAGTACTGGGAACTAAACTTGAGTCCTCTGGAAGACAGGCAAAGTAACTACTGAGTCATTTCTCTAGCCCTAATTTTTTTTTTTTTTTTTTTAAGAGACTGGAAAAAAAGAAAAAAGGTGGGGGAGACCAGTCAATGATACGGCTCAATGGATAAAGGCCCTTGTTGCCAAACCAGACAGCTTGCTCCTTGCTGTGTTTGCTCCTCAGGGCACACATGGCTGAGGAGAGAACCACCCCTGCAGGTTGTCCTGTGACCTCCATAAGCATGGAGTGCTTATGCCTCTAATCCTAGCACACGATGGGGAAAGCAGAAACAGACCAATCTATATTCTATATTGAATATCTACAATTCTATATTGAATTCTAGGCTAGTCAGAGTTACACTGAGATCCTGTCTACAAAACATTAATTAATTTGATTAAATATTATTTCTAAAAGAAGGTTGGTGGGATGTGATGGCTCAGTAGGTAAAAGCAACAGCCACGAATCCGAGTTCAAACCCTAGAATTCATATGTTAGGAGTGAACCAACACCCATCACAAATGTTCCTATACACATATATGTATAAAGAAACATATTAAAACCTTTTAACATGGGGGTGGGGAGTTGGTTAAGGCACTTGCTGTCCAGTCAGGGCACTCAAGTTCAATTCCTGGAATCTACATGCAGGATTTTTCTAAAAACATGTAGGAGAACACTCCAAATTAATTTCTTTAAACCTTTACACAATATGTAAGAGAGAGAGAGAGAGAGAGAGAGAGAGAGAGAGAGAGAGAGAGAGGATATGAATATGAGAATATATCTCTGTAGGTTAATATCTCCAGGTAGAATCTAGCATACTAAAAACCAAGATTCAATCCCTAGCATGATTGGGGGGTGGGGGGGGAAGAAGAGAAGAGAAGGAAAAGGAAGAGAGGAGAAGGAAGAGGAGGAGGAAATGGCCCAGTAAGTAACGTGCTTGTTGTGCAGGCATGGAGACCCGAGTTCAGATACCCATACTCATGTAAAGAGCTGGGTAGAGTAGAACACTTTTGTAACCCAGACAGACAGAGCTCACTGGTCAGTTTAGCCCAAACAGTGAGCTTCAGAATCAGCAAGAGACCCTCTTTCAAAGAATGAGGTTGACATCAATCTCTGGCCTCCACACACACTCAAACAGGTTTTGCACAGCCAAGTACAACCCTGTGTGAATGTATGCGCGCACACACACACACACACACACACACACACACACACACACACAATCCTTCAATAATTTTCAGAAGTTTTCATTATTTTGTCACTCACCTGTCATTAATAGTTGATTTCCTCTTTGCTCATTATATACATAGAAAAAAAAAAACTCCAGACACCCAACCATTTACTGTTTTAGCAAATATAAATTCACATTACATTCTAAAGTTAGCTACCTCCCAGTTTCAATAAGTCCCCCAGTTTATACTATGTATGTGCTATGGAAAAGGAAGGGAGAAAGAGAATGCATGTAAATTTAAAGGGTGCAGAGAAAGGAGTCTGTACTATTGACCAGGTAGTTTTCTTGTGAGAACAAGACAGAAAATGTATATGATGTATGGAAATAATTTTAATTTGGATAAAGGGAGACTTGTTACTAGCTACCTCCTCAAAAAAAAAAAAAAAAAAAAGAAAAAAAGAAAAAAAAAAGAAAGAAAGAAAGAAAGAAAAAAAAAAAAAGAGAAAAAAAACCAAACAAAGAAAAACAAACAAAATGCCTCATGCTCTTACTGTGGTGTCAGAATAACAACATCACCATTATGTGGTTCTATGAAAGACTGAGTAACAATTTGCCTTGGAGAGTAATACTAAACAAGTGAAAACACTCAACAAATTATTTACCAAATATAAAAATTCTGTTACTTGGTATGGTGGCTAAGCACACCTTCAATCCCAGCACTATCGAAGCAAGAGGCACACAGACCTCTGTGGGTTCCAGGCCAGCCAAGGCTACCTTATGAGAAAAGTAAAAGATGTGGCTAATGACAAGACCTGATTTGGAGAAGGGGTGTGGGCCAGGGATTTGAAATGAACTAGGAGAAATGACATGTGGCATGCAGGACTGAACACCTAAGAGTGATAAAGGGCAGAGAACAGAAAAAAGAGAGAACATTAGAAAGAAAGAAAATGCACTTGGGAGTTAAAGAAATTAACAAAACGAGAGGAAGAGAAACGATTAAGAATCTAGATAGATGAAGAGGTAGGTTAGACAGACTCAGAAGATGAATTTTCTGTGATACACTAAGAGCTTGGATTTTATTTCAATTTTCTTTTCTTCCTTTTGCTTTTAAAACAGAGTCACACATACACCTCAGGCAGGTTTTGAACTCCCTATGTTGCTGAGAATGATTCTGAACTCCCGTTTCTCTCTCTAACTTCTAGCTTCCAACTGCTAGAATTACAGATACATACTACCATTCTCTGCTATTCTAAATCTTAATTAAGAAAATGATCAGATTTTTCTAAAAACAAAAATGAAAAAACAAACAAACAACAACAAAACCCCAAAACCTAGCAAGCCGTCTGGGACTGTGCACAACTGTAACCTCAGGACCAGGCAAGTAAAGGTGAGTGCATCATGAGCTTAAGGACAACTTGGGCTATATAGCTGTTAGTATCAAAAAACAGAAACAAAATGAGTCAGGCATGGCGGTGCAAGCCTTTAATAACAGCACTCCTGAGGCAGAGACATACAGGTAAGTAGGTACCTGGTGAGTTCAAGACTAGCTGTGTCTACACAATGAGTTCCAGGACAACCAGGACTACAAAGTGGGCCCTGCACACTCCACTTCCAAATGTGTGCATGCATATTTATGTCAAAGAAAAATCCTAGGAATAATTTAGAAGAAATAAATTGAGGTGGGGGAGAATATGGAAACCAGGGGAACTCTATATAAAGTCACTTCCATCTTCGCCTTTAAATCCTGGTCCACTAGGATGAGGACATTTAGGAACTCTAGGTGAGGAAGAAAAACTATGAGTCATGGATTCTAATGTAGACAATTTGAGAAATTGTTTTTCTGTGAGGAAGCCATTAGACAAAGATATCCAATAGACAGATTTAGAATCAAGTTAAGGGAGTGAGAGCATTTAAAGAAAGTAGAGTCCCAAGAAACATAGAAGCTAGGAAAGGATATTAACAGTGAGAGAGCCAGGGGCTTAGGGCTCTGACCCTTTTAACTCTGCATCTTGAAGAGTAAGCAAAGAAAAAGAAGAGCTACCAGAAGAGTTCACCATGACCAAAGAAGAAGCAGGGAGATAATGAGCATGAGAACAGGAAGCAGGGCATCTGGATTCCATGAAGCTTTTGGGACTCTTTCATTACTTCTGTGTTGTTTAAAAAAAAAAAAAAAAAAAAAAAAAACAAAAAAAACTGAAAAATGATATACTCATCAATCACATTCCTAGACAAAATAATTTTAGTCACAAATCACTGACTTAACCTCTGGTTAAGAAGTTTAACTTCAGTGAAGAATTCAAGAACTCAATCCTGAGGCTGAGGTAGAATGTGGGTTAGAGGTAGAGTGCTTGTCTAGCATGTACAAGGAAGGTCCTGGGTTTAATACATCCCCTAGCCCCCCCACCCTTTTTTATAAGTTCCATTCTATCATAACATGTGATTCACTTGGATCTAATGACATGGAAGTATGAGCTACTCACTAATATCTGGTCTAGCTACCTCCCTCTAAAAAAAGAGTATTAGATTCAAGAGTGACATCATTTATCTTCAGTAAGCAAGTCATGACCTCTCTCAACTGAGTTCCTCATCTGTAGAATAGGGGCAGAAGCCAAAGCAGTCAGCCTTACAAGGCTTTGGTAAAACAGACCACAAAAACAGATGCAAATGATTTTGGATATAAAACATGACAACTTCTGGCTACTTCAAAATACCTACAGTAAATCCATTTATCTCAAACTTTAATGTACATTTAAAAACTACATATTATACTTAAAATACAGTGTTGAACCTTACTTTAGCATAAAAATTAACCCAGATTTTAAAATTCCCAGTGATGTTCATGCAGTGGTTCTGTCATAGATTTCATAGATAGAATCGTGGGTTAGTACAACCTCTTAAACAATTAAAAAAAACTGGGCTGAGTGAGGTTGGTAGTTCAGTTGGTAGAGTGCTTAGAAACCCCAAGTTTGATCCCCAGTGTAAACTTTGTATAAATTGGAAGTAGAAGCAAATGACAGTCACATCAATTTAAGAGACCAGTCTGGGATACATGAGACCCTATATAAAGAAAACAGGGATGGAAAAAAGAAAGGAAAGAGCTGTACAGCTGGAGTATAGCTCAGAACATGTTTGCTCAGTAAGCCAATTTCTAGCACAAAAAGAAAAGGCCAAGGAGGTTCAACAAGAGGCAGCAGCAAAACACAGAAAGAAAGTGCTAGAACACAAAGATAATCTGAGCCACAAACTCCAATTTTAGCTATTATATATTCTAAGATACAGGCACACTTTGTGTGCTAAATCTTGATAGTAACACTGTAAATCATTCTTTTTAACTATTGCTAAAAATAATATTTGGTAGTAAAGAACTGTCATTAAAAAGTGCATTTAAATTACTTTTTGGAGGACTATAGAGAAGGCATACAAACCATTTTTTTTTTTAAAAGAGCAATATGGCTAACTCCAAGGCTCTCAAAACCATCTTACAAAGTATTTGCTATTATTCACACTTGTCCTGTGTGATTTGAACAGGGAGGCCAAACTTCAAAGATTCACACCTAGGGAATGTTCTCCCACTTAACATTCTTGGTTTTCAATAAAGGTGCATTTATTTGATGTTTCAAGGTATTTTGAACTTGTTAAAGTGATAAAACCAAGGACACTGATTAAGATAACTGAAATAATACAGAATTGCGGTCTGATGGAAAATGGAGGTTGTAAATGGGATTCTTCTCTACAAAGTACAGAACTCAGGGTCAGGTTAATATTTTGGCTAACTAGCAAGGTCTTCCATTTTTGCAACCACAATTTATTTGAGCAAACTGCCAATCAAAAGTGATATAGTTTTGTTTTACTGACTTGTCTCTTTAAATGATGAGGATAATCTGATATTATTGAAATTACATGCTGCATTGTATTTTTAATTAGCAAGAAGATAGGAGGAGAAAATTAAGGTTCAGAATTATACTTCACAACATACTGTATGTATGCAAAATACACTGTATGTAATACTAACATCATATATAACTACCAGTTTTCTCTGTGACAAGAGCTTAAGAATGATAGTTAAAAACTAGTGGGGCATGGAGGTACATGTATATAAACACAGCACCTCTGCAGCTGTGGCAGAGGATCATGAGGCAAAACGAGCTATATAGGGAGACCCTATCTCTAAAAATAGCAATCAGGTCTGAGGATCACAGAGTGTTTGCCTAATATACACAAAACCCTGGGTTCTATGCCTGGCAAAACTGAGCTTCGTGGCTCATGCCTGCAATCCCAGCACCCAGGAAGTAAAAACAGAAGGACCAGGAGTTCAAGGTCATCTTCTGCTACAGAGAGAGTTCCAGACCAGCCTGGGTTACACAAGACCCTGTCTTAAAAAAAAAAAAAAAAAAAAAAAAAAAAAAAAAAAAAAAAAAAAAAGGGGGGGGGGGAGAGAAAAGTAAGTAAAAAATAAAAACAATAACAAAATACTTAATTCCCAAAGGATTATTTAACTGTTGCGTACCCAGTTTTAAAAACACCTTGGAATCTATCCTATGAGTAAATACAGTTTGAAGAGATGGGAGCCAGTATCCTTGAACTAATGTTGCTTATCATATAGCAAGTGTACCCTCTTGCAAAAAACTTAGTTTCATCCTGGAAGCAATTAGCAGTTGTAAGAATTAGACTAATTTAAAAAATTACTTGTAGGCTTTCTAGAGAAGTCTCTTTTAAGGGACCGGTTTCACCAAATAATAATAATAATAATAATAATAATAATAATAATAATAATAGCCCAGTTCCCTCTGCTTATGATAAAAATTAGACAACAAAAATACTTACACAGGACTGGAATTCAAAGAGCAATGATCCACCATCATTTCTGGAAGGAAATCCAACTTAAACGCAGCCATCACCTCACTCTCCCCTTCAGAAGCCAATGATAATAACTTGCTGCACTTGTCTGATCCACAAATACACACAGCTTTAGCTTCCTGGGCCCCACAAAAAACACAAAGTGGAAACGGAGCTCAGGGAAACAAACCAGCAGTAAGTGCCACAGAAAGAGCAGGTCTGGGGAAGGGGCAGGGAAAGGGAGTATTGGACTAAAATGGGGATGTGACCATGTGAAGGGAGGCTCAGCTCAGCACACAATGAAAGTGCTGATGCACCAAGCTTGTTTTGTGTGATTTTCCCTGGCGAAGCAGTACTAAGTGCACTGTCAGATAAATAGTGTGTCAGATTCATGAAGATAGTGTAGCCAACAAAGCAGAAGAAACACAAACCTGTTTCACATCATTCAAAGTTCTCCCTATAAATCAGTATTTAAGGGTCCCACAGAGCTAAGATTACCTGAAGGAAAAAGCAAATAGGCAAAACAAAACAACAACAACTAACCAACCAAGAAAACCCACCTCACCTCATGTGGTGAAAACGATTTTAAAGAGCTAATTGTTGGCCGGCCTTTGGCTTAAACTTAGTCTCCCATGTGTTGAAGATAACAATAAACAGGGTCCAAATTAATCCCAGAACAGTCACAAAAGAAGGAACGGTAAGATCAAGAGAAGCAGGCCAGAGGCAAGCTGTTGGAGGAGCTAACTAACCATCTAAACCCTGTTACTGACCAACGACTTCTGCTAGACTGGCCCTGTTCGTTTCAATACTCCTGAAGATGAAGTGTAAATCAGTCACTCATCAGCAAGCCTTTTAAAAACCCTGGTTTAGTACCACTCATTAGGTGTACACAGGCAAAATATGTTTACTCCTTCTGAATTTTACTAGAAATTAAAAAGAAACAGTAATGGTATAAGTAACAGTAATATTCTGCCTCCCTCCCCACCCCGACTGTCCTAGAACTTGCTCTGTAGACTAGCCTAGCCTCAAACTCCGAGATCCACCTGCCTCTTCCCTGAAAGTACTGGGATTAAAGGTGTGCCCCACTAATGCCAGCATCTACTGTCCTTTCTAATGAAATTTTAAAAAGCCAGGGGTGATCATAAAAACAAAACAAATAAATAAACAAACAAACCCAAACCCTGTCTATTAGGGTGTCTTATCTACCATGTCTATTAGGGTGGCTTATCTACCATGGCTTCAATCCCTGGTGCCAAAGGGTAAAAACACTGTTGATGAAACCAAGATGGATGAAAGCAAGAATAAAATCCCAGCATTCGTGAGCTGTCGAAATGGATATACTTAGCAACCAAGGCAGATGTGTGCTCCCTTCTCAATTTAGCTCCATGTCCCCCTAAACAACAAATGGTGGCATTTCAATATTTAGGCAATGATTCTAAATCTTAGCTCTGAGGGCCCTCAAATTTCAGTCTTCCTTTCCATTTTTATCATTGGGGCTGTCTTACTTCAAAGATTTCACTTCACCCAAGCTCAGTTCACAACACAGGAAACTTTGAAGAATGCTATATTCAGCTTATAAAAGAAATAAAATGGGCTGGTGCTACATGCCTATGATCCTAGCACTTGGAAGGTAAAGGCAGTTCAAGGTGAACCTCTGCTGCATAGCAGATTCTAGGACAGCTAGGAATAAATAACAAGAAACCCTGTCTCAAACAAACAATTGAAAGATGCACAAATTCTAACCCATAGAAGGAAGAATAGCATATGATGAGGTAGTTCTGATCTGTTAGTCGCTGACCTAGGAAAAGTTGTAGCTAGGTTTTCTCTCCAAAATCACACATAACCATTCCAATAATACTAGATTTTAACAGAATGGTTTTTATACTTTGTCAAGGGTCTCTGAAGATCAACTTTGCAGATAGAAGTAGCAAAAACACGCTTCCAATTCCACTAAAAAGTGAAGCATAAATAAATTTCAACTGAGAAGAGTCTACAAACAATACACAGTTCAGTTCACCAACCCTGTAGATTGCAGGTACTAGTCCTAGCTGGTACTGCTTCTTACAATCACTGGACCTGGTATTATTTGCCATCCTAAAGTTATATGGTCCAAGAAATAACTTGATGAGTCAAAGATTGAATTACTTTTTAATTTAAGACTTAATTTAAAGAAGAATAAGTTTCCAGGAATCCTGCTTGTTGTTGCTATATTTCTATAATTCATTAAAAACATACAAATTCTATGAGTTTGAGGCTGGCATGATCTCTGTACAGAGCTAGTTCTAGAACAGTTAATGTTATACAAAGAAATCCCATCTCAAAAGAAAGCAAAAACCAAATCAAAACTAAGAAACTCTATATATGTCACTTTCATCAGGATCACAATATCTGTCAAAAAGGAAGAGTCCTTCCTATGGGAGATGTGACTGAGCCTCTGGGTGTGTATGCCTCATGACACTTTCATGAAGCCCTGGGCTAAGAAACACTTGATTTTTAACCCCCCAGACAGAATTTTTATTCAAAAGAATCCTCTGAAAGCTGCTTAATATAAGTTTTTAAAGAAAGCAGGGTGTGGAAGCCTTACAATTTCTGTGCTTATTACACTGCTATTAAAATCCATTTTATGATTTACAAAGCACTGCTGCTTCAAAAACCTCAAATATGGAAATGCTACTCCATGAAGAAGAGTGTCTCTTTTAGACAGGTCTCAAGAGTTAGCTCAGTGTAATTAAATTCAATCAACTTGTGGGAAAAGAAAGAGAAATAATTTTTAATTAATTCAGGTTTTTAAAAGTTTATAACCCCAAGCAATAGTAAAAATTATGGATGTTAAAATACAGATGTTAAGGAAATGAATAACTGAAAAGTCAGTTGTTCACAGAAAATGATCCTTAATTGAAAAAAACAATCTTTGCAATCTCTAATACTCCTATTAGAGACAAGGGGCGGCAGAAGTGGTTTGACTCAGGGTCTGCTGTTAAGAGGGTTAACCTATCCTCTGCCTCCTATGCTTTTCATTCTGGATATATCTTATTTCCTTTTGTTGTTGTTTTTAGGACAGGGTTTCTCTGTGTAACAGAGGCTGTCCTAGAACTCACTTTATAGATCAGGCTAGCTTTGAACTCACAGATCAACTGCCTCTGCTTCCCTAGTGCTGGCATTAAAGGTGTGCACCACCAAGCCTGGCTTCTTATTTATATGTCTGTTTTGTCTTAAATATTTTTTAACCTGTTTTTTTGAGACAGGTTTCTCTTGTCTCTGGATATTGGGATTCAAGGAATCCCACCATGTCCAGGTTTCTAGAGCTTTTGTTTGTTTTTTTTTTTTTTCAAGACTGGGTTTCACTGTGTGGCCCTGGCTGCCCTCAAACTCAGAGATACACATGCCTCTGCCTCTGGATTGCTGGGATAAAAGGCAAGCACCAACAATACTAGGCTTCTAAGCTCTTTTTTTTTTTTTTTTTTTTTTTTAAAAGATTTATTTATTTCATGTATGTGAGTACACTGCTGCTGTCTTCAGACACACCAGAAGAGGGCATTGGCTCCCATTATAGATGACTGTGAGCCACCATGTGGTTGCTGGGAATTGAACTCAGGACCTCCCTGAACCATGTCAGCCCTTCTAGCTCTTTTTTAAAGATAACAATCCAAAGCCTGATTTTGACATGGCTGGAACAAGCAGCATTCAATATAACATTAAGAAGCAACATTAAGCGCTTGGTGTGCTGAAGCACGCCTTTAACCCCAGCACTCCGGAGGCAGAGGCAGGCAGATTTCTGAGTTCCAGCCCAGCCTAGTCTTCAAAGTGAGTTCCACAACAACCAGAGCTGTTACACAGAGAAACCCTGTCTTGGGGTGAGGTGGGGGCAGAGGGGAAAGAGGTGGGAGTAGGGTGGTAAGATCAGTAAGCATCGGACAATACAAATGAGGAAAGCAGACTCTAGAGAATAGCACACCCTGCATTTAGACTATCTCAATGAATACATGTAATATAAAAATGGAAAACAAGATTAGTGGAGAAAATTCTAAGAGTAAAACCCATTACTGAGCAAAAAGATACCTAAGAGACAAGTCCAAATAGCTGTCTTAATTGACATTTAAAAAGGGAAGTACAAGGATGGGTGATCATATTTTACCAATAATCTATCTTTGAAAGAGCAATAACATGAAGTTTGGTTATATAAGAGCAGAAGAGATTATGGACTGACACTGAATTCTAAAAAGAAAGCCTACATCATTAAAAACCACTACATACATACATACATACACACACACACACACACACACACACACACACACACACACACACACACATAAATGGAAAGCTAAAAATGAAAATATTTAGAAAATAGCCATAGGCTCAGACTACTAAGTGAATTGTGTTTACCTGTCGCTTCCCTATCTGCTAATCATTAGATGACAAAGGAATACAGAAAAGAAGCAATTGATGTTCACTTCAAAGTAATCAGTCAGAAGAGCTTAAACTTTGAACTTAAAACATTCAGACTAGAAAGAATTTCCATCTAAAAAATTGAGTACTTCTGGAGCCTGGAAAGAAGGCCCTGGGGTTTAAGAGACTGCAGATTGGTTCCCAGAATCCCTGTCTGGCAGCTCTTAACTGCCTGTAACTCTAAAACCAGGGAATCTAATGCCCTCTTCTGATCTGAGTATGTGTATGCACACATAATATTTTTTTTAAAAAAAAATTGAGTACTTTTAACATAATTAATGATTTTACTAGAACTTCCAACCCAGTACCTTGCATGTGTAAAATGCACTAAACCTCTGTACCATCTTTTATTTTTTGCGAAATTATGAAAGAATGACTTTTGCTTGGTTTTTGTTGTTGTTGAAAAAAATGTGAAAAAAATTACTTTAGACCAAAAGGCCCGAGTTTTTAACAGGAATTATTAGACAATGGAATTCTGCAGGGGAGTGTGTGTGAAATAAAAAGAAATATATTTTTAAAACTGCCTCAAATCTAAAATAATGCATGAAGAATCAACGTTTGATGTACAAGCTGGTAAACTTTCAGTGAGAAAATATGAAGAGGCAGAATAACCAGAATTTATTCTGAAAATGATAAAGTTTTGTTTCTTTCCCCTGTTTTTTAATTATTCCCGGCCTCATCCTTGATTCTTGATCAGCACCGAATAAAAAGATTAACACAGACCCTACTCTGTGCTTAGTCCACGCCTCCCTCCCTCCCTCCTTCTCCCTCTCTCCCTCCCTCCCTCTTCCTTCCTTCCTCCCTCCCTCCCTCCCTTGTTTTTTGAGACAGGGTTTCCTGGTGCAGTCCTGGCTATCCTGGAATTCACTCTGTAGACTAGGCAGCCTCAAACTCAAAGATTCTCCTGCCTCTGCCTCTTGAGTGCTGAGACTGAAGGTGTGTGCCATCACTGCCAAGCTCAAAGGTCATTTTAAAACATTAACTGTAAGTTGGAGAATTAAAGTACTAACTAAATGGCTGCTGCCCCCAAATCTCCAACAAATTACAAGTCTTGGAGGTTGAATTTCAGTTGGTACAGTTAGGTAATTAGAACATTAACCAGAATAATCATTGTTGTTGTTTTCTTTTTGTGTTTGAGATAGGGTCTTCTGTATCCCAGACAAGCCTGGAAACTATATAGCAAAGAATGACCTTGAACTCCTGACCCACCTGCCTCCATCTCCCCAGTACTAAGAATTAAAACCATGCCCAACCAGTGTAGTTTAGGTGAGGTGATGGGGATGCCTTCTGTCAATTGAACTATATCTCCAGTCCCTCACCTGATATGGGGTAGGAGGCTACAGAAAAGCTAAAGAATAGACAGGACAATATTATTTTCCCCAAAAGCAAATTCCATAAATAGGTAGGCTGTTGGGCATAAATTTTTTAAAGGCAGCCAAGTTTCTGACTTTGTAAATATATCTTGGTGGCCCTAGGGTGGTGGTGAACCACTAAAACCAAAATAATCAGAAGATGAGAAAGTAATTGAAGGTAAATGCAGAGAGAGGAACCACAAAACCAATTTGCCTTATTTTTAAACATTATTGAACAATCTTACAAGTAGAGATTGATTCTGTACTGCCCCAGTTCCTACAAACTTCCATTTATAACTCCTCCCAGCTGTACTTTTGTCTAGCTGTAGTCAGAGTACTGCTCAAAGTCATCAAGGACAATGTCTATCTGAAAAGTGTAAGAATTTTCAAAGAGCAAGCTAGACCTAGAACTACTTTTTCTCTGAAAACAAAGACTCTTCTTAACTAGCACAAAACATGTACTCAAGTTTGTTTGTTTCAACTTTTTTTTCAGTGATTGGGACTGACCCCAGCCATCATGCATGCTAGTCAAGCTCTCCATTGAACTTCTTAAAAAAAAAAAAAAAAATGGAATAAGGTTTCAATAGGTTAGTCAGGCTGCCCTACAACTACTTGCAATACCTCAGCCTCCCAAATAGCTGAGATTAACAGAGTTCTCTGAGTGTTTTCATATCGATCAAATTAATTTACAGTCAATAAAGCAAAGATGTTTCCAATAATTATAAAAGCAAAACTCAGTAAAGCAGCAACAAAAAACTTGTAAAACCAGGCATGATGGAACACACCTTAACTCCATCGTTTGGGAGGCAGAATAGGTAGGTCTCTGAGTTTTAAGGCTAGCCTCAAACTCAAACAAAACAAAACTTGTCTTAAAAAAAAAAGACTTACTTAAACCTGTACTATACCATCAAAAGGACCTGGTGGCTCAAACATATAATCCTAGTATTTGGTAGGAAGACTGGCTTAAATTCAAGGCCAGCCTGAGCTACAAAATGAGACAGACTCAACAAACATTATTAAAGGGGATCTCGGGACTTAGTTCAGAGGTAGAGAACTAGGCTCAGCATATACAAAGCCTGAGTTCAACTCCTAACACAAGAAAGAAAAAGATACTAACAAGAAAGGTGCTTCCTTTACTAAATCCGCAACACTTCATTCAATTCTATACAGTACTAACGCTATCTAGGTGGGAACTTTTCTTACACTTTAGATGCTATGAAGATAGTCTGCACTAGTTTCTCTTCATGGATACTCCAGATGCAAGTGAGAGCCGCATGTCTGTTTCTCTTAAGAAATGCAAGTATAATATAGGAGGTCCCAACTTTGAGATGGTATGCCTGGAGAGGACTCAGGAGTAGCAGTGAACCTGAAGAGTGGGAACTAAATTAAATTTACATTGCTAGTGATGTTCCAGGGATGTAAAGAACTGAGTGAAATAGTTTTAGAATACAGTGCTAACTATGTTAACTTTTTCAAGACAGAGTCTCATACCATATTCCAGATTGGTCCTGAACTCATGAGGTAGCCCAGGATACCTCCACATCCTGCCTAGCTTCCCAAATGCTGTAATTCCAGGCATCATGCGTGGCTTGTATGTGACTAGTTTTTACAGCATCACTTCTTCCACATTATGATAGGTATGTGACTTATCGGATTACATGCTAGTCAGGAAATTTCTAGGACACCAAGAGCAAAAGCTTGGGGTTGTTAAGGCTAAAACAGGAAGGTATGAGGGACATATACTAGGACCCAGAGATTGTAGTAATCCTTATGGCATTAGACACAGCCTGTCTAGCAAGAGAAAACCATGAATTCCTTAAAAGCAGGCAGGCTTTCTCAGAGGTTTAGTCCAGTAGCAAAGTGCTTGCCTAGTATGTGTGAGGACTCAGGGTTCAATTCCTGATATTCCTCCCCCAACTGATATTAAGACAACCAAAGTAGAGTTTTTGTTTTTTGTTTTTCTTTTGGATACAAAGTCTCACTCCATAACCTATAAACCCTCAGACTTAAAATGTCTCTACCTCCTGATGGCTGAGAATACAAGTATTTCATCACTCTGCCTTGTTCCAAAGAGTAGTTCAAGTGAGAACTAAAGCACCCTCACAAAAAGTATTAAAACTGTCTTCTACAGTGGGCCCTTTACCTACAAGGCAACAACAGGAGCTAGTGTCATACACTAGAAGGCATTTTACTGAAAGGTTTTGACTTCCTGATTTTGATCTACCACCTTTAAAGAAGGGAAATAGCCAGGTATAATAGTACATACCTATAAACTCAGCACTGGAAGTAGAGGCAGAAGGATCAAGAGTTCAGGCCAGCCTGAACTACATAAGCCTGGGTCATAAAATGAAACCCAACACGAAGGAGGATGCCAAAGGATAAAGGCCAAGGAAACTGTGAGTAACCCACAGCATAATCTACTTGTTAAACAGACAAACAAACAAACAGATACCAACTTATTTTGAAAATAAGATGATCTAGTAAGTTTTAGAACTTGCACTTGACAGGTAGAGAATCTTTCAGGGTCCTATTTGCCTTTCTTAGTAGACTGATAACGAACACCTTTCTTTCTGACATTTTTCACTTTCCTCTAAATGTCTGTATTCTAGTAAATGACAAACTCTGTCTTTTCCAGGAAAATGGTCAATGGTTAAGTTACCGTTATCAGCATTTACATTCACTGGATCACACACTCCAGAGCCAACAAGAGCTGGTAGCATGACAATACTAACTTACCTACCTCAGTCTAAACCCATGACTCATTAGCAAGATTCCAAATAGTAAATGTCCTCATTAATTTCTTGAAAATCTTTTCTTTTGAAACAGGCTCTCATTGTGCAACACAGGCTAGCCCTCAACTTAAACTATTTAAATTGGGGGTTGGGGGTAGAGGGAATAGCTCCTGATAGAATACAAGAAACTAATGAATGTAAGAGCATCCAGTTTGGAAGTCTTCAAAATAAACTGACTCAAAAACATGACAATGAGGCTATGTTGAGACAGGGAGAGATAAGGGAGGTGAGCTGTCTGTTCCCCGTATCCCCAAGGTCTTCTGAAAACTGTGAAAACTAGCATAGATCATTCACAATAAAAATTTACTAGTTTTACATCCCTTGAGATGAGCTGCTTTTTAGCCGGGTGGTGGTGGTGTGCACCTTTAATCCCAGCACTTGGGAGGCAGAGGCAGGCAGATTTCTGAGTTCGAAGCCAGCCTGGTCTACAGAGTGAGTGCCAGGACAGCCAGGGCTACACAGAGAAACCCTGTCTTGGGGGGGGGGGGGGGGGTGGGGGGGGAAAGAGAGAGAGAGAGAGATGAGCTGCTTTTTTTAGTAGCACCCATTTCTACCTTTAGTGTCATTGAGCATAAATTATTATCAATGATAATACATATGCAGGTATGAATTTAGATTTGAATTTATATAGGTATAAATCTATAATTACAGAATATAGTGCTTAAAGTTTGCAAACCCCAATAATGAAAAATCTGGAGAACTTTCCAATCATTTCCAAAACAGTAATAACTATAATTAACAATTTAGAGCCCACTTCTATCTGGAAGCTTTTTTTTAAAGATTTATGTATATATGAGCATGTTGTCGCTGAGACCAGAAGAGGGCATTGGATCCAATTACAGATGGTTGTTAGCCACCATTTGGTTGCTGGGAATTGAACTCATAATCCCTAGAAGAACAGCCAGTGCTCTTAATGGCTGAGCCATATCACCAGCCCCCTATTTTGGAAGCTCTGTATTTCAATCTTACACTTATTCTACCTCTACTTTTTGATTGTGTAAAGGCACAAAGACAAAGTAATTCCTTCAAGATCACAGGAATCCAAGCAATATATACAAAAGTGGCCTTCTAGATAAAAGGCTGCTTCAGGTTAAACTCTCTCTGGGCACCAGGCAAGAGATTTAGCTCAGTCTTAGGTGCAAACCTAGGTTAAAATGAACAGGTTCAATCACCAGCAACATGCAACACCAACAAAAACCTGTCTTCCAGTAAGCTTGTGCATATAAACCACCAAAAGTACTTATTTAAAGGGCCATAAAATTTGAGTCTGACCAATTCATATCCTCTCTCTCCTCTCCCCTTCCCTCTCATTTTTTCTTCCTTGAGACATGATCTTGCTTTATGGAATAAGATACATCGCTATGGTGGTCTTCAATCTTCCAGGAAAGAATTCACTGGCATATCAGCACACTAAGTCTCATTTTTCTAAGACAAAACTGTAAGTTTTGAAAGATACAACTGGTGCAAGAGCCTCTTCAAGCTATAACTGTGAGTGGTGTGATGACACATGCCTTTAATCCCAGAGGCAGGAAGATCTCTTGAGTTTGAAGCAGGCTTGTCAACATAATGAGTTCCAGGACAGCCAGTACTACATTTTAAAACAAAACAAAACAAACAAAAACAAAATAATCCTGAGGGCTGGAGAGCTGGCTCCATAGTTAAGAGCATTTGATGCTCTTGCAGAAGACCTGGGTTCAGTTCCCGGCACCTACATAGTGGCTCACAAGCATCTGGAATTGAGCTGCTTGTCTGTGCATATTAGGACTGCCCCAAGTTCCTGTCAAGTGACTTTTGATTGTGAAGGGAGAATTTGTTTTTTCTTTTTCTCTTATGAGAAATCAAAGCTAAGCAAAATAGTACATTCGTATAATCTCAGCTTTGGAAAACTTGAGACCTACAATTCAAGGCTAGCCTGAGCAACAAGGCTTTTGTGCATTCACTTGGGAAATAACTTTACTTGGTGACTAGTAGTCACCAAGATCACTTCCTGTTAGTGGTCCTGTAAATATCGGGGGTAGGGGAAAGAAAAGGATAATTTCTTTGCTTGTAATGCTAAATAAAATCTTTTTCACAAACAACAATAACACAACCAATCAAAAAAACAGAACCAAAAACTAAAAAAAAAAAAACATGATAAAGGGGGACCACCAAGATACCTCAGAAGGTAAAGGAGTCTTCCCCCAACCACAGACTTGAGTTGACTATCCAGAGAGATAAGGGTCCTACAAGTTATCCTTTGACTGCCACACCTGCTGGGAATAAATAAATGTGTAAATAGAGCCAGGAGTGATGGCTCACCAGCACTAGATGGGCAGAGATGGGTAGATCTCCGAGTTCCAAATCAGCCTGGTCTACATAGCAAGTTTAAGGGCAGGAGCAATGTATACTTGGAGAGAGGTCTCAGTGGGTAAGAGCAGAGAACCCAGGTTCAGTTCCCAGTACCCACGTGGTAGCTCCCAATCCTCCAAAATTACTGTTCCCAGGGACAGGGTGCCATCTTCTGGCCTCCAAAGGCATTAAGTACAAAAATAGCACACATAGAAACAGACAAAACATTCATACTCTCGAAATAAAGACTATATATATATATGTTTGTTTTATCTATAAAGAAACTTAAACTGTATCACAAAAGAGACCAAATACAATCAAGTCGTTGTACCAATTTTTAAGTGGAAGAAAGGAATAATAGAAAAGAAAGACTTGCAAAAAGCACTTTCCTTTTTTGTTCTCCGTGGGCACATGCATCCACTTGTGCACAGACAGACACACATACACACACACACACACACACACACACACACACACTCGTAAAAAGCACTAGTCATGCAACCCTACCAATATAAGTTTTACCACTGGAACCCAGGTAAGAAAAGCCAGTGAGGCAGATGGCCAAGAAAATCACCAAGGCGAACTGCTCCCACAGGCTGTGTGCTGACAAGCCTGGAGTACAAGAGACCCTGCCTCAACAAGATCGATGGTGAGAGCTGACCCCCAAAAGTTGTCCTCTGACAACATTTACACTTGAACTCATACACATCATTTACACTTAAAGAAAAAAAATTTAAATCTTTTCCTATCTTCAATAATCATCAAATTAATTGTCAAGTCCCATTAAGTAGTCTTTTTCTCCCCTATACAACTCCTTATGGAGTGGAGGGGCACTAAGGGAAAAGGGAAAGAAATAGCATTTTTCTATGCTGCTTCTTGTATCTGTCTCACAGCAGCACTCTCAGTACTGGGTAAGAGCAAATGTGGGATGCAGTCAATTTGCATACAGTGTCTCTAAGCCAAGGTACCCTCTTCCTAGGCAGAATGAAGGCTGTTGCACATCATCTAGTCCAGATTCAGTGTTCCAAGTTTTGGAGAAGGGAAGGCTCTACAGAGAGATTCTTATGACACACAAGTTTTAATCTAAAAACAAAGACTAACATTAGTATATTTCCACAATATCCTGACATGTTCTAAGACTACCAATTCCTCTTTATTTCACTGTCCTACAAGAAGGCCAAATCCAGTGAGTCAATGCTGCTCTTCTCTCTGATGCATTTTGATTTCCGCCCACTTGTGGAGCTCATCAGGACTGCACCATATGTTCGTGCCATGTAGAACATGACAGAATATGGATAATTTTTTTCTTTTGGTGGGGGGGAAGGGGTGTTTCAAGACAGGGTTTCTCTGTAATAGCCCTGGCTGTCCTGGAGCTCACTTTGTAAACCATGCTGGCCCCAAACTCACAGAGCTCAGCTTGCCTCTGCCTCCCCAGTGCTGGGACTACTACCACCTGGCTAGAATTATTTTTTCAAAACACTGTCAAAGTTGCTTTCAAAGTTACCTTGTAATCCTGATGTCTCTAAGGAATTATCATACACAACTTCCTGAAAATGGCTTTTTAATTACTTTTGAATATGGTCAGATAATTTCTTCTTTTGCGTTTATTTACTTATTTGACAAGATATTGCTTGAACTTGACGTATTTTATTTGTTTATTTATTTGACATGATATCATGGTGGCTCACAATCATCCCTAAGGGGATCCGATATCCTCTTCTGGTGTCTCTGAAGACAGCAACAGTGTAGTCACATATATAAAATAAATAAAAAGAACATTCTCACTCTTTTTTGAATTTATAGCAACCCACCCATCTCAAGGACTTGCAGGTATATACTACCACATCAGGTTTGGTTTTGGGGGTGGGGAGAATAGACAGGAAATGGGATTTGCTATGTAATCTTGGCTGGCCTTGAATTTGGGTCAATCCTCCTCCCTCTGATTACCACATGCTGGGATTACATGTGTGAACCACCGTGTATGTCTCTGCTTTTACTTTTGTTTGTCTGTTTGGTTCCTTTTTTTTTTTTGAGATGGTTACCCTGTGTGGCCCTGGCTATGCTACAGTTTGCTCTGCCTGTAGATCAGGCTGGCCTCAAACTCAGAGATCAGCCTGCCTCTGGCCTCCCAGTGCTGGGATTAAAGGCGTGCATCACAATGTCTGATTTACTTCCTTAAAGTCTTCAGTAAACAAACATTAGGGCAACAGATCCCATTACAGATGGTTGTGAGCCACCATGTGGTTGCTGGGAATTGAACTCAGGACCTTTGTCTGGAAAAGCAGCCAGTGCTCTTAACTGCTGAGCCATCTCTCCAGCCCCAAGAAAAAAAATTTCAATTTCCCAAATACTTTCAAGTCCTATTCTTACTGATAGCTTTTGGCTGCTACCACATTAACCTTCTCTCCTAATAATCCTTCACTTAAGACACTTTTGCAATTATTATTTAGTGCACATCCATGTTCCCATCATCAAGTTCAGGTTGTCAAAATTGCAGCTAGTGATCTTACCCACTGAACCATCTGGCTAGCCCACCTACTGATAATATCCTTAATGAATACTATCATCTGTAAACTACAAAAAGGAATTTTCAAAGTATCTGGTTAATACCAATAGCTAGATATGCTTTTGAATCCAGAAGTTCTGATTCTTGAAAAATAGTCTGCAAATAAACTTGTATCTGATATGTGCAAAGTATGGATAGGAGCATTCAAAAGAAAACTGTCTACAACAGCAAAACTTAAAGAACCATGGTTAACTGAAGTCTGATTAAATAAATTGTAGTATAACCACAAAACACAACATTCTAGAGCTATAAAAAAAAAGGTGATCAGGATCTATTTATATCATGGAAAAGGATTAGCCATGGCTTGAATAAAAACAAAATCTATGGAAAGATAAAATAGTTGTAGAAGTAGACTACTGGTTGAATTGTTTATAAGTAGACATATATGACTTGTATCATACAGTCAACAGATTGTGTGTGTGTGTGTGTGTGTGTGTGTGTGTGTGTGTGTGTAGACAAGGTCTCTCTAGGTAATCCTAGCCTGTCCTGCCTTGTTCTCATAGAGATATGCTTGTCTTTGCCTCCCAACTGTTGAGAGTAAAGAATGCTACCAGTACCCTAGCACCTACAGAAAAATTTTAAAAGATTCCATGAAGCATACTGTTAGCAAGATGGCTGGCTGCTCAGCATGTAAAGGTACTTGCCACCAAGTATGATAATCTGGGTTTGATCCTGAAACACATAGAAAGAAATAGCTCTTTCAAGCTGTCCTCTGGCTTACACTACAGCACGCGCACACACACACACACACACACACACACACACACACACCCTCTCTCTCACAAGCATGCACAGGCACACACACAGTAAATGTTTTTTAAAAGATTTATTTATTTATTTATTTTATGTATATGAGTACACTATTGCATCAGATCCCATTACAGGTGGTTGTGAGCCACCATGTGGTTGCTGGGAATTGAACTCAGGACCTCTGGAAGAGCAGTCAGTGCTCTTAATCGCTGAGCCATCTCTCCAGCCCCACCCCCAATGTTTAAAAACTGAAACTATAAAGTATAACATAAACATCCCAACTTATGTAGTGCTGCAAACAATTTGGTCTTGTACCTTTTTTCTTGCTTTGCCTAAAAACAGCCACTGTTCACTAAACCAGCACTGTATCACATATGAACTGGACAACTGCATGGCGCTAACTGAAATTATTCTAGCAACTTACCTGACACTCAGGCAACCTGAACTATAAGCCTTATGTCTTGCCTATTTTAAGAGTTTGGCCGGGCAGTGGTGGCGCACACCTTTAATCCTAGCACTTGGGAGGCAGAGGCAGGCGGATTTCTGAGTTCAAGGCTAGCCTGGTCTACAGAGTGAGTTCCAGGACAGCCAGGACTACACAGAGAAACCCTGTCTCGAAAAAACAAAAAAAAAAAAAAAAAAAAAAAAAAAAAGAGTTTGGAGCTATTTTCAATCACTCAGCTGTATATCTACATGTACATTTTCTTCAATCAGTCTTTCCTGCAAAAGCAAGTACAGCATTGGCTGAATCCCAGTAAGGAAGGCAAAGAACTGGGTAGGATAGTGTGTAAAAAGCAACTTCTGTAAGTACAGCTCTTGTCCTCCTCCCTCAAAAAGAAATCAAAGCAGCTCTAGGTCTACACAAATAAACAAAGAAGCCCACAGTACAGAAATACGGTGCTTGCAGTTCTAGAGACTGTAAAAGGCCGTGAATCCTGTTTCTCACACTGCATCTTGCTTTAGTCTCCCTAATCTCAATTATAGGCTTTATCATCCTGTTTTTTCCTTCCCCTTACTCCCATACTACCCAACAAAACAGTATCTTCTCCCTGTGCTTGCTCATTCACCTTTTAGGCAGGCATGTACACAGTAAACAACACATACCCACTCTTTCACAGAACCTACCATAAAACTTCTACCATCTCCAAAACCCTGACCAAGCAAGCAGCCAAGAAACCTGCCAGTACCATCTGCTCCCATCTCCCTCCCAAACACGGGCACTCAAGCAGGGTGCTCCCATATGGTCTTATCTAAGGATGGTTGTCCTGTTTTGCTGAGAAGCAGAAAACTTCATTCAGTCTTTCTGTTTTGGCCCATTCCAATAAAGTCCAAGTAAATAAAGCCCCTGTTTCTCTTACCCAATTTATGGTATTTGTTTACAATGTCCCACTTCCTCTTGTGGTTCATACCTGTAATCTTCAGTATCCAGTAGGATGAGGCAGGAAAATTGAGAGTTTAAGAGCCAGTCTAGGTGGGCTAACAGTGAGTGCCCAGATATGCTAGGCTATAAGGAAAAGACCCAACAACAGCAACAAGAGGAAAAAAAGTACAACTCTGCTTTCATTAATCAGTAAGTAGGGAATTCCTGGGACGAACAATCAAAACACATTCTAAGTATCCTTCCACATTATTGCCATTTGAAAAGTACATTCAATTATCATGCTTTCATCACTTTCCAATTGTGTTCTAAAAGAGCTTCTCACATTTAAACACTCACTTATAGCATTTGCAACACCTCCTTCAAATCACCCCTTAAAATATCTTGACTGTTTTACAAAATTAAAGTTGTCAGTGATTTCATTTTCACAAAACAAGTTCCTTAGAAAACAGGAGCTCTGTCAATAAAAAAAGAGAACCCAGGGGCTGGAGAGATGGTTATGATTAAGTGACCTTGGGATATTTTTAGAGGACCTGAGTTGGTTCCAACACACACATCCTAGGTGGCTCATAATAGCTTGTAACTACACTGGGGACTCTGATGCCCTCTTCTGGTCTCCACAGGCACTCATACATGTGATATACATTCAAAGAGATGAAGTGGAGAGAGAGACAGGACACATTTTTTAAAGTCCACAATTTTAGAACTAAGGAAACCATACTAAAAAAAAAAAGGGCCTGTTCTCTGCCTTAAGTTGTTATGAATATGCTAATAATCTATGACTTGCATTAAAAACAAACAAACCAAAAAAAAAATCACATACATCCAAGGGAAAGTGCAATCTTTAATTCAGAACTTCAAATATTTCACCAGGAGGGGTGGCACATTTGCATACCTTTAATTCCAGCACTTGGGAGGCAGAGACAGGCAAATCTCTGAGTTCAAGGCAAGCCTGGTCTACAGAGTAAATTCTAGAACAGCCAGAGAAGCCCTGTCTTGAGAAACAAAAACAAAAGTCTAAGGCTAGAGAGATGGCTCAGTGGTCAAGTGCATTGGCTTCTATTCCAGGACTCAGGTTCAATTCCAAGCACCCACGTGGCAGCTCAGAACTGCTTCTAACTCCAGTTCCAAGGGATCTGATATCCTTATACAGACAAACAGGCAGGTAACACCACTGCATGTAAAATTTTTAAAAAAAATTTTTTTTTAATTTCACAAAAGTGGGCTCTGTTTTGTATTTATCTGAGACAGGGTTATGCTACACAATCCAGACTGGCCTGAAACTTGGTATTTACTCCAGGCTGGCCTCTTAACTCAAGAACTTGCTGCCTCAGCCCCCCAAGTGGTGAAATCAGTCATGTGCAACCACATCTGGCTGTTTGGGATTTTGCTCTTATTGTTTAAAAAAAAAAAACTGATTATTTACTTGTCTAAATTCATTCTTTGTGGTATTTGTTTATAATGTCTCAGATAGAATGATATTTTTGTTATTCTGGATGGCAATTACATGGTCAACTACAAACTCTTAGTATCCCTTCTTGTGAACAGATTCCTGTTATCCTGACAAAATTCATGGTTTTGGACCAGGCAAAAGCTTGCTGGTCCTTCCATTCATTCCATGACCTCTCAAGAGATTTATATAGTACAGATGGGGTGGGGGTGGGGGTTAAAGAAGGAAAGGGCTGAAGATATAGCTCAGTTGGTAGGATGCTTAAGTAGCATATGCAAAGCCCTGAGTTTAATCCCCAATATCCACAAACTCAGGTACATAGAATCCCATTACAAGTAGCCGTGGGATCAGGTGTTGAAGGCCATGTGACTATACAGTGAATCTGAGGTTATGTCTCAATGAAAAAAAAAAAAGAATAAAAGCATGGGTGTGTGTCATAGATTGTAGCTCAATGGCAAAGTGCTCGTCTAGTGTGTATGTGACCCTAAATTCAATCCCCCATACAAACAAACAAACACCACTCCATAACATATTTACTACAAACCTATGGTCATAGATTATTATTATAACCTACCACTACTCATAACAGCATTCTCTATTTCCAGTTCTGGTGCTAACCAGGTAACTTTGTGAATACTGATTTTCCTTCTTAAAAAATGTTTACTATCTCTGGGAGGAAAAGAAGCATGCTATGCAGGTGTGTGTAGGTAGATGACAACTCTGTGGAGTTGGTTCTCTCTTTCCACCTTTACATGGGTTCCAGGGATCAAACCTAGTGCCAGGCTTCTGCAGCAAGCACCTTTATCCACTGCCTCATCTTGCTAGCCCCTTTTCTTTTCAAAACATAGGCTCATGTATCCCAGCTGACCTTTAACTCACTGCACCACTGACCCGTCTATGTCTACCAAGGTGCCTGAAGTACAGGTATTCAGCGTCACGCTCAGCTGATAGGTGCTGAGCAGTCCCAGGGCTTTCTGAATGCCAGCTAAGCACTCTACCAACTGAGCTACACTCCTAGTTAGCTTTGTGAAATTGTTAAACATCTTTATGTATTTTCATATATGAAAAATAGTTACAAAAACAGTATGTACTTTATAGTATGTTTGTTAGAACTTGAATGTATAACATGTAAATCACAGAAAATAGTCAAATAAGTATTTGCTACTGTTATTCTTCTAGATGTTAAATTTGGTGCCAGTAGAAGGCAAGTACCAGAAAGCTTTAATCTTTAGCCAGATGATTGTATCTCTGCAAAATGGTTACATGATTAGAAAGAAAAGATACAAATAAGAAGTAAAGTACCTCTATTTGTAAGGGATATGATCCTATACTTAACAGACCCTAAAGATCCATCAGAGTACTCTTGGATCTGGTATACACTTAGGAAAGTTAACAGGATACAAAAATCAACATGAAAAGCCAGTAGTGCTAAGATTTGAGAAATGGCTCAACAGTTACAAGCATTAGCTGCTCTACCAGAGGATCTGGGCTCATTTTCTAGCACCCGCATGGCAGCTCACAACAAATCTATGTAATTCCAGTTCCAAGGGGCTGAATATGTTTTCTGGCCTCCCCAGGCACTACATTCACGTGATGCAGACATACAGGCAGACAAAATATCCAACACTATAAAATTAAAAATAAGAGGTGAGGTCAATAAATTCAGTGGTAATATTTCTCATTAAAAGAGGGAGGGGAAAACTTATAAGGTGGCAATGCTTGGCTAATACATCAGCCCCAACTGTGTCTGTTAGCATCCAACAGGTATACAGTGGTTCTCATTAGTCAATATTGGACCACTGGTCTTAAGTGTAATTCTTTTAAAAAAATATATAATAATTTTTTTTTTAATTTCACAAGTGTTTTGCCTACAAGTAAGTATGTTCACCATGTATATGACTGGTATATGACTGGTGCTCATGGAGGTCAGAAAAGGTTATCAGATTCTCTGGAACTAGACTTACAGGTGGTTTTGAGCTGCCACATGGATGCATGGAATTTGAACCCAGATGCTCTAGGAAAACAGCCAGTTCTCTACATCACTGAGCTATCTCTCCAGCCTGCTTTCTCTTCTTCCTTAAAATTTATTTACCCTCTTCATTATATCAAATAAGTTTGTGGAAGCTTTCAAAATGGATACAGATAAATAAGGCCAGGAACTGGCCATAGTGGTACATGCTTTTAATTCCCAGCAACCTGGGAGGTGGCAGATCTCTAAGTTCAAGACCAGTCCAGGACAGTCGGAGCTACAGAGAGAAACTTTGTCTCAAAAAAAAAAAAACAAAAAAAAAAAAAAAAAAAAAAACAAAAAAACAAAACAAAACCACCACCATTACCAAGAACAATAATAAAGGAAGAAAAATTATAAAAATGTTAAAAGACTAAAAACAAAGAAAAGACTGTAACATAAATGTGCTAACCATGGTATCAGCTGCTGAGGCTGAGCTGTAAAAACAAGTTGTGAGTTGTAGGTCAACAGGGTCTTACACGGTGAATTCCAGGACAGGCAGGGTTATTTAAGTTGTAAGACCCTGTCTCAAACAACAACAAAAAAGAGCTGTCACTGATTTTGATCTTTTAACAAGAGTCCCTGCCTAATAGTTCATGATATCAATGAGAAAACAGTAGAAATGAGATGAACACAAAGACCTGCCAAGAGGAAGATTAAGTTGGCATGTTGTTATAGTCAATACTTTTAGAATGTTCTGGGGTATATAGGACCCAGAGTCCCCACCAGACTTAGTCTTCAAAGACAGAAAATACACATCAGTGAATAGCCACATAATTCTGCATCTATACCAACCCAGGTGCAGATAGAAGTCACCTCAGTAAAGCCATATATCCAGCATTTAAAGTCTTTTCATCTTCGAATAAACCATAGTTATAAACATGTACAGCAAATTGTCTTGTCCCCACTCAGCTGACAAGTTCTATTCCCAGCTCTACAGCCTGTGACTCACAGGGATGATGTGGGGGAAGGAAGTAAAAGGAACCAGTAAAACAAAGAGCTTCTCTTTATTTAGATGGAGTGATCAAGACTGGAGTTACCTGATTAAAATAATCTCAGAGCAAGCCAACAAAAGTCTTCTTTTAAAACAGTATCAACCTTAGTAGCTTGGAAAACGTTCTGAAAGCTATCGATCATTTCCCTCTACTCCCTAAATAGGTATGATAGCACAAAACATTACAAGGCCTGTTAGGCAAAACTTTGCAAAGTACTATGAATCCAGACAACAGCATAGGCTGCTGGGAAACCAAAAATAGCCAGACACTCTCCACAGCTCTTCTTAGCAAAAGGCAAATTAATAGCCCTACTGTACCCACTCCAAAGAGATGCACACAAAATCTTTTGGAGCTAGTTTCTCAGTTTTTTATACTCAAAATTTACATCAGAAAATGTGTTCAGTCCCACTCCTAAGAGCTGATCTTTGTGATCACAAAGCACTTCTTCAGTGAGCCATGTTTCTAAGGCGTCAGAAACCTCCTGACAGTAAATCCACCAGCCTGGCATTTACTCAAGATACTATTAGTTGACTACAGATCTTTTCTCCACCCAGTCCCGAAATTCTCAATTTTCTATAATTTGTAACTGACAAACCTAAACAAATTAAACCAAAAAAGACAAGTAAGTCACCTCTTTTACTTGAAAACCTTAGTCCTCCACAGAAATGTACACAGACAGACAGATGGACGCACGTTAAGAACACAAACTTCAAGCCCTGGCTGAATCCTGAGCAGGTCTGAAGCAGTGTGGGTGCACAGGATAGCTGCACCGCCTAGCTAGTGGGCTGCTCCTGCTGTTGCTGTACAAATATAGAAAGCTGCAAAGTGGAGCAGCAGCTTCCGCAGAGCACCCTCTGCTCTGCACTCTGAGAGGGAGGAGCAGGGAACTGAGCAGCTTTACCCATACATGGTTACTGAAAGGGGGCCATTAGTGAAAGGGCAATTATCTCTCACACATGCACTCTGTTCACACATACCATATAAAAAACAGAAGCACACAGGCTTAAAGAAAGGTTTGCGAGGTTTTAGCTCAGTCAAGGAGTGCCCCCAATAATTAGTCACTATACTAAGATCTTCAGCCTCAGGAACTGAAAAGACTGAAAAAAAAAAAAAAAAAAAAACTTTACTAGGTCAGATTCTTGCTGGAACAGCTATGAGGCTCAACTTATTTAAATCCTGAGATGTGATGCACAAAACAGGCTACCTCCCACATTTAAATGAGCAATCTAACCTGCATTACTCTTTGGTCACCCTAACTTTCAAATTGTTGGGGATGGTCTGATACTTTTGTTCTAGTTGATACAAATTATTTAAATACATTTCTCAAGCCCAATATCTGTTCCCAAAATTGTTTTTATAAAGCAATTAAGATTTACCTCACTGTGAAATACATGAATACTCAATTTCTGACTACAGTAAATTCTTCAAAGATAGAAAATGATGTAGGTAATTAAGCAGGTATTCAGAGTGTAGTGTTTCATATAGATGTTATAATACAAATTCAAACTATACTCACACTGACGACCTCTAACACTTCCTGTGTAGCTCCAGGATAAGATCAATCAATATTCAAGATAGTACCGGCTGACAATATTTGACGAGAGCCAAAGCAGGAGAAACAATGTTACCCACATTAAAAGAAGAGAACAGCTAGGCAGTGGGGCACTGAGGAGGCAGAGGCAGGTGAATCTCTGAGTTTGAGGCCACCCTGATTGGGATTGGGATTCCAGAGTGAATCCCAGGACAGCCAGGGCATCACAGAGAAACACTGTCTCAAAACAAACAAACAAACAAACAAAACAAAACAAAACAACAAAAAAAAAACTTGTAGTGGCTGGGAGATGGCTCTGTGATTAAGAGTACTGGCTGCTCTTCCAGAGCTCCTGAGTTCAATTCCCAGCAGGGTGGCTCAACACCATCTATAATGGGATCTAGTGCCCTCTTCTGGCATGCAGGTGTACATGCAGATAGAGTACTCATACATAAAATAAATAAATCTTTAAAAGGAAGAGGAGAGCAAAGGCAGGCTTACAGTTTATTCCATGGAGCCCACCTACACACTTTCACTAACTTCACCTACAGTGTCTTCAACATGGGGAAATGCCGTTTTGGAATAGTTCCTCTGTTCCTGGATGTTTTTTTGGTCTCTAAAATGTTTTATGCAACTTTATGAGATTAATATCCTATTATTTAACAGTTCCTGCCTACTTTAGAGAAAAACATTCTAAGGAAAGAATAATAAATCTGGGCATGTCTGTAATCCTAACACTCAGCAGTCCCCACCACATCCACACACCCACACATCCACGTACACACACACACACACACACACACACACACACGTACACACACACACACACACACACACACACACGTACACACACACACACACACACACACACACACACACACGACAGTTAATTCAGCATTCACTCAAATATTTCTCACCTACGACATTCAGGAAAATATTCTTCCACTTCCAAGATTACTAATTAGTCTTTTGAATAAATTTCAAACCACCGTTTTAAACAAAGCAAAAAACAAACTAAGAACAAACTAATCGAGGCAGGATGAGCTGGAGTTCAAGGTCATCCACAGCTGTACCAAGTTAGAAGGCCAACCTGGAAGCACACAAACAGGCCTAGAACTACTGATGATTTGCTAGTTCTTGGTCAGCAAACACTACTATAGTATCCTACCAGCAAAGGAGCTACTGAGAAGAGTATTAGCCTCCCAACACAGGTAAATGTGTGATGAGGCTATCATAAAAATCCGAAGTAGCCATCTCCCCCTGCCAAACTTCTCCCTAAAATTTACAAAGAAAATGTCAAATTAAGACATATAAGTTCAACATAAATATTTACTTTTCTTATTTGCAAATTAAGCTTTTAGAACTTTGAACTTTTCTTTTTCATTGATAACTTAATGAGATGAAACAACAGCAAACTTGAATTACTAATCCCAATGCAAAGTCTTGTCCTTGCTACTTGACATACCAAAAAAGAAACAAACAAACAAACAAACAAACAAACAGAAAACCTGTAGCAACTATTTGAAAGAAAAATACCATAGAACAGGCATGCCAAGTCCAAGTGCTCGAGTCACTGATTGAGATCTCTTAATGATGTACAATGTCTTGTGTATTTACTCTTTAAGAATCTGGACAGCTTGGTTTTAACAGCTTTGGTTACTTACAGTAGCTTATGGTGGATATGCTGTATTTTATGTAATGCAGCTTTAATCACTACATACTTTGCTAGGTGTAAGCAATTAAGCAAAACTAAACACAAAAGTCCATAATTACATACAGCAAGGATAATTAAAACATAATCTCAAAATCAAAACGGCCATAAGCCTCTATAGCACACTGACTTAGCAAGTCATTTCTTCTCTCTGGACCTATTTCCTCATAGGATAAGACCATATCAGAGTTCTATGCTGAAGGCCCACAGACTTGTAACTAATAGATTATTTCAAATATTCTAAAAGCTCCCTCATATTATGCACAAAATTACTTACATAACACACCAATGGGGAAAAGGGTGTCAGGAGAGACTTAAAACCAGATTTCAGAACCTGCGATGGAGCTTGGGCAAGATGGGCACACCCTATAATCCCAACAGACTGGTGGTAAAGGCAAGGCAGCTGCAAGCTTGAGGTCACCCCTGTCTATTCTATTCTTGCCTTGAAGCAAAAAAAAAAAAAAAAGTCAACTGGCAATGGTGACCCATGCCTGTCTCTCAGAAGGCAAGGAAGATTGCTGAGTTAAAGACTAGCACAGGCTACAGTACAATAAAACTTTGTCTCAAGACAAAATAAGTAACACACAAGGCAATACAGTGGGGGAGGGGTAAAACTAAAAAAGGAGTTATGAGCAAGGAAAGCAAGCTATGAACACAAAAAGTGTTCTATCCTTCAATTAGTGAACACTATTAGCTGTGTATATGCATACCTTATCTCAGCACTCGAGAAACAGAGGCAGGAAAAGCAGGAGCTCAAAGTCAGCCTTATCTAGACACTGAATTTGAGGCCTACCTGAGCTCTTTGAGATCCCGCATTTAGGGGTGTGGGGAAGGATACTTAAAGCCAAAAACAAGGCCAGGCATAGTGGCACAGGCCTTTATTCCCAGCATTCAGGATGCAGAGACAGGTAAAGCTCTGTGAACTTGGAGCCAGCCTGGTTTAGACAGCAAATTCCAGGACAGCCAGAGCTACGTAATAAAGAGAAACTGTCAAAATCAAACCAAATCAAAACCAAAGCTGGTCATGGTGACACATGCATCTCAGCATTTGGAAGGCAGAGGCAGGTGGATCTCTGTAAGAGGCAAGTTTGGTTTACATAAGTTGAGTTCCAGGCCAACTAGAACTATATACTGAGAACTTGGGGGGTGGGTGGATGGAAGACCTGATGGACATGGCACATTAACAACGATGGGGACAAACAGGACAATGGATGGACCAGACCCAACACACACACACACACACACACACACACACACACACACACCACCAGCCTTTGTCTAAAACAAAAAAAGTACTTAGTGATTTAAGCCTTAACATTTTTGGATTCTCATGGCAACCTAAGTCAGTATGCTTATAACATACTGTATATAAAGCACATATCTGGAGGCTTAGCTAGTAACTTCAAAATATGACATATGTGCAATGTGGGCGGCATTATTCTAAGAACTTTAAAATCTTCTAACTTTCATTTTGTAGTCCCAAAGATGACATAACAGCCAACTATGCAGAAGGTGCAAGCTCAAGCAAGACGTACAAAAAATATAAAAAAGCACAGAAATGAAAGATAAGAAAATTCACATTATCAGAAAAATAAACTTCAAATGTGGCTCTCTCCCACTGTGAATCAACCGGTAAATGGAGGCTTCAAGTCAAGACTACTAGGGAGGAGGCGTCAAGATACCTTTTAGGATGCTCTTTAGTGTGGGTTCAATTAAAAGAAGGCACAGCCAAGACCAGACAATATAGCAAATATGGCTGACTATATGGTAAAGAAAGCAGTGTTTTCCTTCTAGAAGCTCATAGCACATGGCTGTTTAGAATTCAAACGCAGTATCAGCAGGCCCTGGTAGTAGAACACCAAAGTGTACACTCAATCCCCAGTACAGAAAAAAGAAAGGAAAGAGGAAAGGTAGCAAACTCCAGAGTTAAAAAGAAAGAATAGATGTGTGGGATTAGGAGGATCAAGCTTTAAGAACAGCTGGTGAGGACAGGAGAAATGGCCTGAAGTTAAGAGCACTGGCTGCTCTTTCAGAAGATCAGGGTTCCATTCCCAGTACTGACTAACAACCTCTGTGAGTCCAATAAACTCCATCCAGTTCCAGGGAGTCCAGCACCCTCTTCTGACATCCACAGGTGCCACACACACATGACACACACACTTACATATAAGCAAAACAAACATTCACACACATCAAGTAAATAAGTCAATCCTAGAAAAGGAAGAGGAAGAAGAAAGAGGAGAAAAAAGGAAGAAAGAACAAAGAACAGCTTGGGCTGAAGCCCAGTGGTAGAGCACTTGCCTAACATACATGAGGCCAAGTGTCCTACCAACACTGGAGAACTACTTAGACTACAGAAGTAGAGTTAAGAGATAACAAACACATCCTAGTTAACTAAGAAATCAATAAAGTCATAATACCTAATCCATCTACCTACCCAAAAAGAACTCAAGGAGAGGTAGGTGTCGGGGCACAAACCTGTAATCATCTATAATCTCAGCATCCATTCAGATGACAAAGACAGGAAGATAACAAATTAAGAGGCCACTCTAACCTACTAAGTGTTACCCATGAATACATGGCAAGTCTCTGTCTCAAATAGCAAAAACAGAACAACAACAACAAAAAAAAACAGAGCTGGTGAGAAGGTTTGGCAGATAAAAGAGGGGAGGGGAAGCCCTGCCACAAAGCCCAATGACCTGAATAAGATCCCAAGTTATGACATAGTGGATGGACAAAACTGTCTCTTTCAAGTTGTCCTCTGTCTCCATTGGCACTCACACACTTACTCACCCATACAAATAAATATATGTAATAAAAAGAGGTAGATGGTTCCAGTCCAGCTTACTTGGGAGATCTTGTGTCCAAAAGAAAATTCATTGGTCAAATAAGACTAATGATATTTTAGAGTCAGGGAAAGAATCACTTTAGGAGAAGGCTATGTTTTAAGATTCACAACTGCATTTAACAACTAAAGTATCCAATTACCTTGAATATAAGACTAGTGCTGTGTTCAATATCCAAAATCTTAAAAATTTAAAATGCCAAGAGTGGTGGCACTTATGTATAAATTCAACACTTGGGAGAGGAAAACCTGGAAATCGGGAGTTCAAGGTCTGCTCCAGTTACAGAACAAGCATCAAGCTATCTTGGGTTACAAGACACCCTATCTCAAAAAACAGTAACAATAAACAATAACAAAGACAAAACTGAGAAGACATCGGCAGAAGCAAGAGGCTCTTAAAAGTCTGAGGCTTATCTGAGCTGCAGAGTGACTGTATCAGTGACCCAAAGTTAGAAGATGAAGGTCTGGATCAAAGAGATCCATAAAACTTCAGAGCTGGGTTTATTGACACACACCTATAACCCTAGTCAGTACTCAAGAGACAGAGAGAGGAGCATCCTAGATTAGAGGCTAGCCTGGGATACATAAACAAGATTCTTGAATAATAAATGATCACCCTTCCTTCCTTCCTTCCTTCCTTCCTTCCTTCCTTCCTTTCTTTCTTTCTTTTTTTTAATAGTACTAGTGGTCCAACCCAGGACCTCTGCATGCTAGATAAATGCCATAACCTCTGGATACATTCCTAGCCGCGATACATTTTAATGACAGCACACTGTTCTATTGAAGACAGCAAGACTGCATTTTCACTTTGGTTTCTATAACAACGACAACAACAAAAAAACACTTCTGTGCTTGCTTCAAGTAAAAGATATAAATAACCTTGAATAGTTACCTACTATACCTTTCCAAGCAGCTTTAAACAAGAAGCATGAATTAAAGTTGAAACACTCACTGATCTGGGTAGGAGATGACTTGCATAATCAATGATGTGACAATCAAAACTGGACCTAAAGACCCTTCCTCAGTATACAATTCTAAGTAATAATTACCTGATTTAACTTGTCCTTAAACCTTTTTTGTTTGTTTGTTTGTTTTGTTTTTTGTTAAAATAAATGTACTGGCTGGGCAGTGTTGGCGCACGCTTTTAATTCCAGCACTTGGGAGGCAGATGCAGGTAGATTTCTGAGTTCGAGGCCAGCCTGGTCTACAGAGTGAGTTCCAGGACAGCCAAGTCTACACAGAGAAACTCTGTCTCAAAAAACCAAGAATGAATGAATGAATAAATAAATAAATAAATAAATGTGCCTACTTTAGTTATATTTTTGTATTCCTTAGGGGGCTTTCACATGTCAGACTGACTTCAAACTTTCTATGTAGCTGGAGCTGGCCTCCAGTTCCTTATCCTCCTGCCTCAGCCTGCCATATACTAGAATTTCAGGCATATAACAGCATATCCAGTCTAAATGTACCCACACTTTAAACAAAGATGAAAACACCCAAGCAGACCACAAAAACACAGAACAATTTGCCTGTTTGGTTTCTGATTCTGCTTTAAATATATTTCACATCCAGGTGTGGTGGCATACACATAAATCCCAGCACTCAGGAGGCAGAGGCAGGTAGGTCTACACAGGAAACTCCAGACTAGAGAGATAAGTACATTGTGAGAAAGATGAGGCAGGAGTGTGAAGGAGTCAGGATAGATAATGTAAACCCATAATTTTGGAGAGTAGGACAGCAGGAAAAGGAATTAAGGCCCATATCCACTACACAGTTAAGCTTGAAGACCGACTAGACAACATGAAACTGGCTCAAGAAAAAAAAAAAAACAAAACACCGAAGGCTTTTTTTAGGGAGTGGAGCTCTTTAGCTCATAGTCATCTCATCATATTAACTATTTTAAAAAGTACATTAAGCTTAATATAGCATTTATTATCACATATTCCTTCCTACTTATTAAAGGATAGACTTATTCCAAATATGGTATTATCTTTTCAAAGTACTAGAGTTTAGGCATGACATAATTCCTTTACAGAATTACCTGTCTTCTCATGACTGACAACCATGACTTAAGTAGAGATGAACTACCCTAATTTAAAAAGAGAGAGAATTACTGTTAACTATAGAGAGAAACAAAAAACAAAACAAGCATCTAGCTTTAAATGGAAAATCCAAAGAAAGTGATTTCTCTTAGCACTCCAGCAGCAAGCCCAACAAGATGGCTGTGGGTAAATGCCCTTGCAACTAAGCCTGACAACCTAACACAGAACCCACATGGTTGTCCTCAACTTGTCCTCTGACCTCCACACTGACAACCATTATGCATGTGTGTCTACAGGTGCATGCTTAAAATAAGCACTAGAAATGTAATTTCTAGCCAGGCAGTGGCAGCGCACGCCTTTAGTCCCAGGATTTGGGAGGCAGAAGCAGGTGGATTTCAGAGTTTAAGGCCAGCCTGGTCTACAGAGTGAGTTCCAGGACAGCCAGGGCTATACAGAGAAACCCTGTCTCAAAAAACCAAAAAGTAATTTCTATTACTTACAGAAAGCACAGAACAGAAAGAAGAGAATGTTAAAGGCCTGGGCTAAAATCCTGCTTCTGCCTCTGCCTCTGCCTCTGCCTCTGCCTCTGCCTCTGCCTCTGCCTCTGCCTCTGTGTGAGCTTCTGTGTGAGCTTAAGTACAGCATTTCATTCTCCTCAGTTGCAAACTGAAAGAAAAGAAAATTCTCTTAAGATTTCTAACCTCCTCTGTCACCCACCCACTTCCCACTGATGCACCTTACCATAATTAGGCAGCTTTTTTTTTTAAAGCTTCTAGTTAACAGAACAAAGAAATTAAAACCTTAAACTTTCTTTTCTATTTCTGGTACATTGCAAAATGTGCAAACAGCTTTTTATCAGTAGTTAATGCCACACAGTTCTTGATACTGGCTTTTCTTTGAACCCCAGTGACAGCTACACAGTGACAAGTTGTAAGCAAGGAGGTTGTTGCCATGGAGACTCACTAGGATTCCTGGGGGTGGCTCCAGCAGGCTTTTTTCTTTTGTGAAAGCATTTTTTGATGTTCTTGATCTCAAAATTCAGAATGCTGATCTACTTTTCTTTAAAACACTGCTTTTAAGAAGTACTACTTCACAGCATACAATTCTGGGTAAATACTTAAAATGATCATTAGCTCTTTCTTCAAAGACTCAATCCTTCTCTGTTCATAAAAACAAACAGGTTATGGTATCACACAGCAGTAATATAATTCTAGCAATAAATGGCTGATTTGGAATTACTTCCGCCTGGAGGCTGACCAAGGCTATATCGCAAGACCCTAACTTAATCCCCCCAAATCTCCCTCCAAAACTGCAATGAAACTAAACCGACATATTCCAACAGCTGATGCTTCCATTTCCTTCCACACAGTGTCTGTTATGTAAGTGCTGGCATTATAAGTAAGAGCTTAAAGTTCAGCTGAGCGGTGGTGACACACATCCAGCATTCTAAGAGGCAGAGACACGTGGACCTTTGACTTTGAGGCCATCCTGGTCTACAAAATGAGTTCAGGACAGCCAAAGCTACAGAGAAACCCTGACTCAAAATAAATAACAACAACAAAAGTTTAAAGTTCTCCCAACTTCAAGAACCTTTAGCTTCCTTACATAATTTTTAGAAACATTTCAGCCTATCAGATACTGGTGGTGCACATCATCCCAGTATTTGAGGTTTGTATTACATGAGATAACTACCTCTTCTCAACCAATGTATAATGTCATTTAGCTCCCAGAAGACCCACCTTTTTGGGGTTCTTGTTTTAGTTTTTGTCATACTGGGAATTGAACCTATAGGTAGGTACACATTCTATTACAGAGTTACATCCCCAAACTATTCACTCATTTATTATTTATACTTATTAATTCATGAGTATATCGCCTACATGCAGGTATGTCCACAACATTCATGCTGATGTTGTCTGCAGACCTCTGGTGTCTGCAAAGTTCAAAAGGCAGCATAGGACCCCCCCCACCCCCCCAGAACTGGAGTTACTGAGGTCTGAACCACCCTGTGAGTGCTAGGAACTGAATTTGGGTCAATGCAAGAACATCAAACATTCTCAACCACTGAGCTCCAGGGTTGAAAAAATGGCTCAGCAGCTAAAAGCACTAGCTGTTCTTCCAGAGTACATGGGTTTAATTTCCAGCACCAACATATTAACGAACAAGAATCTATTAACTCTAGTTTCTAGAGGATCCAATGCCCTCTTCTAGCCTCTGAAGACACCAGGCCTGCATGAGGTGCAAAGTCATATATGTAGGCAAAACACACACACACACACATCACCAGGCATGCACGAGGTGCAAAGTCATATATATAGGCAAAACACCCATATATATATATATATATATATATATATATATATATATATATATATATGATTTAAAAAAAGAAAACAGGCCAGTCAGACATGGTGGCACACACCTTTAATTACATCACTCAGAAGGCAGAAGCAGGAAGATCTCTGTGAGTTTAAGGCCAGCCTGGTCTACAAATTGAGTCTGGAACAGCCAGGGTTCTGTTACATAGAGACACCGGAAAAAAACAAAAACCAAACCAAACTAAAACACAAAAAAGAAAACAGAAGATTATTAACCTGCTCTATAGCCGGGCAGTGGTGGCACACGCCTTTAATCCCAGAACTTGGGAGGCAGAGGTAGGTGGATTTCTGAATTCAAGGCCAGCCTGGTCTACAGAGTGAGTTTCAGGACAGCCAGGACTACACAGAGAAACCCTGTCTCGAAAAACAAAACAAACAAACAAAAAAACAAACAAAACCAAGAACAAACAAACAAACAAAAACACCTGCTCTGTGGATGTAATTTAATCAGAAAAAATAAAGTGGTCAGAATTCTACAGCAAACATTCTGCTAATTTGCAAGCTTTCTGGAACACTAAAGTTTTTCTATGGATGTCTCTTATTCCACAGAAATTACACCAGATAAACGAACATTAAGTTTTTAAAAAATAGCAGCAAGATGTGATGACACTCTTTTAATCGTGGCACTTGGGAAGCAAAGGCAGGTGAATCTTTATGAGCTTTCAGGTCACCCAAGGCTACACAATGTGATCCTGTCTCAAAACTACAACAATAATTTAAAATAGCACCTGATTTCATAGCAACAATCTTTAATATCAAAGCTACAAAGACATGAAAGCTAGAAAGGTATCTTGAAAAGCTCAAGAAATATCCTGTGTCCATAAAAGCCCATCATTGATCTCAAATAGTAGTAATTTTAGAGTCTAAATATAAATGTTAGCAAAACAAAAACCTTTTATCTTATAAAGTAAAACAACAATCTCAAATTTACAGCTAAAAGAGAAAAAAAATGGTTCAAAGGAAATTATGTCAGCTAAAAGGCAGGAATTAGGCATCAAGGAAGCAGTTCAGAATCAAGTTGGGGTAATTTACTCACCTAAATTCTGCTGTAGTTGGTTTTATAGGCTCTGTTTCTAGTTTCCCAACTCTATCTATAACCCAAATTAGTTTAGTAAAGAGGTGTCTGTAAGCTGGTTTTTTTTTTTTAATTGCCCTTGAAGATATGTCCAGGAGCTATTAAAAATGAACAGCATACAATAAAAACAATGAATATATAATAAAGTGTCATCTCATGATTTCTCAGAAACTTGAAAAGGGAAGACAAGCTTAAAGGACAGTTTTGCTACATCAGTTTAATAGCATACAATTTAGAAACAAAAAGGAGATTCAGTTTATAAAATGTAAGAAGTCCTTTTTCATTTTTACTAATGGTTTATATTTCCCTTAAAAAAAATCTTATCTTGGCTGAGAAAAAGAAAAGAACATGTATGTCAAGTTTTCTTTTTCTTCACACTACAGAAAACAGTCAAAATCTTGATTGTCTTCTGACTTAAAGTTGGTATGTTTCAAGATTATAGAGACTCACTTTTATGCCACAAATTCTAGTCAAAAAAAAAAAAAAAAGTTGCTCACATTATTTTCAAAAAGTTGTTTGGGGCTTTTATGTACTCTGTCTTCACAAGCCAGTAACTTAAAGTCAGAGAATCTCAATATTTTCTCCTCTTCCTAGTCCTTAGCACTGAACTGTTTCAAACATAAAGTACTGTTCTACCAGACAATGGAGTACTGAGCACATGCAATAAATTATTACTGTTATTGTTTTGTTTTTTGAGAAAGGGTCTCACCATGTAACTCTGGCTTGTCTGCAACTTGCTATGTAAACTAGGCTGGCCTTGAACTCATCTCCCTTGGTATACCAAATACTGATATTAAAGGTATGTGGCACCATGCCTTGCATAAAAAAATGAATTTTTAAATCCTTCTTTTAAAATGTTTTAAGGCAAATATGAATTGAATTAGGAGCAGAGAGAAGCTGAAGAATACTGCTAAATACAAAATGCAATGCTGGCAGGCCGGTGGAGGTCCTCTTTAATCCCAAGCACTCAGGAGGCAAAGGCAGAGTTCAAAGCTAGGCTGGCCTACAGAGCAAGTTCCAGGCCAGCCAGGGCTACACAGAAGAACCCTGTTTCGAAAAACAAACAAAATGTAATGCTTGCTTCTCTTACTACCTAAGAAATAGGGACTTAGCAAGGCTTGATGGCCCAAGTTTGAAATCCTAGCTACTCCAGAGGACTGAGGAAGAAGAGGATCAAGGCCAGCCTGGGAAATTCAGTAAGGTCCTGTTCCAACACAAGGGAGGGTCTGGGATATTAACTAAACACTATAGAAACTTGTCTACCATATGGCCAAGACCCTAGTTTCTCCCTCACTACCACAAAAGAGAGACAGAGAGAGAGAGAGAGAGAGAGAGAGAGAGAGAGAGAGAGAGAGAGAGAGAGAGAGAAGAACCTAACAAATAAATAGCTCCTAGCGAAATATCTTTGAAGAAAGCCTCTCATACAGCTTTAAATGACTCTATTTTCATAACCAGTATAGAGTCATCAAGAAGAAATCATCAGCTAGCTAACAACATCAAATGGTTATAAATTTCAAGTAGTCACCACTACCATGTTATCCTTCGGCTCCTTAGTGCCTACAAGTCTCTTGCTCAGATGGCAGAGTAAGGCAAATGGCTAATAAACAGCACAGGGTTTCTCCATAGTAATAGCCCACTCCAACCAAACACAGAAGTCAGCAGCAGCAGCACCAAGACAGACAGAATTCACCCAGGAAAGAAACACTGAGCTAGGTGACTGCAGTGTGTGGGGGCAGGAGATTAGTGGAAAAGAATATATCCCCCCACACAAAAGATGCAATCACAAAGAAACTGGGAAAAGCCTCTACAATAAATGATCTGTTCCAGCCCAGTGGTTGCACATGCCTTTACTCCAACACTTGGTAAGCAGAGATGTGTGGACAGAGGGGTATACTATGGGACATACTATGACATACAGCTTCCACGACGAGATGTTTTCTATGCTTTGTTTTTTTGTTTGTTTGTTTATTTTTATTTTCTTTTGGGTGGGCAGGTTGTAAGGGCAGAGGACAGACTCAAGGGGATGTCAGATGAGTTGGACTGGGGTGCATCAAGAATCAATAAAAAAAAAAAAGACAGACAGACAGACAGACAGACCCAACCACTCAAACTTAACAGCTCTAAAAGCTGTGCTTGGCTGTGCTTGGAGTGTTGGTGCACACCTTTAATCGCAGAACTCCTGAGGCAGAGCAGGCAATCTCTGAGTTTAAGGAAACCTAGAATATATGGCTAGTTGCAGGCCAGTAAGTCAGCCAGAACTACATAGAGACAACCTCTCAAAAACAAAACAAGCAAAACTGGGGAAGAAAAATTAGTCAACTTCATTTTATTAGAGATGAATATCACTGGCACAAATTAGTGAGTAGACTGAACACATATCAAAGAAGCATATTCTAATCAATTATAATACCTCCAATTTCAATAACCACTAAACTAGACTCCTCTTCAACATTTGCTAGGTACAAAGTCCTTGATTTGATATCACACAGAATTGAGGCACAATACTTTACATTTAAATTTAAAGTTAAAATGCTTTAAATCATGAAATGAAATATATTTATATCATGTCCTTTTACTAGGCTTTCTCGCTTTTTCTTTTTCTTTTTTTTCTTTTTGGGTTTTGGTTTTGGTTTTTGTTTTTTGAGACAGGGTTTCTCTATGTAGCCCAGGCTGTCCTGGAACTCACTCTGTAGACCAGGCTGGCCTCAAACTCAGAAACCTGCCTGCCTCTGCCTCCCAAGTGCTGGGATTAAAGGCGTGCACCACCACTGCCCAGCCTTTCTCGCTTTTTGAAACAAAAAGTTTCTATGAAATTCAAGCCCTCTGTATACAAGTAAGAAAACTTCCAAGAATAGAAGTAGTCTGTAACAACCGACCTTTGGTAGGCTAAGGCACAGGGCTTCAAAGTTCAAGGGCATCCTGGACCAGACCAGGCTGCATGGGGAAATCATGCTTAATGAGAAGAAAAAATACCACCTATTTATCCTTTTGCCTAGAAAAAAAAATGTAATATTCATTCTCTAGCTTATGAGTCAAGTTTTTGTTTTATTGGGGGGGGGGGGGCAGTTGGTGATAATGTTTTTGAGCCAATCTTGCTATATAATAGCCTGCTAGCGAGACACATCTGCCTCAGCTTCCTAAAATAAATAAAGGGTGTGTGTTTGTTTGTTTTGGGAAGGTATTTTTTGTTTTTTGGGTTTTTTTGTTTGTTTTTCTAACAGAAGTAAATGTTTATTCGGGACTTAGAGGTGTAGATATTACAGTCCTTCAAAGTCATGAGAGAGGAGCATGGCTGCAGGAAGGACAACCAAACAGGAAGCAGAGACCTGGTGGCTTTCATCTTAGGCAGAAAAAAAAAATATGGAATACTTCACGAATTTTCGTGTCATCCTTGCACAGGGGCCATGCTAATCTTCTCTGCATCGTTCCAATGTTAGTGTATGTGCTGCCGTAAGTGAGCGCTTGTTTTGTTTTTCAAGACAGGGTCTCACTATGAAGCCCTGGCTATTCTGGAACTTATTTTGTAAACCAGGCTAGCCTCAAACTCAAGATCTGCCTGTCTCTGCCTCCCAAGTACTAGAATTAAAGGCTGCACCACTATAACCCACCCAAGTTTTTAAAAAATAGGAGAACTGGCTGCCACTATACAAGTCTAGTGAGCTAAAATTGACTCCCAAAATTAATGTAAAGATGGAAGAAAAAAAACCAACTACCACAAGTTACCCTCTGATCTCCTTGTTCAAAACATGGTACACATACAAACACATGTAAACACACACAAAATAAAGTTTTTAAAAAGCCAGGAAAAGGGGCAGTGGTGGCGCACGCCTTTAATCCCAGCACTTGGGAGGCAGAGGCAGGCAGATTTCTGAGTTCAAGGCCAGCCTGGTCTACAGTGTGAGTTCCAGGACAGCCAAGACTAACAGAGAAACCCTGTCTTGAAAAAACAAAAACAAAACAAAACAAAAAGGCCAGGAAAAGGGTGTCAAGTGTATATGCCAACATTTGAAAAGCAGAGACATGAAGATCAAGAGTTCAAATTCATCATTGGCTATATACAAAATTGGACTTAGGCTAAAGAGACTGTCTCAAAAGCAAGGGACTGGAGAAATGGGCTCAGCAGTTGAGAGCACTGGTTGCTCTTCCAGAGCCTGCTAGTTGAAATTCCAACACCCAGTGAGCCAGTTCAGAACTGCCTGTAACTCCAGCTTCAATAGACCCAATGCCCTCTCTGGCCCCTGCTAATACTGACAGACACAGACAGATATACACATGAATAAAATAGATCATTTCATTTTAAACGAGAAAAGAAAAGAAAGAAAAAAGGAGAAAGAAAATGTCATTTAAGGAATTTTAACAGCCAGCTTTAGGAGAAAGATAAAAGAATAATATTAGATAAATGTAAAGATCTCATCAAGAAAACAATCTTTAAGGCTAGGGAGATAGCTCAGTAGTAAAGCACTTGCCTAAGAATGTGTAAGCTTGCCTAGATTCAAATCCCAGGCAAAATCCAAACAAACAAAAAAAGGATTCTTTCATACACATTATATATACATTACTCTACTAGTCATTCACATTTTTTTTTTTGAGAGAGTTTCTTGGCTGTCCTAGAACTAGCTAGCTCTGTAGGTCAGACGAGGCTGGCCTCAAACTTAGAGATCCACCTGCCTCTGCCTCCTAAGTACTGGGATTAAAGGTGTGCACCATCACCAGCCAACCCAACTCTTAACTCTTACCACTAAACTAGTAAGAAACCCTTAGTACCTTGCTACAAATTCAATATATTCAACTGTATTTTTATATTTTCTGGGAACACAGAGACTTCCTATCAACAGATTTAAATATGAAATAGTAAGGATGGATCTAGAAACTATTATCAGATATTTCACCAGGAACTATACATTAAAAATTCCACAGGGGACCCATAGGATCATTCAACAGATGCTTGCCACCAAGTCTGACTACAGTTAAATCCCTGGAGCCTACATGGAAGGAGAGAACTGACTCCTGCAAATTGTCCTCTGGCCTCCATATTATGACATCACAAATATGTCCACATACATATACACAAACAAATAATTCTGAGGAAAGAACACCTTATTTAGTAAACATTTTAAATGCATGAATTGGGCTTAAAGAATCTTACCCCATACCACAGGCACAGGATTATGCAAATCAAAATATACTCAAAAGAGGACATGAAAAGAACACTTAGCTACTGTTCGTGTGCAACACTGCTAGGCACTTTATGCTGTATGGCTTATTTTACTTAGTTGAACTGCATTACTTATCCATGAGATAAGAATAGCACTGGATGGAGAAGGGAAAAGAATATATTCAAAATACATTATTCTGGGTAGTTTTATTTCAACTAGACATAGCTAACGTCATCTGAGAGGAGGGAACCTCAATTAACAAAATGCCTCCATAAGGGGGTCTGCAGGCAAGCCTGTAAGCCTTCTTCATTTGTGATTGATGGGAGAGAGCCCAGCTCATTGTGGATGTTGCCTCTCCTGGGCTGGTGGTCCTGGGTTCTATAAGAAACCAGGCTAAGCAAGCCATGAGGAAGCCAGTAGTAAGCATCACGCCCTCATGGCCTCAGCATCAGTTCCTACCTCCAGGATCCTGCTCTGTCTGAATTCCTGTCCTGATTTCCAACTACAACGTGGAAGAATAAGCCAAAAAACCCTTTTCTCCCCAAGTTGCTTTTAGTGGTATTTCACCACAGCAACAATAACCTTAAGACATATATTATATAAAATTCTCAAAAAATAAAAACATTTAGAAAAACAGTACAGTACTGTAACAGAGGAAATTATCAACACTGCTCAAGTCATTAAGTTACTTCTGGCATGAAGTCCAGAGTGTTATCTTTAAGGATGTGTGTGCTGCCTCTACATACACGTGTGCTGACCTATGAAGACCAAGAGTGTCAGATCCCTTGGAACTGGAGTTACAAACAGTTGTGAGCTAACACATGGGTACTGGGAACTGAAACTGGGTCCACTGGAAGAACAGCAAGTGCTCTTAGCCCAAGCCATCTCTCCAATTCCAGTTATTTTTAAAGTCAGAAAACAAAGGTCACAATGGTGATAACAATTTGTTAAGTCTATCACAACTTTCTATTTGTTAAGTCTATTTGTTAAGTTAAACTTTCTATTGTTAAGTCTATCTAAGCCAGGCTATCACAACTTTCGTCTCCAGCTGTGTCTCATTTTTTCAAACCATTAAGTTTCCACATTAAGGATTCTACAATTAAGAAAAAAAAAAAAGTTGGGGCTGGAGAGATGGCTCAGAGGTTAAGAGCACTGACTGCTCTTCCAGAGGTCCCAAGGTCAATTCCCAGCAACCACATGGTGGCTCACAACCATCTGTAATGGGATAGGAAGCCTGCTTCTGGTGTGTCTGAAGACAGTAACAGTGTACTCACATAAAATAAATAGTCTTTAAAAAAAAAAAAAAAAGTCGGCCCTCAATTACAGAAAGTCTCAGATTTTTACCAACTTTTCTTGTTTTTATTTTACTTGCTTGTTGGCTGTTTCTGTGTGACAAGACATATCAACCAAAAGAGTGGGTAAATCAACAGCAACCAACTCTGGAACCTGTTAGAAATTCAACTCAGAAAATCAGGCATGGTGGGCTCCAAGATTCCAACTTGGGAAAGAGAATAAGATAGAAGATTCAAAAGGCCAATCTAGGTGACATGATGAATTCCAGACCAGCCAACTACAAAGTAAGATTTGGTCTAAGGGGGGGGGGGGGGGAGCAAAGGGCAGTTGAACTAAACATAATAGCACACCTGGACTCTCATTTTTTTTTTTTAAAGTAAGAAGCAGGAGGACACCCAGGCACAGTGGCACAACCTTTGATCCCAGCACTTGGGAGGCAAAAGGAGAATCTCTGTGAGTTCAAGGCCAGCCTGGTCTACATGAGAATCCAGGACCACCAAGAATACCCAGAGAGATCTTGTCTCAAAAAATAAATAAATACACAAATAATTTAAGGTCATCCTCAGCTACAAATAGTATTTGAGGACAGCCTGGGACAAAAATTCTGTATCAAGAAACAAAACAAAATGTAAAGTAGGTGCTTGGGGGGGGGGGGGCATTAATCTGGGCTCAATCTCCAGAAATGCATATCTATATATATCATATATCTAGATCTGTCTATATCTATATAGTAAGGTACACATCTGCTACCACCAGGTCTTGAGAAGCGGAGACAAGTAAATCAGAAGTTCAGGCATCCCTGCCCCTACAAGTTAAAGCCAGCCTGGGATACAAAAGACTGTCTTGAAATCAAAACAAAACTAAACAGGAGGTAATGAGGCAGACTACAACAGAGACCAGTCTAGGCTACACAGCAACATCACACACAAAATAGGGACAGGAGAGGTGGATCAGCAGTTAAAAGCACTTTTCTGTTCTTCTAGAGGACCTGGGTTCAGTTCCTAGTAACCATGTGGCAGCTTACAACCACTGTAACTCCAGTTCCAGAGGATCTGACTACCTCTTCTGACTACAATGACACCAGACACATATATGATGCATATATATACATGCATACATGCATACAGGCAAACACACACATATAAAACTAAATTTCAATTAAACACAAAAAGACCATAGGGTGCTGAAGATGTGGCTTAGCAGTTAAGGATGTTTGCTGTGCTCTTTCTTCCAAAGGACCCAAGCCCAAATCTGGTTCCAAAGCTACCCATATGGGACAGCAGACAACCATCACCTGTAATTCCAGCTTTTGGGCACCCAGCACCTCTTCTAGTCTGCATGGGGGCATACACAGATGTGATATACACAGATACACACTCATACACATAAATAAATATAAATTATAAAATCAAAATAGTGTGGCTATAAGGTTTAGCAAGATGGCTCAGCAGGTAAAGATGCCTGCTGCCAAGACTGATGGCCTGAGTTCCAGGACCCTCTTGATAAGAGAAAAGAACCAACCCCCTCCCCAAGAGTCATACGGTAAGAGAAAACCAAATCTCAAAAACTGTCTTCTAAACCGGGCAGTGGCAGCACACGCCTTTAATCCCAGCACTTGGGAGGCAGAGGCAGGCTGATTTCTGAGTTCAAGGCCAGCCTGGTCTACAGAAAGCTCCAGGACAGCGAGGGCTACACAGAGAAACCCTGTCTCGAAAAACAAAACAAAAAAAAAAAAAAAACAAAAACAAAAAAAATTGTCTTCTGGCTTCTTTTCCACATTGTACCATAGCAAGCACATACCCATACATAGAGACAAATGTACAAATAAATATATTTTAAACAAAATTACAGAAACAAGTGCTGTAAAGCACAAAAAACCTGGAATGCTTATCACTGCTGATAGGATTATAAAATGTCGTAAAAGTGGGCTTTAAAGGAAGCTCAGTTGGCAGAGTACTTGATTTATAAACACAAAGCTCTGAGTATGGGTTAATCCCCAGTACCACAAAAACCTGATGTAATGAAACCATAGCCTTAAGGAAGGTAGAAGGTAGGGACTCAGACTTCCAAAGACATCCTCATATTTATAGCAGATTTAAAACTAGCCTGGGATACACAATTTGGTGATTGATTAAAACCATTTCATGCTCTGTCAGGATGTAGTTCAGTTCTCTCACCCATATCAGATAGCTCACAACAACCTGTAATTCTAGCTCTAGAAGGATCCAATGCTCTCTTCTGGCTTCTGTGGGCACTTTGCACACAAGTGGCATACATATTCATATCCATATCACCTCCCCCCTCCACAAACACACAAGAATGGACAATTAAAATAGCCAGATGGTACATGTCTTTAATCCCAGTACTCAGGAAGCAGAGACAGGCACCAGCCTGATCTACTTGAGTCCTAGGCCAGCCAAGGCTACATAGTGAGGCCCAATTCAAAAGTAATAATGAATTTAATTTAAAAATAAACTAGTGGCCAGGCAGTGGTGGTGCACGCCTTTAATCCCAGCACTTGGGAGGCAGAGGCAGGTGGATTTCTGAGTTCGAGGCCAGCCTGGTCTACAGAGTGAGTTCCAGGACAGCCAAGTCTACACAGAGAAACCCTGTCTTGAAAAACCAAAAAAAGAAAGAAAGAAAAAGAAAAAAGAAAAAGAAACTAGTAGTATAACTGCTACCGAACTAGCATGAGGGTTTTTCAGGCACAGTTACCACATGAGCTGGCTAGCCTACTTCTGAGTAATATATGCTGGGCACCCCAGTCTACATGTAGAAAGTATACAGGATAGTTACATAGAGCTCATGTTGGTACTTCAAGACACCTCATTATGTACATATAAATAACCCCATCCCCAAAAATCTTTTTTAACTAAATCCCAGTTGGTCATCATTCAGTACACACATGCCTTTAATCCTAACACTTGGCAGAGGCAGGTAGATTTCTGAGTTTGAGGCAGCCTGGTCTACATATCTGGTTTGAGCTACATAGTCAGACATTGTCTCAGAAAAATACAAACAAACACCTTAAACCTCAGAGCACCTCTGGACCTCTGGACTCAAGCATTTAGAATATGGGACAATGAACTGTAGGCAAAAGAAATAAAAACAAAAACGGGCCAGTCATGTGACACATTTCTATTAGTACCAGTACTTGGAAGACAGGCCAGAGTTCTACATAGTAAGTTTGAGGCTGGCCAGAGCTATATAGCCAGGCTGCTGTCAAAACAACAACAAAAAACAGTAGTTCTAAATTTAAAACCACGGACTCTGACTTATATACCTTAAATGGATAAGTTATATGGTGTGTGAATTGTATTTTTTAAAAAAGCACTTTTTTACAAGGCAAATGAAAGAAGTTAATCAAATCCTTTACTTGCTGGTTTACTGAGTGCAGAGCTAGCTGGATGGTAGTAGTACACACTTTTGATCCCAGCATTCTGGAGGCAGAGGCAAGTGGATCTCTCTGGGTTTAAGTACAACTAGGGCTACACACAGAGAAACCCTCCCTGTCTGAGGGAGGCATGGGGTAGAGAGCTATTTGTTGGGAAGACCAAAATCCCTAGGCAGAGGAGACTGTGCTCTTGCTTCCTCTAAGTGACAGCTGTTTTTCCCCCAAGGCATCCACTACTCCTACCTTCTAACAACCTACTTCCTTAATAGGTCCAACCTCCCAGCAAAACAAAGTTAAAGATTACAGTGCAGTAAAAAGTAGGGGGTACCAAATTTGGTACCCACACTCTACATTTGTTAACAGAGCCCCAATCTTTATTTAAAAAAAAAAAAAATCACACAATAGACATATACACAATAAATGTTAGGTCTCTGTTAATTTCCTTTCTTACTCTTTCTTCTGACCCACATGGTTAAATGAGGGAATCTTCTGCTGCTATGCTGGATGGAGTATCTACTGGCCTATCTCATATGAGCAGAAAGTATTAAATACAGATTATTACTTAAAATTATTTAAAGTGTGGCTGGGAGCTAGAGAGATGGCTCAGAGGTTCCGAGTTTGAATCACATCTCCTGTGTGGTGGCTCACAACAATTTCTCTAACTCCAACTCCTGAGGGTCCCAGCATTCTCTTCTGAGTCCCCTGCGGAGTACACATGTGTTATGCATACAAACAAGCTGACAAAACACCATATACTTAAGAATAAAATGTGGTTAGTAAAACAAACCAAGCCTTCCACTTACTATTAAATCTACATCACAGCCAGGTGTAATGATACTTGTTTTTCTATAACTTGGGAGACAGAAGCAATGAAAGAAGGAAAATGAAAGAGGTCAGGAATTCAAGGTGGGGGAAGGGAGCCATAGGACCAAACTGATTAGGATAAGCCAACTCTAGTAAATAATAAATGTTTCTCCACCATGTACAGGACAGCATGGTGACATATACCAGAGTAATCTAGCACTTGGGAAACTGAGGCAGAATTGCAGTGAATTCCAAGGTCAGCCTGAGCTGCAGAAAATGAAGATCCTACTCCTAGGAAAAAAGAAAAAGATGTGGACTAGGGAAAAAGCTCAGTGGAAAACAGCATGCCTGTCAACTGTGGGAGGCCAAGAACTCCATTCCCAACAACACAAAAGACCAACACACACCAACAAAAGAAAGCTGGAAATACAAAGTTGGAAAGATGTGGTGGTGTACACCATAATCCCAGCACTTGGAAGGTAGGCCAGCCAGGACTTCATAGAAGACTCTGTCTTGGGAGGGACAGGGTAAAGTTGTACATCCCCGCCACCATTTTAACAATAATCTCTGAAAGGTAAAATTTCTTTCCATTTGAATTACCTGTATGTTTTATAATGAATCTGCACTATCTGCCCATCAGCCCACAGGTACATTCTAGGGAACTAATGCCATGTGAAATGGATACCGATTCCTAGAGGATTGTGAAGATTAAAATAAGGATCATAATGAGAGAATGACTTGACCAACTAGAAACTGACTGCAAAAAGATTTGAAAATAATGCAGACTTTTTAACTTCAAGCCCAGAGCCTTCCCATTCCATCACATTTTAAATCTGCATCATTGCTCACGATAGTGTTGTGAATTTTTTTTTAAAAGGCAAAGCAAGCAAACCTTTGGTGGGAGACATTTTAAAAGTACTTGCTCTAATAACCTTGGGCAAATAAGTCACTTTCCTTTGTGAGGAAGCCAAGGCACTGGAGAAAAACAAAAACAAAAACAAAACAAAACAAAACAAAAAAACCAAAAACGTTTCAACCATCTGCAACAGCCCCTCCTGCTAATGGATCCTTGAGAAAAGAAAACCCAAAGGGTAAAAATGATGAGAGAATGGAGACCTCTGCTCTGGAGCCAAGAGCCATTCTTAAGAGAAACAGGTGGTGGAGAAGGAACCAGAGGACCCATAAGCTTGATGGCTAAAGTAACAGCTGAAAGTTCCAGCTTTGGTTTACCCATAAGCACGGTTTCAATCCTCCCTAGGTCACAATCAGAAGCCACATTCTCAGTCAATAAAACTATTAATATAAAAACTAGTATATAGCGGGGAAAAAAATCAATGTAGTTGCAGTTTGTCCATTCTAACCTCCATGATTTTCCAAGTACATTTGTTAATGCCAAAACCAAAAGGAACTCTAAGCAATTCCATCTGAAGACACCGTCATTCTAAGGATTTAAAAACAAACAAACTGTGGAAAAAGTGAAAAAGTACAATTAAAACCTCTTCAACTCAGAGAATCGAAGACAGAGAAGAGACCTTTTAAAGGTTAAGTTCCTTTTAAGTGTGCAAAGGGTGTTTGTAACCTCTAACAATGCAGACCTTATGAACAGACTCTATGCTCTTTAAAACTGTGCAACAGCTTTTATACAGCATTAACTCTGAGAACCAGAAAGAGATTGTTCTGCTAAAACAAGCTCTGACCAAAATCTCACACTTTCACCCGGTCATCAGTCTCTAAACCAATGAGAAGCTCCTTAAAAGCATATGCAATGGTCTGAGAGAATTAAAACAACACCCTGCCAGAACCACCACAACCGAGACACCAACGACTTTAAATCCAAAAGCCTGGTACCTAGCAAAGAAAGCACATTCAAGAGCTGTCCGCGCTCCTGGGTGAGATTCGAGCCCTGCTACTAGGCCTTGACTGGGTGAGCACCTGATGTGGGGGGTAGGGCGAGCCAAGGCGGACCCAAAGCGAGAACTGGAAGAGCTCGGGAGGCTCGAGAGAAGCGCTGCCTTCTAGGGGCGGGAATCTGGGACACCCCCAGGGGTGGGCACGAAGTACACGTGGGGCGACAGGGTCAGGGAAGCGGCATCTCGGGCAGACAGCTGGGATCTCGCACAGCGGACCCAAAGAGGAGGACTCGGGTGCGGTGCAGGAACCAAGCCCTCGGGGCCTGGAGAGTGAAGGCAAAGGGCAAGGGAGCCGGGGCAAGGCCACGAGGAGGGCGGGTCTCCCTGGGAGCAGGGGCACGCGCCAGGCGGACGCGAATGAGCCCCGAGTTCCGAGCAGTCCGCGGCCTTGTCCCCGGGGTGCGGGGAACCGGGAGCAACCGCGCCCGGAGGGCCCTGTGACCCGTAGCCGCCCGAACCGGACCCGCCCCGCGGCGCCTCCCTCCAGCCTCCCTCTTCCCTCCCTCCATCCCGCGGCCCGTTATCCTGCGGCCGCCGCACTCACCAGCGGCTGCACCTGAGCCTGCCGCTGCCTCAGCTGCTGCCTGCGTCTCCGCAGCCGCCGCTGCCTCGCTGCTGAGGCTGAATCCCGGGGGAGCCTCCGCGTCCCGCCGCCGCCGCCGCCGCCGCCTCTGCCGCTGCCGCCGCCGCCAGAGCAGAACACCCCAAAATGGCGGCACTTCCGGCACCTACCACCGGCGGGGAGGGCCGCGGAGGAGGGGGCGGGCGGCTAAGGGGAACGTACCACCGCGGCGCCGCCCGCCAGCGCGGATCCGAGCTGAGCGCCGCGCAGGGGCGGGCCGAGTGCCGGCGCTGCAGCGCCCCCTCCGGCCGGGAAGTGGAGGAGCAGCCGCTTTGAAACCCTGGGGGCCGCGGGCGGAGCCCTCAGCTCTGGGAGCTGCAGGGGTGCATCTCTTTGTCTCAGAGCTGTACTAGAGGGAAGACCCCGGCCTGGGAATCTGAAGTTCTTGCCTCTGCGCACCGCACATGCTGGACCTCTAATGGACAAGCAACGCAGCTTGGCAATGAAAGTACACATAATAAATATCGAATGAATGAATGAATGAATGAATGAATGAGTGATGAATGAATGAATGGTGCTTGGCTAACACTGGACACAGGGCACACCCTTCTTTTTGCACACTAGCATACAGACAACTGCATCTAGGCCTTCCTTCTCGTGGAACGTGTGTTGCAAGCTTTCAGAGTTAGGGAAGTGCCTTGTACATAGATGATGATCAAGTGCATGTGTGCGCAATCTGGCAAAAATCCCTGCGGCACCAGGAAACTCTTAAGTATTCTATTAAGAGACTACCCAGTCCAAACCTACTCTCCTTAAGAAAAAAATTAACAGTAAAAAAAAAAATTTAAGATTCCACCCCCATTTTAGGATTCAGTATTCCTACCCTGGGTCTAAATGGATTCACACATTAAGTGTGTTGTTTATTCTACAAAGTCTAGACAGTGAAATGTGAGACAATGAAATGCAGATTGAGAAACAAAACTTAGTTCTGGGAGGTAGGGGCTCCATCAATTTACAGATTACTCATGGGTTGGCAATTATTTCTCTTTATCACTTAGCTTCCTAGAGCAAAAGAAATTATACCCACAAGTGCTGATTATACTCTACCTTACCACACTCACAGGCAGCCCCCCACTCCCACCCCAAGCAGCAGTCAAGGGTTTTCCCATGTGTTGGAGGCACAAACAATAACATAGAGCAAAACAATTAGCCCCTAGGTTGTACATTATCAAATGATCCAATTGTACGGTTTTTTTTGAGACAGAGTTTCTCTGTGTAGCCCTGGCTGTCTTAGAACTCACTCTGTTACTAAGACTGGCCTCAGACTGGGAGATCTGCCTGCCCCAGCCTTCCCTGAATGCTGGGATTAAAGGCATGTACCACCACACCTGGCTTGTTCTTTCCAATTTTCAAATTGCTTTTTTGTCTTCATAATGTTGATTGATGAGAATGGAGTTAGAAATGTAACATGAATTAGCTGCATATAGATGAATAGGTTAGAGAAAACGAGAGTGGTTATGAAAGATGGAACAATGATATTTTTAACTAGTTCTTGAATATGACTCTCGGGCAAAAAAATCTGTTAGGAGAAAAGGTTAGTCTTGCTGGCAATGGAAGATTTCTAAGAGTCGTTAGGAGTTAGGGTTACTACAGAGAATTTATTTCATAGGAGGGAATAATGATGAAAATGATGTTTGCGTTGTTAGGATCTGAGAATTTGGGAATAATCTACTATGAAAACCAAGTTTGAGCACGCAAAAGGTTTCTTTATTCAAAGGCTGATATATCAGGGAGACTTCTGGGTCCAGGATCCAAACTGTGTCAGTCAGGGGCAAAACAGAACAACTTTTTAAGACAAAAAAACCACAGATGAGGTGGGGTAGAGGCTATCCAATCAGGTTAACGCATACACTGGGTATTTCATACTTGGTATTTTAGGTGGTCTCCTGCATATCAAGTGTCTCAGGTGGTTTACTTGATAGCTTAGCCTGGATTGAGGCCAGCCTATCAAAGCTCATGGCAGCTGAGGTCTTGGTCTTGGCTGGGAGCCAGCCAGTGAAGTGTAGAGCAGGATACTGTGACTCTGGCTCATCCAGACATTTGAGCCAAAATTGTTCCTGGGAATTTAGCTTAGTACAAAATGAAAACAATATACAAGATAGAATCTCTGTAGCTATGGAGGTCACCAACATTCCCCCCTCTTTCTAGTAATGCATCAAATCTTTGATGTCATAATTCTTGGTCAGTGTAGTATATAAGGGGTTACATTGGGTCCTTGGGACCATGAGCTTAACAATATTTATCCTATCTCCCAGAAAGTGGGAAATGAAATTTAATAGGCAAAAAGTGTGTTGGGATTTGGGAATCATCACTGCACAAATCAGACACCAATCTCAGTCATCTAAGGATAATTTATTGAATGTCACACCCCAGCCAGGCAGCGGTGGTGCACACCTTTAATCCCAGCACTTGGGAGGCAGAGGCAGACGGATTTCTGAGTTCGAGGCCAGCCTGGTCTACAGAGTGAGTTCCAGGACAGCCAGGGCTATACAGAGAAACCCTGTCTCAAAAAAAAAAAAAAAAAAAAAAAAAAAAAAAAAAAAAGCCACACCCCAGGACTGATCGACCAGGGACACGATTCAGGAGCTGAACAGTGACTCCAAGTTAAGGTCCTACAAGGCCTTTTAAGCCTGAGATATACAAACATTTGTGCCAAGTTATTCTACCAATCAGGATTTAGGGATAGAGGTTTCCTTAGGAACATGTCTTTGTTACTCTTATCCTGTTCCCATTGGTTGGAGTATTCAACTGTGGCAGGGGACTTGCCTTGTCTAACATTCATGTCTTAACTTGCCGTTACCCACATACATGTCTCTTTCTAAAAAATAGGATGTCAGTTCTAGGGAGGTCTTGAGAACTTAAACTTTACTCAACCCCTACTCAAAATGGAAGTCTTATTCCAAATAGTTTCTTATATTAGTGGGGATTTCTCTTATGTTAGGGTCCATCCCAGGGGCAAGCTTATAAGGGCAAATACCATAAAAGTTTATAAATAGGTGCAGGAAGTAATGCTGGGTAATTGTTCGGGTCCAAGTTTATTCTGGGTAACTATACAAAGCAGTTGTGACTCCTATTGTGGTCGGTTTCCAAGGGCACAGAATATAACGGACTATGTAATCAACTTGGGCATGAGGAAGTTTCCTAGTAACAGCAGAAACTTATGAGAAAGTTTCCTTATAATGGCAGGCTAGCTAGGTAACAGTTACCTAGGCCTTAACATTTTACCTAGGTCTTACTTAACAGGGTGCATAGCATTATCAACAGAGTAAATACCAGAAGGCCTATCAAACCTGGTTACTAAAGACCCAGGGTGACCAGTTGAAGAGGGACTCCAACCATCCTTTATTTAGCCAATCTAGCCTATTCCCTCTCTTTCAACCTGTCTCACCAAGCTTAGGCTCTCCATAACTATTCTGGCATGACTGGCATAGAAACAACATTGCTCCCCTAGAGCTACACCAGGGCCTCCTCATTACATAAAGAGTAGGTCAAAGCTCCTCCTGTTTTGAAAGACCACTTATACCAGTGAGTCTAGGGAGGAGGCCTGGTGGTTGAGAGATTTCTTTTTCTAAGGTGGCTAAGTCCCTGTCGATCTGATTCCCCAGGGTCTTTTAGTTTTGGTCACCTGTGATAAGGGAAGCTGTCCCAATTCCAGGACTGCCAGTTATCCCAAGATCCAGGAGCATGGGAATCAGGATGAGGACTGTCTGGGATCTCCAGTGGTGGGAACAAAGGCTGAGGTGCTCTCACCCACCCACACCTGAATAATAGTAAACCTAGGGGGAAGGAGTTCAGCCAGAAGACAGATGATAAGTGATTCAGAAAGAATTTCCAGGTTGAGGCAAGGGATGAGGCCAGAGGACCAGGCAAACTAGAACCTTCAGGGTGGAACCAGGAAGTAGAGAGAGTCCCCTGTCCCCTGCCTCAACAACTCATAGGTTTTGTTACAATGTTGTAAAAACATTGATAGAGTAAAAACAGGGTCCCTGTCCCCAAGTATTCCCGAGAGTAGTTTGTGCCTCATGGCAGGGGCAACACCTGGGGTAGTTCTTTTGAATATTTATGAGGGATAGATTTTTGATAGCTCTAGCCCCTGTCCCAAAGTTTGCCAGGAGGCCAACTCTGGTATAGCAAGGAGGGCTAAGGTCCAGACATAACCAACAGTCCTCTGTCAAGTGAGGGAAAGATGAGTTCAGGAGTCCAAAAATGTATCTCAAAGACAAGAATGAGCCAGGTATATACTGATCTGGTGAGTCCAGGATCACTCCCCGCAAAACAGGCCTCCCTCCTGATGTGGGAGATGGAGCCATTGTTCCCACTGGGGTGTTTTCCTGTCCCTTGTCCCAGCCTGGGTTGATAATTTTATTAGGCACGATGGGGGTTGGCACTTTTCCATCTGGATTGGGAACTTTTAGAAAGTGACCAGTGTGCCCTGATCCCAGCCCGTATATATAATCTGAGGCCCTAGGTTCATCCTCTCCGCCCAGGAAGCAGACTGACCATTTAAGATGGTGATCCTGATTGGGTTCCTCCCTCCCAGCTGAGTTTTACCTAACTGCCTTTGTCTCTGAAAAAAAAAATGTTCATGTGGGAAGGAAGGCAGACAAGGTCCTTGGTTTGTGGTTGTGTGGCTTTAAAAGAGGTAGTTCATATAGGTGTCATAGTCAGGGAACAGTCCATCCTAGGTGTGCTGTAGGGCCTGCATTGACTTAAGCAAAGCAAAATTAGAAACTCAGTCAACATCTCTGATTTGAACTTAGGACAGAGAAAATGGTTTACCAAACATAATCTCATAAGGGGCAGTCCCTGAGTGTGTGGGGTATTCCTAACCCTAAAAAAGACAAAGGGAAAGTCCTTGCCACTCTTCACTCTCTAGAGTTAATTTGGTTAAGTTCTCCTTTAAGGTTTGATTCATCTTTTCTACCTGTCCTGTGCGCGCACGTGCGTGTGTGCGTGTGTGTGTGTGTGTGTGTGTGTGTGTGTGTGTGTGTGTGTGATGCACAATGGAGTTTCCAATTGATCCCAGGTTTTGTTTTGTTTTGTTTTGTTTTTGTTTTGTTTTTTGAGACAGGGTTTCTCTGTGTAGCCCTGGCTGTCCTGGAACTCACTCTGTAGACCAGGCTGGCCTCGAACTCAGAAATCCGCCTGCCTCTGCCTCCCAAGTGCTGGAATTAAAGATGTGCGCCACCACTGCCTGGCTAATCCCAGTATTTTTGACAGATCCTGAACCACACAAAGACTCTCCCGATGTCTGAGCCTAGAGCTGTAGGCATCCCAAACCTGGAGATGACCTCCTCTAAGAATTTCTTTGCTACCAGCGAGGCAGTCTCCCTCTTTGTTGGAAACTCCTCCGACAATCCAGAGAAAGTATCTACTAGTATTAGCAAATACTTGTATCTATAACGTCTTATCTCAGTGAAGTCTATTTCAAACACAAACCAAAAAAAAAAAAAAAAAAAAAAAAAAAAAAAAAAAAAAAAAAAATCCCTGATACTTTGCCTCTCACCCTTCTTCCAAGTCCTTGTCTGTTGTGGCCTGAGCTGCCCCACACTTGGGGACCAGAAATGTTGAGAACTGCACTACCCCAAGTTTGGGGACCAAAATGTCTTGGACCATTCTGTCAATGTTGGAACCCGCACTGCCAAAAGCCTTTGGGGGCTAAGTTGTTAGAGCCTGTGCTGCCCCCCAAGCTGCTCAGGTCTGCGGGTCAGGGTTCAGCAAGAGATAGAGTGAGGATGGATGCGAGGAATGGAGACCAGAGTGTGATTCAATCCTGTTTATTCTTCAGTCTCTCTTCTTCTCTCCAAGTGCCAGGTGCCTAATGTCTAATAACTAACTCCAAGTTGTACTGTCCTAATGCCTAATACCTAATAATCATCTTCCGAGTTCTCTAGTCCAACAAGTGTCTTCTACCTCATGCCTAATTCCTACTCCAGGTTGTACTCTTTCCAAGTCTCAAGTGCCTACTACTGCTTCCAAGTTCTTCCTCCAAGTTGTTCTGAACTCTTCTGTCTGCCTCTTGCCTTTTATATGTCTCACTTCTAAGCCACGCCTCTAAGTCACATCCTTAAGTCTTGGCTCTAAATCTGATCTCTAAGTCTCACACACCCAAGGGAAGATCCTGGGTATCTAAAACGAGATGTTATCAGAGTGTGCTCAGCTGTTGTAGGCTGTTGTAATCAAATCTCTTATCAGGGTATATGGCTCAAGATGGCTACAAGGATGATAGCTGCCTTCTGTCGGCTCCCCACACTTGTCATGGTCTGGGAGCTAGACTGGTGGCCTGACAGGCTGGCTATCTGAAAACAATGTCTTGGAGAAAGGGATTTAAGGAGGGCATGAGATATAATTTAGGATGGAAGGTGGCTAGCTTAGTTCTACTGAGATGTGATCCCTCATGCAGTTGATTGACCAAACCCCTCCCCAAGGTTTGGGGCAGGATTATGCAGTTGTCAGCCATGAACCACCATCCTTTCTTGGTGGAAGCATGGTACAATTTCTGGATGAAGTCATCATCCTCAGGTGAGTAGGTGGGATCCCTAGAAGGGTGGGAACTGGCAGCAGAACCATTGTGGTGTCAGATGACTTTTGGGCTGCCTCCTTGGCAGCTTAGTTGGATCTTTGATTTCCTATGGCCTCTGTAGAGTCTCCTTTTTGGTGTTCAGGGCAATATATCATGGCGACTTGTTTGGGATCCCAGACAGCTTTTAATAGGTTGAGGATGTCTTGTTTGTTTTTGATAGTCTTTCCCTCTGTGGTAAGGAGCCTCCTATCCTTGTAAATCGTCCTGTGTACATGGAGACTGGCAAAGACATAGTGGATATCAGTGTAGATGTTTACTCTCTTTCCCCTGTCCAGTTCAAGGGTCATGGTGAGAGCAATCAGCTCAGCCCTCTGGGCAGAAGTTCCAGGGGAAAGGGCCTTGGCCCAAAGGGTTCCCTCCAGGATAACTATGGCTACCCCAGCCGGCCTTTTCCCCATTTTTCATGGAACTGCTGCCATCAGTGTGCATCTCCAAGTCCAGGGAGACCAGTGAGTTGCCTGTTAAATCTGGTCATATACTTTGGAAACGTGATATCACCTCTAAGCAGTCAGAGGGGCTCTCCCATCTTTTCAGACAGCAAAGAAGCTGTGTTGAGAGTTGCAGGCCAGGCAAAGATTATTTTAGGCTGGTTTAGTAGAAGAGCAAGGTAATGGGTTAACCAGGCATTAGTCAGCCATCTATCAGGTGGGCTTTTTTTTTTTTTTTTTTTCAGGCTCACCACAGCATGAAGGGCACTAATAATCAAATGTTGACCCAAAGTCAATTGAGCTGAGTCTTGTTAGAAAAGCTGTGGCAGCTATGATTCTCAGGCCTGCTGGCCATCCAGCAGCCACAGGGTCCAACTTCTTTGATAGGAATGTCATTGGATGATGCCAGGGCCCAAGTCTCTGAATCAACACCTCCTTTGCAATCCTTTTCTTTTTATCCATGAACAAATGAAAGGGTTTAGAAATATCTGTCAGCGCCAATGAGGGAATTGAGAGGAGGACCTGTTTACTATCTTAAAAAGTTTTTTCATCTGTCTCAGTCTATGGGGACCTACCTTAAGGGCCCTAGGTAGCTTCACAGAGGGGCTTGGCCATCTCTGCAAACCCAGGGATCCACAGCTGGCAGTAACCTGCAGTTCCCCAAAATTCGCAGATCTGCCTTTTTTTGAGGGTTGTATTGATCCTAGGATAGCTTGCTTTTGAGAGACAAAGATCTCACACCTTTGTTGAGGTTGAAGCTCAAATACATGGCTCTTCTGGTGCATAAATTCATCTTTCTTAGAGGATACTTGATACTCCAAAGTCTGCTGCTATCAGTAAATCTTCTACGTATTGTAGAAGTGTGACCTGGGGAGAGCCAAAAGGGTACTCACCCAGGTCCATGTGCAAGGCGTCATCAAAAAGGGTTGGGGAATTCGGGTTTTTTTGTTTGTTTGGTTGGTTTTTTGGGTTTTTTTGTTTTTGTTTTTGTTTTTGTTTTTGTTTTTTCGAGACAGGGTTTCTCTGTGTAGTCCTTGGCTGTCCTGAAATTCACTCTGTAGACCAGGCTGGCCTGCGAACTCAGAAATCCGCCTGCCTCTGCCTCCCAAGTGTTGGGATTAAAGGCATGCGCCACCACTGCCCGGCGGGTTGGGGAATTCTTAAACCCTTATGGTAGGTGTGCCCATGTCAATTGGCCATTAAATCCGGTGTCCAGGTTATTCCATTCAAACAAACAGGGGCTGGCTTTTTATTTGGCCAACGTGATGCTGAAGAAAGTATCTTTTAGGTCCAAGACAGTATAGACCTGTTTCTCAGGGCTAAACAGGATATAAACGTTAGTCACAATTGAGTGAATATCTTCAATTTTTTTTCTCCCTTATATCCTAGATTGGTCTGAAGTCTTTGGTTCCAGGCTTTCACACTGGCAGAAGGGGGTAGGGTATTCCAAGGAGATTGGTGGGGAATTAAGATTCCTGCATTTCTGAGGCAGTTGATATGAATTTTTATACCTCCTGGAGCTTGTAGAGACATTTGATACTGTCTGACCCAAATGGTTCAGCCTCTAGTATTATTTGTACAACCACTGGGGCTAGATGTGCTAGACCTAGTAGCTTGTTTTCAGCCCAGACTTGTGGGAATTTAGACTGTAATTCTGTTAACAGTGAACTTTCTTTGCTGTTCTTTGTTCTGACCTCAGGATTAAGGAGGTATTCTTCCTCCAGAGGTAAGATTATGCCTGGGCTTGGATTGTTGTTCCCCTCCTGAGGAAAGTCTATAGCAACCTCACTTTCTTAGAAGATTATTTGAGCCCTTAGTCTGGACCCAAAAGGGAGTAAGGGTGTTCAGGGATCACCATGAATGACTTCCCCAGGTCCTCCTCCCTGGCAGTAGTCCATGGGAATGATTTAGTACCTGTGGGCCCTTGTATTAAACTCTGTTGGGGGGTCAGCAGCCCACCTGATTTTAGTAAGTCTGATAGTTCAGCCTCAATATCAATCAAGAGGCTAACTGGCTTTCCCTCCACTCTTTTTTTTTTTTTTTTAAGATTTATTTATTTACTTCATGCATGTGAGTACACTGTACACTGTCAGTGTCACTGTCTTCAGACACACCAGAAGAGGGCATCAGATTCCCATTTCAGATGGTTGTGAGCCAGTATGTGGTTGCTGAGACTTGAACACAGGACTTGTGGAAGAGCAGTCAGTGCTCTTAACTGCTGAGCCATCTCTCCAGCCTTTTCCCTCCACTCTTAAGATTACCCTGGGCTTGGGGAGGGAAATCAAGTGCTGACACTCTCAGTCCCTCTGGAGGTGGAGAACCCTAGATTTGGGTTTCTCCCTTTCCCAGTTGGGGCAGTATTTATGCCAATATCCAAATTCTTTGCAATAAGCACATTGGTCTTGTTAGAGAGGTAGCTCCTCCCTTCTTTGCTTTTGGGAGCACATAGACCAATTCCCCCTCGACCTTCCTCAGCCAAGGTCTCTGGCTGCCATCCTCATTAATGGCTGTCATCATGACTTTGGCAGTTTTTCTAGCCTGTCTGTCCTCCTGATCCTCCCTGTTGTTAGATACTTTGGTAGGGATCTCAACTAGCCTTCAAAACCCTCCATTCTCTGGAGTTTCTAATATCTGGAGCTGACTGAGTTATACAAGCAATATTAATAGCTCTCCTGTTTTCTTCTGCCTCTGGATCGATGGGCAAGTAAGTGCCAGGGGCATCCATCAATAGCTCCAGAAAGGCTGTCAGGAACTCCCTTGGTCCCTGCATTTCCTAGCTAATCTTAGATAAATTTGTGGGGTACTTTGTAGCAGTCTGGAGACCACCCAGTAGAGTCTGGCTATAGATCCTCAGGGACTCCTTACCTTCATCAGAATTGGAGTTCCAGTTTGTCCGAAGAAATGGGAAGACTGCCTCTATGACCACGGGAAGGGTGATGGACGTCCATTTTTGTCCAGGCACCAGTTTCCTGGCCTCTCTCAGGACCCTTTCTCTCTTCATATGTAAATAGAGTCCATAACAATTGTTAACAATCATCCTAGGTGGGCTGGTGGGTATGAAAAAATTGTTTCCCAAAGAGAAATCGTGCTTTAGGGCTTCGCAGAGAAGGGGGGGGGTCTGATTTTTCAAGTTATATTTGCCATTAGTCCTAAAAGGAATATAAACCCAATAGGGGTCTCCTTACCACCACCACCACCACCACCACCGCCCTCATCCTAGCCTCCTCCCTGCACCTGGGGAGCCTGGCGGAGGAAAAGAACAGCAAGCTCTGCAGGGCCTGCATCCAGCTCATTAGTTGAGCCAGAATGGGTGTGAGGGGAAAGAGAGGAACAGATTGCAGGAGGAAAATTTGGGGGCTCTAGCAGCGCCCTCAGCGAGAGAATTGTTATAGCAGCGTCCTCGTCCTAGGAATTTTGGGGTAAAGTGGGCCAGTGGGAGGGGGAGGGGGTGGAGTCCCTTGCCAAAGGTAAAGGAGCAGCAGGGCTTCGTTCTCAAAGTGGGGGTGGGACTGGTGATGGAGACTTGACAAGGTAGAGAGTAGGGGGCGTCTCCTGTTGGCCCTGGAGGTGAGAGAGGAGCCGTTTCAGAGATCCCTCAGAGAGGAGGACCCAGACCACAATATAGGATATATGGTCTGGGTGGCCTGGGCGTCCCGGCGATCTTGGCTCGGACCGCAATGGAAACAAATAAGTTAAAGATGCCTTTCGGGGCCAATCCAAGCCAAGGGCTGGCCATTCAAGTTGGCAGAGGGTACGGAGTTTCCCAGGGAAGACAGAGTCTCGGGATTCCTGGGCTTTCTTTTGAAACGCTGAAGAGCAAGAGGGATAAGCCAGGATCAATAGATGGTGGCTGTCATACAATGTCAAAGTACAGTACAAGACCAAAGAACAAACAGCAAGGTATAACCAAACAGATTTGACAACAATGAACGGACTTATGGCCTGCATTAAACAAAGACGCCGGGGAAGTAGATGAAAAGGGTACAGAGTAGCTTATTAGTAAGACAAGTGTGTCCTCAGAGCAGAATGTCTCAGTCGCTCTCCCAAGAGGAGCCTGTGGCCTGAGTCTCAGCCATGCCCTCTGAGGGAGTCAACAGGCTACCAGCTGTCTCAGTCACTCCCTCCCAGAGAACTGACAGACTAGCTCTCTCAGACTTCTCCAAGTGGAGCCTGCAGGGTCTGAGGCTCAGCCAAACTGCCAGTAGTCTCAGCCACTTTCCTCTTGTCTCCCCCTTCGACCACAGGAACAATACTGCGTCTGGATTTTCCTTTCTTGGGTCACAGAACAGGTGCCAACAATTCAGAAATTCCCAGTACTCACTTCTGGAAGCTACTCTGATGACCGAGTTCAAATGGCTGGTCCTGGGGCTCGAAATAGTGGATCCCACATGTTAGGGTCCGAGAATTTGGGAGTAACAATGAAAACCAGGTTTGAGCTAGCAAAAGGTTTCTTTATTCAAATGCTGATATATCAGGGAGACTGCTGGGTCTAGGATCCAAGCTGTGTCAGTCAGGGGCAAAACAGAACAACTTTTTAAGTCAAAAAAAAAAAAACACAGACGAGGTGGGGTAGAGGCTATCCAATCAGGTTAACGCATACACTGGGTATTTCATACTTGATATTTTAGGTGGTCTCCTGCATATCAAGTGTCTCAGGTGGTTTACTTGATAGCTTGGCCTGCATTGAGGCCAGCCTATCAAAGCTCATGGCAGCTGAGGTCTTGGTCTTGGCTGGGAGCCAGCCAGTGAAGTTGAAGTGTAGAGCAGGATACTGTGACTCTGGCTCATCCAGACATTTGAGCCAAAATTGTTCCTGGGAATTTAGCTTAGTACAAAATGGAAACTAATGAAATCTCTGTAGCTGAGGAGTCCCCCCAACAGCATCAATATAAAGAGTAAGGGGCTGAGCCAGGCAAGGTGGCATGAAATTATAGTCGTAGCCCTTGAGAGGCAAAGGCAGATGAATCTCTGTGAGTTTTAGCCAGTCTGGGCTACATAATGAGTTTCAGGCTAACCTAGGGTACATAGTGAGACTGTCTCAAAAAAAAAAAAAAAAAAAAAAAAAAAAAAAAAAAAAAAAAAAAAAAAAAAAGAGTTAGAAGCTGAAATAGTAGTTCTGTGGATAAAGTGTCAGCTGGGAGGCCACGCCTGCCAGAATCCAGTCCCCAGGATCCACTTCAAAGGCCCAGCAAGCCCAAGACTAGGAAGGCAAAACCAGTCAGATCCCTGCACTTTGCTGGCCAACCAGTGTAGCTAATCAGTGACCTCTAGGTTTCAGTAAGAGACCTCATCCCAAAGACTGACACCAGAGGCTGGCCAGAGCTCTACACACACACACACACACACACACACACACACACACACACACACACACGCATTTGGGAGGTAGAACATTTGAGAGGTGGAGGCAGGAGGATCAGAATTCAAGCTAGCCTGCGCTATGTGAGACACTGTACTGAAAACAAAACAACCCAAAATGAGATGTTCAGTCTTTTTTTTTGTTTGTTTGTTTTTTTGTTTTTTTTCGAGACAGGGTTTCTCTGTGTAGTCCTGGCTATCCTGGAACTCACTCTGTAGACCAGGCTGGCCTCGAACTCAGAAATCCGCCTGCCTCTGCCTCCCAAGTGCTGGGATTAAAGGCGTGCACCACCACCACCCGGCCCGAGATGTTCAGTCTTAATTCCTTACTAATTAAGATTGTCAGATGTAGAGGGTGTTGGGGGTGTAACTCAGTTGTTAGAGCGCTTAGCTAGCATACACAAACCTCTGGGTTTGGTCCTCAGCACTGGGTAACTCAGGCCTGCTAGTGCTTGTCTATAATCCCAAGGATTATAACCTAAGGAGACAGAAGCAGGAAGACTGTAAAGTGCAAGGCCTGCGGAGTCTACACAGCCAGTCATCTAGAGCTACATGTAGAGATTCTATTTTTAAAAAATGAGGACTATCAGATGGCTCGGTGGGTAATCATGGCCAAGCCTGATGACTCAAGTTTGATCTCCACAACGTGTGGTTGAAAGAGAAAACTGATTCCTGTAAATTGTCCTCTGACCTCCACAGTAACCACACCATGAAACATACACTCGCACACATCACACACACACACACACACAAACAGATAAATGTAAGAAAAAAATAAACAGCTGGCCAGGTGTAATGGTGTACACCTTTAATTCTTAATTCCAGCATTCAAGGAGCAGAGGCAGGCTGATCTCCGAGTTTGAGGCTAGCCTGATCTACATAGCAAAGTCCAGGACTATGTCTCAAAAAGAAAGACCTTGTTTCAAAAAACCAAAACAAAATAAAACAAAAAACAAAATCATCTGGACATGATTCAACTTGGGAGGTAGAGGAACAGAGGAAGCTAGTTCAAGGACTGTCTAAACTATAGAGGGTTTGTAAGACAGCTGGAGCTACAGGGGACTCTGTCTCAAAACAAAAGTTGGGGGTTGTTAGTGGCTCAGTTTGGTAGAAGACTTGCCTTGTTTGAGTGAAGACCTAAGTTTAGATCCTCAGAACCCATATTAAAAAAAAAAAAAAAAAAAAAAAACCAACCCACTGGGTACAGTAATGGCATCTACATAAAAATGGGAGGCAAAGACAGGCAGATCCTAGAAGCTCCCTGGCCAGGAGCTTTACTTGCCAAGTTCCAGGCCAATGCAAGACCCTGTCTCAAACAGAAGGTAGAAGACTCTTGAGGAATGATACTCAAATATTGAAGAATGACACGGTTCATGTACAAACACATACCTACAAGTGTACAATACACACATGAACAGGCATACATACATGTACACACATATGCCTATACATACAAGAAAATATTCAAATTAAGCTAATGTGACTCACATTGGGAAGTATTTTTAATTTTTACTAGCTTGCTATAAAAGACATTACAAAGGATCCAAACAAACACACAGTGAAAAGATGGCTAGAGTAAGAGTTGTCAGAAGAGCTGTGAAACGCCCGTGCTTTTTCTAGCAGGCAATACTCCAGGGACCTCCACATACTTAGGCCTCTGCAATGTCTTAAATTATTAAACTTAAAAGGCTGATCAAGTTATGAGACGCGGACATTTTCAATGCATACAAATATAGCCATATTGAGGGAATAACCATTAATATTAAAAATATTTACCTTGAGCTGGGCAGTGTTTGTTTACACCTTAATCCCAGCACTTTGGAGGCAGAGGCAGAAAGATCTGTGAGTTTGAGGCCAGCCTGGTCTATAGTGTGAGTTCCAGGACAGCCAGGGCTACACAGAGAAACCCTGTATCAAAAACCAACCAAACAAAAATCACCTTGAGCCAGTAAGATGGCTCAGAAGGCAAAAGCTTTTGCCTCCAACCTGATGTCACTTCAGGCTATGCATTTACATGGGTTGTGCACTGTTCATGCACACCTGTATATACTACACACATATAACACACATAAAAATTCACGTCTAGTTATATATGTGGAGTTCTACAAAATATTCATTAATCAATAGTGTATTTGTGGTTAAAGAGATTCAAGAAGAGATTACTGAGACGGGGAAATAAGAAAATTTGGGGAAGGGAAAACTATATCATTAGGCTGGAGGTTTCACAGGTATGTACACTAATTAGAAATAATTAAAGCAAGCTGGGCAGTGGCGGCACACACCTTTAATGCCAGCACTTAGGAGGCAGAGGTAGGCGGATTTCTGAGTTTGAGAAATTCCTGGTCTACAGAGTGAGTTCCAGGACAGCCAGGGCTACACAGAGAAACCCTGTCTCGAAAAACAAAACAAAAAAACAAAAGAAAGAAAGAAAGAAAGAAAGAAAGAAAGAAAGAAAGAAAGAAAGAAAGAAAGGAAAGAATAATTAAAGCATATATACACATATATGTGCATACACATATATATTTGAGACAAAAGTCTCACTGTGTAGCCCTGGCTGTTCTGGAACTCACTCTATAGACCAGGTTGGCCTCTAACTCACAGAGATCTGTCTGTTTCTACCTCCTGAGTGCTGGAATTAAAGTTATGTAGCATCACATCTGTCCATAAAGCATATGTTTTTACATATATGCAGGTATATATCTATTTACTTGAGAGATAGAACCTCATATAGCCCATATTGGCCTCTAACTTGACATGTAGCAGCTGAGGGTAACCTTAAACTTCTGATTCTCCTGCCTCTACTCCCCAGCGCTGGGTTCACAGACCTCACATACACTGAGAGATGCTATGTAAATCCTCCTCCCCAGTTTAAAGTTAACTGGTTAATAAAAGAGCCAGTGATTGGGCAGTAGAGAGATAAAGGTGGGACTTCCTTTTCTTCCTTTTCTTGAAGAAGCTGAGTCAGTCTTACCCATAGAATGTCCTAAATTCTATATTTGTGTGTTGCTCTCCCACAATGGCATTCATCTCTCTATCCTCTGTATTCTTGCACATGAAAGGTGAACTTGAGGCTGCAGAGATGGCTCAGTAGTTAAGAGCATTGGTTACTCTTCCAGAGGACAGGGGTTCAATTTCCAGAACTCATGTGGTAACCCACAACTGCCTGTAACTCCAGTTCCAGAGGATCCAACACCCTCATACATATATACATGCAGGCAAAACAAAACAAACAAAAAAGTAAATCATTTTTTAAAAAGTTGGACTTGAAGCCTGATTATATTCCCAGTCAAGTTTTGAGGATGGTGTCATGAACAACTCATGCACAGCATCTCATCGTGAGGTGTGTGTGTATGTCACAGTAGTTAATTCACAGGTGAGGTATCCTCTCAGCCCCACCCTATCATGGTCGGTGTTTCTTCTACTTCAATCCATTGAAGACTACTGACTACATCAATCATTTTACTAGAAGATACAAAATACTGAGTTTTAAAAGATGTATTTGTTTTGTTCCCCCTTCTAAGTAGGACTGAAGCATCCACACTTTGGTCTTCCTTCTTGAGCTTCATATGGTCTGTGAGTTGTATCGTAGGTATTCTGAGCACTTTTCCTAATGTCCACTTATCAGTGAGTGCATAGCATGTGTGTTCTTTTGTGATTGGGTTACCTCATTCAGGATGATATTTTCTAGTTCCATTTATTTGCCTAAGAATTTCATGAAGTCACTGTTTTTAATAGCTAAGTAGTACTCCATTGGGTAAATGTACCACGTTTTCTGTATCCATTCCTCTGTTGAGGGACATCTGGGTTCTTCTCAGCTTCTGGCTATTATAAGTAAAGCTGCTATAAATATGGTAGAGTATGTGTCCTTGTTATATGTTGGAGCATCTTCTGGGTATATGCCCAGGAGTGGTATAGCTGGATCCTCAGGTAGTACTATTTCCAATTTTCTGAGGAACCACCAGACTGATTTCCAGAGTGATTGTACCAGCTTGCAATCCCACCAACAGTGGAGGAGTGTTACTCTTTCTCCACATCCTCACCAGCATCTGCTATCACCTGAGTTTTTGATCTTAGCCATTCTGACTGGTGTGAGGTGGAATCTCAGGGTTGTTTTGATTTTTATTTCCCTGATGACTAAGGATGTTGAGCATTTCTTTAGGTGCTTCTCCACCATGCCATTCGAGATTCCTCAGTTGAGAATTCTTTGTTTAGCTCTGTACCCCATTTTGTAAATAGGGTTATTTGGGGAAGGATTGAAGAAGCTGAAGTGGTTTGCAGCCTCATAGGAAGAGCAACAATATCAACCAACCAGACTCCCCAGAGCTCCCAAGGACTAAACCACCAACCAAAGAGAACACATGGAGGGATCCATGGCTCCAGATAAATATCCAATAGCAGAGGATGGCCTTGTCAGGCATCAGTGGGAGGGGAAGCCCTTGGTCCTGTGGAGGCTCAATACTCCAGTATAGAGGAATGCTAGGGCGGTGAGACAGGGGTGAGTGGGTGGGTGGGTGTGTATGGGTAGGAGAACTCCCTCATAGAAGCAGCAGGGAGTGGGGAGGGGATAGGGAGTTTGCAGAGGAAAAACCAGGAAGGGAGATAACATTTGAAATGTAAATTTAAAAAGATGTATTTATTTTTATTTTATATGGATGAATATTTTGCTTACATGTACACAGCACCCACACAGATCAGGATTTTGAATCTCCCCACACACACCCGAACTGAAGTTACAGGTGGTTGTGATCTGCCATTTAGGTTCTGGGACCTGAACCCAGGGCCTCTACATATGCAACAAGTGCTCCTTAGCAACTCTCCAGCTCCAGATACTGAATTTGAAGATTTGTTTTATTTTGTGTGCATGGGTGTTTTTCCTGCATGTATGTGTATATGTGAACCATGTGCATCCTCTGGAACTGAGTTTATGATTGTTGTGCGGTACCATGTGAATGCTGAGAATCAAACCTGGGGCCTCTGAATCAGCCAGTGCTCTTCACTACTGAGCCATCTTTCCAGCCCCCAACGCCGAGTTTGTTAATTAACTGTCTCGTTCCTTCCATTCCTTCTTCGTTTAGTAACAGGACATCTACTATAAAGAACTTTTAGCCAGGCAGTGGCAGTGCAAGCCTCTAATCCCAGCACTTGTGTATCGGTGGGTTTGGGCTACTTTGCTTTAGGTTCCCAGTGGACTGGGATTCCAGCCACCTGCCCAGAGAATCTTTGGTTCCTGGAATGAAAGACAAAGACATATACACATTAGGTTTTTTTTTTTTTTTTTTTTTTTTTTTTTTGAGGAGTATATACTTTATTGAAAACTTTAACATTAGTTTATTTTAAATATGTTGTTTAGCTCAATGGCTGGGCATTTTTAATCCTCTGCCTGTTATGCTAAGTCCAATCAGGGAAGTGGCCAATGGCCACTTACCTAAATCCTTACATGGCTTGTTGGCTCTCTCTCTCTCTCCTACAGCTCTAAATATGATCCATCTCCTACTGCACCATGGCTATCCTTTTTCCTCCCCCGAGTCCTAGCCCACGAAACTCTTAAAGGTCCCACCCTGTCTCCCTTTGTCCAGTCATTGGTCACTGGCATCTTTATTAATCAATCAAAAAACAAATTGGGGAAAAGGACCTTTAGTATCTGGACACACAGATTTCCAACTGAATCAAAGCATTAGAACCAATCATATTTGGAAGGCAGGAACAGACAGATCTCTAAAGTCAAGGCCAGCCTGGTCTACAGAATAAGTTTGGGGACAGCCAAAGCTACACAGAGAAACTCTGTCTCAAAACAAACAAACCAACAAACGACCCCATAATCAAAAACAACTTCTAATTCCTCATCCTCACAAAAGAGAAGTTTCTGTGACAAAAAGATATTTAATTATCCTAAACATCAATTCAAAGAGGAAAAAAGTGCAGGAATCTTTGTCCATTTTGTTCACTGGTAAATCCAAAGAAAGAGTGTCTGAAACATTCAGACTATGCGACACATCTTAAAACTATTTATTGATTCTTTGTGAGTTTCAAATTATGCATCCCAGTCCTGTTCATCTCCCTGTTCCTTCATAGCCACCCTCTCCCTTTGCAACCTTTCTTTTTAAAGAAAATTAAAGCTGGGCAGTGGTGACGCGCGCACCTTTAATCCCAGCACTTGGGAGGCAGAGGCAGGCGGATTTCTGAGTTTGAGGCCAGCCTGGTCTACAAAGTGACTTCTAGGACATCCAGGGCTACACAGAGAAACCCTGTCTTGAAAAAAAAAAAAAACCAAAAACAACAAAAACAAAAAAAGAAAAAAGCTTATAAGAAAATGTTGGAAAGCTCTGTGGTACAAAAATCTCTGCGTAGGCTTGATGTGAGAAGGGAAGATTTCGGACTGGAGAGAGAATTTTGGAATTTTGGTTTCTTTAAAAAACATAGAAATATTATTAAAAAGTTTTCATTTTAATCCCTGGTGTGGAGATATTGGGCTGTTTCACACTGTCATCTGCAACAGCTGACTATGATTTGCTTCATGCTCTAGCAAATGTGGTTTTGCCAGCTACAAATAATTTCTGTAATTAGAATTTTGGGAATTTTTCAGGGGGTATATAAATTCAAGAGTCCCTAGAGACATGGTGGGTAGTTTTGGGTCATTTAAGGAGGTTGGTTTTAGTTTGTTAGTAGCCATGGCCAAAGAAAAAACAAAAGGAAATATTCAGGAACCCCCCTTCTATACTTCTTTCCTCCCTATCTGGTGCTGAAGGGGTGAAACCGGTAGGGGGGGATAAAAGGTGGGAAAAGGAAGAAGAACTCACAGAGTAGCAGAGACCAGCTACATCAAATAGTATACTTGTATCAAACAAAAACTGTAAGAATCTCAGGTGGGCATGGTAGCACACTCCGTGCACACTTAATCCCAGCACTTAGGAGGCAGAAGCAAGTGAATCTCTGTGAGTTCAAGGCTAGCCTGGTCTATTGACAGAGGACTGAGTTATAGGACAGCTAGGGTTACACAAAGAAACCCTGTCTCAAAAAAAAAAAAAAAAAAAAAAAAAAAAAAAAGGATGGGGAGGGAGAATGGGGGAAGAATTGTGGAGGAGGGTGACTGGAGGGGGCAGTGAGTGGGATGTAAAGTGAATAAGTAAAATAATAAAAAGAGAAAACAAGAACAAAGGTTATTACAATAACCTTTACTTACATTTGAATATGCATAGACTACATGTTACTTGGATCCATGTATATGCCCAGAATAGACAAATCCACAGAAAGTAGGTTAGTGGTTGCCAGCCGATGGAGGAATTAGGTATGATTGCTAATGTGTGTAAGAGTTCCTTTGAAGATGAGAATGTCCTAAGACTGCATAGAGCTGATGATACAACTCCAAGAGTATATTAATACTCACTGAATTGTACATATTAAAAAGTAAATTGAAGCTGGCAGGATGTCTCAGGGGGTAAGGTGTTTGCTGCCAACACTGACAACCTGAGTTCCATCCTTGGAACCCACATGGTAGAAGAGAACAGACTCCTACGAGTTATGTTCTGCCAAGCACGCTCCCTGATCCAATACACAAAAATAAATGTAAAAGCAGATGCAGGTAGATCATGTGGCTTGTGAACCATATCTCAAGATGGCACTAAAAGGATGTTCCCACTGAAGAGGAGTCAGACATGGTGTGCTTGTAACCCCAGCTCTAGGAGGGCTGACAAACAAGATTGCCATGAGGTCAGTCCAATTTACTACAAGGACTAGAGGGATGGATTAGTATTTAAGAGCACTTGCTGTTCTTGGAGAAAAGTGGGGTTAGTTCCCAGCACCCACATGGAAGGCTACAATGTCAGTAAATCCTGTTCTAGGGGACCCAATACCCTCTTTGGCCTCCTTGGGCCACATTCTTTCTCTCTCTCTCTCTCTCTCTCTCTCTCTCTCTCTCTCTCTCTCTCTCAAAAAAGATATAATAATACTATTGGAGTTTTTTTGTTTGTTTGTTTGTTTGTTTTGTTTTTTTTTTTTTTTTTGAGACAGACATCTGGCCTGAAACTCTCTATGTAGACCAGGCTAGTTTTTAACTCAGAGATCCACCTGCCTCTGCCTCCGGAGTGCTGGGATTAAGGGGTGTGCTACCACGATGCTGGACTCAATTCTTACTATACTATACGTTTCTTTTTAATAAAAGATTTATTTATTTATGTGAGTACACTGTCGCTGTCTTCAGACACACAGAGAGGGCATCAGATGCTATTACAGATGGTTGTGAGCCACCATGTGGTTGCTGGGAATTGAACTTGAGAATCTTATACATGTATTGATGCACTTTGATGAAATCCATCCCCCCCCCCTCCTAGCCCCTCTTAACCTCTGCTTCCTGTCCATTAATGTGAGTATTTCCTTGATAAAGATAAAATATGTGTCTTTTTACAACGGAGGAAAAAGAAGTCAGACAGTGGTAGCGTACACCTTTAATCCCAGAACTCAGGAGGCACAGACAGGTGAATCTCTTGAGTTCAAGGCCAGCCTGGTCTACAGAGAGAGTTCCAGTACAGCCAGAGCTACACAGAGAAACCCTGTCTCGAAAAACAAATAAATAACCCAAATCCAAAACCAAAAAGGAGGGGGAAAGCAGCAGATACACGTTAAGAGCATTCTCTTGTGGCTAGAGAAACGGTTAAACAGTAAAGCGCACTAGCTAGTCTTCCAGGGACCGTGGTTGGATTTCCTGTCCCTCCAGTCACACTCCAGCCCCATGGGTTCCAACATCCTCTTTGGCCTCCTTGGACTTTGACCCAGGTGATACCCAGACATACAGGCAGGCAAAGCACCCATTACACACACACACACACACACACACACACACACACACACACACACACTCATCATATACACATATTGGGTTTTTTGAGACAGGGTTTCTTTGTGTGCTTTGGCTGTCCTAGTTACATAGCCAATATAAGGTATTTGAGGCTACATAGTGTGATCTCCTCTCAAAAAAGAAGGGGGAGGGGGAGGGAGGGGAGTAGGGGAAGGGAGGGAGGGAGGGAAAAGGGAGGGAGGGAGGGAAAAGGGAGGGAGGGAGGGAGACAGAGACAGGGACAGACAGACAGACAGACAGACAGACTAGTTAAGGCAGTAGACCACCGCTTAGGTTCAGGTTCCCTGCTCCCCAAAGAGCAGCTCCTGTCTTCTTACACCCAGACCCCGGTCCTCCAGGGCCTCCCCTGCTTAGAGAAGCCTCTCTGCCCAGTCTCCTCCTTGGTGATGGGTGCACTCCGGGGTCACGGCCCCTCCCTGAGGTCAGGGGTTGGAGAGCGGGCCCTGTTCCCTAGGCAGGGTCACAGTTTCACCCTATCGTTGCTGTTCCACTCCCCCCACCCCACCCCTCGCGGCGCCTCTCCTTTGGAGCCATGGTTCCTGTCCCGGGATCTCCCGGGACTGGCCTGGACTCCGGGGACTCAGCTGCGGAGAGTCGGGAAGAATCAGGCGGCCCTCAGCTCTCTTCCTTCGCGTCCTTCTCGCGGTGGCTGGCCGCGAGCCCCGAGGCCGGTGGCTGGCCGCTGCGCCTGGCGGGGTGGGGCGGCTCACCACTACGCTTGGCCGGGTGGGGCGGGATGGCGGCGTCCGCGTGGCTGGAGGCCGGCCTGGCCCGGGTGCTCTTCTACCCGACGCTGCTCTACACAGTGTTCCGGGGGACGGTGCGCGGCCCGGCGCACCGCGACTGGTTCCACCGTATCGACCACACGGTGTTGCTGGGCGCGCTGCCGCTGAGGAGCATGACGCGCCGGGTGAGACAGACCGCCTGGCCGGGCCGGGAGCGGGCCCAGGGCCGCGGCGTGCGCCCCGCAGCCCTCGCTGAGCCCCCTCTTTGCCTCGGCAGCTGGTACAGGACGAGAATGTGCACGGTGTGATCACTATGAACGAGGAGTACGAGACCAGATTCCTGTGCAACACCTCGAAGGTAAGGACCCGGGCCCTCTGGCCTGGCCCAGTACTCGGGCCTGTGAAAGCTGGAGAAGCTAGGTGAAGGAGGGAGGGACGCTGTGGGTGACCTTGTCTCCTAGACTAGTGTCTGGGACACTGTCTAAAAAGAGCGAGCTAACCCGCTGTGGGTGGCTCAGGCAAGAAGGGTCGCTAGAAGTTCCAGGCCAGCTTGGTGTATGTAGTGAGCTCTGTGCCAGTCAGGACACAAGGAAGTCCTGCTTCAAAATGGGGACGGGGGATACAGTTCTTCGTGCACAAATTGTACGTGTATATGCCACTTTTCCTTTGTTTGTTTGTTTATTTTGAGACAGGGGGTCTTAAGTCCTGATCTGATTCTCCTGCCTCCACTTTCCAAGTACTGAGACTACAGGCATGTGCTAATACACCCATCTTGTATTTGTGATTTTGGTCACTAACCTCAGTCACTAAAATTGTGATTTATGTGTGTGGTGGTTTGAATATGCTTGGCTTGGGGAGTGGACCTAGAGAACCCTGACTAATACAATGTGCCTTGCTGATTTCATTAATTTCAACACATATTTTAGCATCAAGTTTGAATTAGGCAAACTTGTGTTTGTTAGTTTTGGAGATGAAGGCCAACTTTAAGAAAAGCATTTGTTTAAGAGAGTGTGACTCATACCTGTAATGTTAGCACTTCCTGAGTGAAGGTGAGACGATCAAGAACTTGAGACCAGCCACAGTGTGTAGTGAGGTGGAGGCCAGCCTGAGCTACACGAGCCTGTGACTAAAAACAAAATCACAGATAAGAAAAGTGTACCCCTCCCTGCCAGGCATAGTGGTGTACACTTTTAACCCCAGCACTCTGGAGACAGAGGCAGGCAGATCTCTGAGTTTGAGGCCAGTTTGAGCTACATAGTGAGTTCAAGGTCAGCCAGAGCTACATAATGACATAGTTATCACTGAAAACCTGCAAAGTGGGCTGGGGATGGATTTCAGTTGATAAGCTGCTTGCCTAGTATACCTGAAGCTCAGTGCAGAATGAAAACAAGGTGTGGTTGTGGCACAGGGCCTACATCCCAAAGCCCAAGAAGCAAGAGGATCAGCTAGTCAGGCTCATCCTGAACCACATAGGAGTTCGAGGCTAACCTAGAGTATGGTATTTAAGGCCCTTTATAGAAAAAGAAAAAAAGAACACCATTGTTCCTGGAATTTCCCCAAATTTTTTCACAGGTCTCAAGAGGTCATTAGCTATCAGAGTTAATACTCACTAATGTGATCAGCTGTATAAACTGAGGGGTCACTAAAGCCATACAGACAAATGCTTGGCATGTGAGGCACTGTCCTTTGTAAGATGGAGCCTTTTCATCCAACTAGAGAAAAGACATCTCCAAGGCAGCGGTCATGTTTGAATATGCCTGAGGATCTTCTGGCAGCCTCCAGCCACTCCCCCTCCACCCTCTCAATCCTGGTATTCTGACCCAGGATTTATCTGCATATTTAACAACTCGGAAAGTGGTTCTAGTTCAATTGATATACAAGCAAAAATGTGCCTTCAGGTTCTGTTAATTGGGATTAAACTGGCCTACCTGCAGTCATTAATTTTCAGGGGTTTGTTAAAAATAGCAAGCTACATGGAGGCTCCCACCTGTAATTTCGGCATGTGGGAAGTGGAGGCAGGAACATTGGCTCACAGGCATCCTTGGCTACAGAGTGAGAACTGAGGTCATCCTGGGTTAGATGAAACCTTAAACAACAACAAAGAAGCTAGTAAAAGTAGCTAGAGTGTATTTTAAGTCTTAAAGCAAAAGCACTGTTGTCTAATATAACAAAAGGCTTTATTTCATTTCTCTAGTTTCTTAAATAATATCACACAAAACCAGGTAAGTTTTTAAATTTTATTTTGTTATGTTTTTTTAGGGCTGAAGGAAGTCTTTATTCTATAGCTTAGGTGACCCCCTGAACTCCACTCACAGAATCCTAGTCTTGGGGTTTGAGGCATGAGCCCCCCACTCTTGTCTAAAGTATGTTGTTTTAACTTAAAAATAACCCTATTTCATTTACTATATACCCCTTAAAAAAGTGGCAAAAATATTTATGCACTAATGGTAAAATATATTTTACCAGCAATCATCGTCTGCAGCTGGACCACTGTACCGGTCCTAACTAAGGTGAACCACAGCTTCATGATGTTATTTTAAGTGGGGATGGCAGGGGCTCACTTGGCAGGCACTACACCACTCACCTACATCCTCAGCCCCCTAACTTTTGCAGCTGAATTTTTTAAAACATATTTTTGTTGTGGTGGTGTTTTGGTTTGTTGAGACAGAGCCTCACTATGTAGCTCCGGCTGGTCTGGAACTTATTATGTAGACTCAAATTCATAGAGATCCTGCACCTTTGCCTCCCAAGTGCTGGGTTAGTGTTTGCTACCACACCTAACTAAGTAGTTAGGTGCTTAGAGGTGCTTATAAGCCTCCCAGTGGGGGTGTGAGAAACTGAACTCTCCTCCAAGAGCAGTAAGTGCTCTTAGCTACTGAACCGTCTCTCCAGACCCACAGCAGATTTTATGGAGCTAATAAAAGAACTAAAGACCTAAGCATCTAAAGAATATTTGAACATAGTTCTAATAGCAGCATGTCTGCTTAGTGGCAGGTGATCTGTTTTCACGGCATTTCTGTTTTCGGAGAGTCACCTTATAGTAAAACCTGGAACTTGCTTGCTGTTTTGCTGCTTGGGACCTCCTCTTCAACACCACTCACCTCAAGCTTCTTTGATTTTCCTTTCCTTTTCGTTCTGGTTCTAGGAATGGAAGAAAGCAGGAGTTGAGCAGCTTCGGCTCAGCACAGTTGACATGACTGGGGTCCCCACCTTGGCCAATCTCCACAGAGGAGTCCAGTTTGCTCTCAAGTACCAGTCACTGGGTCAGTGTGTCTATGTGCATTGTAAGGCTGGTCGATCCAGAAGTGCCACAATGGTGGCAGCCTATCTGATTCAGGTAGGAAAAGTAACACTGCAGTAGCCTTGGTCTAGCTTTCCAGAAGTTTGGTACCATTGTTTACTGGCAGGCCTTGCTGGAGAGAGCCAGGCTGTCAGAGAGTAGTATGGTATCTCGCCAGACAGCCATGCTTTGTGCACAGGCCAGCTGATCTGGTCCTGCCCTTACTAGTCAGGATAGATAAATGTGAGTTCTCCTCTCTGATGTTGTTTCCTTAGCTTAAATGTGATAGGAAACTTAAATGAGAAGGTATGTCAAAGTGCTCGACTACACAGGCCTTAAAAAAAGGTTTAAAATGTGTTCAACCCCACAGAAGACTAAAAGAGCCTTATTTTTTGTTTGTTTGATATAGTGTATTGTTATATAGCCCTGATTGGACTGGAATTCATAATGGAGACTGGGCTATAGAACTGAGGCTTGCTGCAATCCTCCTGCCTCTGCCTCCTGAGTGCTGGGATCACTGGACCCATGTGTATGTGCACCACCATACATGGCCTGGTTTAAATAGCATGGCAGGGCTAATTCAATAGTACAGTGCTTGCCCAGTGCCCAGAGTGCATGAGGCACAGACTGAGTGTGAGAACCTCGAATAGGAGATGGAGGTGGGAGGATGAAGTTTCAGGATACCCTTAGATACCAGGCTATTGAGCTTAAGGCCCAAAACAGCAGGTCAGAACGCTTAGTGTTAGAGAGATATTGCTGATCACTTCTGGCTTTCCAGGATAGAGCTCTGACATTAGTTTTTGTTGTTTTGCCATGTTTTTTTATTTTATGTGTACACAGCTGGGGACTTTGCTCGGTGTGGTGGGCCTGCCTAGCATGTGTGAAGCCCTGACTTTATTCCCTGATACAGGGGGAAAAAAGGAATTATTGCCAAGTGGGATGCTTTAAAAGCAAATGCTTTTAAAGTCCGTTATCCCTTTCCAGGTGACTCATTTTTGGCCACTAGTCTGGCTCTTGCATAGTATTTTCAATCAAGTAGGTAATTTAAGAAAATATAAGAACCAGCCCAGCCCTGTTACTATGGACTCTGTGTGACTGAGCTATACCAATGCTATTGTAAAGATTCTGCTGGAGGCTGGGTGTGGTGGTGTGCATCTGTAACTGCAGCAGTTTGGAAGTGGAAACAAAGGATCTCTTTGAATTTAAAGCCAACTGCTCTGCATAGCATGAGTTCCAGGTCAACCAAGTAGATATAGTGAGACTGTCTCTCAAAAAAGACCATGAAGAAAAAAAATCTGCTGGAAGTAATCTCAGTAGGGTATTTTGGTCTAAATGAGATTTGACCCAACAGGCTAGAGCTGTTTGTTTTAATACTGTTGAGTTCTAAATCAGTGTGCATCCTTAAAACACAAAGGTAACACTCCTAAATTTAAAAAGTACTCATTTTCCTAGCTATGGTAATGAATTGCAGGAAAACAGAAGTTTTTGTGTATTTTGTGTCAAAGTCTCCTGTATTATAAGCTAGTCTCAAAGTCAGTTATGACAGTGAGCATGACCTTAAACTTCTGATCCTCCTGCCTCCCTCCCAAGTTACAGTGTATCAAGGCACTCAGTGTACTTGGTATCAGGACTTGAACCCATAGGCTTCCTTCAAGCCTGGCTAGCATTTAACCACTGAGCTATACCTACTTCTAGAAATAAATATATACATATTAGAAATTATTGATAAAATCCTAGCTCAAAAATACAGAGTAGACCTAGAAAATATGGAGTTTCAGCTTCATGTGGGATGTAGGATTTGCTGACTGAGGTGGTTAAAAGTGCTCTCATGAAACCTGTCTGTTTTCTGACAAAGTATTTGATGTTTGGCTGGCTGGCCACAAACTCTAGAACTCCTGTGCTCATGTGATTCTCCAGCATACCATACCCAGCAAAGGAACATTTTTTTTCTTCCCTTTTTTAGTTCTGGGCATTGAACCCAAGTGATTTAATTAAGCATGTTAACCAAATGCTTTACCACTGAGCTATATCCTGGGCATCATTTTTTTACTAAAACATGGTTTTAGTTAAGTCAGCTGGGCTGGCTTTGAACTGTAACTCAGACAAGCCATGAAGTCATGGGCCTCCTGCCTCAGCTTCCTGAGAAACTGGGTTTAGAGGCCTGTACCTCTTAGCTCAGATGAAGCATGATTTTCAAAACCCTCTACTACGGAGTCTTCATTTACTTGAATAAAATTGATTATACATTATTTATTTAGATTTGCAGTGCATGTGGACATGTCTGCGCCTTGGCACTCAAGTGGAGTGAGAAGACAACTTGCAGGAATTCTTTCTCTCATTTTACCATGTGAATTCCTGGGACCAAACTCTTGGTTATGGTTGTCAGGCTTGGCAGCAAGTACCTGTACCCACTGAACTACCTTGCCAGCCCAAATCTTTTTAGAACTTAATTCTGAGAGTCCTTCAGCACCTGTTCATAGGCCAAGGGCATTGTTATACCTGCTCCTCCTTTTCTTGGCTGATTTTCTAACCTTGTACTTCAGGTACACAACTGGAGCCCAGAGGAGGCTATAGAAGCTATCGCCAAAATCCGGTCACACATCTCCATCAGGCCCAGCCAGTTGGAAGTTCTCAAAGAGTTCCACAAGGAGATTGCTGCAAGGGCAGCAAAGAATTAACTACTGATTATCCCTCATGGTGATAAGAGTATGAAGTCTGTGGATGACAAAGAACTTCGATTGCCCTGAGATACAGTAACAAGTTTACAGGACAAAGCAGCTTAAGCCAACCACACTGCAAATGTGCTGAGTTGTAGATAATGTGTCTCCTTTGCCTTCCTTCCTGAAATAACACTTGGATGGCTACAGAGAACAAGATTGTCTGGCTAAATCTTATTTTCTTTGACAGGGGTAAGGAAGTATTAATTTTAACAGAAATCTATTGTGCTTCGTGTGTAATGACACTGTAAATCAAAGACATTTAATGCTAGAAAAGGAAAGAAGTATCTAGATCTGTTCTTTGTTACTGTCAAAATCCAAATTTTAATTGTATGATTTGGCAAAATGCTTGCCCAGCATGTATAAGGCCCCGAATTTGGTCCCTAGCAATTCCAAAAATAAAAATAAAAATAATCTTTTTTTTCCTGGCCCCGTGGGACTCCCCTCACACTTCTGGGGGAGTGATCAGAATGTTAAAGGATATATGGGGTGCAGGCAGGATTGCTGAGTCAGGAAGGAAGAAGTCTACAATTAGTTTCCCTTCAGAAGTCACCCATTCAGTAGTCAACACAGACACGCATATCATTTCAAAAACGTTTATTTGTATGAACAGTTCCTAACTCTTTATTTAGCTTAGAGCCTTAAAAGACCAGAGACTGTTTATATTTGAGTCTGGAAAACAGTTTCTGCTATTAATCAGAAACAATTGTTTCTACTTTCTGGCTTATCTGTTTGTATAAGCCAAAAATCCAACCAGAGTTTCTTTTCCTGACAGATAGATGAAAAAACATTTGAAGGAACATCCTGAATTCTACAGTTGATTCTTGCTGGTGAAGTGCATTTTTAGCTTAGTCCACTGTCCCATCCAAATCCTGAAGGAAAACTCTAATACTTAATTCTTTGTGGAAAAGTGACAACTAGCCACTTTATGTGCTATAGACAAAAGGAATGGGCCTCTGTCTTTCTGCATGGGAACCAAGGTACTTCTTTTTAACACTGATCTGGTAAGGGAGGCTGTGCCTAAGTCTGAGAAGAGGCTGGCTCTAAGCAGTCTGAAGTGAGGCACAGGATCACAGGGGATAATGGCAGAATTCAAGCAGCAGCAGTGTGAAAAGCCCTACACACAGCACCCCATGAGCCTTGGGGTGGGCTGAGGCGCTGCCTTCCTCATGAATGCCCAAACTAACACATTACTCTGAACTGGGGGACTTCAGATTTGACTGGGGATACACGACAAGGGGAGGGCAAAGGAGTTAGCTGTTCTTCTCATCACTGTTTTATGCCAACACAAACTGCAAGTTGGTAAGCAGCACCTTAATGCCTCTTGTGACAGTTACAGCTGAAGTGGCAGGGTCGAGCTTATAGGTGTTGGCATCTCCCTTCTTATATCGATCCCTGAAGACGTAGATGCTTCCATTACAGCTGGCAATCTTCCAGAGGGATGGAGCAGAGCTCCAGGCCTCAGGAAGACAGAGCCGGGTGAAGCTGTCTAGAAGGGGATTATAGCACACTAGAGAGTCCCCCTCAGCCACAATAAACACCAGATCTTTATGCACTGCTGCGTGCATGCGGCCTGCAAAGGGCAGTACATAGGGCTTCACATGGCACTTGTCAGTTTCTGTGTCAAAGCACTGGATAAGTCGGGAAGGTTTGGTAAAGAAGTCTAGATCATTCTCCTCACCCCCTAGTAAGTAGATGATTCCATTGAGGTTGGCACCAGCGGCCCCAGATACAGCCACCTCTAACTGAGTTGTCTCTGTCCACACATTATCACCTACCCGATAGTAGATGACTGCATTTGAAAGAGTATCCTGAAGTGTCTTGCCACCCAGTGAGTATATGGCATCTTTCCCAGGCACAGATACTAGGGTATGCTGGAGACGGTCCCGGGGCAAAGGAGCACACCACTCCCAGTCAACAGTGGCATTGTTACATTTCCACATGCGTCGTGGGATGGACCCTCCCACTACATACAGGTCGCCACCATGCTTGCAGGCTGCAGTGATTTGGTGGCACAAGCTGTTCTGGCCACTTACACTGATGGAGTCATCTTCTGCACAGTGCAAGGACACAGCCAATGAGTGGGTGCGAGATGACTCTTTCCCGATCAGGTAAATGTGCACATTCTCCCCAATTTCCTGTTGGCAAAATTGAAATTCTGACATCAGCTCATGTGAAGACTCTACTAAGACAGGTATCCTTGAAGGTCCAGGCCTCACATCCTGACTTTCCCTTGATGTGCAGGGTCAGAGAATCTGTTTTGTTCATCCTTGCAATTTAAGTTATTTATGTATTTATTCAGACAAGATCTTGCTGTGTAGCACAAACTGTTCATACTTAGATTCTCCTGCATCAGCCTCCAAGGGGGATTACAGGATGTACATCTGCTCTTACTGCTTTTGTTTTTCAGTGTTAGAAATTAAACCCAGAACTTCATGACACAAAGCAAGCATCCTAGCAACAAACTACATCTTACATAGCCTATGCTGGCCTTGAACTAACTATCTAGCTGAGTTGAATCCTCCCACTTTCATGTACACCTCCCCATCTGTTAAACCACCACACCTGACTAGAACTGGTTAACTCAATTATGAAAGCAGTTCTTTCAAAAGATAGCATCAGAGAAGATAGCAAAAGCTCTATGAACTTAGAAGGTCATAGATGGATGGCTTGTGGGATCAGAAAACACATCCGACTCCCCAGTTCTTGGTAACTTCAAGCTAGTAACTAATCAGTGGCTATCAAAAGAGGCAGGTCTGGAGCCAGGCAGTGGCTTTAATCCCAGCACTTGGGAGGCAGAGGCAGGTGGATTTCTTAGTTTGAGGCCAGCCTGGTCTACAGAGTGAGTTCCAGGACAGCCAGGGCTACACAGAGAAACCCTGTCTCGAAAACCAAAAAACCAAAAAACCAAACAAACCCCCCCCCCCCCAAAAAAAAAAGAAAGAAAGAAAGAGAAAGAAAGAAAAGAGGCAGGTCAGAGGCTTGGAAGATGGCTCAGAGGGTAAGGGAACTTGCTGTACAAGCATGAGGACCTGAGCATCCCCACAAAATCTCTAGCATCTATGTAATAAGTGAGACATGGCTGGACATGCTTGTAACTCCATCTTTTAGGGAGCAGAGACAAGTGGATCCTGGGAATTTGCTGACTAGTAAGCCAGCCTAGCCAATGGTAAACTTCAGTTAGAGACACTGATTCAAGACAATAAGGAAAAGAATAACAGAGGAAGACCTCTGATAGCTTATGGTTTGTATATCCACACCTCTACACACACACACACACACACACACACACACACACCCAGGCCAGGCCAGTGAGACAGTTCAGCAGTAAATCTGCTTGCCCCAAGCCTGAAGACCCGAGTTTGATCCTTGTGACCCACATAGTGGAAGGAGAGAACTGACTTCTGCATGTTTTGTCTTCTGACCCCCACGCATATACCAAAAGATACACATTCCCCCTGCCAAAATAGGCCACTGAGGGCTGGAATGCAGAGAGATTATGCCACCCAATCCTTAAAAATAAAATATGCCTTACCTTCAAGCTAGTCCTGAGTGACTCTGCAAAAGCCTCCCTTTCTTCTTTATTGAAATTGATCCAAGCTTCTATTGCCTCTGTTGGATTCTGGGAACATGGAACCCCATCTGTGAGAGCCAAAGGAAGAACATACTCAATGGCAATATTACTGGGTTTTGTTTTACTGATTTAAAAAAAAATATTTTGTATGTGGTTATGTTTTGTCTGCTTATATCTGTGTACCATATGTATGCCTAGTATCCATGATGGTCAGAAGATAGCATCAGATGCCCTGGAACTGGCGTTCCTGATGGGAATTGAACCATGGTCCTCTGTGGGTATAAGTGCAAGAACAACAAATGCTTTTAACCACTAAGCCATCTATCCAGTCTCATCAATGGCAATCTTAAAGGGGCTCTCAAGACTTGAACCACAGCTGCCCGTAGTAGAGCATGCCTTTAATCCTGGCATTTGGGAGACAGAGGCAGAGGCAGAGGCAGAAGCAGGCATATCTCTGTGAGTTTAAGGCCAGCCTGGTTTATGTAGTGAGTTAGTCAGGGCTATATAAAGAGACACTGTCTCAAAAAAAAAAAGGGGGGGGGGGGTTGAGCCATTTTATCAGACTACCATTACACCATTATGTATATGTATGTATGTATGTTTATGTACACATAAATATGACATTAACTTGAAACTCCTCCAGCACTACTATTTTGCAGTGCTGGGACCAAACCCAGAGTCTCATGTACACAAGAGAAGCACTATATTACTGAGTCACACCACTAGCCCTGCCTTGCTTTTTAAAAGAAGAGTGGATGGTACAATAAGCCACAGTAGTCACCTATCAGGCTACAGAGCACACATACAAAGTACAGTTCCACCTCACTTGTTACCTAAGGTTGGCACCCAAATGTTTCCTATTTTAGATTGTTTTGTTTTGTTTTGTTTTTTTCGAGACAGGGGTTTCTGTGTAGCCCTGGCTGTCCTAGAACTCACTCTGTAGACCAGTCTGTATTGGAACTCACAGATATCTGCTTGCCTCTGCCTCTGTCTCCTGCATGCTGGGATTAAAGGCATGGGCCACAATACCTGGTTATTTTAGATATATTGATCTATCACAGTCTTCATCAATTTATTTAAGTAATTAGTCCTGTAGGTCTTCAAGATACAGAGCAGATGAAAACATCAGGCACGTCTTACTTCCCTTTGTGAAGCAGTGATGCAGCTTCTTATTCTCTAGTCACTGTAAAACACTCTGTCTCTGACAGCAGCTACACTGATTCTCAACACTAAACCTCAACCTCAATCTAAAATCTCTACCAGGAAGGGAATTATAAACTAGCAAGTTAGTTACATAAAGTTGGGGTTCTCCTGAACCAGAACATCCACTGAACATCACTCTTGCATTGTTGGGTGTGAGCAGCCCCTCCGTGAACTTACCCGAGATGATATCAGTGAGTAGATGGTGGGGCAAGTGGAGGAACTCCTCTGTGCTCTGCAGCTGGGCCAGGTGGGTCTTGGCACAGTGCTTGGCAGCAGTGTAGAGCTCGGGATCACTGTGTCTGTCTGCAAGCCACATCACCTGAAGGCAGTTTCCCACTTGTACTGTGCGTGCCAAAAACCGAGAACATTCCTCAAAGAGAGATGTCAGCTGATACATGTCTGACACCTCGTAAATCTCCTGCAGCTCATCAGCGCGGAGTTTCACAGTCCCGTGGTATATATAATCAACCAGGAGCTGGAAAACAGACTCACTGACATCCTGCAGCACAATCACCCGGTTGTGAGCCTCCTTCAGGTTAGATGTGAACATGGATCTGAAGAAGCAGCTCTGAGCTGACAGGACCAGCCGGTGGAGCTGAAACTCTCGGCCTTCCACTGAAATGGTGACATCAGCAAAGAGCTCCTCCTCTAAACACAGTTTCATAATGCCCTGAGCCACTCGGCCTGAGTGAGACCGGTCTTTGAAAGTATAGTTCACAAAGTAGTTTTCATCCATGGATGCTCCAGGCTCCTCTGGTGACTCCATGGTAGCCAACTTCTCTCTCTGCCAACTATCTGCAAAGCAATACCACCCTAAGTATTTGGGTAATTCACAGAAACAGTCCATGAATCCAGCTGTCCAACTCAAGATTAAGGAGAAGGGAGACACTGGAGCAAAGTGGGTCCGGACTCGCCTTATTCCTGGCCCTGCCAATATGGCCTATGATATTCCTGCAGTTTTCCTGCAGTGGGGCCTCTCCTCCAATGAATTCAATTAAAGTTCCAACTCTGTTGTTTTTCCTTGAGGTAAAATCGGATATTCCTGGTGATGATGTAACAAAAGACTCGGGACTTAGGTCAACCCATGAAAAAGATGAAGGAGGAAGCCTATGATCTTAAAACCAAATAATTTGGATATACAACTAATGAGACTCAGGAGACGCATAATTAGACCAAAAAAAGGAGGAAGTAAATAAAATAAGGTATTGAGGTTAGATTCCCTCTTTGCCTGGACATAAGAGTACAGACCCTCCGATATTGAGGCCTGGGCCTGGACATCCATTACTTCCACTTTTACTCTTTTCTAAGCTTCTGTTTCTTACTTACCTACCCACCCCAATGAGTTCTTAAAGAAGCCGGAGAGAGCCCAGCCGTCCCCGGCCGGGGGCACAAGGAAGTCCATAACCCTGTGCAATCTGACCACGCCACCTAGAGTCGCCTAGGAAACGGTCTCCAAGGAAACCGTCCATCGGCTCCCCTACCCCCGCCCCCCATTAAAAGCTTAGCTCAGGAGCCGGAGAGCGGTGTAGAACTTAGAACCCAGAACGCCCACCCTTTCCCTTTCTCTCACCCGTCCGATTCTTTGCGTCTTCTTCTCTTCGGCCTCCGCTGTACCGAGATAGGGCTACGTACACCTTACGGTTTTCCCACCTGCGGGTCTTTCTTACCTGCGTTACCTCCTTTCATGCCAGGGCTCAGATCCGGAACCTCTGCTTCCCGCCCCGCGTCCGCCCGGAAGAAGATTCATTGCACATTTCCACTTCCGGTCCGTGCCCTTGGGGCTCCGTGGCCTGTGTGTGTTCTCCCGCTACTTAGTCGGCACCTTAAGGAACATGGCGGCTGCTGCAGCCAGGGTCTGGTGGCGTGGGCTCTTGGGGGCCACTTCCGTAGCCAGGGGTGAGCAAGGAACAGCAGGCTGAGACCACGGGCAGCGGCAGAGGCACACCTAGCACGGGGACCTCCTTGAGTCTCACCCGCGCCTTTGTGCCTTTTATTTCCCTGTGCAGGGGCTGGGCGACCCTCAGTGCTGTTGCAGCGTGTGAGAAGGGAGAGCGCGGCGGCTGACAAGCGCCGTGAGTATGTGCGGATAGCGCTCTTCTCTCCAACGTTAGCTGGGGCCTTTCATTGTTTCTGTCAGATATTTGTCCTTGTCCTGGAATGACCTTCCCTTCTGGCAAATCTCTGCTTGTCCTTGGACGGACAAATAAATATCTGCTTGTCCGTGGACGGTCTCCACCTTGCTGTTAGAATCGCGTACTTCCTGTGCCCTAGATATTTGTTCCCTTCTGATCTTGATCGCCCTTTGCTCGGTTTAACGATTTTTTTTTATTTTTTATTTTTTTTGGTTCCTTCGATTAAATTGTCTTTAAGAGCAGGTAACAAGCTTTTGAGACCCAAAGTCCAGGATAATAGTAGCTCACATCAATTTAGTATTTGCTAGGCATCTTAAAGCTTTACGCCATCTAGTGAATGATCTCCTTTGGATTTAATAAGAGCCTGATTAGACACATCATATTTTACTGTCCATATAGAAATATAATCATGAAGCGGTCCAGATAATTAAATTATTCAGTCACAGTTCCAGTGAACGACAAAGCAGGTCTGCCTGTTTCTAAGTGCAGAAAATACTTAATCCTTGAATCTCTGGTGTGTGGGTGTTCAAGTACTTGAATGGCCATGTAGTGATTTTATGTTCAGTCAACAGAATCACACTGGGAAATGGAAAATTTGGCTTTCTTTTATTTCTGGACATCTATTACACAAAGTGACTGGGAATGGAGTGTGGGCAATGAGGTGGTCTTTCAGGGTTCAGCCCTGAAGTTCTTTGATTAAGAACTTGGGTAAAAACAAGTACCAAGAAGAGAGAGAAACAGAAGTCTGGATCCTACCCTTAAAGAGTTCTGAGTCTGATAGAAGAGCTGACACTGTTGCATTGTTGTCATGAGTACAAGCAGTAAGGAAGGCTGTGGAACAGTGTAGAAAAGAAGCAAAGATTGCCCGCTACAGTAACGAGTGTGTACTGTGAAAGAGAAGTGGTGTTCCCCCCCCCAGGCTTTTCTTTAAGATACATTTATTTTTATGTATGTGAGTACACTGTAGCTGTCTTCAGAAGAGGGCATCAGATCCCATTAAAGATGGTTGTGAGCCACCATGTGTTTGCTGGGAATCCAACTCAGGACCTCTGGAAGAACAGTCAGTGTCCTTAACCACTGAGCCATCTCTCCAGTCCCCTCTCCCTAAGTTTTAATCACTTCCTAATTCCTGGAAGGTACCTATGCCTCTTAAGATTCTTCAGGGAGGGCTTGGAGAGATGGCCCAGTATTTAAGAGCACTGACTGCTCATCTAGAGGATCCAAATTCAATTCCCAACACTCACATGACAGTTCACAGCCATCTGTAACTCCAGTCTCATGGAGTCTGACATTCTTCTGGCTTCTGTGAGCATCAGGCACTCATGTGTGCATAGACATATATGTAGGCAAAACACCAAAATAAATAATAAAAGTAAATTTGTTTTTTAAATAAAAATTCTTCAGGAAGCCCTACTGAGAGATTTTTTTTCCCCCCAAGAGACTAGAGGTAGGGCTCATTGCTACCTTCTCCCTTCATGTTTTGTTTCTTTCCAGCCACTGTCAGACCCAGGAATGATGTGACCCACAAGCAGCTCTCAGCATTTGGACAGTATGTGGCTGAAATCTTACCTAAGTATGTCCAACAAGTTCAGGTAATATTTCTTGGGTCTGGGTCAGGAATCCACCATGTCACTTATTTCTTCACCTTAAGTTATTGGTTCTCAACCTGTGGGTCCCGACCCCTCTGGGGTTGCCTATGACCATCAGAAAACACAGATATTTATGTTATGATTCATAACTAGCAACATTACAATCATGAAGTAGCAATGAAAATAATGTGGTTGTTTCATGTGGGGGTCACCACCACATGAGGAATTGTGTATTACAGGGTCACAGCATTAGGAAGGTTGAAAACCACTGCCTTAAACCAAGTGACTCCTTCTGAAGTGAGCTACTCCCTCAGTAGCTATTTCTTCTCTCCACACCACCTTTCTGTGTCTGCAGGTGACCTGCTATGATGAGTTAGAAATCTGTATCCATCCTGATGGAGTCATCCCAACGCTGACTTTCCTCAGGGATCACACCAATGCACAATTCAAGTCCTTGGCCGACTTGACGGCAGTGGATGTCCCAACTCGGCAGAACCGTTTTGAGGTCAGTTAAATGTGAGATTTGGTAGAGCACTCGCCAACCACACGCAGTGCCCTAGGTTGATCCCCACCACTGCATAAAACTAGGTGTACTGGTACACCGCAGTCCTTGGTACACCGGAGTCTGGCTCTGTGCAGATGAGGGCAGGAGGATCAGGAGTTCAAGGGCATCAGTAGCTACATAGAGAGTTCAAGGAAAACTATGGCAATATGAGGTGAGACGCCAACTTAAAAAAAGATAGGTGAAATTTGAGGACTAAAGGTGAGGAAGAACATAGAAGACTTCCTGAGTGACAGCTACTATGGAAACCAGAGCCGCCTTAGTTGCAGCTTCAACCCAGGTAACACAGCATAGCACAATTTTTGCTCAGTTTTGTTTGTTGGCTTCCTTCTTCTTTTTTTTTTTTTTTTGTTTTTTTTGTTTTTTTTAGTTTTTCGAGACAGGGTTTCTCTGTTTAGCCCTGGCTGTCCTGGAACTCACTCTGTAGACCAGGCTGGCCTCGAACTCAGAAATCCACCTGCCTCTGCCTGCCAAGTGCTGGGATTAAAGGCGTGTGCCACCACTGCCTAACGGCTTCCTTCTTTTCTTTTTCCTTCTTTTTTTTTCTCTTGTTTTGAGACAGGGCTCACTGTGTCGGCCTGTAACTACTTAGCTTACTGAATAGTTGGAACCATGTCACAGTGTTTTGCTCTGCTTGGTTTTTCTGAAAGTAAATTTATGTTAGGTGTAGTGGCACATGCATGCAGCACTTGGGAGGTAGAGGCAGGCAGATCCCTGTGAGTTTGAAGCCAGCCTAGTGTACATAGCAAGTTCTAGGACAACCAGACTTGCTCTCAAAAAATAAACGAATAATGTTATACATATGTGTGTATGTGTATATGCTGGGCCTTGAACCTGGAGCCTTACACTTGCTAGTCAAGCACTCTACCCCTGAGCTATATCCACAGTTGGGGATTGATATTATATGGTTCAAGAGGATATTTTGTGGCTGGCCTTGGATTTTTTTTTCTGTTAACTACCACAAGTAGAAGAGCATATAATATTAAAATATAGAATTTATCTTGGTGACTTTAGAATGCTCATATCATTGCAGGCATAATTGCTCAAAGATCCCAGGAAAGAATTTTTAGAGAAGCAATTGAAAATAAGTTTGGGGGGCTGGCAGCATGGCTCAGTGGTAGAACACAAGCCAAACATGTATAATGGCTTGGGTTCAGTCCCAGCACTCCCACCAACAACAAAAAAAACCCACACTGTTATCTTTGTTTGTAACAAAATCTCAATCATTTAATTTTATCAATAAAGGCTCAGGAGCCAGATGCTGGGTTGGAAGCCTGCTACCTTAGAGAGGCAGAGAAAGCACTCAGATGACCTTCTTCCTCAGCCAATGTCCCAGAAGAAATGCTTTCTTCCACACCACAAAACCTTCCAATTTAACGCCCCTCCTTCCTATTTCCTGTGTGTCTCTATCTGTCCTTCTGATTCCCTTTACTCTCTCTGTGGTTTTTTTCTTAATAATCCTATGTTCATTTCTGTCAGCTGGCTGCTTGTTCTGCTTCTTGATCTATGGCTGACTTAATCCTGTTTACAATATTCAAGCAGAAAGCTCTTGAATTAAAGATGTGTGCCAATGCCCAGCCACACCACATCTAAATCCAGGTTTTCCAGTAAATAACACAGTCTTTCACGGTATGATCAAATATCTTGTAACATATGAATTAGAATATTTAACCTTGACCATGAAAAACAGCAGCAGCGACAACAACTAAACAAACATGGACACAGGAAATCAAAACATCTCAGCAGTCAACATGAACAAAGCTGAGACCTACTACATGAAACTTTGATGTAAGAAAGCCATCAGTAAATTATAAATTACAGTCTATTTTTAAGGTAATAAATAGGCTTTACTTTAAAAATCATGTGACATAAGTTTTGTTTAAAACATGAGCATTGATACAGTAGCCAAATAAAACATCTATTAAAACAGGAATAGTGACATACACATTTAAGTTTGAGGCTAGCCTGATCTGTATAGCAAGTTCTAAGACAGACAAGATTACATAGTTACACCCATCTCAAAAACAAAAACTTAAAAAAAAGTAAAAAAGTACCTATTAGATGAAATAAGCTATACTACAATAACTCTTGGCAAAAAGTTAAACAGGGGCCAGCAAGATGGCTCAGCAGGTAGACATGCTTGCTTTGGAAGCCTGACAGGCTTTATTTCTACCCAGAACCCATGGAAGAAGAGAACTGATTTCCAGAAGCTGTGCACACACTCACATCACCACACATACAATTATAAAGAAGATCAAGCATACTCAGAAGGACATGTAGCCTGGGAAGCTTCTTAGATATAGAGAACTGTTGTGCCAAATCTTGGTAGGATCACCCTATGTAGTCCATGGCTTGCCATATAGACCTTGAACTCAGCAGTCCTCCTGCCTCAGCCTTCTCAGTACTTAATTGTGTTGGATCTTAAGAGACAAACAGGAGAGCAGAAATTAGCTTAGTGAGAATTAGGGCAGCTGAGCAGGGAGCTCTTCCACAGGGGGTGACACGGCCAAGGACAGGACGGCTAATTTGCAGAGCCATGGTTGTGGCCTAAGCCTTTGTAAGTAGTCGTAGAGAATGCAGGGTCACTGATGGAATCTGACTCGCTGTATCGTTAATAACTGATGCCCTCATTCAGACCCCTTATCTGGTAGCCATCTTGTTCTTTCTGCTCTTCTCTCCCTAGATTGTCTACAACCTGCTGTCTCTGCGGTTCAACTCTAGGATTCGTGTGAAGACCTATGCAGATGAGCTGACACCCATTGACTCCGCAGTGTCTGTGCACATCGCGGCTAATTGGTATGAGAGGGAGGTGAGTTACAGGATATAGTGGGCCCTGCCTTTCTGGGCCAGAAGTATAGCATTGTAACTATGGAATGTGTCACAGTGCAGCTCCTCTGCTGTTGGCCCAGTGGACGGGTCTTCTGAAAGCCGCTCTTTTCTAGGTCTGGGACATGTTTGGAGTCTTCTTTTTTAACCACCCTGATTTAAGAAGGATCCTAACAGATTATGGCTTCGAGGGACATCCTTTCCGGAAAGACTTTCCCCTCACTGGCTATGTTGAGGTAGAAACCTTAGAACTTGGGTAGAAGTCATGGAGCCTGGGAGAGCATGAGCATGGTGGGAATCTGATCTGTAGATTATGGTGGTTTACGAGCCTGAACTGCAGTCCTGGTTTCATTTGATAATGGGGCAAGTTGCTTGATTAGCCAAAGGACAGTTTTCTTATCTATATAATGGAAACAATAAGCACTTAAATATGTGGTGGTATCAAGTGATATGTAAAGCCTGGTATATTGTGAATGTTAGTTAAAATTAGCCATGTTGTAATGATTATTGTTATCTTATTTTTTAAGATTTATTTTTATATGTATGAGTGTTTTGCCTGTATATGTGTTATGTGTATGTCTGGTACCTGTGGAAGCCATAGAGGGTATGCCAGATCTGAAGCTGGAGTTAATGCACTGTGTTGGTACTGGGAATTGAACCTGGATCTTCTGGAAGAATAGCCAGTGCTCTTAATGTCTGGAGCATCTCTCTAGCCCCTTGTTGTATTTTTTCAAGAGAAAACAAACAAGGTTATTTTATTTTTATTTTGCTTTTTTGGTTTATTTTTAGTTTTGTTTATTCTTTGGTCTGGTTGCAAAAAAAGTTGTTTGTTTGTTTGTTTGTTTGTTTATGTTTTTCACATGGAGACAAAGTTTCTCTGTTTAGGCCTGGCTGTCCTGGAACTTGCTCTGAAGACCAGGTTGGCCTCAAGCTCAACAGAGATCTGCCTGCTCTGCCTCCTAAGTGGTAGGAATAAAGGTCTACACCACCACTGGCTTGTAAACAAGGTTTTATTAATTGATTAGAATAAATGTCTGAAGCAGGAAGGGGTTTCTCAAAATGGGTTGTCCTGTAATGATAATTTTATGATTAAGGCAACCTTAAAGATACAGTCTGCCCCAGTCTCCAAAAGTAAAAAATTGTCACTGAAAGGATTTGGCAGAGAAGAAGCCTGCAAGAATGGCTATTAAAAAGCCTTTAATCCAAGCACTCAGGAGGCAGAGGCAGGCGGATCTCTGAGTTCAGGCTACCTGGTCTACAGAGCAAGTCCTAGGACAGCGAAAGCTACACAGAGAAACCCTGTCTTGAAAAACAAAAAACAACAATAACAGTATCATAAAGAATGCCTGTGATCCCGGGACTTAGGAGACAAAGGTACCACAGGCCAGATGCACTGGTACATTTTTTTTTTTTTTTTTTTTTTTTTAATGTTTTATTTGTTTTTATTGGTTTGTGCGCATTGGTGTTTTGCCTGTATGCATGTCAGTGTGAAGCTGTCATATTCTTTGGAACTAGAGTTACAGACAGTTGTGAGCTGCCATGTGGTGCTAGGTCCTCTGGAAGAGCAGCCTCTGAACCAGTTGAGCCATCTCTCCATCCTGTGGTATATTTTTATACTCTCAACACTAGGGAAGCTGAGGCAGGAGGATTTTATTTAAGGCCAGCCTGGGCATAGCAAGAGCCTATTAGAAAGTGGAGAACTGGAAGACGGCTTAGTTGGTAAAAAGTACCTGCTGCTCGAGCATGAGGCCTGAACATCTATGTAGCAAGATGGGTGTAAACCGAGCATAGTGCTGACTGCCTGTAATCCTGGGACTTAGGAGGCAATGGCCGACAGTTACCTCTTGAGTTCCAGGCCAGCCTAGTGTACATACTGAGTTCCAAAGGCTATATAATGAGACCTTGTTTAAAAAAAAAAAAAAAGCTATGCAGTGGTTCACACCTTTAATCCTAGCACTCAGAGATAGAAGCAGAGAGATGGATGTGAGTTTGAGACCAGCCTGGTCTACAGAGTGAGTTCCAAGACAACCAGGACTACAGAGAAACCCTGTCTCAAAACAAGAAGCTGGGTGTATGTATAACCAAGTAGGTCCCTGGAGCTCATTGGTCAGCCAGCCTAGTCTAGTCAGTGAGCTCTAAGCTTAGTGGGAGGTCCTTTCTTAACAAATAAGCTGAGGGCCAAGGAGATGGTTCAGTGGGTCACACACCTAAAAGACTTGAGTTTGAATCCCCAGAACCCATGTAAAGTGATACATAGTAACTTGTGTCTATAATCCCAGTGCTCCTGCAGCAAGATGGGCAATGGAGACAGGAGAATCCCAGGAAGTTCATGGGCTGTCCAGCCTCTGCACATAGCAACAAACAGCATGTGTGTATGTGTATGTATGTATATATACACATACACACATTGTATGCACATTTATCATACACATTAAGTAATGTGGAAAATGACCAAGGAAGACCTCTGATCTCTATGTTCACACAGTTACATGAACATGTACATACATTGCGCGCTGGCTTCCCCTCCTGATTGCTGGGACTAACGGCCAGCACTCCTATACTTGGCCTAAATTTACTCTCTACGACTGTTTGTAATCTGAGATCAGTTTTGCTGTCACCTTTTAAGGTGTGTAGTTAGGTAAACAGTAAGTTTGCTAACAAAGAGTTAAGAGCTTAAGTGTGGCGTGGCAGGGGAGTCAACAAGGTTGGCAGCATGTAAAAAGTAAAAAAAAATAGCATGTAGAATCCTTATGTGGATTGTGTGACCAAATGGGTAGTATGTCTGGAGTGACAGAGCCTGTCAAGAGTACTAAACAAACAGTACCGAGGGAAGGGAAAGGGCAGAGGAATCACGTAGGGTCCTGCCAAGTGGTTTCCTCAGTCATCAGCCCTAACTTGTGCTTCTGCAGCTACGTTATGACGATGAGGTGAAGCGGGTAGTGGCTGAACCAGTGGAGCTGGCACAAGAATTCCGCAAGTTTGACCTGAACAGCCCCTGGGAGGCTTTCCCTGCCTATCGTCAGCCGCCTGAGAGTCTCAAGCTCGAAGCTGGAGACAAGAAGCCTGAAGCCAAGTAACTTCAAAAGCATGTAGATCCGAGAGGAAAATGCCTTACCTAAGGTTGTCTGTAAATAAACTCAGTGGACATTCACTCCTTCCTCTGTGGTGGATTGTTTGTTTTTCTTTTTTTAGGTTTTTTTCAAGACATGGCTTTTCTGTAGCCTTGGCTGTCCTGGAACTTGATCTGTAGACCAGGCTGGCCTCAAACTCAGAAATCCGCCTGCCTCTGCCTCCTGAGTGCTGGGATTAGTCATGGCCACCAGCGTTGGGCTGCCTTTGAGTATTTAAAACATATACGTATTTAGTGGGGGTGGCAGCACATGTGGAGGTCAGAGGACGATACTCAGAGTGCTTCTCTCCTACCATGAGTTCTGGGAATCCACCTCAGGTCATGAGGCTTGGCAGCTAGTGCTAATGACTGCTGGGCCGCTCCCTTCTCAGTCACCCATGTGCTCATAACAGTACTGACTCAGGAGAGGGCAGGCACGGGTGGTGGAGGCAGCGGTGGCAATGGTCCCTGCCACAGTCGTCTATTTAATGGGACTGTATGCTGCAGTTGGATCTGTGGGCCTGCATATGTTTCTAGAAGGCTCTGGATCTGTAATTTAGTTTTCATAGTCCTTAAGAATAGTTACGACATGGTTTCTAGTGACAACTGGAGGGCCTTGAAACTGCTGAAGAAAGCCCTTCTCTCAGCAGACTGTGGAGGCAGCTGATAGATCCAGGCGCCTGAGTGAAGCCAGGAAAACTATGGTCCTCCCACCTAAACATCCATAGGGTTGGATACTCCAAGTGTAAGAGCCACTTACTCTTAGGCTAAAGGAATCTTCCCAGTTTCTGGTCTAAATTTACAAGTAGATTAGTGTTAGCAAGTAGGTTTATCAGAGCTGTGGGAAAAAAAGCAACAAGAAAACCCACTCAGGAGCTATAGGTCCATGTCTGCCTTCAAGACAATGCTACCTTCCCCAGTGGCTCCATCTGTTTACTCTGTGGTGTGCATCCCATGGGCACTCCTGGTCTACCACTATGCAGCTGGAGAACTGGATGTGCAGCTGATGCTTTTGGCAGCAGAGGAGCCCTGGAGGCTGGGCTGGGTGTCAGGTTTGACTAAGTGGCTGACTGGCCTCTGTAGCAAGATCTTTTCAGTGTGAGAACAGATAGTAAGATAGCATTGCTGCCTGAGATACATCCTTTGGGAGAGTCGAGCGGAGCTGTTTTCTTATTAATTAAACATTGAGCAAGAAACAAACATGCTGCTACTGCCTTAACTGGAGTATCCAACTCTTAGGGGGTGAAAATAGCCTCTCCCTCCTCACACTAAAGACCAACACAAAGTAATGCAGGAATAGCCTGCAGTAGGAAAGTTGGAGCTGTGGCAGGCAGATGAAGGAGCAGAGAGCTGGGGGTGGGGTGGAGGGTTGGGATGAGGGCAGGGTAGTCAGAAGACATGGCTGGGACACTGCAGTTTCTACTTTGTCTAGTGGTAGCCATTGGTCTCCTTGGGTGACTTCTGGCCAGGATGATGAAGGTACAGGGGCTTCATGGTGGGTGGCTAGAAGCCAAGAAAAGGTTGATTGATGGCTGAAGGCAGGTACAGCTGCCCCTTTGAGCCTCACATGGCAGAGGAGGAATTGTGGGCCTGGTGGATGCCAAACTGGTGGGTGATGGGTGATGGTGTGGGAAGCCTGTGGAGGTTAGTCTCGGTGCTTGTTGTTACCCTGGAACTCTACCAGGGCAGTGTGTAAGTTACAGGAGTCATGTTAGATATTTGCCAAGAGGGAACTCAGACTTGGTATGCACTGGGATGAGATCCATGCCTGAAGGCTATCATCACACATACATGTACATTTGGAATAAGGGAGGAGATGGTGACCATGCACCTTTCTGCTAAAGGTGTCTGCTGGACAGCAGAAGGGCATTTCTGGGAGGCTAGGTGTTCAGAACAGCAGGGATCTGATTCCTCTCTACTGCCCTAGGGACAGCACCTTTGGAGGAGGTGGCCTGTAGAAGCCGAGGACTGGGAAGTGATGCTTCAGGTCATTTTTCCTACCTGAACCATGGGGCTGGAGGGTCCAGGCATCCCAAGTTTAGGGTTTGGAAGGGGGCAGTCTAAGAAGGATAGGCCTGTTCAGGGTGGGGAATAGCCAATATGTGTCCCACTACCAGCTTATAGCCTACCCAACTATGCCCACTCTTCCTCCCACACCTGATCCCTGAGAACAGCCAGCTTTAGAATAGCTCCCCTTGCAGCTGCTCTAGGCTGGGCTGGAACTGGACCACACACACAGGCCGTCTGACTCAGGCTCCTCCTGCAGCACCATGTGCCCAGGGATTTGGAGTGGGTTGAGCAAATGGCTGTGGCAACTCCATGATCTTTAGAAGGGGCCTCCCCTTAGCCCTTGGGTTTTCAAGCATCTGTTCCTTACAGGCCTTGCCCTGTGTCTACTGACTCCACAGGGCTAGTGAAGCTAAGGGAAAGGGGCCATTGGGCCTAGGTCTTTGCCCTCCTGGCACAGGAAACATTCTGGGATCTGTACAAGGATTTCTGTTCACAGGACCAGCACCGATCTCTGGGGTCCTGGACCTCCATCCTTGACCTATCCCCTGGCCCTTCCCTTTCACTTGACATTCTCTCTTCTCCCTTTCCCCATCCTGGGCGAGCACTCTATCTAGCTCCTGGTCCTTCCTCTTCAGATCTCTGGCCTGCCTTGACCCCTGACTTACTCTTGTAAGTCTGATCTAAGTCTTGATCTGATCTTGCTCCCTACACCTAGCTAAGGGCTGGGTCCAGGCAATAAGCACAGTGCAGTGGTTACATGCATGTGTGTCCAGAGGTCGAGGCTGAAAAAGTCTGTTTAACACATGCTGAAAGAAAAGCTGCCCCCAGAGTAAATTTGTGTCAGGTGCTCTAACTCCTGTCTTGGCAGTGCTGTGAAATACAGGAACCCTGTATGCTTGTCACCCAGCCTTAATATTCTCATGAGACTGCTAAAGTCCCCTTGTAGACTAGAAATACAGATTGGACTTCAATGGCTCTATTTACAGGAGGAGTAAAGGGAAAAGGTGGAGAAACATTTCCTGTTTGTGGAGAGGAAAGAAAAAAGAAGTCTTTTGTTTCATCTCAAACAAGCCTAACATGAATATCTCAGAGTTAAGAATAAAGTTGGGAGAAGACCCTCCCAGAGAGACTGGCTCAGACAGTGTAAGATATGCGTTGCCCTGATTCTGTGTAGCTCTGTTTTGGCCTCACAGAGTCCATCTCATTTTTGTGTCGAAGACCACTTACTCTAACACGTGTTCTGAGCAAATCTCCTCATTCTGGGAGGGCAGGAGGCAGGACAACCAGGTATCAGCCCTTCACCTCAGTCCTATGCCCTACCGCAAGAAGGAATGCGCTGTTATGTTCCTAGTGGGTTAGAGTTTCGGGATGATGTTCCTTCTCAGAAAAGCATAATTTGGGACCAAAGAAGAATGTCATTGGTCAGTGAAGAGAAGTCAGACCGAGGGATGCACTGGACACGGACATGAAGGAGAGGACTACCTGAATTTAGAAGACTATGCTTCAAATGCCTACCTTTTCACTCTCACAAGGCCTGACCCCCATCTAGATCCTATGGGTTGTCCTAGTCAGTGCAGTGCGGTCCTCTCCAGTCCCGGGGAGGAGAGGAGGAAAAAGCATCACAGTCATGACACAGGGCAGGACCATAAGGCTGACTGGCAGCCTCACTTTATTAACAGAGTCCAGGCGTGCTGGGCAGGCAGTCATGCTCGGGCTGGTGGGGCGTTCGGGCCGCGGTCCTGGCTCGGCATGCATGCCCCACGGCTCTCCCGGGCTCTTCCAAGCCGACGCTCAGAGCTCTGGGGGCTTGAGGGCCAGCGGGCCGGCAGCGGCGAGGTCAGGGTACACCAGGAAGCCGGAGAAAGTGATGTACTTGCCGTGGTTGCTGTAGGCGCCATAGCCATCGTGGTCGTGGCTAAGCAGCCAGACGGCGTCGCCGCGCCGCAGTGGCAGCATCACGCTCTGACTCTGCATCTCACGGCGCCTCGAAGCGCCGTCGTCGTAAATCATGGCCTGCACCTCGTCGCGGTTCTTCATCAGCTTCACCGACAGCGTCTTGCGCGGCAGCTTGCCCAGCGTGAAGGAGAAGAAATAGGCTCCCGGTAGGCGGCACCGGAACACGCCGGCCGCCGCGTCGAAGTCGCCACCTATGTTTACCAGCTCGGTGTCGAAGGCCAACGGCCGGTGGCGCGGTCCGGGGCCCGCGTCCGAGCCCACCAGGCTGCGCGTGCGCGCCGCAGAGAAGGCCGAGCGCGGCTCCGGAGGCGCGGCTCCGCGCGCAGGCGCGTCGGCGTCGGCGTCGGCGTCAGCGTACACCAGGTAGCCGCTGAAAGTGGCGCCGGGCGCGCCGAGCGCGTACTGCGGGGCGCCGTGCAGCCGCAGCCACACCGTGTCGCCGTAGTCGAGCTGCAGCATGGCGCTCTGGCTGGCGGCGCGCCGCGCGCCCGGCCGCCGCTGCTCGTCGAAGGCCAGCGCCTGCACCTCGTCGCGGTTGCGCACCAGCATCACCGACAGGCTCTTATGCGGGGCCTTGCCGGCCGTGAAGGAGAAGAAGTAGGCGCCGGGCACGCGACAGCGGAACTGCCCGGTGGCTGCGTCGAAGTCACCCCCGATGTTCACATACACCTTGTCGAAGGTCACCGCCATCTCCGACGTGCCCTCCAGAGGGGTAGTGCGAGCCGCCGAGAAGGCTGACCGCAGCTCCGAGGAGCCTGGGCCAGCAGGGCCCAGTGCCCAGCAGGCCACCGGGGCGAGGAAACCCAGCAGGAGCAGCAGCATGGCACCTGGGAGGGGAGAGAAGACCCCGGCAGGGGAGAGGGTTGGACAGTGACTGTCTCTACCTGTAATTTCTCCTAGCCTTGCTCTTGACCCATGACTTGGTCTCTCCGTTCTCCTTCACACTAGGTACTAGGTCAGTACTTCTCAGAGTGCTGCAGTGTCACCAGGAGGGCCTATTACAGCGCCCATGTTTGTCCCCCACCTCAAATTTGTTCTGAGTCTGGAATGGGGCCTGAGAATTTGGGTTCTTAGTGGTCCAGAGGTTTTTAGAACTACTGGATTGGGCCAGTAATTCTCCAAACTTGTGTTTTTAAGTATGAGAGAATCCTTTTGCAAATAAGACCTGGTGCATGTGCCACACACAGACATGTTGAAATGGTTAATGAGGCCCACAGCCCTGTCGTCATCTCTACTCCCTCTCTGGACATTAAGGAGGTCTAAGTTTCTGACAGCCAGCACTTCCTCTGCACTTACCTGGGGCTTTTCTCTGCTCCTTGGCCTGCCCTTCAGACACTGGCTTTTGTGTCAATTTCCACCATGACAGTGTTTTAAGTCTTATCTGGGGACAAATGGAGAGCTCTGCTCTCTAACCCTTTCCTGGCCTCTGCTCTACTCAAAGGTCCCACAGGATCTCTGGACTCCCCTGTGGTCCTTCCTGAACCGCAGGGGTCCGGCCAAACTTTAAGTTAGTGCCTTCCCTAAGGTTCCCAAACTGAAAACAGAATGAGGTGAGGAGGGGCTGGAGAGATGGTTCAGCCGTTAAGAGTTTAGCTACCATTCCAGAGGACCCAAGTTTGATTCCCCAGCACCACATGCAAGTTCACAACCGTCTATAACTAGATCTGATGCCCTCTTACGGCCTCCACTGGCACCAGGCACACATGCGGTACACAGACATAGAGGCAAGCAAAACACCCATATACATAAATTTCTTTTAATTATTCAGGGAGATATGGATAACTCCCTTTGTGTCTTTGTGCTTGGAGACTGGCTCCCGTGGGAAGGAGAGAGTCATGGCTGCTGAGGCTAGGGAGGACAAAATAAAACTGGTAGTGCTTTGGCAGGGTGGGGAAGTCATCGGCTTCATTTGGTGGTGGTGGTAGGATGGAGTGGCAGACACTTAAGATCTGGATAACCGGTCTCGGGGAAGGAACCGCAAGCACACTGAGTCATGCCCCAGTCACCTTAGGCAATTAAAAAAAAAAAAAAAAAAAAAAAAAAAAAACTGAGTAAGGCTTCATGCACAATGGAGGGCCACACAAACTGATGGTGAGCATACCCAGACAGCAATTGTGAGCATGGTCTGTTCTTACATGGACAGACCTAGAGGCTTCTGTCAAGTTCTTGACATAAAGATGTTAGAGCCTCAGTAAATGGAGATTGTGGCCAAGTGTTCTCCAGTCCCTCAGGTCACTAATGGTGAGATTCTATCATGCTTTGAAGTAGGGCAGAGCCTTTGAACACCCAAAGGTTCCAAAGTGGCGCCAGGCAGGAAGGAGGCTAGAGACAACTCAGGACGTGAGCTTTTCTGAGAAGTGTCCTGGGAGTGTGTGTCTTACAGATTCAAGGGGTCGTCTGAGAGCAGCTAGGTCCAGCTGTGCAGCTGTGGCCCACTCCTGGATGTTCACCTGGTCTACTGTCCAGCTGTTAGAGTAAACTGCACCACCCTATAATTCTCACAAGAAAGACCTCCAGTCCAGCGGAACACTGACTCCTTCCAGAGGATACTTTTCTGATTCTCACAAAGCTTTCCTGTGGGTTACTTGGTGAGGATAGGGAGGAGGGAAGGAGTCCATCCGTAGCGGTGAAAATTACACCTGAGAAGTATCCAGTCTATTTCTTTATACAAAGCTCTTTTGGACATATAGATAAACCCTCTCCCGTTTTATGGATGAGAAATCTGGTACCTAAACAGGGGTACACATTTTAGCTCAAGGTCATCTACTGAACTCTAAGCCTTAAACAGATGGGTTTTTTTTTTTTTTTCCATTTCAAATTCAGTGTGCTTTTCTACCAGCTTTCCCTCTTACACAAAGGCCAATGTGTTTCCCGCCTCAGTGACCCCTTTTGCAAAAACAGAAGAGACAAAGGGAATGAGTGTTGGAATCTACAGTGAAGGAGGAAGCTAGCAAACAAAGGCAAGCAAAGCCTCTGTCATTTTGTCCCCTGAGAGGTGGGAGCTCTCTCTCCCTCTGCCCTGCAGCGTTCCTAGCAGGTCTGCTCTCGAAGCTCCTGCCCACCCTACCGTTTGCCACCTCCCTGCCAAGTCAGATGCACTCATCAGTGCCAAAGCTTCTTGTGTGTCCAATACCCTTCCTACCTTTCATACTCCACTGCACATGTCCCTGAACCCTGGATCCTTTCCTCTAACCATCCTGTTCCCCAGCAGGTCCGAGGAGGATGGTAAGGTGTCAGGTGGGTCTCAGAGCTCCAGGAAAGGAAATGGCTGCACAAAGCTCTGTCCAGGTGAAGCTCAAAATAATCATCTTCAAAGAGAAAAACTGGGACAGAGAGCTGGGTAGACCCAGAGCCACGGAGCCAATGAAGAAGGTGCAGCGATGTCAGACTAAGGGCAGCTCCAAGCCCCCCCCCCCCCCCAGCCTGTCCCCATACCCCAGTTAACACTGCTTTCAAGCCGTGCTAGAAACCCCCCCCCCTTGTATCGTCCTTGAAAGTCCGCATCCTTCCAAGAATGTGAGCCCCACTTTTACAGAAGCAGCCAATAAATCCCTTCTCGCAGAAGGAAAAAAAATGCCCCAGAAAGGGGTCCCCGCAAGCCCTTTTTCCATGAGACCTGCCCTCCACCCTTCCCTTTGGAGTAAAAGCCCCTGAGCCTCTTTCATGAAAAAGCTCCCAGAACCTCCTTTCCAGGAAAAGGGACTGGGTCCCTCGTGCCTCCCGCCGCCCCCTCCGCGGCCCCCCTCCCCGCCTCATAGAAGAGAAGCCTGCGCCCCCGCCTCCTCCGGGCTGCCCTCACCTGGCTGGCGGCGGGCCGGTCGGCTTCGGTCCCAGCCGGCGATCCGGCTCGGTGAGGACGCCCGGCTGCGCACTGATTGCCCGCGCTGCGTCTTGACCGGGCCTCCGGGGGTGGCGGGGGGCTCAGCCGGCGACGAGTGGGGACCCCGGCAAGGGAGGCGTGAGCCAGTGGGAAGGACAGCAGAAGCTGAAGCGGAGAAGCGCAAGGGCGGGGAGCAGGGGAGGCGGAGGGGAGAGCGGAGGACGAGGGAGGGGCGCCGAACAGCCGGGCCTGGGGCACCGCACGGAGCCTGCGCTGAGCGTGGGACCCTTCCTCATTCCTGGATCTTGAGCTTTATCCTCTTGGTGCCGAGAGCAGGCGTCACTGATCCAAGTTAGCAGGTGGGGAAACCGAGGTCGCTAGAGAGGCCACCCTAGGGTGGCCCAAGGCATCTTACAAACCAGCTTTCTAGCTTGTGTGGGGAGACAGGACTCGGGCAAGGCACGGACTGAGCTGCAAGCAAGGACAGTAGGAGGTGAGGTTTTGTTTGGGGCAGATGTCCAAGCTAAGTGGCCTTGTGGAAGGTCTGAGGGAAGAGAAGGGTAAATGGGTCAATGTCCTTAGTAAAGTAAGCGGTGAACATGCCCCACATCTCCTTCCTCACTTCTAAGTCTGCAAATACCCCTCCCCCTGCACCTCGTGCGCTAGCAAGGCTGGAGGAAGGACAAAGCTGCAGACATCAGCAGCTTGGGACCCTCTGAGAAGAACAAAGAAAGAACAGGATCCTTGGAACATACTGAATTTTTTTTTTTTCTGGAAAGTGTTGAGAAGGGCAATGGAAGGTTCCTCTGTGAGACATGGACTTTCTGAGGAGCTATGCCCAGGGCAGCAAGAGTCCAGCAACACCATGGCTTAAATCAGGGCTTAAACCCCTTCACAGTTCGACAGGAGCCCTGGCCCTCAGGAGCTTTCCTTCTGGAATTCTCCATATACCTGGCCCCAGTTACTGGAGTGTAAGTCATTACTCATGGA